>NW_023416324.1:217064586-217756413 GCF_014108235.1 Myotis myotis
TGGAGGCATCATCAGACCATTCTTCTGCGAAAATGCGGCTGCTCAGGCAATAACAAAAGAGTGCGCATGTGCCAGCAAAGCCGTGGAGGCCATTTACCCGATATGCTATTCCACACATAACCCTATACTGTATACTTTATGAATCAATAAAAAATTTACAATTTTTAATTATAAGCCTGTGTTTTCTATCAAAATTACTTCTTGTGTGAATTTTGGGACACCCTTTACTTTTCTGTTTTGTTAAAAGCTTGTTGGTATTTGGCGATAAGGAAAAGAAGTCAAAGGATAAAACCGGTCTCCACACTTGCACTGAAAATGCCCTTCTTCACGTGACTCCCCCGTTTCTCCACGGCCGCCCGTGACGCGCGTGATTGTTCTCCGTGGAGGCCGCGCCTGACATGCTCACGGGGACACGCAGGGCTCCCCGCTGCCCCGGGTGGCGTGTCTGCACGGACACAGCTGCCGTGGAGTTTAGCGATCGCCGCCCATGCACCCCTCCGTTGTTCTGATTTTTAAATATCCTGCGGAGGCTCTTTGGCGGCCCTTTCCGGATTGGGCTGCATCTTTGTAGAAATAACTCGTGAACAGCGCTGAACCCAAACCCTATTAAAAGTGATGATGCGTAGGAAAGTCTCCGACTGGCTCGCTGAGCACAGGCACCGACTCGCTGAACCGGATCTTACCTCCACGCCTCTCAGTGCCTTGGGAGGGAGAGGGGCTCGAGCCTCACAGTGACAGACAAGAGAGTGCAGGGCCCTGGCTGGTGTGGCTCAGTGGATAGAGCGTCTGCCTGCAGACCCCAGGGTCCCGGGTTCGATTCCGGTCAGGGGCACGTACCTGGGTTGCAGGCTCCTCCCCAGCCTGGGCCCCAGCTGGGGCTCCTGCAGGAGGCAACCCATCGATGTGTTTCTCTTACATCAACGTTTCTCTCTGTCGTTCCCTCTCCCTTCCACTCTCTCTAAAAAATCAGTGGGAGCCCCAGCCCGTCTGACTCAGTGGATAGAGCATCGGCCTGCAGACCGAAGGGTCCCGGATTTGATTTCAGTCAGGGGCACGTACCTGGGTTGCGGGCTCGATCCCCAGGGGGGGGACGTGCCGGAGGCAGCCGATCAATGATTCTCTCTCATCATTGATGTTTCTGTCTCTCTCTCCCTCTCCTTTCCTCTCCGAAATCAATAAAAACATATTTAAAAATAAAAAAATAACAATCAGTGGGGAAAACCCTTGGGTGAGGATTAACAAAACGAAAAGGAAGTGCAGCCCCTTTCTGTGCCCCCCCTGGGGGGGTGGTGCACCCCAGGGCGCCTCAGAGATGTGTGCACACAATGCCTCCGCCCGCTGACCGTCTCCTGAAGGGCCTGCCGGGGCCTCCTGGGGGGACTCCTGGAGGGTGGGTCTCCGTGCAAACGTGTCCCATGGTGGCTTGGCTGGTTTTCCATCCTGGACTTGCTTGGAAACAGACGGTGCACCGAGAGCATCCCTCTGTATCCATGGAAACCTGTCCGTGTCGGGTCCGTGGGTTCAAACTTCCCAGGAGTGGGCTGGGCTCTGCAGGCGTCTGTGCTGAGCACCTTCCCGGAGCCTCCCTCCCTCCCGCGGGCTCTGTGCCCCTGTCTCAGGGCGGCCCCTTGGGGCCAGCTCCTCAGGGACGGGCTCCCCGCCTCCATCCTCCCCGCCCACCCACCCGTGCACGCGTGGTGACATCACCGAGCCCAGCAGCGCCCTGATACCGTCCCACACGCCGTGACCCTCCCAGGATCGGCCGTGTCCTCGCTGCAGCCACAGCCTGGCCTGGCCTCCGGCTAATGGGCCTTAAAGCGCAGGAGCTCCGAGGCCGTGGCCGTGGCTGGGCCAGGGAGGCGGGGCTTGAGGAGAAGCGTTGCTTTCATGTAATGAGGAGGAGCAAGCAATGTATTTGTTTTCTTTTTACTATTTTTATGGATTTTAGAGAGGGAGGGGGAGAGAGACAGAGAGACAGAGAGAGAGAGAGAGAGAGAGAGAGAGAGAGAGAGAGAGGGAATGAAGGGGAATCATGGATCAGCTGCCTCCTGCACATCCCCCACTGGGGATGGAGCCTGCAACCCGGGCCTGAGCCCTGACCAGGAATTGAACCCTGACCTCCTGGCTCACAGTTCGCCGCTCACCCACTGAGCTACACCAGCCGGGCGGGCGGAGCGATGGTTTCTTAACCACCTCGGCTGCCCCAGGCCAGCAGTAGGTCCTGCAGGGCCGTGGGGGTCAGGCTTTCCTCTCAGCCTCACAGATGAGAGGGGCTGTGGCCCCGGCCGTCATGGTGCCGGGAGGGATGCGTGTTGGGTCTGGTCTTCAGTCCAGGTCCTCGGAAGTCACTCCAGGCCTGATGCCAGCCCTTCTCGCCTCTCTGTTAGCCTCATGGCTTCCAGGCGGCGGTCCTTCCACAGCCTCTGCCCTGGTCCTCGCTCAGGACCCCCGCTGTGGGGGCCCCCGAGCAAGGGCATCACCGATGTCCGCCCTTCCTGCCCTCGGTCCCTTTCCATTTGGCTTCCGGGTCCATCGCTCAGGGGGGCGGGGGGTCTCTTACCGGCACCGTGAACAGTGGGTTCTGCATGCTCAGCGGACGTGAGGAGCAAACAAGATGAGATGAAAGGAGGCTCAGGAGAGAATGACGCGATGGAGGGAAGCGGTGACAGAGGTGTCCGACCCAGGCCGCTGCCCACGCCACACGGCGGACTGAACGTAACCACCGAAGAGCCGGGGGGAGGATTGGTGGTGGCAGGAGTTTGGGGGGCGCAGGGAAGAGCAGGTGGAGCATAGGGGGTTTTAGGGCAGTGAGGTTATTCTGCATGACCTGTTTTCGTGGTCACATGACACGCATTTGTCCAAACCCACAGAACAGGACAACACAAGAGCGAGCTCCCATGTACACTGTGGGCTTTGATTCCCAACAGTGTGTCCATGTGGGTTCGTTCATCATGACTCCGGTGCCGTACGTGTTTCATATGCTTAACAACGGGGGAAGGTGCCTGTGTGCGGGTGTGTAGGAACTCTCTACTTCCTGCTAATTTTCTCTGTGATCTTTAGAGTGCTCTAAAAATGGAACCTATTTATGTAAAAGAGGAGACCGCATAGCACGTGAGAGACAGGGTGGAGAAGGGGAGGCGCAGTGAGTGGAGGGACGGAGGAGGGTGTGACGGCCTTTAGGAAGCACCGTGGAGCGACTCATCCCGGAGGAGAGGAGCCGATGACAGAGGATGAGCTTTGATCAGCCTTTAGAGCCCTCCAGAGGCAGGCCTTGGTGACTGTCATTCTCTCTGAGTTTCAGACCAATGTTATCCCACACTCGCCAACGCCCACAGGACAACACAAAGACTAAAGAGTACACAACCGCCTGGCTGGTGTGGCTCAGTGGTTGAGCATTGACCTATGAACCAGGAGGTCAGGGTTCAATTCCTGGTCAGGGCACAGGCCCGGGATGCAGGCTCCATCCCCAGTGGGGGGCGTGCAGGAGGCAGCCATTGAGTGATTCTCTCTCATCATGGATGCTTCTATCTCTCTCTCCTTCTCCCTTCCTCTCTGAAATCAATAGAAATATATTTAAAAGAAATAATAAACAACGGATTTACTTAATAATTATATACCAATATTGGTTGTCCATTGTAACAAGCAATAATGGTTTCTATACTGCACAGTAGAATGAAAAGGGAACAGTGAGCACGCTGTGATGGTCACTGTTCTCAGAGGAGAGGAAACATCTTTGGCTCCTTCCTCGCGTCCGCATGGTGCTCAGGGAGCTGGTTCTCGGTCCTCTCCAGCATCTGCTCCCCTCCCCTCTCTCTGGACGAGATGTAACTCACTTTACAAAAGGAGGGAAAGACATTAGAAAAGGAGATGGTAACGTGCAGAGCCCTGCATTCGACCTGTTTCGTTGATTTAATTTGTAAGTGAACTACAGCCACTAGAGAAAGTATAGCAACGAAGACAACCAGATGAAGAAGCATTTAATGAGAAACGCGGTCAGATGGGGCTGGTCTATGGGGCGTGAAGAATGTTGCTGGGGTCCGGCACACCTGAGAAAACATGGATTCCTTCTCGGGACCTGATGCAACGGCTTCCCCATGGCTCCCCTGAGGCGTGAGGAACGCTCAGCTCACACATATGTAAAGTGTGGGCCGCGATGCGTTGATAAAGTGATAAAATGACCTTGAAGGCCACTCTACCTTAACTACAAAGACATTTCGGACATTTTAATGAGTGGGCGGGCCTCTCCCTGAGTCAGGGAACGAAGAATTAATGACGTAGCTATGTAGATGCAATAATAGTAAAAATAACACAAAATGGGCTACACGTGACTCAGCACCTGCTGGCCCAGATATATAAGCTCCCTCCCCACTCGCTGACACTCACTCTCAGGACCTCGTCTTGAACAGAAACACACTCCCCCTGACACCATGAGCTACTACGGCAGCTACTACGGAGGCCGCGGCTACGGCTGGGGCGGCTTTGGGGGCCTGGGCTGTGGCTATGGCTCCGGCTGGGGCTGGGGCAGCCTTGGGGGCCTGGGCTGTGGCTATGGCTACAGAAGCTATGGCTGTGGCTGCTGGCGCCCGTCCTGCTGGGGGGGATACGGATACTCTGGCTTCTACTGAAATCCTGCCCAGCAGCTCAGCCTCTGAACTTACAAGGGACTTCCTCCCACATTTGATCTAAGTAACTGGACAGCAAACCTCATGCTGGGTTATTCACTCTAAAGTCTTTAGCTCCTCAGGATTATGGGTAGATTTTCAACTGTGCCTGCATCTCCCTCATAGACCAGGATCCTCTACGTTTGCTGTCAGAACTGATTGGACTGTCTGTTCACCTTCCAATAAAGCATTGAATTTGAAAATAAAGTATGGTTGTTGGTTTGTTCATGAAACTCAATTATGAGGAAGTGATTATGGGCACATCTACTATCTTCTTGGCTAACAATCATTTTTCTTTCACACGCCTCTCAAGCATGCATAGAGGTAGAAAAATAGATATAAAAATAAATAATTCTACTCTGAAATGAAAACATTGTTTTGAAATGTTAGTGGTTTTGTGTTTATCAATATCTTGCTTCTATTTGGATAGTATTCAGATTTAAGTCAACAAGAAAAAGCAATGACAATGTAACATATCAATACATTTTCTTATCAAATATGTGTTTTATTTAACTGCTATGTCTCAACTCACTCCTTCCATTTGTTCAAGTGGTAACAGATCGGAGTGTATCATGGGCTGATAGTGGAAGTCACCCATCTGCACACGACTCTTATTCTACACAATCTCACCCGGTGTGCCGGGCTCTGAGCACATGATCTCAGTCAACTTTGTCATCAAGCAGCTGACCCAGAAGCCAACCATGGATTGGGGTAAATTCCTTTCATATGAGGTCATTGAACTCAAACATTTCAACTGAACGTTTCTGTTCGCTTTCGTCTGCTCTCACTGTGTCTCACTGGCATCCTTCCTCACCACCATCACCACACCGAGGAATTAGCTTCCATCCAATCAGGGAAAGAAACAAGACGTAATTGTGAGCTTGTTTATGGCTTAGCTGAGACTGATGACAAACACAGCTGAGTCCAAAAAAGTCTCTTAGAAATCTGGATTCCAGTGAAATCTGAATTCCCCTGATAAAATAGTAACTGGAGAGCAAACCTCATGCTGGGTTATTTGCACAAAAGGCAGGAACAGACATTTATTGATACAATCTATATATATATAAGGCTAATATGCCAAGTGTCCCCTTGAGAGTGCGACCGGGAGACCAGGAGTTTGATGGCTTGCTATGATGCGTGCTGACTACGAGGGGGCGGCGCTGAATGAAGGAAGGCCCAGCTGGCAGCTGGAAGGCCCTGATCAGCCCTGATCAGCCCTGATCGCTGGCCAGGCCTAGGGACCCTATCTGTGCACGAATTTTGTGCACCGGGCCTCTAGTTTTTTATAAATGTAAAGAAATACCAATGGTGTTTTCTAAAAATCAAGTGATATATTCAGGTAATAATATAAAATTAAGAGATTTTGTCTAAGTTGGTCAACCTTGGTCAAATACGTTGACTGAGTGCGACGTCCGATCACAGACGTGGCGCGGGAGGCGTGGAGCAGCGGTGCCTGCGGCTCACTCCGCAGAAAGGCCCAGAGATCTGGCCTCCGTGGCCTGTGTTGGCCATGGTGACAGAGCCCGACTTTGACTCTCAGGGCGTTTTCTCCCTTCGTGCAGCCAAACAGAGAACCTACCGCCAACGTCCGCTCAGCTCCCGGACGTAACTGATCCCGGGAGGCGTGGCAGGGGACTTCCTCTCCCAGGGGAATCGCCGCGTCCCTGACCTTTCCTGTTGGGATGCATGTCATCACATCTTACTTTAGGGTTTTATTCGTTTTGTCTCAGTAAAGAAGGAAAACTATGAATTTATAGCAGAAGTGCCCTCATTCCACAAAAAGCTGTCATTTGGCCAAAAGAAAAATATATGTTCATTAGCTCACGCACCAACAGAGGGTCTGAATGCCATCATCAACTTATTATTTTCTCGTATCAAGCGCTCAAAAACAGAATGACAAAGAAAGAATTGTCGAAATCTTTCAGCCCATTGAATTAGAGTAAAAAAATATATTCATATCTTAGTTTCCAAAAATAAGGAGTATTTAAAAGATATTACAGCCCTAAACGGTTTGGCTCAGTGGATAGAGCGCCGGCCTGCAGACTGAAGGGTCCCAGTTTCAATTCTGGTCAAGGGCATGTACCTCGGTTGGGGGCACATCCCCAGTGGAGATGTGCAGGAGGCAGCTGATCGATGTTTCTCTCTCATCGATGTTTCTAACTCTCAGTCCCTCTCCCTTTCTCTCTGTAAAAAACCAATAAGATATATATATATATATTTATAAAGGAGAGAATGCTGTGGCTGGTTTGATCTTCTATCCAGACCCTAAAAACTTAAAAAAATAATAAAAATAAATAAAAGATATTACAATTGTTCTATTTTTTGATGAAAGAATAATAAAAACATTAAGTTCATATATTTGACAACTTTTTTTTTTCTTAATCTCCTATATCTGTGTTTATTTTCTATGCAGGTATATGTATATATATGTTTCTATATGTGGACTTATATCAGAGTTATATGTATGTATATGTGTGTGTATATATCTCACTGTGATACATCGATTACTATTTTTTGTCTTTGAAAATACATACATAATCATGGTATATTTCACTATTGGGCTTCAAAAATTATTTTTAATCTGTTGGTTTCTATTTCACGTGGACACAGCTATTTGCATCAGAAACAATAATGTAAATCATCACAGTCAAGCAATCTAGCAAATTGACTGAACTGCTTATGAGATTCTTAAATTTGTTAGACTTAAGTGTGATCGTTTAGCTTCGAAGTGACTCATTGGGAATGAAAACTTTTGCTTTGTTTTTCTTTTGCAGAATGAGAAGTGAAGATGGGATACATTTTCACGAAGGAGAATAAGAGATTTAACAAAGGGTTAAATATTCTTTACGCCTTGAGAGCCTTTTAGTCCCAAATCTATCTTAGAGACTTCCTACACGTTGGGGAAGAATTCACTTTTTCATTCATTCAACAAATACGTTTTGGGCAGAGGAACGTGAACACAGGTGAGAAATGTATCATCAAAACCACATTATTTATAAACCTCGAAACAAAACAAACTGCCCTCAACAAGCAAACAAAACCTCAGCTCCGTGAACGTCACGGAACTGAACGAAAGGGTGAAGGGCCAGGGCAGGCGCAGGCACGTTCCAGCCGGGCTCACTTGGGGTCTCCTTGCTCTCCCCGCAGAGCAGAGCCAGCAGAGGCGATTGGCAGGGCTGGGCGCTGGCCTCCTGCCCTGCTCCCGCCTGCGTCTCCCGCACATTTATTTGTGAGACTTTTAAGGCAGGAGGATGCCCTGAGACTGTTTCAGACATAGCGCCTTAGGCGTGTGGAAATATTTAAAAACGTAAACCTTGGTAAGTAAGTAACAGCTTATTAAAAATGCTTGCTGGGTGCCTGAGAGGAAATAGGGGGTAGAAAACACAGAATTGGAAAAGAACAGAAGGACAAGGCTATCGGCTACAATGTCACCACCTGATGGTGTCGAAAACCATGAGTAGTGGGATGAGATACCGACGGGAAGGTGGGTGAGAGCCAGTCCTGGCTGCGGGAGAGTGGGGGGATGATGCAGAGGGGAGGTGCAGGGAGGTGGGGGCGCACAGGGAGGTGGGGGCGCACAGGGAGGTGGGGGCACACAGGGAGGTGGGGAGACAGATGACTGTGGATGATGAAGAGGACGAGAGAAGGAGGAGGAGGAGCCACTAAAGCAGGGAGCTGAGATCTGTTTCTATCTTTTTTATATTTGTTTTTAGTTGAATTTATTGGGGTGACATTGGTTTGCAAAACCCATAGAGGCTTAAAGTGCACAATTCAGCAAAACATCATCTGCTCCTGGCATCCTGCGCCCACTGCGCCGCCAAAGTCTCTGTCTGTGCCCCCCCCACCCCCTGCCCACCTCCCCTGTCCCCCCTTCCCTCTGGCCAGCACTGCACTTCTCCGTGTCTGTGTGTTATGTTTATGGCTTTTTTGGGCCTCATCCTTTCACCTCATTTCAACCATCCCCGCCACCCCCGTCCCCCCAGCCGTCAGTCTGTTCCAGGCTTCCCTGCCTCTGTTTCTGTTTCCTTCGTCAGTTTATTTGGTTCATCGATTCCACATGTGAGTGAGATCATGTGACACTTGTCTTTCTCTGCCTGGCTCAGTTCAGTTAGCAGGACGCTCTCCGGGTCCGTGCGTGCTGCCGCTGAAGGTCAGGTTTCCTTCCTGTTTTACAGCCACATAGGATCCCACGGCGTAGATGCACCACAGCTTCCTACCCACGCGGCTGCCGATGAGCACGCAGCCGTTCACAGATCTCAGCTGTTGTGAGGCGCCTGCAGTGGGCGTGGGGTCCACACAGCCTTTCCAGGCAGTGCTTCGGGGTCGTCAGGGAGCATCCCAGATGTGGGGCTGCTGGGTCAGAAGGCAGCTCCAGTTCTAACTTTTTGAGGAAGCTTCATACTGTTTTCCACGGTGGACCACACACGACAATAAACTCAAAACGGATAAGACTCAAGTCGCAAAACCATACCAATCCTAGAAGAAGACAAAGCAGCAAAATCCCCGACGCCTCTTGCAGCAGCGCTTGCCGATGTGCCTCCGGGGGCCGCAAAATGTAGGAAAAAACAGAACCAGGTGGGACGACATCAAACTGAAAAGCTCCGCACGGCAAAGGGAGCCACCGGCCAACGGAGACGGGACCACTGAGGGGACAGACATTCGCCAACGATGCAGCTGATCAGGGTCTGAGTCCCAAAACCTATAAAGGGCTCACACACTCAACGCCATGAAGACAGATGGCCCAGCTAAGGAGATGGGCAGGGGACCTCCCTGGACGCTTCTCCAGAGAGGACATGCGGACCCCGAGGGGCGGATGGAAGAGGCTCAGGGTCACCAGCCACCGGAGATGCCACTCACACGCACAAGGAGGGACCGCCTCCCACCTGCCAGGGGCTGCCTCACCTGTGTTTTCAGATTAGACTCCTACATTCTGGAAGAGATGGGATTAGTACAAAGGAAACATGTTTCAAGATGTGTTCACGCTGCCGTACATGCTGCAGCTTGTTCTTGTGGTTAGATCCTCCGCTTCTGAGATAACTTTTACCACGTTGTAAACCAAAAGGGTGTTTCACAAGAGGATACATCACACTAAAGAGTTTACGTGTGTGTGTGTGTGTGTGTGTGTGTGTGTGTGTGTGTGTGTGTTTTCTCCTTGAGAAGTAAATTCGACACAGACCTGGACACAGTAAAGAATGTGAAATTGGTTGGTGGATGTGACCCCAGATGGAGTCAGACACAATCATCCAAAGAACGGCATGCAAGTGAGCAATGACACACCCTCAGCGAGAGAAACCGCCCGGTGGTGATGACACGATACGCTTCCCAATGAAAAATCCTATTCAGGGAATTTCTATTCTGTGACGTGGAAGGCAGATATGCTTCTCCTTAGAAACAAAGACTGTCATGGGTCCCAGGGGCTCTAACCAGGCAGCTGTGCCGGCTCCAAATCTTAATAAATATGAGCATCTCTGGCGTCAGCAACCAGATTAACGAGCTGTCTCAGGGCCATGAATCTTTGGAATGAAACCCAGGAATGGTCACGTGATTGAGCACCTGCTGGCTCCGGTATATAAGCTCCCTCCCCCCTCGCTGACACTCACTCTCAGGACCTCGTCTTGAACAGAAACACACTCCCCCTGACACCATGAGCTACTATGGCAGCTACTACGGAGGCCGCGGCTACGGCTGGGGCGGCTTCGGCGGCCTGGGCTGTGGCTATGGCTCCGGCTGGGGCTGGGGCGGCCTTGGGGGCCTGGGCTGTGGCTATGGCTACAGAAGCTATGGCTGTGGCTGCTGGCGCCCGTCCTGCTGGGGGGGATACGGATACTCTGGCTTCTACTGAAATCCTGCCCAGCAGCTCAGCCTCTGAACTTACAAGGGACTTCCTCCCACATTTGATCTAAGTAACTGGACAGCAAACCTCATGCTGGGTTATTCACTCTAAAGTCTTTAGCTCCTCAGGATTATGGGTAGATTTTCAACTGTGCCTGCATCTCCCTCATAGACCAGGATCCTCTACGTTTGCTGTCAGAACTGATTGGACTGTCTGTTCACCTTCCAATAAAGCATTGAACTTGGACACAAAGAATGGTTTTGTTTTGTTCAGGAAACGCGTTATGAGGAAGTGGTTCTGGGCACATCCACTCCGCTGTCCACGGGGAAGCGGTCGGGACCATCCAGTTTCCCGGCTTCGTCTCCTGTGAGGCCGACTCATCGAGAACTGCCCCCCTCCGCTCCCCACGCTCCGTCCTCCTGCCTCAGCGCCCAGCCTGCTCTGTGGGCGCCTGGCCCTGACCGTGACGTGGAGGGAACTCGGGGAGCTGAGTGGGTGATGGGAAGGGGCTCTGCAGGGACCCAGGTCCATGTGGGAGGGACACTCATCGCCTCCCGCACAGCCAGGCTCTCAGCTCTGGTCTAAGATAAACTCTCTGACACAGTGAGTGGGTGTGAGCGTCACTCCTCCCTCACGGTCTTCGCTGTGAAGCGTGGACCCATCATCAGCCTCAGTGCGTTCTTCTATGTCTAAGACTTTTACCCACACGGTCTATTCCATGGGCCTGTCGTCCTCCTCCTCCTCACTTTCTTCTCACGTTTCCCTTTTCTCTCCCCCCTCTCTCCCCTTCATCTACCTCCCTCTTCCCCCTCCTCCTCCCCCTCCTTCCCCACCTCCTACTTCTCACTGTTATCTCTCCTTTCTTCCCACCCAGACACAGGGATCTTAGGTCTGAAGAGTAAAGGCTCTGTGATGATAATCAATCTTCAGAATGTATTATTCCTTGGCAATCATATTGTTAATTTCAAAGTAAGAAGAAGAAACTTTAAATTATTTTAGAACATTCAAGAAAATAAATATGAAAGAATTATATCAAAATATTAACAATTGTAAATTCTAGGGAATGGGTGTGCAATGTTCACTGTAATATTTAGTCTTTGTTTGGGTGTGTTTAAAATATCTCATGAAATAAAAATCCTATATAATAAAGATATAATATGCAAATGGTTGTTACGTAATGACCAACCGTGTAACAACTGGATCACGCATCAGCAGGAGGGTGGGTCAGCGAGCTACAAGCGGGTGGCGGAGAGCTACAGGAGGGGCCAGGGCAGCAAGCTATGGGGGGGGGGTGGGGGGAGCGGGCGAGGGGAGCTACAGGAGGGCAGCAGTGAGCTACTGGCGCACAGATTCATGTGCAGAGCTACTAGTATCTAAAATAAAAGCAAAAACCATGTACCCTGTCCTCAAACATATATTATGACTAGTGGCTTGGTGCATGGATTCATGCACATTGAAAGGAAATTAATTAGAAGGTGGCCAGCGTGGCGGGACTGGGTGAGATGTGCCAGATACGCCCTGGAGCCAACCGCCCTTGGTTCCTTCCCGGTGTCTGTGGAGTGAGTGGCGTTCCTCTGGCAGGTAGGGCCTCTCGATCTGCCCTGTGGGGATCGGGCTGAAACTGGCTCTCCAACATCCCCTGAGGGGTCCCGGGGGCACTCTGCAAAGTTGTTGTCTTACAGGGTGTGGAACGCAAATGCAAGTGTGCAGTAAACCAGATTCGGGGCCGACAGTGTCCCAGTAACAACATAACCCACGGCCGAAGGTGGAATCACAGGGCCCCGCAAGGAATCAGGCACCCTTCTCTTTGGTTTTGGGGTGCGTCACCCGAAAACCACTGCTGCCAAGTCACTGCAGCTCGGCAGCTCCTGCATTGAGCATCTGCCCACTGGTGGTATGTGAGTGTCATAGCAACCGGTTGTATGGTCATACACTTAGCATATTAGCCTTTTATATATAGAGATATTCCATTTATGACACCTGCCCTGAGAAGAAAAAATTGAAATAGCTTTATATCTCATATAGAAATTAAATCCATGATAAAAAATCTCACCAAAAATACCCGTTTCAGGCCAGATAATTTCACTGGTGAATTCTAAACACATTCTGCTCCAGAGAATAATAGAATCACTTCTAGATTACTTTGCAATATCTCAGAATAAAAATATAATGTCATCAGCAGGGAGATTTACGCGCCAGTATGTCTCATGAACATACACATGCAAGATTCCTAAGAACTTCTGAGCACATTCCATCTGGCCATGTCCGAGAGAGATCTTACATCATGACTGAGGGAGCGTTACTTGAGGAGTGCAAGAAAAGCTCCCCATTAGGAAACCTTAAACGCGAGTCAACATATTAACTGAGTGGATGCAACAATAGAGTACGTCCCCATGTCATCTCCAGTTCTCAGCCCGCTGACTCCCGGTCCTCGTTCGCCCGAGGCCGGCTCTGAAGTGTGTGATCGGGGGCTTCCTCATGCCGTTGGCACGTCCTGCACGTATGGGTAGGGCTGCTGTTGCGAGTCAGGTGAGTCTTTTCATTGGGTCCTGGGGGCTGAGGCAGGAGCTTGCAGGAGAGTTTCTGCTCATCTTGTCAGGAGAGCTGGGCGGGGTGTGGCTTCTACTGAAACGCGCTCCCGGGAGCCCCTCATCTGGGGCTGGGTGACGTGGAACCGAGTCACCCAAAGAGTGAACCGAACAAGACCAGTGGGCAAGCCCAGATCGGAGCGCTTAGCCTCTTGGGTTTAAGGATCTCCAGCATCTACATGGGCCTGGCAGGCCTCCCTGTGCCCGCTCTGTCCTCTCACAGCTGTGCGTTCTGTTTCCTGCGCCATGAATTGTCCTTATTTGAAACGGCACACGCGGCTTTCACTACTTCTCATTCAGGGACATCGTGACTGTCCCTTTCACGGTATTTCCCTCTGGAGCTCTTCCCAGGAAACTGTCCTGCTGTCTTGGTTGTATGTCCCGCACGGACAGCAACAAGGGCACAGAGTCACAGCCACTGGCCCACTTTCCACACCCATCACCCCTTCTGCTCACTCAGCACAGTTCATACATATATATATACACACATATATATGCATAGTTCATATATATACACACACACATATATACAAATATGTTTTAATTGACTTCAGAGTGGAAGGAAGAGAGAGACCTAGAAACATCCATGATGAGAGAGAATCATTGACCAGCTGCCTCCTGCACCCCCCACACTGGGGATCAAGCCTGCAACCCAGGCCTGTGCCCTGATGGGGAATTGAACTGTGACCTCCTAGTTCATAGGTTAAGGCTCACCCACTGAGCCCTGCTGGCCAGGGAGCAGTGTTAGTTTTGATTTAGAATCTTAATCTGTTAATTCCTAGTTTAGCTGGATCTGAAAACAGCAGACGAGTAAACCATGTTCCAATTCACTGTCGCTGACGTGGTGGGATGGATTGTAAAGACTTGGGCTTGTTGACGAAACATGAGAACACATGTGCTCAGAGACGAGGGAGACCTGCCCTTGCGTCAATGTGGTCACAGTAGCTTAGCTTTGCGATGACCTGGTCAGAGAGGTAAGAGCCCCCCCCCCCCCAGACTGGATAGTGACAGGGGTGGGCAGAGGGGCTTCCGGCCGCGAGCACGAGAGACGCAGCTTCCTCCCACACCATCACTGACTTCTCAGGGCGTCACTCATCCTCATCATCACTAACCTACTGGGCCCACCCCAGATTCTACTCAGCTGGACAGAACCCAACAGCACTCCTCTATTTTTTAATAGTTAATAGCATTTCTCCAAAATGTGAGGAAAGGCGCCACAGAAGAAGAAGAACCATGATAACGACCTGGGTACGTGTTTGACGCGCCTCCTGTGAGGTGGGGTGACCGTAGCATGAGAAGGTGGAGGGACTGCGCTTCGGAGCGCTGCTGGATACAGGGACATGCTCATCACATCTGCTTCCCCCGAGAGAGCTGTCTGCTGTCCTGGGGAGAGCACGTCTCAGCGGGCCGCGCCCGGCCTCGGACGCCTGCCTGGTGGGGACCGAGGGGCGTCCTGGCACCGCCTGGCGAGGGAATGGCCTCACTTGCCGTCGCCCGTCTGCAGCCGGACTCAGGAGACTAAACACTCAGAGGGCCACCCTCCTGCTTTAGACCGCGGTCCCTTCAGAGGCAACGCGTTCTGAAGAACGGAGACAGCCCCGAGGAAATAACAAAGGGGGGAGGTAGGAAAATATGTCTGAGCCGGAACAAACACTTACAGAAGGAGGAGGCATGGAAGTCGGATGTCACATGACAATGTTCTATTCACAGACCGGACACCATTTCAAAGCGAAAAAATACCAAACCGAGCACCCGGGCAACTATTTTCATGTCGTGAATCTGACCAAACACCAGCACCCAAACGCGCAGAGAGCTGCTGCCAGTCAACAACAACAACAACAACAACAATAACAACAACAACAACAATAACAATACTGATTAACAAGCCGGGTGAGCACGGACAGCACAGTGGGTGGAACAGGCACTTCAAAAAGGAGAACATCATAGGCTGAGCGTCAACCTAGGAACCAGGAGGTCACAGTTCGATTCCCGGTCAGGGCCCAGGCCCAGGTTGCGGGCTCCATCCTCAGTGAGGGGCGTGCAGGAGGCAGCCGATCCATGATTCTCTCCCATCATTGATGTCTCTCTCCCTCCCTCTCCCTTCCTCTCTGAAATCAATAAATATCATTTAAGGGGGCTGTAAACATTGGGAAAGGTGCCCAATGCCACTGCCCAACCAGATCAACCCCATAGTCAGACGTCAGGAGTGCCCGCAAGGGGACCGGGTCTGAGCGTGGCCGTGGGGGAGCACGGGGAGCCGCCACAGCCTCGGGGCTGCAGTGAGCAGGGGGCTGGACACTGCGTGGCGGGACCTGCAGAGGCTACAGCTGCCACTCACGCCCTGGGAATCATGTACGACCACGAGAGTGGATATCCAGGTAAACAGAAAGGTCAGTATCGATAGGTACACATCAGCTTTATTCCGACATGTTAGCCAGAAAACAAAAGAAAAAAAGGGAAGAAGAAATAAAGAAAGAAGAGAAACTGCCCCAAATCAAGTTTGAGAGGAGCAGCCTCCTTCGCGGCGATGGAAACAACGACACGGGTGCTCCGTGCCGCACGGGGGGCGCCTCCCCAGGCCGCGGCGTGCAGCGGGGAGAGTGTGCTGGGTGCACAGGATCCGTGCGTGTGGCGGTCAGAACAGGGACCCTCGAGGAGCCACACTGGTTGGCGGCGTCAGGAGAAAAATGTGGGCGATCGGAGGGGGACGGCTCAAGGGCTCTGGGGACTCTTGCGCTTGAGATTTAGGCGTTTTACAATATGCGCTGAACAACAACAAATACATGAAACCATGGGGCATGGACTCTATTTTCCTAAAGCAGTAAGGCTCCTGGAGCGAGCTCCGCCTTGACACTCTCAGAGCATCCCGTCGTCGTGGCTACGAGACCCTCCTGCAGGTCGGACCTAGGGGTGTGCTCATCCACTCGGCAGTGACTGACTGAGCGAGGGCTGCGAGCGGTCACCGGGGGGCAGTCAGCAAGTCCACCGGGGGCCCGCCTCCCATCATCTCTTAGAAACGCAGCAGAAGGTGGACAGTGTGTGTGAGGTCATCAAAGGTGAACCCGAGCTGAGCCGCTAGTTCAAGTTGGGAGACTGTCTTCAGGGTTCACGGGGCGGGGGGGGGGGGGGGGGGGGGGGGAGGAGGGGGCATCCGGGGTGGGGCTAGCCTGGTGGAAGCCGAAGGGATTTTTGTCTCAGAAAGTACTTTTCCCCACCTTGCCTTTTTACATTATACACACCTGGTTGTTACATTATTATTATTATTATTATTATTATTATTATTATTATTATTTAATTCTCCCCCGAGGATATTTTCCCATTGATTGTAGAGAGAGTGGAAGAGAAGGAAAGACAGAGAGGAACATCGATGTGAGAGAGACACATCGATGGGTTGCCTCCTGCACGTGCCCCAACCAGGGCCTGGGCTGGGGAGGAGCCTGCAACTGAGGTACGTGCCCTTGACCAGCATCAAACCCGGGACCCTTTGGTCCGCAGGCAGACGCTCTATCCAAATCGGCTAGGGCGACACATACATGTTTTTATTATGCTGAAAATATTTTCAGTGTTAACAGCCTCTTACTAAATTTTCCAGGTTCTTTGGAGATGGCATAGAATTCATTATCAAAGATCTTAATGAATATTTAATGTTTTATTAGAGACTAGTTAGCTATTTTTTTAAAGGATAAAAATGAACACACAACTGGTAAAGAGAATACAAAACTGAAAAATATTGTGGTAAAAGGGAAGGCATATATGAGAGTATTTAAGTAAGGATTGCACAGGAATGCATGGGGCCCAAGAGAAATGGTCTATATGTCACGGTTTAACCTGGTCCCAGACCCTGTGGCACTGGGAGGAGCTGAGTGACAGGTGGGAGTGAACTGGAGAAGAGATTAAATAAGGGGGCAGGTGTATGGGTTCGAGGGGAGGGAGGGACGGGTCTGGACGACAGGCAGGCGCTGGGAACGTGGTCCTGGCAGCGCTGGGAACGTGGTTCTGGTAGTGCTGGGAACGTGGTTCTGGTAGTGCTGGGAACGTGGTTCTGGTAGTGCTGGGAACGTGGTTCTGGTAGTGCTGGGAACGTGGTCCTGGTAGCGCTGGGAACGTGGTTCTGGTAGCGCTGGGAGCAGGAGACATGACGGAGAATCAGGATGGGACAGGGGGCTTTGAACAGATGGTTGGCTACTGTGACTCGCCTCCTGGGTATGAACAATATTTCCCCGTGTTACTGATCCAAATGCTTTTTATTTTCCAAACTGGTATGCAAAGCAGAAAAGAGAATATGGTTTCTGAGAGCCAAGGTCATGGAACGTCAGGGAGGACGGCTCCGTTTGGACCCTTCTGTCTGAAGGTCCATGCGGTGCCCACAGCGCAGGGGCGGGATCCAGGCGTTCAGAGTGTCCTTAGCTCGGACCAGCGACCTCACCCGGAAGCACGGATGCCTTGGAAAGCTCAGGGTTATTCTAGGCCTGATCGGACCAAGTTCTTCTAATCGTCAGCGAAGCATATTAATCCAGGGCGAGCGTGCGATGAAGCAACACTGACTTCTGAACACGCCGCCATCCGCCTGTTACGCAACGTGCTCGCTCTGAAGGATTGCGCTCGGTCTGGTATGTCCCGGCTTTGAAGATGCAGCAATTTCTTCTCATAAAAGAGATGCAAGGTGTGTAAGGGACACCCTGACTTGGCAACAAGGCAGGTGAGACACTTTGATGAGCATGCGGCCCCTTCAGAGGTTGGCGTTGCGTCAACGAGGGGTGACACGGATGACACAAAACAGGTGGCACCTGACTCAGCACCTGCTGGCCCAGGTATATAAGCTCCCTCCCCCCTCGCTGACACTCACTCTCAGGACCTCATCTTGAACAGAAACACACCCCCCCTGACACCATGAGCTACTATGGCAGCTACTACGGAGGCCGCGGCTACGGCTGGGGCGGCTTCGGCGGCCTGGGCTGTGGCTATGGCTCCGGCTGGGGCTGGGGCGGCTTCGGCGGCCTGGGCTGTGGCTATGGCTACAGAAGCTATGGCTGTGGCTGCTGGCGCCCGTCCTGCTGGGGGGGATATGGATACTCTGGCTTCTACTGAAATCCTGCCCAGCAGCTCAGCCTCTGAACTTACCAGGGACTTCCTTCCATGTTTGATCTAAGGAACTGGACAGCAAACCTCATGCTGGGTTATGTGCACAAAAGCCTTTAGCTCCTCAGAATTATGGGTAGATTTTCAACTGTGCCTGCGTCTTCCTCATATTCCCAGGATCCTCTACTTTTGCTTTCATAACTGATTGGACTGTCTGTTCACCTTCCAATAAACCATTGAATTTGAAAATAAAGTATGGTTGTTGGTTTGTTCATGAAACACAATTATGAGGAAGTGGTTCTGGGCACATCCACTCCGCTGTCCAAGGGAGAAGCCATCTTCTTGGCTAATAATCTTCCTTTTTGTTCACTCACCTCACAAGCATGCAGAGAGGCAGGAAATAGATATAAAGATTAATAAGTCAACACTGAAATGAAAAATTTTTTTTTGAAAATCCAGTGATTTAAATATTTCAGTCTCTTGATTTAATTCATAAAACATTCAGACTTAAGTCAACAACAAATAGCAATGAATATTGAACATATCTACCCATTTATTTATCAACATATGGATTTTACTTAACTAACATTTCCCAATTCAATCTTTCAGTTTATTCAAAATTGCTTTATGTTTTTAATTTTTCTTTTAATTTCAGAGAGCAAGGAGGAGGGAGAGGAAGATGGAAACATCATGGATGAGAGAGAATCATTCACTGATTGGTTGCCTCCTGCATGCCCCCCTCTGGTGACTGAGCCTGCAACCTGGGCACGTGCCCTTGGCTGGATAAAAACTCAGGACCCTTCAGTCCACAGGCTTACGCTCTATCCACTGAGCCAAACAGGCAAAGGGAAACTCAAAACATTTTTAACTAAACGTGTCTGTTCCCTTTCCTCTGCTCTCACGCTATCTCACTTCATCCTTCTTCTTTTTTTTTTTTTAAAAAAAACATATTTTATTGATTTTTTACAGAGAGGAAGGGAGAGGGATAGAGAGTTAGAAACATCGATGAGAGAGAAACACCGATCAGCTGCCTCCTGCACACCCCCCACTGGGGATGTGCCCGCAACCCAGGTACATGCCCTTGACCGGAATCGAACCTGGGACCCTTCAGTCCGCAGGCCGATGCTCTATCCACTGAGCCACACCGGTTAGGCACTTCATCCGTCTTCACCACCATCACCACATTGAGGATGTATCCTCAATCCAGTCAGGGAAAGAAACAACAAGACATAATCGTGAACCAATTATTGTTGAGCTGAAGCTGAAACCAAAAAGCTTTCTTATAAATCTAAATTTTAGTAAAATCTGAATTTCTCCTGATAAAAATGGGGCAACAGGGGCATATATTTTTCATGAAATTAAAAACAACAACGGTTGGACTAAAACCGTGGTCGCCGAACTTCCCGACCTCACCGACCAAAGTGGACCATGAGCCACCAGTTGGCGACCACTGGACTGAAATACCAAAGTTTTCCTAGAATCCAAATATATCGTCAGAGAATATTATAAGATGAAGATATTTTTTAAAATTGGTATAACTTGGTCCAATATGTGTGCTTGAGTCTATGCTGTTAGATACTCCCTACAGCTGTGCAGGCAGAATTTAGTCTTCCAGTCACTCAGCAAATACGTTTTGTTTGGAAAGGAATGAATGCACTCAGATGGGAGGGAAATGTGTTATCAAAAATGTTACATACGCTCGGCTTGCCTGCCTCAGTGGTTGAGCATAGACCTATGAACCAGGAGGTCACGGTTGAGTTTGAGTCCGGGTCAGGGCACACGCCTGGTTGCAGGCTCCATCCCCAATGTGGAGTGTGCAGGAGGCAGCCAATCAATGAATTTTCTCTCATTATAAATGTTTCCATCTCTCTCCCAATCTCCCTTCCTCTATGAAATCAATAAAAGCAAATAAATAAAAAAAGAACATAAGGAAAACCTCAGGGTAAAATTACAAACCTGAGTGGCGGGATGACGTACTGACGGGAAAACTGGATCGGAGGGGAAACCCTGGCTCCTGTGAGCGTGTGTGGGACTGAGCGGGGAATGGCGACTTAAAGAGCGGCTGGAAGAGACAGAGGATGTGTGGGAACCAGGAAGAACAGAGAGAGAAAATAAAGAGCAACTGCAAAGCAGAAGACACCGTCACCTGTTTCCGGATGATCCGTTTCTATGTGAAAAAGAGGGTGATGTTTAAAGGGAACCTTGTGACCAGGTGCTCAGCCTGGGGGTTCACGTGTGAGATTGTTCTGTGGGCAGATCCTCAGCTTCTGAAATGCATTTCACTGTGTGGGGAAGCCTAAAGGGTATTTCACAAGAGGATACATCACACTAAAGAGTTTACATGCGTGTGTGTGTGTGTGTGTGCGAGTGTGCGTGCGTGTGTGTGTGTGTGTGTGTGTGTGTGTGTGTGTGTGTGTGTTTTCTACTTGAGAAGTAAATTCGACACAGACCTGGACACAGTAAAGAATGTGAACTTGGTTGGTGGATGTGACCCCAAATGGAGTCTGACACAGTCATCCAAAGAACGGCATGCAAGTGGGCAATGACACACCCTCAGCGAGAGACACCGCCCGGTGGTGATGACGCAACACGCTTCCCAATGAAAAATCCTATTCAGGGAATTTCTATTCTGTGACGTGGGAGGCAGATATGCTTCTCCTTAGAAACAAACACTGTCATGGGTTCCAGGGGCTCTAACCAGGCAGCTGTGCCGGCTCCAAATCTTAATAAATATGAGCATCTCTGGCGTCAGCAACCAGATTAACGAGCTGCCTCAGGGCCGTGAATCTTTGGGATGAAACCCAGGAATGGTCACGTGACTCAGCACCTGCTGGCCCAGGTATATAAGCTCCCTCCCCACTCGCTGACACTCACTCTCAGGACCTCATCTTGAACAGAAACACACTCCCCCTGACACCATGAGCTACTACGGCAGCTACTACGGAGGCCGCGGCTACGGCTGGGGCGGCTTCGGCGGCCTGGGCTGTGGCTATGGCTCCGGCTGGGGCTGGGGCGGCCTTGGGGGCCTGGGCTGTGGCTATGGCTACAGAAGCTATGGCTGTGGCTGCTGGCGCCCGTCCTGCTGGGGGGGATACGGATACTCTGGCTTCTACTGAAATCCTGCCCAGCAGCTCAGCCTCTGAACTTACAAGGGACTTCCTCCCACATTTTATCTAAGTAACCGGACAGCAAACCTCATGCTGCGTTATTCCCTCTAAAGTCTTTAGTTCCTCAAAATTATGGGTAGATTTTCAACTGTGCCTGCATCTCCCTCATAAGCCTAGAATCCTCTACTTTTGCTTTCATAACTGATTGGACTACCTCTTCACCTTCCAATAAAGTATTAAATTCCAAAATAAAGTATGGTTGTTGGTTTGTTCATGAAACACAATTATGAGGAGGTGATTATGGGCACATCTACTCCACTGTGCAAGGGAGAACCTATCTTATCCTATTGGCTAACAATCTTTCTTTTCTTTCACACACTCTCAAGCATGCATAGAGTTAGAAAAATAGATATAAAGATTAATAATTCTACACTGAAATGAAAAAATGTTTTAAAAGGGCTAGTGATTCAAATCTTTCAATCTCTTGATTTTATTTATAAAATACTCAGACTTAAGTCTACAACAAACAGCAATGAATATTTGAAAGCTCTATATTTATTTATCAACATATGGATTTTATTGAACTCAACTAACATTCCTCAATTTAATCCTTTGATTCATTCAAAATTTGTTTATTTGGTTTTATTATTATTGTAAGCACAAGCAATGGTAGTAGATCACAGTGTAATGCTAGGGGGACTTATAATCTGATAGACTGAGCACCTGAATTAATCTGAGACATAATCATATTCTTTTAGATCTTAGAACACATACACATATGTGTGTAGGGGGGTGAGTTTCTCATATGTGAACAGGGGGTTAAGTTTTTCTTAAGTTTCCTTTCAAGACCTATGTGAAGGGATTGAGGAAGTGGCTCAGCTGTGAATCCAGCAAGCAGAACCCATAGGCAGGGTCAGGCCCACCCAACAGGAATCAAACCATCATCTCATCCACATCATCTCCTCACCATCATCTCCTCACCTTCATCTCATCACCATCATCTCCTCACCATCATCTCATCACCATCCTCTCATCAACTGAATGCTAAGGACAATAGCTGACAACTGAGGGCTCCCAGGGCTGCATGTAGCTGCATTCAGTCCCCAGCCCCTTCTCCTTCATAGTCCTGTGCCCTGCACCTGCTCAAAGACAGGATTTGATGCCTGTAAGCTCCCGTCTTCTTGGTGGGCTGGCCTTCTCAGTAAACGCCTGATAGGATGCCACCTGCCTTCGTGATAGGACACAGCGACAGGCAGCCTGAGCCCACTCAGACATTTCCTGGTAACAATATCATTGGCTTACAATGAAAGTAAATCGACTTAAAAGACTCTTATTCTGTACAATCTCACCCGGTGTGTCGGGCTCTGAGCACATGATCTCATTTGACACTGTCATCAAGCAGCTGATCCAGAAGCCAACCATGGATTGGGGTAAATTTATTTCATATGAGGTCATTGAATTCAAACATTTCAACTGAACATTTCTGTTCGCTTTCCTCTGCTCTCACTGTGTCTCACTGGCATCCTTCCTCACCACCATCACCACATTGAGGAATTAGCTTCAATCCAATCAAGGAAAGAAACAAAAGACATACTAGTAATTGTGAATGAATTATTATTTAGCTGAAGCTGAAACCAAAGAGCTTTCTTAAAAACCTAAATATAAGCAAAATCTGAAATTTTCCTCATAGAAATGGGCAACGCGAGGCATATATTTTTGATGGAATAAAAAACAGATGTAGTAAAATACCAGTGTTTTCCTAGAATTAAATAATATAATCAGATGACAATAAAAAATGAACATATTTAGTTTAAATTGGTCAAATTTGGTCAACTATGTGTGATTGAGTCTATACACTATCTTAGGTACTGCCTACAGCTGTGGCAGGCAGAATGTATTCTCAGCAATATGTTTTGTTGGAAAGAACAGTGAATACAGTCAGATGGGAAATGTATTATCAAACTTGTTACTTATTGTAGGACCCTGTCTAGAGCACACCGATGTTCAAGGCCACTCTGAACATGGGAATCCTAATCAAAGTGTTCAAGGTTGAGTTGCTATACGCAGGTGCAAGGCAAGGACACAGCAAGCCATACACTGCAACCACGTGCCTTTCTGTATCCAAAATACTGATGTTACTATTTGGCAAAAAGCCCCTTTTGTTTGAGTGTGTTTGGGCATGTATGTAAGGTGCCACTGACCACCTGCTGTGGCTGCTGTTGTGTGTAATTAAGCAGGTCCCATTTGCCTGCTGGTACCCTATGTCCTTCTGATTCCCCTCACCCAGAGGGTTAAGTCCCTAGCCTTGGAGCTTGCCTCTGACACGTATAAACCTCAAAACAGAACAAAACCCCAGCACCACCTACAAAACAAAGCCCTGGGCACATGTTAAAGTCTGTGAAACACACACAATGGAAAAGACCAAGCCCCAGGCGCGGGCAAACTCCAGTAGGGCTTCACCTTGAACCCTGGGCTCACACTCGGGGTTCCTTACGAGCCGAGGAAATTCGCTGAAGGCTGGCGGCTAACCTCTATGATATTTCTGTTTTGTGTCAGTCACATTCTCCCTGCCATGTTTATTTTTTGCAGCATTTCCAGGCATCAAGATTTCAGGAGACTCTGAGTAAAATATTATATAATCTTAGGAGTAAAGAAGTCTTTTTAATTTAAAACCCTGACGAATTAGAATATCTTATTGAAAAGGTTGGAGGTTGAGTGAAAAGGGAAAGGGTCATGGAGTCGGTAAAGCTGTGACAAGTTTGCACAGTGACAGGTGATTCAGGTCATTACTGGGGGAGGCCATGGTGAGGTATAAACATGCTGAGTCATTCTATTGTGCACCTGAAACTAATACAACCAATGTAAGTTTGCATGCCAACTGGTCTAAAATCCTATCTAATAAAGAGAGAATATGCTAATTGACCCTCATGCCATCATAAAGATGGTGGCGCCCATAGCCAATAAGGAGGGCATATGCTAATTCAATTCCCCGCCCTCAAAGATGGCAGTGCGCACAGCCAATAAGGAGGGAATATTCGAATTGACTCCCCTGCTCTCAAAGATGGCAGTGCCCACAGCCACAAGATGGCAGCACCCAGTCCCCTCAGCCCCCCAGCTGTCCAGGGCTGCCCGAGGCTTGTGCTGCCGGCAGTGGCAGCAGCAGAGGTGTGATGGGGCGTCAGCTTCCCCTGATTGCCAGGTTGCCTCCTGGCCAAGGGCTTCCGGACTGTGAGAGGGGGCAGGCCGGGCTGAGGGACCCCTCCTCCAGTGCATGAATTTTCATGCACCAGGCCTCTAGTAAAATATAAAATAAAAGTGTTTGCTGATTGCCTAAGAGAAAATAAGGGGCAGGACACAGAATTGTTAAAGAATATAAGGACACACCCAGCCGGTATGTCTCAGTGGTTGAGCATTGTCTTTGAAACATGAGTTCATGGTTCAGTAAAATTCCTGCTCAGGGCACACACATGTCCGGGTTGCAGGCTTGATTCCCAGTGTGGGGTGTGCAGGAGGCAGCTGATCAATGATTTTTCTCTCATTATTGATGATTCTCTCTCTCTATCTCCCTTCCTCTCTGCAATCAATAAAAGCCAATTTTAAAAAAAGAATATGAGGACAAAAATACCATGCTAAAATTAAAAACCTGCTAAAATTAAAATCCTGCTAAAATTAAAAACCTGAGTAGAGGGATGAAGTACTGATGGGAAAACTGGATCAGAGGGGAAGACCTGATACGTGCGAGTGTGTGTGGAACTGAGTGCAGAAAGAAAACTTAAGGAGCGGCTGGAAGAGACAGAGGATGTGTGGGACCAGGAAGAACAGAGAGAGAAAATAAAGAGCAACTGCAAAGCAGAAGACACCGTCACCTCTGTTTCCGGATGATCCGTTTCTATGTGAAAAAGAGGGTGATGTTTACAGAGAACTTTGTGACCAGGTGCTCAGCCTGGGGGTACATGTGTGAGTTTGTTCTGTGGTCAGATCCTCAGCTTCTGAAATGCATTTCACTATGTCGGTAAAGCAAAAGGATATTTTGCAAGAAGATATATAAGATTAACATGGTTTTCTCACGTGCGTGTTCAACATGAGAGAAGTACATTTGACAATTAAGGAATTTCATAGCTGTAAGGATCTTACATTGGATTTCTATATTTGAATTAAAATGAAAGATAGCCCTAAAGACTCCATCAAAAAATTATTAGACTTAGTAAATGAATTCGGCAATGTAGCAGGATACAAAATTAATGCTAAGAAATCCATGGCATTTCTTTACACCAATAGTGAACTTACAGAAAGTGAAACTACAGAAGCAATCCGATTTACCATTGCACCAAAAAATTTAAAATACCTAGGAATAAACTTAACTAAGGAGGTAAAAGACTTATATGCTGAAAACTACAGGACACTGAAAAAAGAGATAGAGGAAGACATAAACAGATGGAAGAATATACCGTGTTCATGGATTGGTAGAATCAACATCATCAAAATGTCCATACTACCCAAAGCAATTTATAGATTCAATGCAATCCCCATTAAATTACCAACAGCATATTTCACAGATCTAGAATGAACATTCCAAAAATTCATCTGGAATAAAAAAAGACCCCGAATAGCTGCAGCAATCCTGAGAAAGAACAAAGTAGGTGGGATCTCAATACCAGATGTCAAGATGTATTACAAAGCCACTGTTCTCAAAACTGCCTGTTACTGGCACAAGAACAGACATATAGATCAATGGAATAGAATAGAGACCCCAGAAATCAACCCAAACCACTATGCCCAATTAATATTCGACAAAGGAGGCAAGAGCATACAATGGAGTCAAGACAGTCTTTTCAATAAATGGTGTTGGGAAAATTGGACAGATACATGCAAAAGGATGAAACTAGATCACCAACTCACACCATACACAAAAATAAACTCAAAATGGATAAAAGACTTAAACGTAAGACGGGAAACCATAAAAATACTAGAGGAATCCACAGGCAGCGAAATCGCAAACATATGCCGAAGAAATTTCTTCTCTGATAATGCTCCTAGGGCAATGGAAACTAAAGAGAAAATAAACAAATGGGACTACATCAAAATAAAAAGCTTTTGCACAGCAAAGGAAACCATCAACAAAACAACAAGAAGACCCACTACATGGGAGAACATATTTGCCAATGATACCACCGATAAGGGTTTAATTTCCAACATTTACAGGGATCTCATGAAACTTAACAAAAGGAAGATAAACAATCCAATAAAAAAATGGGCAACGGACCTAGATCGACACTTTTTGAAAGAGGACATACAGAAGGCCGAAAGACATATGAAAACCTGCTCAAAGTCACTAATTATACGAGAGATGCAAATCAAAACGACAATGCGTTATCATCTCACACCTGTCAGAATGGCTATCATCAACAAATCAACAAACAACAAGTGTTGGAGAGGATGTGGAGAAAAAGGAACCCTTCTGCACTGCTGGTGGGAATGCAGACTGGTGCAGCCACTGTGGAGAACAGTATGGAGCTACCTCAGAAGACTAAAAATGGAACTCCCATTTGACCCAGTGATCCCACTACTAGGAATATATCCCAAGAAACCAGAAACGCCAATCAGAAAGGATATATGCACCCCTATGTTCATAGCAGCACAATTCACCATAGCTAAGATTTGGAAACAGCCTAAGTGCCCATCAGCAGATGAGTGGATTAGAAAACTGTGGTACATATACACAATGGAATACTATGCTGCGGTAAAAAAAAAGGAACTCTTGCCTTTTGCAACAGCATGGATGGAACTGGAGAGCATTATGCTAAGTGAAATAAGCCAGTCAGAGAAATATAAATACCACATGATCTCACTCATTTGTGGATTATAGAGAACAACATAGACTGATGAAAAGGGACAGACCCAAAGACTGAGAAACAGCAATCAGGCTATCAATCCCCAGAAGGAAAGTAGGGGAGGGCGGGGGTAAGGGGAAGAGATCAACCGAAGGACTTGTATACATATATATAAGCCAAACCAATGGACATGAACAACAGGGGGATGGGAGCATGAGTTTGTGTGTGGGGGGGAGGTTGGGGGTTATTGGGGGGGGATGAGGACACATATGTAATACCTTAACTAATAATAATAAAAAAATAAATAAAATGAAAGATAGGATAATCCAAAGAATGATATAAAAATTATGATGACACAATCCGATATAATAAAGAGGCAATATGCAAATTGACTGTCACGTCCTCACACAAAGATGGCCGCCCCATGTCATCACAAGATGGCTGGCAGGGGAAGGCAGTTGGGGGAAACCAGGCCTGCAGGGAGGGCAGTTAGGGGTGACCAGGGCAGTAGGGGAGTGCATTTAGGGGTGACCAGCCCTGCAGGCAAGGGAGGGCAGTTGGGGGCGACCAGGCTGGCAGGGGAGGGCATTTGGGGGAGATCGGCAGGCAGGGGAACATTAAGGCATTGATCAGGCTGGCAGGCAGTGGTTAGGGGCAACCAGGTAGGCAGGCAAGTGAGCAGTTGGGAACCAGCAATCCCAGATTGCGAGAGGGATGTCCAATTGCCGGTTTAGGCCAGGGATCGGGCCATAACTGGCAGTTGGATATCCCCCCAGGGGTCCCAGATTGGAGAGAGTGCAGGCTGGGCTGAGGGACACCACCCCAAGTGCACAAATTTCATGCACTGGGCCTCTAGTATTTAATGAGAATACTCCAACCAATATGACAAATGCCACGTGCTTAGGAATGGAGAATTGTGTTTAGTGAGTTTTTATCTTTTTTTTTTTAATATATTTTTTATTGATTAAGATATTACATATGTGTCCTTGTCCCCACGTTACCCTCTACCCCCCCCCCCCCCGCTCATGCCCTCACCCCCCCGTTGTCCATGTCCATTGATTAGGCCTATATGCTTGCATATAAGTCCTTTGGTTGATCTTTCCCCCTTACCCCCACCCTCCCCTACCTTCCCTCCAAGTCCCGACAGTCATCAGCTTATGTTGTTCATTATATTCCACAAATGAGTGAGATCATGTGGTATTTATCCGCTCTCCAGTTCCATCCATGCTGTGGCAAATGGTCAGAGTTCCTTTTTCTTCTTCCTCTTCTTAAAGAATACCTTTCAGCATTTCATATAATGCTGGTTTGGTGGTGATGAACTCCTTTAGCTTTTTCTTATCCGTGAAGCTCTTTATCTGACCTTCTATTCTGAATGATAGCTTTGCTGGATAAAGTAATCTTGGTTGCAGGTTCTTGCTATTCATCACTTTGAATATTTCTTGCCACTCTCTTCTGGCCTGCATGGTTTCTGTTGAGAAATCAGCTGACAGTCGTATGGGTACGCCCTTGTAGGTAACTGACTGTCTTTCTCTTGCTGCTTTTAAGATTCTCTCTTTATCTTTTGCTCTTGGCATTTTAATTATGATGTGTCTTGGTGTGGTCCTCTTTGGATTCCTTTTGTTTGGGGTTCTCTGCGCTTCCTGGACTTGTAAGTTCATTTCTTTCACCAGGTATGGGAAGTTTTCTGTCATTATTTCTTCAAAAAGGTTTTCAATATCTTGCCCTCTCTCTCCTTCTGGTACCCCTATAATTCTGATGTTGGTACGCTTGAAGTTGTCCCAGAGGCTCCTTACACTATCTTCATATTTTTGGAATCTCTTTTCTTTTTTCTTTTTCGGTTGGGTATTTTTTGTTTCTTTGAATTTCAAATCTTTGACTTGATTCTTGGGATCCTCTTGTCTGCTGCTGGATCTCTGTAAATTATTCTTTATTTCAGTCAGTGTATGCTTAATTTCTAGTTGGTCCTTTTTCATGTCCTCCATGGTCTCACTATACTTATTGAGGGATTCATTAAATTTATCGGCGGTTTCCATAAAATTCTTGAAAAACCTTATAAACGTGGCCTTGAACTCTATATCCAATCATTTGCTTTCCTCCATTTCTGCCATTTGTGACCTGTTTCTTTGTCTCCGCATTTTGGCAGCTTCCCTGTGTTGATAGAGTGGCCCTGCGCGCCAGGTGTCCTGTAGGGCCCAGTAGCTCAGCCTCCCCAGTTACCTGGGGTGGACACTCTTGGTGCACTCTTGGTGCCTTGGTTGTTGTAGAATCACTGGGAGGAATTGACCTCCAGGCCAATTGGCTGTGAGAATCAGCTGTGTCTAAAGTGGGAGAACTTCTGTGCTGAAGACACCCTTCTGGGGCAAGACTTGCTTCAGTGGGGCTTTGGTGCTCACTGAGTCTGCTCCCTGAGTGTGTCCCTTATGGATCTGAGGAGTTGCAATCTGGATGGTCCAGTGGCTCCTGGATCTAAGGAGGTGCTAATTCAGCCTCTGCCTGAGGCCACACAGCAGGAGCCACGAAGAGGCTCAGCTGTGAAGCAATGCAAGCCGCTGCGGGGCCTTGGGCCTTCTCTTGGAAGTTCCGGGTCTGCCTGGCTGGGCTGCAGTTAGGTACATTCACATGCAAAAGCCTCTGCCTCAGCCTGGGTGGGGCGGGGTCTCAGGGAATCAAAGGGCGGATCAGGGAGCTATGGCCGATTCTCCGCCCGGAGTCGCGGGTCTCAGTGTCCCGGTAACGGCTGCAAGCACCTCTGAGGGAAAGCCGCCTTCAAGTTCGCCTGCTGCCGGACAGACCAGCTTCTCCCCGTATGAGTCCTGGGTCCCCAGAGACTTCCCGGAACCGGAGTTCAGGGCAGTCGGGAGTTTGTGATTCAAAAAGACAGCCGCGTCCTCAGGTGCCACCCCCTTTCCTCGCGCGCGCGAGCCGCCGTACCTCTGCACTTCACCTCCGCAGCGCCTCTGGCTCTCAGCGTGCTTTTCTTTCCTTCTAGTTGTAGAATTTACACTCAGCCAGACTTCCTGTTGTTCTGGATGATGTTTGCTCAGTCCTTTGCGGTAATTTTCAATTGTTGTGGGAGGCGACAATTTCCCCGTGTTTACCTATGCCGCCATCTTAGTTTTTCTCCGAGTTTTTATCTTGTGACGTGGAAGACAGATATGCTTCTCATTAGAAACAAAGAATGTAATGGGTTCCAGAGTGTTCTATCCAGGCAGCTGTGCCGGCTACAAATTTTAATAAATATAAGCATCTCTGGCGTCAGCAAACAGATTAACAAGCTGCCTCAGGGCCGTGAATCTTTGGAATGAAACCCAGGAATGGTCACCTGACTCAGCACCTGCTGGCTCAGGTATATAAGCTCCCTCCCCACTCGCTGACACTCACTCTCAGGACCTCGTCTTGAACAGAAACACACTCCCCCTGACACCATGAGCTACTATGGCAGCTACTACGGAGGCCGCAGCTACGGCTGGGGTGGCTTCGGCGGCCTGGGCTGTGGCTATGGCTACAGAAGCTATGGCTGTGGCTGCTGGCGCCCGTCCTGCTGGGGGGGATACGGATACTCTGGCTTCTACTGAAATCCTGCCCAGCAGCTCAGCCTCTGAACTTACAAGGGACTTCCTCCCACGTTTGACCTAAGTAACTGGACAGCAAACCTCATGCTGGGTTATGTGCACAAAAGCCTTTAGCTCCTCAGGATTATGGGTAGATTTTCAACTGTGCCTGCATCTCCCTCATAGCCCAGGATCCTCTACGTTTGCTGTCAGAACTGATTGGACTGTCTGTTCACCTTCCAATAAAGCAATGAATTTGAAAATAAAGTATGGTTGTTGGTTTGTTCATGAAATGCAATTATGAGGAAGTGGTTCTGGGCACATCCACTCCGCTGTCCAAGGGAGAAGCCATCTTCTTGGCTAATAATCTTCCTTTTCGTTCACTCACCTCACAAGCATGCAGAGAGGCAGGAAATAGATATAACGATTAATAACTCTACACTGAAATGGTCAGAACATTTTGAAAGAACCAGTGATTTAAATCTTTCATTCTCTTGATTTTATTCATAAAATATTCAGACTTAAGTCAGCAAAAAATAGCAATAAATATCAACCATATCTATTTATTTATCAACCTGTAGATTGTACTTAACTGACATATCCCAATTCAATCCTCCCATTTATTCAAAATTGATTTATGTTTTCAATTTTGCTTTTAACTTCAGAGAGCAAGGAGGAGGGAGACAGAAATATCAAGGATGAGAGAGAATCATTCATTGATTGGTTGCCTCCAGCATGCCCCCCCTCTGGTGATTGAGCCTGCAACCTGGGCATGCGCCTTTGGTCGGAATCAAACCCAGGACCCTTCAGTCCACAAGTTGATGGTTTATCCACTGAGCCCAACCGGCAAGGGCAACTCAAATCATTTTAACTCAATGTTTCTGTTCCCTTTCCTCTGCTCTCACTGTGTCTCGCTGGCATCCGTCTTCACCACCATCACCACACTGAGGAATTAGCTTCAATGCAATCAGGGAAAGAAACAACAAGACATAATGTGAACGGATTATTATTTAGCTGAACCTGAAACCAAAGATCTTTCTTAAAAATCAAAATTTCAGCAAGATCTGACTTTCTCCTGATAAAAATGGGGCAACACAGGGCATATATTTTTGATGAAATAAAAAAACGGAAGGACTAAAACAGCGTTCGAAAAACTTTCATACCTCACTGACCACAAGTGGTCCGTGAACCACCAGTTGGCGACCACTGGAATGAAATAACAATGATGTCCTAGAATCCAACAATATAGTCAGAGAATATTCTAAGATGAACATATTTGGTTTAAATTGGTATAATTTGGTCAAATATGTGCGCTTGAGTCTATACTGTTAGGTACTCCCTACAGCTTTGCAGACAGAATTTAACCTTTCAGTCACTCAGCAAATATGTTTCGTTTGAAAAACAGTGAATACATTCAGATGGGAGGGAAATGTATTACCAAAAATGATACTTATGCCTGGTCTGCGTGCCCAGTGGTTGAGCATCAACCTATGAAGCAAGAGGATCAACCTATGAAGCAAGAAGTCACGGTTCAGTTTGATTCCTGGTCAGGGCACATGCCTAGTTGCAGGCTCCATCCCCAGTGTGGGGTGTGCAGGAGGCAGCCGATCCATGATTTATCTCTCATTATAGATGTTTCTATCTCTGTCTCTGTCCCCCTTTTCCTCTGAAATCAATAAAAACAAAATTTTAAGAAGAAAAAAATACATATAAGGAAAAAAAATTGTGCTAAAATTACAAACCTGAGTGGCGGGATGACGTACTGACGGGAAAACTGGATCGGAGGGGAAGGCCTGGCTGGTGTGAGCGTGTGTGGGACTGAGCGGGGAATGACGACTTAAAGAGCGGCTGGAAGAGACAGAGGATGTGTGGGGACCAGGAAGAACAGAGAGAGAAAATAAAGAGCAACTGCAAAGCAGAAGACACCGTCACCTCTGTTTCCGGATGATCCGTTTCTATGTGAAAAAGAGGGTGATGTTTACAGAGAACTTTGTGACCAGGTGCTCAGCCTGGGGGTTCACGTGAGAGATTGTTCTGTGGGCAGATCCTCAGCTTCTGAAATGCATTTCACTGGGTGGAGAGGCCAAAAGGGTATTTTGCAAGAAGATATATAAGGTTAACATGGTTTTCTCATGTGCGTGTTCAACTTGAGAGAAATATGTTTGACAATTAAGGAATTTCATAGGTGTAAAAATCTGAAATTCGATCCGTGCATTTGAACTGAGATGAAAGTAAGATAGGGAAATACAAAGAATGATATGCAAATTAAGATGACACAATATTTAATGAGAACACGCCAACAAACATGACGAATGCCACGCGCTTAGGAATGGAGAGTTGTGTTTAGTGAGGTTTTATTCTGTGACGTGGAAGACAGACATGCTTCTCCTTAGAAACAAAGACTGTCATGGGTTCCAGGGGCTCTAACCAGGCAGCTGTGCCGGCTCCAAATCTTAATAAATATGAGCATCTCTGGCGTCAGCAACCAGATTAACGAGCTGCCTCAGGGCCGTGAATCTTTGGAATGAAACCCAGGAATGGTCACGTGACTCAGCACCTGCTGGCCCCGGTATATAAGCTCCCTCCCCCCTCGCTGACACTCACTCTCAGGACCTCGTCTTGAACAGAAACACACCCCCCCTGACACCATGAGCTACTATGGCAGCTACTACGGAGGCCGCGGCTATGGCTGGGGCGGCTTCGGCGGCCTGGGCTGTGGCTATGGCTCCGGCTGGGGCTGGGGCGGCCTTGGGGGCCTGGGCTGTGGCTATGGCTACAGAGGCTATGGCTGTGGCTGCTGGCGCCCGTCCTGCTGGGGGGGATACGGATACTCTGGCTTCTACTGAAATCCTGCCCAGCAGCTCAGCCTCTGAACTTACAAGGGACTTCCTTCCACGTTTGACCTAAGGAACTGGACAGCAAACCTCATGCTGGGTTATTCACTCTAAAGTCTTTAGCTCCTCAGGATTATGGGTAGATTTTCAACTGTGCCTGCGTCTCCCTCATAAGCCCAGGATCCTCTACGTTTGCTGTCAGAATTGATTGGACTATCTGTTCACCTTCCAATAAAGCATTGAATTTGAAAATAAAGTATGGTTGTTGGTTTGTTCATGAATGCAATTATGAGGAAGTGGTTCAGGACACATCTACTCCACTGTCCAAGGGGAAGCGACCTTCTTGGCTAACATTCTTTCTTTTCTTTCACACACTGCACAAGCATGCAGAGAGGCAGGAAATAGATATGAAGATTAATAACTCTACACCAAAATGAAAAAAAAAGTTGTGAAAGGTCCAGTGATTTAAATATTTCAATCTCTTGATTTTATTCATAAAATATTCAGACTTGTGAACTGCAAATAGCAATGAGTATTTAACATACCTATCTCTTTATTTATCAACATATAGATTTTACTTAAGTCAACTCACATTTCCCAATTCAATCATTGCATTCATTCAAAACTAGTTTAAGTTTTTAATTTTTCTTTAATTTCAGAGATGAGGAGGAGGGAGAGAGATAGAATCCTGAAGGATGAGAGAGAATCATTCACTGATTGGTTGCCTCCTGCATGTCCCCCTCTGGTGATTGAGCCTGCAACCTGGGCATGTGCCCTTGGCCGGATAAGAACTCAGGACCCTTCAGTCCACAGGCTTACACTCTATCCACTGAGTCAAACCAGCGAGGGCAGCTCAAAACATTCTTAACTCAATGTTTCTGTTCCCTTTCCTTTGCTCTCACTGTGTCTCACTGGCATCCATCTTCACCACCATCAGCACGCTGAGGAATTAGCTTCAATCCAATCAGGAAAAGAAACAACAAGACATAATGTGAACCAATTATTATTTAGCTGAACCTGAAACCAAAGAGCTTTCTTAAAAATTTAAATTTCAGGAAAATCTGAATTTCTCCTGATAGAAAAGGGCAACACGGGGCATAAATTTTTCATGAAATAAGAAAACGAATCGACCGAAATACCAATGTTTTCACAGAATCAAATAATATCATCAGAGAATAATATAAGATGGAGATATTTTGTTTAATTCACGTAATTTGGTCAAATATGTGTGCTTAAGTCTATACTGTTAGATACTCCCTACAGCTGTGCAGTCAGAATTTAATCTTTCAGTCACTCAGCAAATATGTTTTGTTTGAAAAACAGTGAATACATTTAGATGGGAGGGAAATGTATTATCAAAAATGTTACTTATGCCCGGCTTGTGTGGCTCAGTGGTTGAGCATTGACCTATGAACCAGGAGGTCAGGGTTTGATTTCCGGTCAGAGCACACGCCTGGGTTGCAGGATGCATCCCCAGTGTGGGACCTGCAGGAGGCTGCTGATGAATGATTCCTTCTCATCATTGATGTTTCTATCTCTTTTTTCCTCTCCCTTCCTCTTTGTATTAAAAAAAAAGAAAAAAGAAAGAGGGAAAAAAAAGAAAATATATGTTTCTTACTGTGGGGTCCTGTCTAGAGCACACCGATGTTCAAGGCCACTCTGAGTGTGGGAATCCTAATCATAGTGTTCAAGGTTGAGTTGCTATATTCAGGCACAAGGCAAGGACACAGCAAGCCATACACTGCAACCACATGCCTTTCTGTAGCCAAAATACTGATGTTACTATTTGGCAAAAAGCCTCTCATCTTTGATCATGTTTGGGCATGTATGTAAGGTGCCACTGACCACCTGCTGTGGTTGCTGTGGCTGCTGTTGTGTGTAATAAAGCAGGTCCCATTTGCCTGCTGGTACTGGCGTGTCCTTCTGAGTCCCCTCACCAAGAAGGGCCAAGTCCCTGGCTAAGGAGCTTGCTTCTGACACATATAAACCTCAAAACAGAACAAAAACCCCAGCACCACCTACAAAACACAGCCCTGGCACATGATAAAGTCTGTGACGCTCACACAATGGTAAAGACCAAGCCCCAGGTGTGGACACACTCCAGTAGGGCTTCACCTTGAACCCTGGGCTCACACTCAGGTTTCCTTATGAGCTGAGGAAATTCCCTGAAGGCTGGCAGCTAACCTCTATGATATTTCTGTTTTTGTCTCAGTCACATCCTCCCTGCCATGTTTATTTTTTGCAGTATTTCCAGGCATCAAGATTTCAGGAGACTTTGATTAAAATATTATATAATCTTAAGAGTACAGAAGTAGTTTTTATTTAAAGGCCTGAAGAATTAGAATATCTTATTGAAAAGGTTGGAGGTTGAGTGACAAGGGAAAGGGTCATGGAGTCGGTAATGCTGTGACAAGTTTTCACAGTGACAGGTGATTCAGGTCATTACTGGGGGAGGCCATTGTGAGGTATAAACATGCTGAGTCATTATACTGTGCTCCTGAAACTAATATAACCAATGTAAGATTCCACACCAACTATCTATACTAATAATAGAGGAATGTGCAAATTGTCCAGGATGCCGTCACATAACGACCAATAGGACAGGGGCGGTGCCATGGCAGAGAGCTCTCAGCTCGCCTGTGCTGGGGGTTGAAGGGCGTGGCGATGAAGGGAGAACAGATAAGCAGTTAGGGGGATCAGGCCAGGAAGGGAGAGCAGATAGGCAGTTAGGATGATCAGGCCAGGAGGGGAGCGCAGATAGGCAATTATGGCGATCAGGACAGGAGGGGAGAGCAGTTAGGGGGTCAGACCTGCAGGGGAGTGCAGTTAGGGCCATTAGGCTGGCAGGGAAGCAGCTAGGGGCATCAGGAAAGCAGGCAGGCAGGCAGGCAGGCAGGTGAGTGGTTAGGAGCCATTGGTCAGGATGGCGAGAGGGATCCAGGATTGGAGAGGGTGCAGGCCAGCCTGAAGACCCCCCATCCCTTGTGCATGAATTTCGTGCACCGGGCCTCTAGTCCTAAAATAAAATTGAAAATTAACTGTTTGCTGATTGCCTAAGGGAAAATAAGGGGCAGGACACAGAGAATTGGTAAAGAATGTAAGGACACACCCGGCCAGTATGTCTCAGTGGTTGAGCATCGACCTTTGAACCAAGAGTTCATGGTTCAGTTTGATTCCTGGTCAGGGCACATACCAGATTACAGGCTTGATCACCAGTGTGGGCTGTGCAGGAGGTGGCCGATCAATGATTTTTCTCTCATCATTGATGATTCTATCTCTCTCTCCATCTTCTTTCCTCTAAAAGAAAAAGAATATGAGGAGAAAAATACTATGCTAAGGTTACAAACCTGAGTGGAGGGATGAAGTACTGATGGGAAAACTGGATCAGAGGGGAAGGCCTGGCTCCTGTGAGCGTGTGTGGGACTGAGCGGGGAATGGCGACTTAAAGAGCGGCTGGAAGAGACAGAGGATATGTGGGAACCAGGAAGAACAGAGAGAGAAAATAAAGAGCAACTGCAAAGCAGAAGACACCGTCACCTCTGTTTCCGGATGATCCGTTTCTATGTGAAAAAGAGGGTGATGTTTACAGAGAACTTTGTGACCAGGTGCTCAGCCTGGGGTTCACGTGTGAGATTGTTCTGTGGTCAGATCCTCAGCTTCTGAAATGCATTTCACTGTGGGGAGAAGCCAAAAGGGTATTTTGCCAGGAGATATATAAGATTAACATGGTTTTCTCATGTGCGTGTTCAACTAGAGAGAAATATGTTTGACAATTAAGGAATTTCATAGGTGTAAAAATCTGAAATTCGATCCGTGCATTTGAACTGAGATGAAAGTAAGATAGGAAAATACAAAGAATGATATGCAAATTAAGATGACACAATATTTAATGAGAACACGCCAACAAACATGACGAATGCCACGTGCTTAGGAATGGAGAATTGTGTTTAGTGAGTTTTTATTCTGTGACGTGGAAGACAGATATGCTTCTCCTTAGAAACAAAGACTGTCATGGGTTCCAGGGGCTCTAACCAGGCAGCTGTGCCGGCTCCAAATCTTAATAAATATGAGCATCTCTGGCGTCAGCAACCAGATTAACGAGCTGCCTCAGGGCCATGAATCTTTTGGAATGAAACCCAGGAATGGTCACCTGACTCAGCACCTGCTGGCCCAGGTATATAAGCTCCCTCCCCCCTCGCTGACACTCACTCTCAGGACCTCGTCTTGAACAGAAACACACTCCCCCTGACACCATGAGCTACTATGGCAGCTACTACGGAGGCCGCGGCTATGGCTGGGGCGGCTTCGGCGGCCTGGGCTGTGGCTATGGCTCCGGCTGGGGCTGGGGCGGCCTTGGGGGCCTGGGCTGTGGCTATGGCTACAGAAGCTATGGCTGTGGCTGCTGGCGCCCGTCCTGCTGGGGGGGATACGGATACTCTGGCTTCTACTGAAATCCTGCCCAGCAGCTCAACCTCTGAACTTACAAGGGACTTCCTCCCATGTTTGATCTAAGGAACTGGACAGCAAACCTCATGCTGGGTTATTGGCACAAAAGTCTTTAGCTCCTCAGGATTATGGGTAGATTTTCAACTGTGCCTGCATCTCCCTCATATTCCCAGGATCCTCTACGTTTGCTGTCAGAACTGATTGGACTGTCTGTTCACCTTCCAATAAAGCATTGAACTTGAAAATAAAGTATGGTTGTTGGTTTGTTCATGAAATGCAATTATGAGGAAGTGGTTCTGGGCACATCTACTCCAATGTCCAAGGGAGAAGCCATCTTCTTGGCTAACAATCTCTCCTAGCATTCACACACCTCACAAGCATGCAGAGAGGCAGAAAATAGATATAAAGATTAATAACTCTACACCAAAATAAAAAAAAATGTTATTAAAGGGCTAGTGATTTAAATCTTTTAATCTCTTGATTTTATTCATAAAATATTCAGACTTAAGTCTACAACAAGTAGCAATGAATATTTCACATATCTATGTATTTATCAACATATGGATTTTATTTAACACAATTAAAATTTCTCAATTGAATCATTCCATTCATTCAAAATTGATTTATGTTTTTAATTTTTCTTTAATTTCAGAGAGCAAGGAGGAGGGTGAGAGAGATGGAAACATCAAGGATGAGAGAGAATCATTCATTGATTGGTTGCCTCCTGCATGCCCCCCTTGTTGATTTAGCCTGCAACCTGGGCATGTACCCTTGACCAGATAGGATCCCGGGACCCTTCAATCCACAAGCTGATGCTCTATCCAGTGAGCCAAACCGGTGAGGGCAACTCAAAACATTTTTAACTAAACGTCTCTGTTCCCTTTCATCTGCTCTCACTGTGTCTCACTGGCATCCGTCTTCACCACCATCACCATACTGAGGAATTAGCTTTAATCCAATCAGGGAAAGAAACAATAAGACATAATTGTGAACCAATTATTTTTTAACTGAAGCTGAAACCAAAGAGCTGTCTTATAAATCTAAATGTCAGTAAATCTGAATTTCTCCTGATGAATAAGGGACAACACTGGGCATATATCTTTGATGGAATAAGAAAACGGAAGGACTGATATCGCAGTCGCCAAACCTTCAGACCTCAGTGGCCACACTTCATTCTCAGACTACCAGTTGGTGACCACGGAACTGAAATACCAATGTTTTCCTAGAATCAAATAATATCGTCGGAGAATAATATAAGATGAAGATATTTTGTTTAATTCGTGTAATTTGGTCAAATATGTGTGCTTGAGTCTATACTGTTAGATACTCCATACAGCTGTGCAGGTGGAATTTAATCTTTCGGTCATTCAACAAATATGCTTCGTTTGAAAAAGAGTGATTACATTCAGACGGGAGGAAAATGTATTATCAAAAATGTTACTTATGCCTGGCCTGCGTGCCTCAGTGGTTGAGCATCAACCTATGAAGGAGGAGGTCATGGTTAGACTCCTGATCAGGGCACAGGCCCGGGTTGCAGGCTTGATCCCCAGTGGGGGACGTGCAGGAGGCTGCTGATCAATGATTCCCTCTCATCATTGATGGTTCTATCTCTCTCTCCCTCTCCTTTTTTCTCTGTATTAAAAAGAAAAAAGAAAGAAAGAAAGAAAAAAGAAAATATATGTTTCTTATTGTGGGGCCCTGTCTAGAGCATGCTGGATGCTTAAGGCCACTCTGAGTGTGGGAATCCTAATCAAAGTGTTCAAGGTTGAGTTGCTATGCACAGGCACAAGGCAAGGATGCAGCACACAGTGCAAACACGTGCCTTTCTGTAGCCAAAATACTGATGTTACTATCAGTTGTACTGGCTAATAATGCAAATTGAACATTTATCGGTTAATAATGCAGACTTTCTAATCATAGAAAACACAATTATTTCATGAAAAACATCAAAAGTGCTTTATTCAAAGTCATGTCCATCGCTAGCTACACATTCCGCCATCTTTCAGGTAATTTGTGGATACCGTCCCAATAGAACTTTCCTTGTTTTGAGGCAAACCATTCAGAGACCCAATTTTCCACTTCTTCATACGTTTTCAGGTGCTGCTGAGAAAGTGTGTGTGCTATTGATCGTAACAAGTGGTCATCTGAAGGAGCAAGGTCTGGTGAATACAGCAGGTGGGTTAACATTTCCCAGGCCAGATTTTTTAACGTGTCTTTAACTGGTTTTGAAGTGTGTGATGGTGCGTCATCATGAAGCAAAATTACCTTGCCGTGTCTTCTGGCACAGTCAGGTCTTTTCACGATCAAAGCGTGGTTCAAATTGATTATTTGTTGTCAGTAGCAATCAGTATTAATGGTTTCACCTGGTTTTAGCAGCTCATAATACACCACACCTTCCTGGTCCCACCAAACGCAGAGCATTGTCTTCTTTCCGAAGCGGTTTGGCCTTGAAGTTGATGTTGATGGTTGACCTGGATCAACCCATGATTCTGTGAGTTTGGGATTCTCAAAATAAATCCACTTTTCATCGCCAGTCACAATTTGATGCAAAAAAGACTTTCTTTCATGCCGTTGAAGCAACATTTTACTGATGACTTTTCGGTTTTCCATTTGTCTTTCATTCAGTTGCTGTGGCACCCATTTTCCTTCCTTTAAAATCTTTCCCATTGCTTGTAAATGATCAGAAATTGTTAGCTGAGCAACGTTTAATCTTTTAGCAAGTTGTTTTTGAATTTGACACCCTTCTTCATTCAATAATGCTTGTAATTACTGGTCTTCAAACTTTTTCGGCTGACCTGGACGTTCTTTGTCTTTCACATGGAAATCATCACTTTTAAAGCGTTTAAACCAGTGTTCACAAGCATCTTGAGATAGAGAATGTTCACCACAAGCTTCCTGAAGTATACGATACCTTCCAGCAGCACTTTTCTTCAAAATAAAGTAATGAATTAAAACTTCCTGCAAATGTTCTTTTTTTTGGCACGAAATTCATCATTTTTAAGTGTAAAAATATCTATGATGTTAACACCTTCAGAAAATTTGACATATGAAGTTTTGAAGCTTGCTGTCAGTACAACAAAATAGCATACACATCACATCGCATATATATCAATATATGTGTAACTCCACCTAGTGAAAAAAATCCACAGTATTAACTGGTACACCTGGTATTGGCAAAAAGCCTCTTTTCTTGAGTGTGTTTGGGCATGTATGTAAGGTGCCACTGACCACCTGCTGTGGCTGCTGTTGTGTGTAATAAAGCAGGTCCCATTTGCCTGCTGGTACCCTATGTTGCCAGGAGTTGGTCCATCCTTGCTGTTTCAAGGGACCTGGCATATATGGTATACTGTTCTTAATATGTTTGCTCACCTTCTTGGCGCTATGTGTTTTAACCAAGGTCACCTCTCCGAGAAAGGTTGTTTCCCCAGGTAAGGATTTCCCCCCAAAGTTAGGGAGGGAATAAAACCCCTTAACTAAGTGCCAGGTGGGTAGTTAATCACTTTAACTACGAACAATCATGCTTAAGCTACATAATCTTTACTCCCTGGAATGGAGATAAGAAATGCCCTAACCTTTGGAATAGAGATTGATAGGATTGAATCAACTGGTATAAATACAGATGTAACAAGACAACAAGAGACAGAACTTAGAAGACAGAACCTAGACACAGAACCTAGATACAGAACCTAGATACAGAACCTAGACACAGAACCTACACAGAACCTAGAGACAGAAGAACTTCGCTGGAGAGAACATGGCAAAAGATCCTGGACAGAAACTGGCCTCAGAACCTAGAGACAGAACCTAGCGAGAGAACATGGCAAAAGATCCTGGACTAAACCTGACTAAGAAATTGGCAAGAGAACCTGACTAGAACCTGGTGACTGAACCTGGCTGGAGAACCTGGACAGAACCTGGCTGGAGAACCTAGCAAGAGAACATGGACACAGAACCTGGCTGGAGATCCTAACCAGAACTTCGCTGGAGATCCTGAACAGAACTCGGCTAGAGATCCTGGCTAGGCTGCTGATCAACTGAACGCTGTCTCTGTGTTATTCCTTCTTTGCCAACTCTGTCCACACCTTTGGGGACCCCTGGACCTGCTGGGGTTGGACCCCAGCATATGGCGCCCGAACAGGGACCCCTAGGTAAGCGCCCCACACTCGGGACGGATTGGACTCCACCGTATGAAGAGGGTGGATAGTCTTCGCCGACTCTGTCCACACCTTTGGGAACCCCTGGAACAGGATTCCCCTAGGTAAGCCCCCCCCCCCCCATTGATAACCCCACACTCGGGACGGATAGGACTCCACCAGGGTACTGCAGACCCCCCTATAGAGGATAGGTAGGGTAAGAAGGTGGATAGTACAGAACTTAGATTGAGAAGATGCGCCATACTGAGTCCAAAGAAAGAAGACTCTGTATTGATTCTTAGATTGAGAAGATGTGCCATACTGAGTCCAAAGAAAGAAGACTCTGTATTGATCTTTTAACACATATGCTTGCTAGCAGAGGAATTAAGGTTACTCCCAGTCAGACAGAACGTTTTATACAAGAAGTATGTCCATGCTTTTCTGAGGAAGGAAAGGTAAATGTAAAGGCATGGGAGAAGGTAGGCCCAAGGAGCCTTATCCTTAACCCCACTGCAGCCTTTCCACCCTGGGAAAGTGCAGGATTGGCAAGCTCTCCCTGGGGTGACAGATCAGGACTCAGGTAATAGCGGAAAGCGCCAATCCTACTCTTAAAATGGATACAAGAGAGCATTTGGGGTTTTTCTTTTTAATGCCTGCTTTTAAAAAATAAAAAAGGGGGAATTCAACCCCAGCACTATGTCCTTCTGATTCCCCTCACCCAGAGGGTCAAATCCCTCATTGAGGAGCTTGCTTCTAACACTTATAAACCTCAAAACAGAACAAAACCCCAGCACCACCTACAAAACACAGCCCTGGGCACATGTTAAAGTCGGTGACGCTCACACAATGGAAAAGACCAAGCCCCAGGTGTGGGCTCACTCCAGTAGGGCTTCACCTTGAACCCTGGGCTCACACTCGGGGTTCCTTACGAGCTGAGGAAATTCGCTGAAGGCTGGCAGCTAACCTCTATGATATTTCTGTTTTTGTCTCAGTCACATCCTCCCTGCCATGTTTATTTTTGCAGCATTTCCAGGCATCAAGATTTCAGGAGACTTTGATTAAAATATTATATAATCTTAGGAGTAAAGAAGTCTTTTTGATTTAAAACCATGAAGAATTAGAATATCTTATTGAAAAGGTTGGGGGTTGAGTGACAAGGGAAAGGGTCATGGAGTCGGTAAAGCTGTGACAAGTTTGCACAGTGACAGGTGATTCAGGTCATTACTGGGGGAGGCCATGGTGAGGTATAAACATGCTGAGTCATTCTATTGTGCACCTGCAACTGATACAGCCAATGTAAGACTGCATTCAACTATTCTAAAATAAAACATAAAAGTGTTTGCTAATTGCCCAAGAGAAAATTAGGGGCAGGACACAGAGAACTGATAAAGAATATAAGGACACAACCAGCCGGTATGTCTCAGTGGTTAAGCATCAATCTATGAACCAGGAGATCATGGTTCAGTTTGATTCCTGGTCAGGGCACAGGCCCGGGGTGCAGGCTTGATCCCCAGTGTGGGGTGTGCAGGAGTCAGCCGATCAGTGATTATTCTTCATCATTGATGTTGCTATCTATCTCTCCCTATCCCGTGCTCTCTGAAATCAATAAAAAGAAATTTTTTAGGAAAGAATATAAGGAGAGAAAATTTGGCTAAAATTACAAACCTGAGTGGAGGGATGACGTACTGATGGGAAAATTGGATCAGAGTGGAAGGCCTGGCTCCTGTGAGCGTGTGTGGGACTGAGCGGGGAATGACGACTTAAAGAGCGGCTGGAAGAGACAGAGGATGTGTGGGGACCAGGAAGAACAGAGAGAGAAAATAAAGAGCAACTGCAAAGCAGAAGACACCGTCACCTCTGTTTCCTGATGATCCGTTTCTATGTGAAAAAGAGGGTGATGTTTACAGAGAACTTTGTGACCAGGTGCTCAGCCTGGGGGTTCACGTGTGAGATTGTTCAAGTTGAGAGAAATATGTTTGACAATTAAGGAATTTCATAGGTGTAAGGATCTTACATTGGATCACTATATTTGAACTGAGATGAAAGTAAGATAGGAAAATACAAAGTATGATATGCAAATTAAGATGACAATATTTAATGAGAACACGCCAACCAATACAACGAATGCCACGCGCTTAGGATGGAGAGTTGCATGTAGTGAGGTTTTATTCTGTGACGTGGAAGACAGACATGCTTCTCCTTAGAAACAAACACTGTCATGGGTTCCAGGGGCTCTATCCAGGCAGCTGTGCCGGCTCCAAATCTTAATAAATGTGAGCATCTCTGGCGTCAGCAACCAGATTAACGAGCTGCCTCAGGGCCGTGAATCTTTGGAATGAAACCCAGGAATGGTCACGTGACTCAGCACCTGCTGGCCCAGGTATATAAGCTCCCTCCCCACTCGCCGACACTCACTCTCAGGACCTCGTCTTGAACAGAAACACACCCCCCCTGACACCATGAGCTACTATGGCAGCTACTACGGAGGCCGCGGCTACGGCTGGGGCGGCTTCGGGGGCCTGGGCTGTGGCTATGGCTCCGGCTGGGGCTGGGGCGGCCTTGGGGGCCTGGGCTGTGGCTATGGCTACAGAGGCTATGGCTGTGGCTGCTGGCGCCCGTCCTGCTGCGGGGGATACGGATACTCTGGCTTCTACTGAAATCCTGCCCAGCAGCTCAGCCTCTGAACTTACAAGGGACTTCCTCCCATGTTTGATCTAAGGAACTGGACAGCAAACCTCATGCTGGGTTATTGGCACAAAAGTCTTTAGCTCCTCAGGATTATGGGTAGATTTTCAACTGTGCCTGCATCTCCCTCATATTCCCAGGATCCTCTACGTTTGCTGTCAGAACTGATTGGACTGTCTGTTCACCTTCCAATAAAGCATTGAACTTGAAAATAAAGTATGGTTGTTGGTTTGTTCATGAAACGCAATTATGAGGAAGTGGTTCTGGGCACATCCACTCCACTGTCCAAGGGAGAAGCCATCTTCTTGGCTAACAGTCTTCCCTTTCTTCACACACCTCACAAGCATGCAGAGAGGCAGGAATAGATCTAAAGATTAATAACTCTACACTGAAATGAAAAATAAATGTTTTTAAAGGAATAGTGATTTAAGTCTTTCAATCTCTTGATTTTATTCATAAAACATTCAGACTTAAGTCAACAACAAGTAGCAATGAATATTTATCATATCTATGTATTTATCAACATATGGATTTTATTTAACACAACTAACATTTCCCAATTGAATCATTCCATTTATTCAAAATTGGTTTATGTTTTTAATTTTTCTTTTAATTTCAGAGAGCAAGGAGGAGGGAGAGGGAGGTAGAAGCATCATGAATGTGAGAGAATCATTCATTGATTGGTTGCCTCCTGCATGCCCCACTCTGTTGGTTTAGCCTGCAACCTGGGCACGTGCCCTTGACCAGATAGGATCCCGGGACCCTTCAATCCAGAAGTTGATGCTCTATCCACTGAGCCAAACCGGCGAGGGCAACTCAAAGCATCTTTTAACTAAACGTCTCTGTTCCCTTTCGTCTGCTCTCACCGTGTCTCACTGGCATCCGTCTTCACCACCATCACCACACTGAGGAGTTAGCTTCAATCCCATCAGGGAAAAGAACAACAAGACATAATGTGAACCAATTATTATTGAGCTGAAGCTAATACCAAAGAGCTTTCTTAAAAATCTAAATTTCAGCAAAATTTGAATTTCTCCTGATAAAAATTCGGCAACAGGGGGTATATATCTTTGATGAAATTAAGAAAAAGTTTGGAGTAAAACAGCATTTGCCAAACCTTTGGACCTACTGACCACCAGTGGTCCGCGGACCCTGAGTTGGTGACCACTGGACTGAAATGCCAATGATTTCCTAGAATCCAATAATATCGTCAGAGAATAATGTAAGATGAAGATATTTTGTTTAAATTCATATAATTTGGTCAAATATGTGCTTGAGTCTATGCTGTTAGATACTCCCTACAGCTGTGCAGGTGGAATTTAGTCTTCCAGTCACTCAGCAGCTATGTTTTTTGTTTGAAAAGGAATGAATGCACTCAGATGGGAGGGAAATGTGTTATCAAAAATGTTACATATGCTCGGCTCCCATGCCTCAGTGGTTGAGCATAGACCTATGAACCAGGAGGTCACGGTTCAGTTTGAGTCCGGGTCAGGGCACACGCCCAGGTTGCAGGCTTGATCCCCGGTGTGAGGTGTGCAGGAGGCAGCTGGCTAATGATTTTTCTCTCTTTACAAATGTTTCCATCTCTCTCAATCTCCCTTCGTATCTTAAATCAATAAAAAAAAGATCATAAGGAAAACCTCAGGGTAAGATTACAAACCTGAGTGGCGGGATGACATACTGACGGGAAAACTGGATCAGAGGGGAAGGCCTGGCTCCTGTGAGCGTGTGTGGGACTGAGCGGGGAATGGCGACTTAAAGAGCGGCTGGAAGAGACAGAGGATGTGTGGGGACTAGGAAGAACAGAGAGAGAAAATAAAGAGCAACTGCAAAGCAGAAGACACCGTCACCTCTGTTTCCGGATAATCCGTTTCTATGTGAAAAAGAGGGTGATGTTTACAGAGAACTTTGTGACCAGGTGCTCAGCCTGGGGGTTCACGTGAGAGATTGTTCTGTGGGCAGATCCTCAGCTTCTGAAATGCATTTCACTGGGTGGAGAGGCCAAAAGGGTATTTTGCAAGAAGATATATAAGGTTAACATGGTTTTCTCATGTGCGTGTTCAACTTGAGAGAAATACGTTTGACAATTAAGGAATTTCATAGGTGTAAGGATCTTACATTGGATCAGTGTATTTGAACTGAGATGAAAGTAAGATAGGGAAATACAAAGAATGATATGCAAATTAAGATGACACAATATTTAATGAGAACACGCCAACAAACATGACGAATGCCACGCGCTTAGGAATGGAGAATTGTGTTTAGTGAGGTTTTATTCTGTGACGTGGGAGGCAGATATGCTTCTCCTTAAAACAAACACTGTCATGGGTTCCAGGGGCTCTAACCAGGCAGCTGTGCCGGCTCCAAATCTTAATAAATATGAGCATCTCTGGCGTCAGCAACCAGATTAACGAGCTGCCTCAGGGCCATGAATCTTTGGGAATGAAACCCAGGAATGGTCACGTGACTCAGCACCTGCTGGCCCCGGTATATAAGCTCCCTCCCCCGTCGCTGACACTCACTCTCAGGACCTCGTCTTGAACAGAAACACACTCCCCCTGACACCATGAGCTACTATGGCAGCTACTACGGAGGCCGCGGCTACGGCTGGGGCGGCTTCGGGGGCCTGGGCTGTGGCTATGGCTCCGGCTGGGGCTGGGGCGGCCTTGGGGGCCTGGGCTGTGGCTATGGCTACAGAGGCTATGGCTGTGGCTGTTGGCGTCCGTCCTGCTGCGGGGGATACGGATACTCTGGCTTCTACTGAAATCCTGCCCAGCAGCTCAGCCTCTGAACTTACAAGGGACTTCCTCCCACATTTGATCTAAGTAACCGGACAGCAAACCTCATGCTGGGTTATTTTCACAAAAGTCTTTAGCTCCTCAGGATTATGGGTAGATTTTCAACTGTGCCTGCATCTCCCTCATAGACCAGGATCCTCTACGTTTACTTTCAGAACTGTTTGGACTGTCTGTTCACCTTCTAATAAAGCATTGAACTTGAAAATAAAGTATGGTTGTTGGTTTTTTCGTGAAACGCAATTATGAGGAAGTGGTTCTGGGCACATCCACTCCACTGTCCAAGGGAGAAGCCATCTTCTTGGCTAACAGTCTTTCCTTTCACTCACACACCTCACAAGCATGCAGAGGGGCAGGAAATAGATGTAGAGATTAATAAGTCGACACCAAAATGAAAATAAAAGTTTTCAAATGGCCAGCGATTTAAAACTTTTAATCTCTTGATTTTATTCATAAAGTATTCAGACTTAAGAGACACACTCAGGGGGCAGGCTCAGTGAGTGCCAAAGCCCCACTGAAGCAAGTCCTGTTCCATAAGGGTGTCTCCTGCACAGCAGTTCTTCCACTGTAGACACAGCTGATTCTCACAGCCAATTGGCCTGGAGGTCAAGTCCTCCCAGTGATACCAATAGCAATTTAGGCTTAACTACAACAAGACTGTGCACACAATCCACAAAGGGGTGCACCAAGAGGATACACCTCTGGTAATTAGGGAGGCTGAGCCACTGGGCCCTATAGGACACCTAGCACACAAAGCCACTCTATCAACACAGGGAAGCAGCCAAAATGCGGAGACAAAGAAACAGGTCACAAATGAAAGAAATGAAGGAAAGCAAACCAGTGGATATAGAGTTCAAAATCACGGTTATAAGGTTACTCAAGAATCTTCTAGAAACCTCCAAGAAATATAGTGAGACCCTGAAGAATATGGAAAAGGACCAACTAGAAATTAAGCATACACTGACTGAAATAAAGAATATTATACAGAGATCCAACAGCAGACTAAAGGACCCCAAGAATCAAGTCAAAGATTTGAAATATGAAGAAACAAAAAACACCCAACTGGAAAAGCAAAAAGAAAAAAGAATCCAAAAATATGAAGATAGTGTAAGGAGCCTCTGGGACAGCTTCAAGCGTACCAACATCCAAATTATGGGGGTGCCAGAAGAAGAGAGAGAGCAAGATATTGAAAACCTATTTGAAGAAATAATGACAGAAAACTTCCCCTGCCTGGTGAAAGAAATAGACTCACAAGTCCAGGAAGTGCAGAGAACCCCAAACAAAAGGAATCCAAAGAAGACCACACCAAGACACATCATAATTAAAATGCCAAGAGCAAAAGACAAAGAGAGAATCTTAAAAGCAGCAAGAGAAAGAAACTCAGTTACCTACAAGGGAGTGCCCATACGACTGTCAGCCGATTTCTCAACAGAAACTTTGCAGGCCAGAAGGGAATGGCAAGAAATATTCAAAGTGATGAATAGCAAGAACCTACAACCAAGATTACTCTACCCAGCAAAGCTATTATTTAGAATTGAAGGTCACATAAAGAGCTTCACAGATAAGGAAAAGCTAAAGGAGTTCATCACTGCAAACCAGTATTATATGAAATGCTGAAGGGTATTCTTTAAGAAGGGGAAGAAGAAGAAAAATATAAAGATACAAATTATGAACAACAAAGTGATAACAAATACGTATCAATCAACAAGTGAATCTAAAAATCAAGTGAATAAAAAATCTGATGAACAGAATAAACTGGTGAATAGAATAGAATCAGGGGCATAGAAAGGGAGTGGACTGACAATTCTCGGGGGGAAGGGGGTGTGGGGGGTGCGGTAAGAGACTGGAAAAAAATCGTACACCTATGGATGAGGACAATGGGGGAGGGTAAGGGCCTGGGGTGGGGTGGGAACCGGGTGGAGGGGAGCTATGGGGGGAAAAAGAGGATCAACTGTAATAATCAGAACAAGAAAGATTTATTTTTTAAAAAAAGAATCTTAAATTGGATCCGTGCATTTGAACTGAGATGAAAGTAAGATAGGAAAATCCAAAGAATGATATGCAAATTAAGATGACACAACATTTAATGAGAACACGCCAACCAATATGACGAATGCCACGCGCTTAGGAATAGAGTTGCATGTAGTGAGGTTTTATTTTGTGACGTGGAAGGCAGATATGCTTCTACTTAGAAACAAAGACTATCATGGGTTACAGGCTGTTCTAACCAGGCAGCTGTGCCGGCTCCAAATTTTAATAAATATGAGCATCTCTGGCGTCAGCAAACAGATTAATGAGCTGCCTCAAGGCCATGAATCCTTTGGAATGAAAACCAGGAATGGTCACGTGATTGAGCACCTGCTGGACCAGGTATATAAACTCCCTCCCCACTCGCTGACACTCACTCTCAGGATCTCATCTTGAACAGAAACACACTCCCCCTGACACCATGAGCTACTACGGCAGCTACTATGGAGGCCGCGGCTACGGCTGGGGTGGCCTTGGGGGCCTGGGCTATGGCTATGGCTCCGGCTGGGGCTGGGGCGGCCTTGGGGGCCTGGGCTATGGCTGGGGAGGCCTTGGGGGCCTGGGCTATGGCTGGGGGGGCTACGGATACTCTGGCTTCTACTGAACTTCTGCCTTAGAAGCCAGCGGCTGGTACCAGGTGTGGATTGGCCAAACCTTTCCTCTGCCAGTGGCTGAGTGACCCTAGGCCTGCGTTCAAGAGAAAGCTCCGAATTTCAGAGGATGTATTCGTTATGAGCGTGTCTGCACCAGGCCAGACATGCGCCGCTTTGGGAACTCCCAATGATTTAGGCTGAATACCCAATAAATCATCGAATTTGAAATGGAAAATGTGGTGTTTTCAGTTCATTTATCTCCAGTATGTGTACAGACTTTCATGTAAATTTTAAAATCTGCTGATTATACACTGAGTGGCCAGATTATGATGGCCACCCCATCAGTACTTCATTGACACTTCCAAAATACTGAATATTGAAAACTTCCTAAGCAAATACTCTCAAGGTTTTATTATTATTTGCATAACTAATTCACTCCACTGTACTGATGGGGTGGCCATCATAATCTGGCCACTCAGTGTAAATACAGTACACACATGGAGTTGTAAACCTATGCACATTATAAAAACACAATTATATTACACGTTTCATATTTTATCTATTTTTATTTCTTAATGGAGTTCAAAATCAGGGACAAATTCTCTACCTTTTTCGAATATATGTTATTGTCTTTTTATCCATATGATTTTATAGAAACAAGTGGTGGTGGATCTTGCCATTGCTAGTTGCTAGACACTGTCTCATAGAAACTGTAATCTTAGCACCTCTCGTTCCACAAATCTCAGCAGCCATATCTGTGCACTTTCTGAGAAGGTCAGCTGTTTTCTTCTGAATCTTTGGATCATATAGAACCTTCCTTTGTTCATCATTTCCTGCTTCCATCTCATGTAGGAAGCAGATAAGAAGACTGTCCTAGAAGTTGTTGATAAACTGGACCATGCAATGTGACCTTGGGTTACTCAACTCGCTCACCCCCCCTCCACCCCCCCGCCCCCCGGTCCTGGGAGGACCCTCCTCCTCCTCCTCCTCCTCCTCCCCCCGCCCCCTCCTCCTCCTCCTCCTCCTCCTCCCCCCGCCCCCTCCTCCTCCTCCTCCTCCTCCTCCCTCCTCCCCGCTCCTCCTCCCCCCCTCCTCCTCCTCCCTCCTCCTCCTCCTCCTCCTCCTCCTCCTCCTCCCCCCCTCCTCCTCCCCCCCCCCTCCTCCTCCTCCTCCTCCTCGTTGTGTTGAGGAGCCTGTAGCTGAGTGAGGAGAATGCACAGCTGGAGGCGTCATCATGGAGCAAAGCAGAGTGTGGCCTCCAGTGACTCACAGCACCATTCACTACATTTTAAACACACATATTTTTATTGATTTCAGACAGGAAGCGGGCAGGGGAGAGCGATAGCAACATCCATGATGAGAGAGAATCATTTGATTAGCTGCCTCCTGCACGCCTCCTACTGGGGACCGAGCCTGCAACTGAGCATGTGCCCTGACCGGGAATCGAACCCAGGACCCTTCAGTCCACAGGCTGACGCTCTATCCACTGAGCCACACTGGGTAGGGCATTCAATACATTTTTAAAAGTCATATAAATATGGGTTTCAGGGATAAATAGCATCCCTTCAAAAAATGACCACTTTATTAGCAATATAAGAGACAAGGAATAGGACATGTGAAATATCTACAAAAATACTGTTTTCCTAAAGCTGAAGACTCCCCTCCGGCGGTGCTAGGCCCCAGTCCTGCTTGTATAAGCCGGGTGGATGCCATAGAAGAAGCAGGAGATGGAATCACAGGAGTAAACCTGAAAGGACAGGGAACCCTGCCTCCGTGGCCCAGGTTGCTGCAGGCGGGGCTCAGCTTGGGTGCTTTCCCGGGCGGTGGGCGCCGGACGGGGTCAGACCCGTGACCTGAGCCCCTGTCTCTGACTGCACGGCCTGGAGCCGCAGGCATTTCCCCCTGGAATGTGGTCAGACGACCGCTGTGCCCGTCCGGGGATGGACATGAGAGTGAGGGAGCACCACGGGGCCACGGAGGCCAGTCCCCTGCTCTTCCAGCACCATTACCACTTAATGGCGAGAATTTCCTGTCAACTTCTACTGTGTCTGCGTTCGAATGAAACTAAATCCTTTTCTTATTAAAGAGTTTTAATGTTAACGCCAACGCGGACATCCCCATTTCCCCGCTTCCGCCTGAATCACGAGTCATGTGAAAACCGCACTCCACACGGGTCAAATCTATGGTGAGGGAGGAGGTTTGACTTGGGGCCGTGAAGTCACAATGCGTATACAGATGATGCATCATGGAAATGTACACCCAAACCTGTATGATTTTATTAACCGATGTCACCCCAATAAACTTAACTAAAAACGCAACTCTTGGTAAAAACGACAAACAGAGAAAGCCCAAACATACCAAACAAAACAACCAACACACACCCTTTCGCTCAGGTCTCCCAGGGGCTGCAGGTCTCATCCCCATGGGGCGAGCAGGGTTACAGAGCCAAGCAACCATGGAAGGACCCGGTTATGCAGTTGAATCGAGCGGAATAGGATTTGTGTTTTCCTCTCATTTGGCTAATTTCTCCAGGGACAGTTTCCACGGGGCTGACAAGCAGCAGCCCATCTAGTTATCACTGCTGTTGACATTCTTAGTACAATCAATATTATCATAATTTTGTTCTATTTAAGGTTGTACCAATCTGTATCTAAAGTGAGAGAAAATTGTTTGAATTAATAACAAGAGATTTCCTTACTTTCTGGGAAATGTGAGAATGTTGTTTAGCTCTCCATGTATCAATATGAATCAAAACTTGATTCATGATATAAAACTTTATTAAAAACTAGAGGCCTGGTGCACGAAATTCGTGCACTTGGGGAGGGGGGTGGTCCCTCAGCCCAGATTGTGAGAGGGCGCAGGCCAGGCTGAGGGACCCCACTGGTGCACACTCGGGGCCGGGGAGGGACGTGAGAGGCTGGCCAGCCGGGGAGGGCCCGGGGGAGGGCTCCAGGGCATGTCCAGTCTGTCTCGCTCAGTCCCGATTGGCCAGACCTCAGCAGCAAGCTAACCTACCAGTTGGAGCATCTGCCCCCCAGTGGTCAGTGCACATCATAGTGACTGGTCAACTGGTCGACTGTCTGCCCCCTGGTGGTCAGTGCATGTCATAGCGAGCAGTTGAGCGGCCTTAGCATATCATTAGCATATTATGCTGTGATTGGTTGAACGGCCGACCAGACACTTAGCATATTAGGCTTTTATTATCTACTAGAGGCCCAATGCATGAAAATCATGCAAGAGTAGGCCTTCCTTCCACTGGCTACTGGCACCGGCTTCCCTCTGTCACCTGGGACCCAGGCTTCCCTCGCAGCCCTGGCTTTCTCCGGAAGGATGTCCAGTCTAATTAGCATATGACTCTTTCATTATAAACGTGGAGGGAAGCCCGGGTCCCGGGTGCCAGAGGGAAGCCAGTGCTGGCAGCTGGGGAAGGAAGGCCGACTCTTGCACGATTTTTGTGCATCGGGCCTCTAGTCTAGAAAAATGAAGACCTAAGTCTGCTCTTGATCTACTGAATGGACAGAAAAATAATCACCGCCCCCCCAAAGAAATTTCCAGTGTTACTTTTTCCCTTGTTCATATAGAGAAAGAGTAACAGATTTGTTCCAGATTTTTCAAACTATCTTTTCTTCTTTCTGCAGTAAAGAGCATTTATAAGTTATGCATGTCATCGTCCTGTGTTTTCTTATCTGGAAACAACAATTTCGTGTGGATTGTGTTATTGAAGTGTTTTACTTGTGTCCCATCCAGGAAGAGTCTTCCGCTTTAAAAAGCAAAAAAACAAAACAGCCCTTCATCACGGCCACATGCTCTGACTGAGCCACACGAAAAGTGTGAAATTCCTAGGGAATTGACCCATAATTCTAAATGATTCCTTTTAAAGGAAAATACTCATTTTATCAGTTGGCTGATCTTCTCAAATGAGAAATAGGAATGAGATGGAGTGGGGCTGGATTTGCAGGGAGATTAAAGGCTAATGTTGGCTTAAATGCCATGGAAACGAGGGAGCTGCTGGAACGGAGGCGCCTCCGGACCTGGTCCCACCTCACACTGACCTGGTGAGTACGGAGCCGCGGAGGAGGCGCTGGGTGACGTGTGAAGTGCCATCTGAGAAGGACCTCACACGGGGCTGAAGGACGCGGTGGGATGTGGGGAATGGCCTGTGGGGCGCGCCCACCTGCACCCAGGCGGCAGGGAGGCCAGGGCTCCTGAGAAAGGGCCCAGGTGTAGAGAGAAGACCGTGGGGGGGGGGTCCCCACAAGATGGGCTTTGATCACTGCGAGGCTTGCTCCACATCTGACGCCGACTGTGCTGTTGTTTTAAAACCAAAACAAGAACGCCAGGGCCTGAAGCCAAACCTAAATCCATCCCCTGAGCCCGGTACAGGTTCTGAAGCTGTGGGGGTCGGGGGGGGGGGGGTCGGGGGTCGCTGCTGTGCCTGTTGTTCTCCGTCTACTCTACGCAGCAGACGGGCTGCGTCTGTCCGACCCGCAGTGTTTATCCCTTCATCTCCTGGACAGAGGGGCAGCCTCTGCTTCTCAAGCTGCCAACTGTGGGCGCATTTATTTTTTTAAAAAAATATTTTTATTGATTTCAGAGCGGAAGGGAGAGGGAGAGAGACAGAGAAACATCCACGATGAGAGAATCATCGATCGGCTACCTCCTGCGCGCCCCACACCGGGGATCGAGCCTGCGACCCAGACAGGTGTCCTGACCTCCTGGTTCATAGGTCAACGCTCAACCACTGAGGCACCCGGCCGGGTCGAACCGTGTGCTTTGATACATTTCAGAGTTTCGACTTCGACTGCTTCTTGGTAGTTAGTAGAATCAATTACAATTCCCCAAAATGCCTGTGATGAGAAGACATTTAATTAGAAACCCCGTGATGGTTAATGAGACCCATGTCACGTGACTGTTAATAGCGAATGCCACGGGGCTTGGCACGTCTTTACTTTGAAGATGCAGCAAGTCCTCGTCACAAAAATAAAGCAACACGCTCAGGAGGCCCCGCGGTCGGCAGCCCAGCGCGACCGGACATTCTTAGGGCGTGTGGTCAGGGGACCAGAGACATAACGAGTTGTCTCAGGCCGGGACCATTCATGGACCGACACCCAGAACGGGCAGCTGCTGCATCACACGCGGTGCCCAGGTACATAAGCTCCCTCCCCCCTCGCCGACACTCACTCTCAGGACCTCGTCTTGAACAGAAACACACTCCCCCTGACACCATGAGCTACTATGGCAGCTACTACGGAGGCCGCGGCTACGGCTGGGGCGGCTTCGGGGGCCTGGGCTGTGGCTATGGCTCCGGCTGGGGCTGGGGAGGCCTTGGGGGCCTGGGCTGTGGCTATGGCTACAGAAGCTATGGCTGTGGCTGCTGGCGCCCGTCCTGCTGCGGGGGATACGGATACTCTGGCTTCTACTGAAATCCTGCCCAGCAGCTCAGCCTCTGAACTTACAAGGGACTTCCTCCCACATTTGATCTAAGTAACTGGACAGCAGACCTCATGCTGGGTTATTCGCACAAAAGCCTTTAGCTCCTCAGGATTATGGGTAGATTTTCAACTGTGCCTGCGTCTCCCTTGTAGACCAGGATCCTCTGCGTTTGCTGTCAGAACTGATTGGACTGTCTGTTCACCGTCCAATAAAGCATTGAACTTGGACACAAATGGTTTTGTTTGTTCATGAAGCCCAGCTGCTGTGCATGGAGCAGGTGGAGGCCCTCCAGGCTGTGCGCCCCGTCGCGTGTGCCCCCTCCACAGCCTCCACCCCATTCCCTGTGGGACCAGCTGGTGGCTGCTCATCGGGGTCCCGCCCCGGCCCCGGGCGCCTGTCCCCCGCCCGCTGAGCCCCTCTCGCTGAGGTGCTCCTCAGGTGCGTCGCCTTCTGGTCTGAGCTCACGTGGGTTCAGTCTTCTCGAAGGGCAACCAGGACGCTCCTCTCCTGCCAGATGCCGGAGGAAGCGGTTTGCTTCCGTCCAACCCACGGCCACGCACATGGGACACGGCTTGGCGTGGGGCGGGCGGAGGGGACACCCGTGTTTCTAGCTCGTCCCTTGTCTGCGCTGGAGACACAGAGGGCGTCACACGGACACAAACCACCCCCCCTTCTCCCCGAGATGTCAGCCCCTCACCCCCCTTCTCCCCGAGATGTCAGCCTCCTCACCACCCCCCCCCGCCCCCCAGTCCTGGGGTTGCTAAGGGCACTGCCACTCCCACTCTTCATTCTCCGGGGTCACGTGCTCTTCAGCCAAGTAGCTTCTTTGTATGACTCTTGGTTATGAGCAGCTTCAGGTTCCAGAAAAGGAGAAGGTGCAGAGATTTCCCACCCCCCCCACCCCCCCCACACACCCCTCCCAACACACACACCCCTCCCACCTCCCCACCCCGACCCCCGCACAGGCACCGCTCCCCACTGTCGCCGTCCCCCTCCATCTGTTACGACTGACGGACCTACACTGAGAGGCCAGCAGCACAGGGAGCAGCTTGCCTAGGGCTTGTCCGGGTGCTGTACTTCGGGGTTTGGAACAATGTGTACTGACGTGCCTCCCCTGGCGATACCCAGAGTTCTCCTGCTCTGAGCACCCTCCCCGGTCCTGCGGGTGCCTGGCCCAGCCGGTGCGTGTCCACAGCTTCCCCTGGGGGTGCAGGAGGCCCCCGTGTCCGGCCGGGCTGACCAGGCCCAGTCCCTCCGGAGGCTGCCCCGCGCGTGGCCATGGGCAGGGACCCCGCACAGCTCGCTCTCGGGGACGGTGCGGGTCCCCTGGCTTCTCTCTGCCTGAGGGGCCTCCTGCACCTGCGGGTGCTCAGACGGGAGCCTCACGTCCAGCCCAGCAGCACGGACGCTGGACATGGGAGCCGCTCATGGAGTGTCAGCCCTCAGGTCGGAGCGGCCCTTCTCCCAGACTCCATTCCCTCCAGAGAGCTCGTCCTGTGCCCAAAGGGGTCTCTGCCAGGCTCCCCGCTGTCCCCCGAAACCACCTCCCAGGCATCGGGAGGCCCAGGGAATCTGCTACAGGGGCCCCCGTGGTTTCCTTAATTCCTCACCTGAGGGTGTTTTCCAGAGAGTGGAAGCGGGGGAGGAGACAGGCAAGGAGGGAGACGGAGGAAGAGAGAGGGGAATGGAGAGAGAGTGAGAGGGAGGGAGGGAGAGGGAGAAGAAGAGAGAGGGGGAGGGAGAGAGAGAGGGAGGGAGAGAGAGTGGGAGGGAGAGGGAGACACTGATGTGAGAGAGACACATGGACTGGTTGCCTCTTGAATGCACCCAGCTGGGGGCGGGGAGCAAGCCCACAACCCAGGTGCATGCCCTTGACCAGGAATCGAACCCCAGACCCTTTGCTGCACAGACTGGCGCTCTGACCGCTGAGCCACACCGGCTGGGCATAGAACACTGGTGGCCGCCTTTGCGTCTCAGAACAGCCTGTCTCACCAGTTTGTCTGACGTGACCAGGCAGGTCCGCACCCTGCACCGTCCTGCTGGGACCCCGACTGCTTATCTCCGGGAGCCTTTCATCCTCCCATAAACGCAGGGGGACAGGACTGCGCGAGCCCGGCCCACAGGGGAGCGGCCCTCCCCCCACACGCAGTCACATTTCAGACCAGGACCCGGAGCAGGGGGAGCAGGAGGGGAAGAGGAAACGGAAGACGCACAGTCCGGGGCCCGGTCCGCGGGGGATGGGGAGGACAGAGCGGGGGCGTGGATGCCCTGACCCGGCCCCGTGGACCCTGCACGGGCCACATGGCGCCCGGGGTCCTGACACGGGAAGCTCAGCGAGTTCTAAGCCCCGGGATGAAACCAGAGTCCGTCATGTTGTTGTTTGGCGCTGCCACCAAAAGGCGCAGTGGGAGGACCCACGGGCTAATTGTAAGGACCACTTTTTAAAAATATGTTTTTATTGTTGATAATATTTCATTGTTGATAATAGTTCTTCGGTTTATGTCTCCTCGGCCCCCACCCCACAGGGAGGTGCGTCAGTCTGGCCCGTGCTCTCGGCTCCCATCTGCTCTCACTTACGTGTGGAATGTAATGAGCAGGATGAATTGACCAACAAAATAAGGCCCGAAGCCTGTAAGAACGACCTTTGTGATTCATATCTTGGATTTTTTTTATTTTTCACCGTTTAAATGTTAACAATGTGTGAACCGGCTTGCTCCCTGAGGGGCGTGCATACTGGTAAAGGTGGCGTGTTTGAAGGTGGCCCTGTTAACACAGAGCACGGGGGGCATCCAGGGAACCAGGACTGGGGATGTGCGATGGGGGTTGCTCAGCACCGCTTTCCGCAGACAGACAGACGGACAGACGGACCCCGCGCGCGTCCAGGGTAAATGGGGTCTTGTCTGAAGGCCTCTTTCATGATCTGAACTGTTTGGCAGCCGTGGGGTTGGGTTTGCACCCACACATGATCCGTGGCCCTCTGGGAGGCCCTGGCCCTTAGAGGCGGAGGCAAGAGCCACGTGTCTGTTCTTGGCCTGATTGTTAAAGGATCGGAGGCTGGGAACATAAAATATTTCTCTAAATTGCAATCACTGAATAGTTCTGTCGGGGAATTTTTTAAGTATGTGTCATATCAGTAAAGCATTTGAACTTATCTTCCTTCGCAATGCAAGTAGCGGGAGAGAGCTCCTGATTAAAAATAGAGGCCTTGATTTTGAAGACAGTATGATAATGCGCCATGTACCCTGGTGGGCTAGCGGACAGAGGTGGCATAATTTAGGATCCGGTGTTAATGTTAAAGAATAGAATTGGGGGGGGAGAGTAATGTCATGAAACACAGACACAAAAGTAAAATTCTCACCCTCACTGAGAAGGGTTGTAAAAACACAACAGTCACCATCAGCTCCCATCACTGAGCTCAAACTGGTCACAGGCATCGAATGATGAGAATCAACATAAAAACCCTTTAAACCATGAAAAATTGCTCTATTACTATGAAAGGGAGGTTTAGTGAATATTGTATCATATGTGTGTATAGAATGAAAATTCAGGCTCCCTGACCAATTTTCCAAGTTAGAATAAAATCCTATATAATAAAAGGCTAATATGCAACTCGACTGAATAGCAGAACGACCGGTTGCTATGACGCACACTGACCACCAGGGGGCAGATGCTCCATGCAGGAGCTGCTCCCTGGTGGTCGGTGCACTCCCATAGGGGGAGTACTGCTCAGCCAGAAGCTGGGCTCATGGCTGGTGAGTGCAGTGGTTGTGGCGGAAGCCTCTCCTGCCTCCATGGCAGTCAGACATCCCCTGAGGGCTCCTGGACTGCAAGAGGGCACAGGCCAGGCTGAGGGACCCCACGGGTGCAGGATCAGGCTGGGGATAGACACGGCAGGTCAGCCAGCTGGGGAGGGACTGCGGGAGGGCTCCAGGGCATGTCTGGCCTGCTCGCCCAGTCCCTATCAGCTGGATCCCAGCAGCAAGCTCACCTACTGGTTGGAGCATCTGCCCCCTGGTGGTCAGTGCACGTCGTAGTGAACAGTTGAGTGGCCTTAGTATATCACTAGCGTGTTACGCTTTGATTGGTTGAAGTCAACCGGTCGACTGGATACTTAGCATATTAGGCTTTTATTATATAGGATCTCCTTATAACAACCTTTCTTTCTCAGTTTCATTTCATAGAAACACCTCCTTATCCTTTAAGGCTCAGCACATAAAATCCACTTTCATCGTTCAGGAAAAAAAAGCCAGTCTGGGCACAACTGTGCCCTTTCCACAGGTTTCATTTCCCACAACCACCCCCTCATCGTATAACGTGATGTCTGCTTCTCTCTCCCCTGCTCACGAGTGGCTCCTGCACTGGGATCTGCATTTACTCACCCTGACGCCTGCCCCGAGTCCCCGCCCCACTCCGCAGTGAACGTCGTTCCTTCCTACTTCACTCCTGGAGGGATTGCGCGACGGTATCACACGGGGTGTGTGCCCATTAGATGTTGTATTTATCTTGATGCTACATTTTATGGTAAAATTAGACTAAAATAATTTGCTAACGTTTTTTAAACAGCTCGTGTAGAACACCAGCTTGCTTCCCAGCAGACAGGAAACGCACAGCCAGGACCGTAAATGACCAGAAGCCCGTCCAATAGCCATTGTGCCCAGCAAGAGGCCAGGATGCAACTCCTCTCCTCCATCCGTCAGTCTACTCGGGGCTCTGCCTCAGGGCGGCAAAGGCGTGAGCGGACAGTGGCCACCATCTCCACCATTGTCGCAGGTTAACAGTTATTTACGTGACACACACTGTGTGCATGTACTGCTGGTCACCTCATCTGGAGACCCGATGGGAACACTGACCAGCAGACGCTCGTTTCTGGTCGACGAGCGATTTCCTGCCCAGAGTGTGGCCAGCATTGTTACTGTCAAACGTGCCACCCCCATTTACCCAGGGGCACCCCCTCTTCTCCCTGAGACTGCCACATTTAAAAATGACAACACCCAACATAATAGTAGCTATCCGGTGTGAAGGAACCAAATTAGACCTGTTGCATTGCCAGATCGGCAAAAAATATACTGTATTTGTTGGTGTGCTGCAAAATGTTTGTAATTAGCTTATGTGCCTGAGATGAAAATGGTTGAAAATCGCTGCTATGGAGGATGAAAATTCCCCTAAATCAAATCAAATCAAATCAAGTTAACACATAGGGTCCTGGCCTAATATGGTAAGAGCTAGGAACGTATGTCCTGGGTTCTGAGAGGCGGACGGACCGTACGTTACTCACAGCCTCTCCCTGGCCGGGCGGACATACACGTGTTGGGAGGAAAAAGGGGAAGGAGGAGGAGAGAATGAGGGACCCGCGTGCATGGGCAGGTGGTGTCAGGGGACAGGCTCCCGTGGAGGACAGGAAGGGACCTGGAGCCCCTGGGGAGTGAGCTCCTACCAGCAGGCATGTGTGTGTGTGTGTGTGTGGGGGGGGGGGTTGGGGGGTGGGTAACGGGCCAAGAGCAAAAGGAAACAGGTGAGGAGGAGCCAAGACCCGCCTCCTCCATAAACACGGTGCCCGGGCTTTGAGTGGATCTGAGCGTGCGGTGAAAACCATCGTAAGGAAGTGTCCACCTCGTTCCCCTTCTGGAACTCTCTCTAAACCAGCAGCACAGGCAAAACATCGTCTCGAGTCTGCTCTCCTACGTTCAGATCCCCCGTGTGCCCCTAACTATAGACGGTGTGTCTGGGCGAGCTGGTGCATAAGCGCCCTCAGCCTTCGGTGACATGTGGGTAGTAAGGGTATTAAATGAATGATACACGTGAAGCCCATGCTACATAATGCGCCTGAATAAACACTGTTCTCACCATGGTTATTGCCAACTTCAGAGACTGTCTGTCCTGGACGTGATGGAAGTGGTCAGCCCTGTCATGGGGTTGGTTTTGAGGATGGTGGTCGCATCCTGGTGTTTCCTCAACGCGCCTCCTTCCGGAGAACAGCAAAGGCACCGCATGTAATTAGTGACATGATATGGTCTTTAGAAATGCAGGTTGGGTATTACGTCACGTCACGGAGAGTTTATGGGAATCTGAACCCGAGTCAGATACAAGCACAGCTTTGAAGAAGGGATCATCTCTAATGGGCACCACGTTGATTAAAGGAACCCCAATTAGCACATGTGGACGCACGGACACGCAGCACGCGGACACGCAGACACGCAGACACGCAGACACGCAGACATGTGGCAGGCCCGCCCTGCAGGGATGGGGAGCAGTAAAGGGTTTGGGAGACCAGTCGCCCTTTGAGATGGGAAGGCTGCAGGCTGCCCCCCTTACTGGCCCCCACTTCTGAGGATTTGTAGTCACCGTGCCCAGTGACGTCTGAGCTCAGGCACCGGGGTGTTTATTACCCAACTGGCCTCATTCCTGCAGCAGAGGGGGCTCTGGTCACGGCCTCCCCCCCAGCAGCGCGGCGATGGGTACCGTGGCCTCAGTGGCCTAAGTCACTGCTTGTACATGGAGATGAGGACTGGCTCCGGCCGGTTGGCGGGGTGTCTGTACTCAATGCAACACCCAGGAGCCGGATGCCAACGCGTCGCATTCACTGAGTTAACACCATGGTTGTCCCGTCCCTGGGCACTGTTGTGGCATTTGTAGGCCGGGATCGTTAAAGATAGATGTTTTTTCCCCAAATGATCTTAGTGTGACTCGTCCAGCATTTAGTTGTAGAATAAACTTCAGTTCGTTACCTTTCCAATCACACTGCAGTCCTCCGGCTGCCTGACTCCCACCTCAGATGGATCATAAGGTGGGAAGTTTCTGTGAAGAAGAAATAAGCTCGCGAGGGCCCTGGGGCCTGAGGTGAACATGGGAGTTGCTCAAAGGACGTGATCCAATGGGGGGCCTTTCGCAGGAATATTGTGCCCAACGGGGCACTTGGTTGCTACGGGCCTTACATTGTCACTCTGAGGGGTAGGGATACAGATATTTCAAACCACAAAAAGCAAATGTGCAACTAGTACTTCGGAGTAACACAAGACGCTAGCGAAAAACTAAGTCTGCGGCAATTGAAACAAGTCAGCCCCAGCAAACCTTCAATAAGAGGCGATTTGGCAACACATAGAGCGATACTGTCATTCTTTCCCTCTAATATTTTTGATGCATTAGATAGATATTCAGCGTCCGGGCCCATTAAAATCTGCATTTATGACAAAAGACTTATAAGAAGAAATAGCAACCTCATCTCAGTAAAGACGTATCAGCACGATTACGGCCTCATGTGCAGCCTGTTGCCCTGTGTGGTTGTCCGAATTCTCCAGTGCAGAAGCCGTCTTCACTGCAGCTCCTTGGCTGGGGGTGACACTTGTGCAGTGGCTTTTAAACACGTGCTTGACCTTGACCCCCAATGTTCAGTTTATATCTTTCACAGAGGCTGCGGGAGGCATGCTCTTCTCTTTGTGTTTTCACGTTGAATCTACGATGGTTGCAAAAAGCAGTGATTTCTGAGTGCTATGCGGCTACTCTCTTTTGTAAAATACAAATGAACCCATACATCATTAGCGTTAATAAGGCAGTGAGCGGAAAGGTGTTTTGTTGTTGTTTTATATTTTTATTGATTTCAGAGACGAAGGGACAGGGAGAGAGAGAGAAACATCAGTGATGAGAATCATTGATCGGCTGCCTCCTGCACGCCCCCTACTGGGGATCCAGCCTACAACCCATACATGTGCCCTTGACCAGAATCGAACCCAGGACCCTTCAGTTCGCAGGCCGACACTCTATCCACTGAGCCAAACCAGCCAGGGCTGAGTACTATGCCACTTTTGCATTGATTGGACCTTCTAAGTGAGCAAGGCTTTCTTATTTCTGGTAATAATATATGCTGTTACCACAGACACTGATTATAATGACAGGGTAGACACAATTGTTTTTCAAAGCCAATTTCAATGATGTAGCTGATATAATAATCTTTTAACTCTTAACAGAAACATGTCCTTTAGCTCCTTATAGAAACACCAGTAGATGGTCTATGGTGAATAGTCTTTAGTTAGGACTTTGTCTATGGAGTTAATTTTTTTTAACTTTTATTCCAAAGAGTAGAATAGTGCAAACATCATCTGTCATTTCCACTTCGTGCCCATACCGTGCACATGCCTCTTTTTTTAAAAATATTTTATTGATTTTTTACAGAGAGGAAGGGAGAGGGATAGAGAGTTGGAAACATTGATGAGAGAGAAACATCGATCAGCTGCCTCCTGCACACCCCCCACTGGGGATGTGCCCGCAACCAAGGTACATGCCCTTGACCGGAATCAAACCTGGGACCCTTGAGTCCACAGCCAACGCTCTATCCACTGAGCTAAACCGGTCAGGGCAGTGCACACGCCTCTTACAGTTACTGCACCTCACGCCCACGTCTGTAAAATAAGGGTGTGACCAAGGGGTTTTTGCCATCTATACTCCTGTTGTTGACATTACTAGTAAGCACAGTTTCTTTAGAAAATAAAGCCAAACACCTTAAAAAGAAGACTTTTTGGGTGAAGATAAATGGCTGAGAAATCGTATTGCGACTACAAACTATTACAGAATATATAGGCTTTCCCAGCTTTTTATTTCACCTTGAAACATTTCTTAAACACTGACTACCTGTCGCTATGGTTGTCTGATTATCTGATTGGCCGCCTATGAAATCAGTGAGGAAAACGCTACAGTTTCAAGCCAATTATCCGTCTCCAGCTTTGCCTACAGCCCACAGCCATGGAAATGCTATTCATCAGTGTTCATTCGCTGAAGAGCCGTGAGGACTGAACTTCATGACTCACAATGGCTGGGATTAACAAACTTTTGTTTTCGAGCCGTTTTCTTGCCTCCTGTGAATTGCCGTTTTTGCTAAAAATAACACAAGTGAGCATGTGGCCGTGATGAGCTGGCGTGCACAGCGCCGAGCAGTCCGGCTGCGGCTCCGGCTCTCATCACCTGGGTGAATTTCTTCGAATTTAAATAAAGACTCTACCATTTAAGACGGAATAATTTGCAACAACATGGATGAACCCGGAGAACATTATGCTGAGTGGAATAAGCCAGACTCGGACAGACAAATACTTCATAATATCACTCAAGTGTGACACCTAAAACCCCAAACCCAGGGGCAGAGAAGGGAAGGACGACCGGGGCTGGAGGCTGCGGGGATGGGAGGACGCCGGGCAGAGGCACACGCGTGCAGTTGTGAGATGACTGCGTCCTGCAGAGCCTCACGGTCATGCCGACTGAGGACGCACTGTGCACGCGAACGTGGCGAAGAGAGCAAACCTCGAGTGTGCTGGCCAGATGGAAGTCAGGCAATGGACGTACTTGTGAGCTGGAGTGTGGAGTCATTTCACAATACATATGCATGTTACCCTCTCACATTGGGCACCTTAAATACGTGCAATGCTTATGTGTCAGTCGCATCTCAATAAAGCTGTAAAAAGCTTCCCATCTCGCCCTGGCCGATTGGCTCAGTCCGTTGACCTATGGACTGAAGGGTCCCGGGTTCGATCCCGGTCAAGGGCACAGGCCCGGGTTGTGGGTTTGATCCCCAGTAGAGGGCGTGCAGGAGGCAGCTGATCCATGATTCTCTCTCATCATTGATGCTTCTCTCTCTCTCCGACTCCCTTCTCTGAAATCAGTAAACATATATTTAAAAAGAACACCCCTCCCTCACAGGCAATGGCTGGCAGGAGCTCTCCTGGCCTCACCAACTTGTGTCTGTTCGTCCCTTCCTTCCTCCCTTACATCCGCTTTCGGTCATGTTATCTTACCGCTTTTGCCCACGATTCCCGTTCTTTCCTCTAACACTTCACTCAAACGTGTCCCTTCCTGAAACAGAGAGAACTGAATTCCTTTCCGACCCGTCCGCCTCCTCGGACCTTGGACGCGCGCCTTCTCTCTCAGTTACGGGAAATGATAGACGCTCAGCGCCCGCGGGACACTCTTTGGTGGGACAGACAGAGACTCCGCGTGTCTAAACCAGTTCCCTCTCTCGTCCTGTCGAGTGGGTGTCTGCCTTTGGACACATGCCCGCGTGTTCCTGTTTGATTGTGAATCATGTGAGGGAGGCCCCTGGCAAGGCAGTCACCTGTGAAATGTGTATCAATCCTCCTCCGTCTCAGTATGAGGAGGAGCGTACCCCATCTTAGGGGCCTGCGAGGCCTTTGAGAATCGAACCTAACAGGAGAAAGGAAGAGAAAGTGCTTTTTGCAGGAGCTGGTACAGGCTTCCACCGGATGTTCCAGCTTGAGCGTCGGTCAGCCAGCGCCACGGCCGCTGTGGAGACACGGTTCTAAGCACGTCCCCGGCGGGTCTCCGCCCGGAGCCTCTGCAGGAAGAGACGTGAGCCTCACAAGTCCCCGTGAGAAGGCGGAGAAAGCGGGGGGGGGTGGGTGGGGGTGGGGGGAGCGGGGCTCGGCGACATGCTGTCCCTTCAGACGGATGGACCCTGGAAAGGGTCGGGAGGAAGCAGTTTCTCACCCGCAGCCGAGGGCTCCCCGGGAATTGACCAAACCTTCGCCTTTCGTCTAAAACCCAGCTTCTGGGGAGTTTCATAAACGCCTGTTATTCACACGATGTGCCTATAGCGCAGGCCTTGGCACGTGTAGACCCCTCTAGACCTAAGGAAAACCTGTGTCTCTGCTCGCCCTTGTGTGTGCGATTCTTCGCTGCCTTGACGTTGCTTTTCTGTTTTTAAGCCCTAACGCTGTCCGTGTTTGACGTGTGCGACTTGATGCATCTGCACATACATGTCCATCGTGAAGCCTTCCCCACAATCGGTGTCACGAACATATTCACGCCTTCAGGGGTCTCCGCCTTCCCCTTCACCACGAGGGCGACGGCACGTCTCAGGTCTGCCCTCTGAGCAGATGCTGAGCGACAGCGCGACACGGGACGGCACCGCTGCCCATGCAGACCCACGGGGTTTACGCCGGTGTCACGGCCGACACGCAGACCCACAGGGTTTACGCCGGTGTCACGGCCGACACGCAGACCCACAGGGTTTACGCCGGTGTCACGGCCGACACGCGGACGGAGACCCGACTTCCCCGCCTCCCAGCCCCCACCCCCTGCTCCTCTGTCTCCGTGAGTCCGAGCTGCCAGCCGCCCCTCAGGTGCCCCCGTGGTGTTCGCCCTTCGTGTCTGGCTCGTTTCACGTACATGACGCCCTCCAGGCTCACCCGTGTGCCACCAGTGGCGGGATTTCTTTCTTGATGTAATTTTCCTTTCTCCTCTCCCAAGGATGCCTTTTTCCACTGAGAGTGGAAAGAAGGAGGGGAGGAGAGAGAGAGAGAGGGAGAGAGAGAGAGAGAGAGGAACATCGATGTGAGAGAGACACATGGACTGGTTGCCTCCCACGTGCACCCAGACTGGGGCTGGGGATCAAACCTGCAACCCAGGTACATGCCCGTGAGCGGGAGTCGAACCCACGACCCTCCCGTGGGAGGGCCGACCCTCTAACACTGAGACGCCGGCCAGGGCGCGAGTTCCTTCCGAGTAAAGGCTGGACAACCTCCCGCTGTGTGTGCAGGCCCTGTTCTCTCCGTCCCCGGTTGACGGACCTGCGGCTGCTGCTGTGTCCTGCTCATTGTCAGTGATGCTCCCCAGACGTGACAGCAGAGGGCGCCGTTCCCGTGTGGAGTGGGAGGTGCTGAGCCTGCTGCCTCTCATGGACACGGGGCGCCCTTTCCTCCGGCCTCACACTCCTGTTCGCTGCCCTGTTGGTGACAGCCGCCCGGCAGGGGGAGCCGCAGCCCACTGGCCTTGTCCTCAGCCGTCCTGCGGTCCACAGTGAGCAATGCCACGAACGTCGCGTGCCCTGGCTGAGCCCGGTTAACAGGACCTCTGCTCACCGAGTGGGAGCCACAGGGGCTGTGACGTGAGGGAAGGAGCCGCTTCGAGACGAGGTGAAGCCGGGGGACCTGGAGCAGCTGCTGGAGAGGCTCCCGGGGGCTATCTCTGTCGCAAAGGTGTTCTGAGGGCGAGTCTTGCATCGTTAGGGGGTCCCCAGACCTACGGGTAGATGGGCCCTCAGAGCTTCCTTTAACAGGCAGCATCAGGATAGAACGTAACATTTCAGTCATTTCAAGCATTTGTTTTCGAAAGTTTGGTTCTTCAGAGCAAGAGAGAGAGAGAGAGAGAGAGAGAGAGAGAGAGAGAGAGAGAACCAGGCTCTGAATTTCAGTTTGATTTTTTGTGATTCTCATCCTTGGTTGCCTCTCACACAAGCCCTGACTGGGGGCCAGGGATCAAACCCACAACCAAGGTGGGTGCCCTTGACCGGGATTGAACCCGAGACCATTTGGTCCGAGGGCAACGCTCCAACCCATGAGCCACCGGGCCAGGGCGGGAGAAGCAGGCTGTGAGGTGAGACGTGCGTCTCCTGTGGGTCCGCAAATGGCCAGCCCCACCCTCCGCGCCGAGCGGCGGGGCCTGGGTCAGGGGCTGTGGCTCTTCTGCTCGCAGAGCCGCTCCGGGGCAGTTTCGAGGCTCACACACAACGAAGGAAAGTGAACTCCCCGCAGGTTGCCGGCCTTCCAGCCCCTGTGAGAACCTTCTCCTCGGGCCCCGCGGAGCCCGTGCTGCGGAGGCACCACCACGCGGGTCCCCTTCTCCTGCGATGCCTGCACCCACGTCCGTGTCTGTGAGGAGGAGGAGCTACGTCTTCTCAGCTTCCTGCACCCGAGGCTGCAAAGTGACAGCTCCCAGGAGCGACCTGCAGTGAGTGTTTGCTGGCGACTCACCCCAGACGGCTCTGCGTTTACGGCAAATTAAACCGCGTGAAACTGGCGGCGGGTCAGACAGGGTCAGCTGCTTCCATTAGAAAACGCGTTCCGTTTAAAATAAAACCCCTCGTTCAGTCCCTGGACCAGTCCCGCCAAGTGCACGATTTTATCCAGTTACAGAAATGAAAACCCTCCCTGAGCTCAGGCCCGCGGGGGTCTCATGGCTCCCAGATTCCTCCAGAGACCTGGCCTCCCATCTTCCCTGACACATGTTTTCCCAAAGGTCCTGCGTGTCCAGGCCCACCTGGCGGCTCCTCCCGAAGGACCTCACTCACTCACCCACCAGACCCACCGACCGCGGTTTCCTGTGGGTGGACACGCAGCTTCTGCGCCAACAGTGAGCTTCCCCCGCTTCCCACATGGCTCCGGGGCCGGTGGCTTGTGCTCCCCGGAGACGCACGGCCTGGCCCCGTCACTGCCCTTGTTGCCGCCCACGTGGGCGACAGCGGGAGCTGCCAGCGTGGCCCGAGGCAGGGAGTCCCGTCTCACCGCTCTGCAGTCGGAGCTCCATGCATATGGTTCCCAGGAAGCCGAACAGCATCCCCGAAGCCACAGGGGGACCAGCACCGAGGAGGGGACGTGGTCTCCCCTCCCCTCCCTGCTTCCCGCCCGCAAACACCAATGACACAGGGGACACGGGAGACACCACACGCTCCCCGCCCACCCCCGACGGCGGTGGAGGAGCAGCTTCCTCTCCCTAAACGCGGCGCCTGCACAAACAACACGGCAGCCGCAGCTCATCACAGACAGCGTTTATTTCAACGCCGCGTCCACGCGAGACGGTGACGGGACAGCGCCAGGAGGAGAGGGACAGCCTCAGGAGTGGCCGAGCTCCGGCTCCCAGGCCGGCAGAGAAGGCCCCGGGGGCTGGGCCCCAGGAAGCGGGGTTCAGGAGGCTGCGAGGCGGGTCCAGCTGAGGCCGAGGCCGGACATCCCGGGGTGCTGCTCAGGTGCAGGCGTCCCCGTCCCCGTGGGTCAGAGCCCGTCAGTAAGTCTGTCCGTAGCAGCCCGAGCCGCAGGCCGGCTGGAAAGAGGGGGCCTGGTAGGTCCTGGACGAGGAGAAGTAGGTGGGACGGCAGTAGCCGGCCCCACAGCCCGGGGACTGGGCAGCGGAGCCTCCGTAACCGAAAGGCCCGAGGCCGGTGCTGCCGCAGCCCAGGGAGCCTGGGCAGGTGGCCCCGTAGGACCGGCGGAGCGAGGAGGACCTGCGGCCGTAGGAGGGTGCCTGGTAGCCGGCGGGCTCCCAGCAGGTCTCCTGGCAGCCGTAGGGCGGGGAGTCCTGCTGGCAGGTGCCCTGGGCGTACGCTACGTTGCCGGGGTAGACATTGCCAGAGCAGGCGCTGCCGGGGTAGACATTGCCAGAACAGGCGTTGCCGGGGTAGACATTGCCGGGGTAGAAAGAGCCGCAGGAGGAGGCCGGGTACCGCAGGCAGCCGCCCAGGGAGCGGGAGGAGAGGGTCCGGGAGCTGAGGCTGCAGGACATGCTGTCGGGCTCTGTTCTGGTTCTGGTTCTGGGCTGAGCGGAGGTGCAGGGAGGACCTGTGACTGTGGCGATGGCTCCTGTGCCGGCACTTTTATACCCGGACTGGGGTCCGGCACAAGATGCTCAATTAGGCTCCAGCCGAGAGCCATGCCTGACCTTCAAAGGCCTCTTTGTGGAGGTGGCGGGTAATGAGAGGGGCGCGCGAGGCTTTCAAAGCTGCTGTTCACGAGGCACACACGTCTCCCCATTCATCTCGCTTGGGCGGGTGGAGGTAATTGCGCCGTAATTGTACCCGCAGCCCCGGCGTTTGTTCTTCCCTCTGCGAATGGGCGGCAGCACCTGGGCACCGTGGTGATCATTGTGTGTCCAAGGCTCTAAAAATGCTTTGGAGTCTGGAGGGGCATTTAATTTGTTCCGGTTTAGGAACCCCAACCAAGAACAGGAAAAATTCACCCCCAGTGTCTGCTTCAACTCCCCAGTCGGTGCACCTGGTAGGAAAATGACCCGGGTACAGCCTTGGTGGGGAGAGATGCTACGTGAGTGTCTGACATGTTCGTGAGTTTTCTTACAGCCCAAGTGCCCCAGCCACTCTTGTGTACGTGGATTTATTTTTAATATTTTAATTATTACTATTATTGGCAGGTACAGTGCACATTCAGTACAGTCTGTGTTCGTCTCGGATGTGGAGCAGAGTGAATGTCCAATTGTGGACTATGCAGAGTGACCCCCTATTTCCCGCGCCCACCTGGCACCACACATAGTTCTTCATTATTATTTACTAGAGGCCCCGGTGCACGAAATTCATGCGCGGATAGGGTCCCTAGGCCTGGCCGGCGATCAGGGCCGATCTGCAGGGCGACTGGCGGGGCGATCAGGGGGCCCCCACTGGCACCCGCCTTGGCTGGCCTGGGGCCTGTGGGCTGGGGGCAGCTCCTGTGTAGAGCGTCTGCCTCCTGGTGGTCAGTGCGCGTCATAGTGAGCAGTCATTCCACTGGTCGATTTGCATATTAGGCTTTTATTATATAGGACTAGAGGCCCGGTGCACAAAAATTTGTGCACTCGGGGGAAAGGGGGGTCCCTCAGCCCGGCCTGTGCCCTCTCGCAGTCTGGGACCCCTCGGGAGATAAAGACCTGCTGGCTTAGGCCTGCTCCCGGGTGGCAGAGGGCAGGCCTAATCCCTAGGTGCAGCCCCTGGTCGGGCTCAGAGGAGGGCTGATTGGGGAGTTGGGGCGCCACCCCTGTCATGCACAGAGCAGGGCGGATTGGGAAGTTGTGATACCACCCTCAGTCATGCTCAGGGTAGGGCCGATTGGGGGGTTGGGGCACTGCCCCCTGTCACACTCAAGGCAGGGTTGATGGGGAGGTTGCGGCACCACCCCCTGTCATGCACAGAGAAGGGCCAATCAGGGGATTGGGGCACTCCCCCCGTCACTCACAAAGCAGGGCCCATCAGGGGGGTTGGGGCTCCGTACCCCGTCACGCACAGAGCAGGGCCGATCAGGGGTTGGGGAGCTCCCCCCTGTCACTCACAGAATAGGGCCGATAGGGGAGTTGGGGCACCGCCCTCTGTCACACACAGAGCAGGGCCGATCAAGGGGTTGGGGCGCCGCCACTGTCACACTCAGGGCAGGGCCGATGGGGAGGTTATGGTTCTACCCTGTCACACACAGAGCAGGGCCTGTGGGGGGTGGTTGGGGTGCCACGCCCTGTCACACACAGAGCCGCAGGGTGATCAGGGGGTTGGGGAGCTCCCCCCTATCAGGCACAGAGCAAGGCTTATCAGAGGGTTGGGGTGCCTTCCCCTGTCATGAACAGAGCAGGGCCGATAGGGAGGTTGTGGCCCCGCCCCCTGTCCACACAGAGCCGCAGGGCAGTCAGGGGGTTTGGGCGCTGCCCCCTGTCACGCTGATCCCGGTGCTGGGAGGCCTCTTGGCTCCGCTGATCCCGGTGCTGGGAGGCATATTACCCTTTTACTATATAGGATAGAGGCCTGGTGCACGGGTGGGGGCCGGCTGGTTTGCCCTGAAGGGTGTCGTGGATGAGGGTGGGGGTCCCCACTGGGGTGCCTGGCCAGCCTGGGTGAGGGGCTGATGGCTGTTTGCAGCTGGTCACACACCCTTCAGGGTGGGGGTCCCCACTGGGGTGCCTGGCCAGTCTGGGTGAGGGGCTGAGGGCTGTTTTCAGGCTGGCAGATGACTGAAGCTCCCAACCACTTCTTTCTTCCTTTTTTTTAAAATTCTGGGCCAGCTTTAGCTCTGGCTTCAGCTCTTAGGCCTCTGCTGCTGAAAGCAGGTTTCTGGCTTTTGTTTACCTTCTGTATTTGAAACAATGTTGCGATCCTGCTGGCTGAAGCCTGGCCGACTAAAGCAGGTTTCTGGGGTTTTGTTTAGCTTCTATATTTATAACATAGTTGCTTAGAGTTGCAGCTCAGAGGCCGGCAGCGGCAGGCGGGGAACATTGGAGTCCTCTGTCACTGAAGCAAGCAAGCCTCATGTTCGCTTCCAGCTGCCTGGCTGCCGGCCGCCATCTTGGCTGAAAGTTAATTTGCATATTGCCCTGATTAGCCAATGGGAAGGGTAGCGGTCGTATGCTAATTACCATGTTTCTCTTTTATTATATAGGACTAGAGGCCCAGTGCACAAAAATTTGTGCACTCGGGGAGGAGGGGGCATCCCTCAGCCCAGCCTGTGCCCTCTCGCAGTCTGGGACCCCTCGGGAGATAACGACCTGCTGGCTTAGGCCCTGCTCCCGGGTGGCAGAGGGCAGGCCCAATCCCTAGGTGCAGCCCCTGGTCGGGCTCAGAGCAGGGCCGATTGGGGAGTTGGGGCGCCGCCCCCTGTCATGCACAGAGCAGGGCGGATCAGGAGGTTGCGATGCCACCCTCAGTCACGCTCAGGGTAGGGCCGATTGGGGGGTTGGGGCACCGCCCCCTGTCACACTCAAGGCAGTGTCGATGGGGAGGTTGCGGCGCCACCCCCTGTCACGATGGGGAGGGTGTCAGAGCGAGTGATAGGGACACAGAACGAATGTCTTTGGGGTCCATGGTGGTGCCTGAATTGGTGCCGTGCACTCTGCCTAGAGGACAGGACCCCCATATCCTCCCAGATGCCCCCTAAGTTCCTCAGGCAACTAAGAATAGGGCCGCCCAGGGCAGGAAATGGCTTAATAAACCTGGGAGGAGGGGCCTCCCCTTAAAACACCCGCCTCCCTGGCTGATATGCTGCTCAGTGGGATGAGCTGGGGCTGCTCTAGAGGGACTGAGACCCTGGGTGGGGGTTTTAAGGGAAACCTTAGCTAAACATGTAACAGGAGCCACTATTGCTCCGGCCACTGGCTTAGAGGTCAGAGCACTGGCCTGCCCACCAGGGATCGCAGGTGTGATTCCTGGTCAAGGGCATGACCTGGGTTGCAGGACCCTCAAGATCAATGTTTCTCTCTCTCTCTCCATACTTCCCTTCCTCCCTCCCTCCTTCCCTTCCACTCTAACAAAATTGATGGAAAAAAATATCCTTGGGTGAGGATTAACAACAACAACAACAACAAAGGAGCAGCTACGTTTGTGGGCGATGAGATTTCACCCCGAGGGCCCAGGAGTCCTAGTCAGGATCCTGTGATGGGTTCCAAGGCTCCAACCTGGAGCTCATTGCTAAAGCGAGTTCAGATCACAGATGTTAGACTCTTCTGATAGGCAAACTGGCCTTCAACCAAGTTTCATTTACTAGTTAACACAGTCCATCCTCAGTTTATACAATAAACATTCCTCACTTATTAGGCTCCTTAATTATGAACAGCAAGAAGCATTCCACTAGCTTCTAAGCCTTCCTGTTTTGTTTATCAAAAAAATTGAACATTAAAACATCCATATGAATATTGAATTCACCTAATTGAAGTTGCTTCAATGTCATCCTCTCTTATGTAACCTACTACAGGCCCGGTGCATAAAATTTGTGCACTTGCGGGGGGGGGGTCCCTCAGCCTAGCCTGCACCCTCTCTCAGTCCAGGAGCCCTTGGGGGATGTCCAACTGATGGCTTAGGCCTGCTCCCTGACTAAGCCATCTGTGGGCCATCCTAGCGCTGCCACAGAGGTGAGAGAGGCTCCCACCATCATCGCTGTGCTCACCAGCCGTGAGCCCGGCTTCTGGCTGAGTGGTGCTCCCCCTATGGGAGCGCACTGACCATCAGGGGGCAGCTCCTGCATTGAGTGTCTGCTCCATGGTGGTCAGTGTGCATCATAGAGATCAGTCGTTCCGCTGTTCAGTTGATATGCATATTACCCTTTTATTACATAGGACTAGAGGCCTGGTGCATGAAAATCGTGCATGGGAGGGGGGTCCCTCAGCCCGGCCTGAACCCTCTCCAATCCGGGACTGCTGGCTCCTAACCACTTGCCTGCCTACCAGCTTGATCGCCGCCTAACCACTCCCCTGCCAGCCTGATGGCCCCCAACTGCCCTCCCCAGCCAGCCTCCTGGCCCCCAACTGCCCTCCCCTGCTGGCCTGATTGCCCCTAACCGCCTCTGCCTTGGCCCCCACCACCATGGCTTTGTCCGGAAGGAAGTCGGACAGTAGGAGGATGTCTGGTCTCCCAGTCTAATTAGCATATTACCCTTTTATTGGTATAGATTTCTGTGGGAGAATATTGTGCAATCTGATATTAAGGAATATTGAACATTTTCTCCTCAACAAAATGGAGGTTTTGCACCCAAACACTGCTGTTGGGAAGCTCATGGGGAACGATTTTCTATAACATAGATACATCGACGGCCCTGCAGCCCGGCCAGTGAAGGTGTCCAGTCTCTCCTCTTCCCCGGGCACCCATCTTCATCTCCCCGCTGCACAGAGCTGGGCACAGACGCGCAACTGGAAACACACGCCACGACCCTGAAAACCGTGCAATACCTGCCAGAACCTCCGACCAGCTCCATGTGAAGGGCGGTCTGCTGCCTCTGAAGGGAAGGAATCCCGGGAGAGGCCCCTCCGCCCCATGACGAAGGCCACACCCCCTTCGACCTCCTTTAGAGCAAGACAGCGTCCCTGGCTGAGCCCGGTCGGTGCGAGCACTGCCTCTCGCCAGAGGAAAGCACAGCCGGCATTTTGCCACTTGGTTTGTGCTTCTCTCTGTTTGTTTTCCAGGTTATTTTGCTGTTGTTTCTGCTAATCCTCACCTGAGGATCTTGTTTGCATTGATTTTTTAGAACGAGTGGAAGGGAGGGAGGGCGGGAGGGAGGGGGAGAGAGGATGAGAGAGACATCAATGTGACAGGGACACATCAGTTGGTTGCCTCCACCCAGACTGGGGCCGAGGATGGGACCTGAAACCCAGGAATGTGCTCTTGACTAGAAATCGAACCCATGACCCTTCAGTCCACAGTCTGACCCTCTAACCACTGAGCCAGATTGGCCAGGGCTGTAGGGCTGTGCTGTGTCTTCTTTATTTAAAAATGTGTTTTTTATTGATTTCAGAGAGGAAGGGAGAGGGAGAGAGAGAGAAACATCAGTGATGAGAGAGAATCATTGACCGGCTGCCTCCAGAACCAAACCCAGGACCCTTCAGTCTGCAGACAGACGCTCTAACCACTGAGCAAACCGGTTGGGCTGCGCTTGTTGTAAATGCTCGTTCAGCATCTCTGATGAGTGACCTCTGACCTTCCAGAGCAGCAGAAAGCAGGTCATAACACTGAACTCACACCCGGTGAACACAGCCGCAAGGAGCCGAGAGCGAGGATGCTCACGGTCTGCGTAGCTCCCGGCGGGAGCGTGGGAGACACGGGAGAGTGGGGTCAGAGGTCACTGGGGCGATTCGCAGTGAGATCTGTGTGAGAAGCCTCCAGCCTCCCGCGCCCGCCTCAGCTCCAGGGACCCTGCCCTCAGGACCTCGTCCCCGGCTGCAGCCAGCGCTAGCTCCCACGGAGACGACACGGCCACGCACAGACCAGCCAGCTGCGTTGCTGTCCAGATGGCGACAATGTGGAGACGGACCGTGGAAGGTGCGTCCGTCATTTCTAATTCCGCCGGCTTCCCTGGGCCCAGCCACGTCCACCTCTAACAGGGACCGGCTTCCCTGGGCCCAGCCACGTCCACCTCTAACAGGGACCGGCTTCCCTGGGCCCAGCCACGTCCACCTCTAACAGGGACCGGCTTCCCTGGGCCCAGCCACGTCCACCTCTAACAGGGACCGGCTTCCCTGGGCCCAGCCACGTCCACCTCTAACAGGGACCGGCCACCCTGGGCCCAGCCACGTCCACCTCTAACAGGGACCGGCTTCCCTGGCCCAGCCACGTCCACCTCTAACAGGGACCGTCGGCAGCTCTGGGTGACCTTCTGGTGACCTCAGGAGAGGGTGAGTAAGAGCTTTGAAGGTGCCACACGAGGACCTGACATCCCGGCACCCGCCCCCCCCCCCCCCAGCATGTTCCAGCCGTGAAACCGCAAACGCTGCATATGCATGACTCTATGACTTTACAACCCAATTAAAGCAGAAGGAACCTGCTTCACGCTGTGGCACTCCCAGCGACGGGTGTGAATGCCCGGTCCCAGACGTGGCTTTCAAACTCAGGAACTCCTTCTCTTTTAAATAGGTTTTTATTGGTTTCAGAGAGGAAGGGGGAGGGAGAGGGAGAGAGAGAACATCAGTGATGAGAGAGAATCATGGATTGCCGCCTCCTGCACCCCCCACATTTGGGACGAAGCCCACAGCCCGGGCCTGTGCCCTGACCAGGAATTGAACCCTGACCTCCTGGTTCATAGGTCGATGCTTAACCACTGAGCCACCCGGCCGGGCCTCAGAGCCTTCTCACTGTAAGTCACGTCTGCACACGTCCCCCAGCGGCTGCTCCGGGACCTCCTCTGCTCCCTCGGGGGCCACCGCACCCCCCAACTCCCTGCATCCTCCTGCGGCTCTTCCAAGCCCAGCACCCTGGTCTGCAGCCAGCCCTCTGTGCCCCCAGCCCCTGCCCACGGGGGACCTCTCTCCATGGGGGCCGCCAGGAGGCCTGTTGGGAGCCCCCCAGCTGCTGGACCCCCTCACCCTGCAGTCCCTGTGGGACCCGCCCTGGGGCGCTGGGCAGCAGGCCAGGGGCTGTCGGATCAGTGGGCTGAGGTCCCCGAGCTTCTCGCCTCTAAGCTGTGGATCCAGCTTTTCCTGCCCAACCTGCTCATCGGCCAGGTGCTGCCCGTCCGCTTCCTGCCAAGCGGCCTGCGGGTCCGGCCGACTGACCGCAGGTTTGCACAGGACACACACCTGGGGTGTAAGACGACACCTGCCCCAGCGCGGCCCCTGCTCTCCGCCCGCCTCCTGTCAGACTTCAGCTGCAGATCTGATGGTCCTGTCACCTATGACGGCTTCCAAGAAACTTGAATGCAGCCGTGGGAGCAGCCTCACTGGAGGAGGAGGCCGCAGTGCGTTCCCGTGTCAGGCCCACGGGCGACGGGGACGCACACTCTCTGTGCCTGTCTCTCCTGTTCTCCTACTTGTCTCCCCCGTCCACTTGCTCTGCACGTTACAGGGTGGAGCAACGCAGCAAGTTTAAACGAAGATGTCATGTGACAGCCACATATTTGCTTTTATATTGTTTGTTTACTGTCTTCAAAACTGCTTGTAAATTATCTGGTTGGATATTTGTGTATCTTTTATTTATCATTTAAAAATTTTACTTTACAAAGTGAAATTGTCCACTGTCTTTTCGGTTTGGAAGAAACTATCTTATCTTTTATGTTCACTGCATCCATCAATAACTTCATATGACAAAATCCAGAATCCAGTCTTTAATACTACAAACAGGCTAACACTGTGGCCTTTTGCTCTGCAGGGAGTTAGAAATGTTGTTATTTTTATATAAAATAATTGCATGCTGTAAGAAATGTTAAACTGACTACATTACGCAATTTTGGAAGGAAAGGTGCCCATAAAATATCCCCCAAGATATCGGAGAAGCTGAAGGGAGGGCACCTGGGGAGAAGCTCGATGTGGGGGGGTTTAGATCTGGCGAGGGTCCTGGTGACCCCAGCTTATGCCCGGTCAGAACCGAGCCTCTCCATGAAGTAGACACTGCACCCCGATACCTACCAGCAGGCAGGCCCACAGCTTCCACAGGGTCGTTCTACACATTTAGTGGAGCCCCGACTTGCTCCTGTTTGTCAGTTGCTCAGTTCATGGCACTGATTTTGGGGGCCAGAGGGGCAACAACGACTCACAACCGTCACGGATCTTCTTGTTACAGATCCCAGCTCAACCCCTGGCCAGCCGACCGGCAGCCACGCCCGCAGGAGCCAGAGGCCCAAGGACAGTCACCAAGGCTGCAGGTGACCTTGACTCTCACCCAAGGGCAACCCTACATCCTCCTTTGCTTTGCTCGCCTCCGCCTCCACCCCACTTGGTGGCTGAGATCTTCACTTTTATTTGTAATGAACAATGGCTGGATTCACCTCTCGGGGTTGGCCTGGGCGCCCCCCTCGCTGCGGCTCCATCTGGTGACTCAGACGCACAGGGGGAGCGGACCCCACACACCCACCCACATGGAATCGGGGAGGAGGCGAGCCGCATCCCACCCCGCCTATGCTTGCTCTCTCTGAACCGGTCGAACCACGGCTTTCCCCTCAGAGAGAGAATGCAGAGGGAACCCTAAAAGCCAGCGGCCCCCGACACGCGGGAGGATGACCGCTCGGGGCTCAGCGCGAGGCTCTGTGCTGCTCGAGAACAGCCAGCGCTGGGCTCCTCCCCGGCCTGCAGGGCGCGGGGCCTGCACCAAGCCCAGCAGGTGCGGCCGTGGGAGCTGCGGGAGGGCTGCCTGGGCCTGGGGTGGGGACGCCTTCGACTCCCCTGGGGCTCCCCAGGTGCACGTGGACCCAGCCCCACAGGCCAGGGTGTGGGCAGCCAGACACTTCCCGTGGGCGTGGGGGTTACGCAAAGGGGCTCGCTCAGGAGGCTTGTCACGGTGACGGGAGAAGGAATAGTTTCCTCGCCTACCTCCCCTCCCCCCAGGCACCCCAGGCCTTAGAAGTTCCCAGAAGCCTTAACTAGGGTCAGTCATCTCTAACCTGGAAACTGATCACGTGCCCAACCCGGTGTCGTCGCCGCCACACATGTCTCAGGTCTGTGTCCTGCGTGGGGCAGGCGAACAGGGCCCACATCCAGGCCTGGGGCCGGGGTGCTGGCTGCTCCCTAATAGCCAGGTCTCGGGGTGTCAACCTCATGGCCATTCTGTGCTTCCTAACAGACCCTGAGGACAGACTCCCGATTGCTCACTTTTCTTTGCTAATCCTCCCCTGAGGGTCTGTTTCCATTGATTTTTAGAGAGAGTGGGAGGGAGGAGGGAGAGAGACAGAGAGAAACGTGGGTGTGAGAGAGACACACCGATGGGCTGCCTCCTGCATTGAACCTGCACCCGAGGTACATGCCCTTGGCTAGAATGGAGCCCGGGACCCCTCAGTCCGCAGGTCGATGCTCTATCCACTGAGCCACACCAGCTAGGGCTCGACCGACTGCTTCAAAATCAATGAAAAATGTGCCCGTTTATGTGACAGTCCTGTTTGCTGCCGTGACTTCCAGGGTCTCCGTCCTTGTCCTGAAATATTTTCCCAGATGAACCGTCTGCACCAGGTGCTGGGCCTCCACTCTGCGTGGGGTGGGGGCGGGGCCCCACTAAGACCCGTGAACGAACGGGCATCGCGGCTCAGTGTTGCTCTGGGTGTTTCTGGAGAGCTGGGGAGCTTCGGGAGGTTCCCCTCTGTCCTCGCTTCCTCCCACCGCAGGTCACTGATCCCCCCACTGATGGTCCCAGGTGGGCAGGGAGGGGGGAGGGCATGGGGGGAGGGTGCGGGGGGCAGGGGAGGCTCAGGACCACCCGCCTGTGGGGCGGGGACTGCGCGCTGACAGCAGCCGACAGAGAGCTGAGCTGAGCGTCTGTCCTGGGAGCTGCTGGCGGAAACATGGAGACTCGGATACTGGACTTTCAGTTAAGCTTCGTCTGCGTCTAAGCTCACCTCCCAGTCACAGCACATTCTTGCCTGCATTTCCCGCTCTCGCACCCGCTTCCCGTTTCCCTCATTTAAGGCAGAGACGCAGGCCTCATGCTGGTGGGCGATGTCACTGTCAGTGCCACAGACACTCACTCAAACCTGCCCCCGTGCGCTGTGCTCAAGGCCAGTTTCAAAGTCATGTCGGTCTCTCCTCACAGCTTCCAAATCCTTGATGCAAAAAACATAGGCAAAAAGAGAGACTATCTTATATAATAAAGAGCTAATATGCAAATGGTCGTCGCACCCTCACGCAGTCACGCCGTAACGGCTCAGACACTCAACACTGGGGAGAGAAGAATGGGGACCAGCCAGGCTGCGCCCGGGAGAGGGACAAGCCGCCCACCCCATGGTCCCAGGCGCCCATGCCTGTGCCTGCGGCCAGGGCAAAGCCACCCGCCCACAGTCCCCTGTGGCTGTGGCTGGCCCAGGTTAAGTCAGAGGGAGGGCAGCCTGGTTCCCGGGTGTGGGGCGAGGCAGAGGCAGTTAGGGGTGATCAGGCAGGAAGGGGAGCAGTTAAAGGCGATCAGGCAGGCAGGCTAGCGGTTAGGAGCCAGCGGTCCCAAATTGCGAGAGGCAGTTGGACATCCTCTGAGGGGTCCTGGGTTGAAGAGGGTGCAGGCCAGGCTGAGGCGCCCCCTCCCCACCCCATGAATGAATTTTGTGCACTGGGCCTCTGGTAGTGATAACAACGAAGTGGACAGCCACGCGGAAGCCCGATGACACACATTCATTAGGGTAAAGCTCATTGTCAGTCCTCCGGCGACATAATGCGATTTTCACCGTAAGCCGGAACCCTCCTACATAAGCCCTTACGTCACTCACATGGAGCACAGACACAGCAGTAATGAAGTGAAACAGTAAAAAAACGTAAAAGAAAGAGAACAATCCCTGACCTTTACTTGTGTAAATAAATAATAAAAACATAAAGCACATGTTACATACGTCGAAATGACGGAACTTTTTCATTATAAATAAACTAGTAGCCCGGTGCATGAAATTCGTGCACTGGGGTTGGGGGGTGGGGGGGAAGGGCCCCTCAGCCTGGCCTTCACCCTCCCCAATCTGAGACCCCTCAGGGAATGTCCAACTACCTGTTTGTGCCCACACTTTTAACAGATAACAGCTCCATTGTTGTTTCTTTCTTATGCTTAAAACCATTGGCATTAGTAGGTATTCTAAGTGTGTATGCATTTTGGGGGGACACCCTGAATATCTCTAGTCAGCGGTGAAAGAAACCAACAGCAGATTTGGAACCCCCAGACAGGGAACCTCGCTCACTCCCCACATGTCTCCCCACTTCACTTTCCACCTTCGTGGGCAGCAGGAGAATCAACGTTTTCTCTCATTAATTTGGAAAAGCATCTCCTGTCACCCGCTGCCTGGCAGGAGTGTGCTAGGCCCCAAGCAAACGAGGCTCAGTCAGGGCAGCTCATGGGTGCTGGCACCCAAAGTGCACATTCCTCCTCTACAGTTGCCCCGACTATCCCACTGTTTCACTGAGAGAACGGAATTCCTCTCCGCCTCTGGGTTCTTGATCTTGAACACTGACCGAAGGCACCTCAGCGAGGGCCGCCCGCACCCACCAGGTGTGTCTGTCTGCACCTGCTCCTGCCTCAGCACCTGCATTAACCCCCCAGAGGTGATCTTGTAGCTGCACTGGCCTCCGTGGGAACAGGGCATCACCACTCCGCCCTCTCACTGTCATCTCACAGGCGCCCACCCTCAGCACCCAGAACACCCAGACACTCTCCAAAGGACGTGAGTGCATCAGAGGGGATGTGTGCATATCCTGTGGGGGTGTTAGCATGCTGGGTTGATGGAAGTGCGGTGGAGAGGCGGGGGGAACTTGTGCACGCCTTGGTTTGCAACTGTTGCAGGCGTGGGAGGGTGACAGTGTGCTGGGGGATGTTCGCACGCCAGGGGGGGGATGTGCACACCGGATGCCTCTGGCTTTGCAGATCCGCAAACCCCCGTGGTGTGGCCAGGAGGACATCAGTCTGGCCCGCCACGGTGGCTGTCCCTGCGATCCTGCATCTTCTGGGCCAGGAGACGGATCTTGCGCAGCCACTCCTGGGCGCTGATGGCCTGCAGGTGCTACTTCAGCTCAGCCTGCAGGCTCCGCTTGGCACGCTCACAGCTGTCACCACCGCCTTGTGGGGAGTACAGGCCACCCTCCGCCGGCCTGCCTCCCCTGTCTAGAGGCTCTCTGCGCTGCTCACCTGCCCAGAGTGACTGGGGCTGGGTGGAAGCCAGGCTTCCTGCCCTGCTCAACCCCAGCTGATCCACCCCTGTGCGAGCTGCTGCCCCGCCCGGAAGGGTCACGGATCCAGGTCCTGGGACCACGGACAACCTCAAGCACTGCCCCCCACCCGCCAGGTCACAGATCCGGTTCCCGGACCGTGGACAGCCTTGCCCGCTGCCGCCCGCCTTCAGTATACAAATTAGCCACCATCTTGTTGCTTCACGGTGGGGGTCCCCACTGGGGTGCCTGGCCAGCCTGGGTGAGGGGATGATGGCTGTTTGCAGCTGGTCACACCCCCTTCAGGGTGGGGGTCCCCACTGGGGTGCCTGGCCAGTCTGGGTGAGGGGCTGAGGGCCGTTTTCAGGCTGGTGGGCGATTGAAGCTCCCAACTTCTCCTTTTTTTCTTTTATTCTGGGATTTATTTACCTTCTATGGCTGTCACTGGAGCTGAGAGCCAGCTTTAGCTCTGAGGTCCGGCTGCAGCTATGAGACCTCGGCTGCTGAAAGCAGGGATCTGGGTTTGTTTGGATTCTATAATTGAAACACTGTTGCAATCCTGCTGGCTGAAGCCCAGCTGGCTGAAAGCAGGTTTCTGGGGTTTGTTTAGCTTCTATACTTGCAACATTGTTTCTTAGAGTTGAGCTCAGAGGCCGGCAGCGGCAGGCGGGGACCTTGGCTTCCTTCATCACTGGAGCAAGCAAGCCTCCTGTTTGCTTCAGCTGCCTGGCTGCTGGCCGCCATCTTGGTTGGTAGTTAATTTGCATATCGTCCTGATTAACCAATGGGAAGTGTGTCAGAGCTACAGTTAATTACCATGTTTGTCTATTATTAGATAGGATGGGAGATGGCGATGTGACCTTGAAATGACGTTCGTCAAGTCCGATGTGACACAAGGACTGTCTGTACTTTGACTTGTATGGATGTTAGGACTTGATTTTGGGTGACATCAGTGTCTGCCTATCAAACAGGAAGCGGGTGGTTTACGGATGAACTTGTGGTGGTGATGGGTGACAAGGAAGATGATGGTGTGCTGAACGGACGGTGACCTCAATACTCGAAAGAACTGAGCTCTTTTACAAGGTGATCAGTAGAAGCCAGAGCAGCAGGCTGGTCTGTGACAGGCCTTTGGGGTGGCAGAACCCAGTCCCATAACTCAGGGGAGGAAACCCACAGACCCCGTCACCCAGGGGCCTGATACCAGGGGACCCACAGCCCAGAGCCCCAGGTTGGGTCCTGGGCTGCAGGGTGAGGGGGTCCTGGGGCCACAGCAAGCATCGGGTAGCTGGGGGACTCCCAGCAGGTCTCCTGGTGGCCCCTGTGGAGAGTGGGGCCCTGTGGGCAGGGGCTGGGGGTGCAGAGGGCAGGGCTGTAGCCCAGGTTGCTGGGGTGGGAGCCATAGGAGGAGCCTGGGGTGCTGGGGGCCCCTGAGGGAGTGGGAGGAGAGGGTTCCGGAGCAGCCGCTGAGGGACCTGGTGGTGGAGACGGGGAGCAGCTGAGGGTCTGAGTGTGGGTGTTGCTCTGGACGGTGGTGTTTTTCCTCCGGCCGTGGGTGTGGCCCATGAGGGGGGTGTCTCTGGCCCATGAGGGGCTGGAGCATCACATTGCTGGGTGCACGTGTGGGACTCAGTGCTCCTCCTGGGATCGCAGTCACATTGGGGCCGTTGGCAGGTGTTGCGTTTACGGTGGATGGTTCTGTGTGACCCCGAAGCCTAGGAACTGCCGTGGCTGTGGACATGAATGCGCGTCCATGTGGCCAGGCCCGCGTCCCGGCCGGGAACCTCGGGGCTCCCGAGTTGCTCCCCAGGGGCCCGCGACTGGCTGGCTGGTGGGTGATCTGCTCCGAGGGGAGCGGGTGACATCCCTTTCCTTCCGGTTCAATAGCTCAGAGGCTTGATTCCCAGCGGCTGGGAGCCTTCCTGGGAGGGTCCGTCACGTCTCACGTGTCCCCACTCTCCCCGGTGACCTGGTCCCCTGTTAGGGCAGCAGCGAGAGCAAGGACACCACGCAGGTGGGTCTTACGGACACGATACTGTGGATGTGGCTCCTCCCACATTTTTTCTGTTTTCGACCTCTGTAAAGTCACCTGGATGTTGGGCCAAGGGCACAGCTTCAGTTTTGCAGAATGAAGGCGCCGTGGAGACTTAACGTACAGTGTGTGGCTGTAGTTAACGGTGCTACCATGTTGCAGACTTGAGATTTGCTGAGAGAGTGATGGTGCGTGTTCCCACCACATCCACACACACGAACCATAACCGTGAGAAATGAAGGTGTTCGAATTAGTTTGATTTTGGTCAGATTTTCACAATCCATACCTACATCAAAACATGGTGCACCTTAAGCATTCACAGCGTTTACTTGTCACTCAAACTTAAAATAAAAGAGTCTTGCCCTGGACAGTGTGGCTCAATGGGTTGGGCTTTGTCCCAGGCACCAGGAAGTTGCCAGTTTGATTTCTGGTTGGGGCACTTGCCCAGGTTGTGGGCTCCATCCCCAGCAGGGGGCATGCAGGAGGCAGCCGATTGCTGTTTCTCTCTCACATTGATGTTTCTCTCTCTCTTTCCCTCTCCCTTCCTCTCGCTCAGAAAATCAATCTATATATATAAAAGCCCAAGCAACTGTTCAACCGTTCAACCAGTAGCTATGATGTGCACTGACCACCAGGGGGTAGATGCTCAACGCATAGGCATGGAAACATGAAACAGACTGATGAACCTCAGAGGGAAGGAGGGAGGGGGGAGGGTGGGAAGAGATTAACCAAAGGTCTTATATGCATACCAGAGGCTTGGTGGACAGATTCGTGCACCAGTGGGGTCCCTCAGCTTGGCCTGTGCCCTCTCTCAATCTGGGACCCCTCGGAGGATGTCGGACTGCCAGTTTCGACAGGGGGACCCCACTGGTGCACGAATCCGTACACTGGGCCTCTAGTGAAACTATGAAAAAACTAAAAGATTCTTGAGGATAAAGCGTAAGGGTTCAGTGAGATGCATTTATGAGACACACCTGGGCATTTAGTGGCCGTGTCTCCGTGGCTTCTGGCTCCTGTCCACGGATCCGGCTCTGGGAAGCTGTCTTCCTTCCCTTTGTCTCCAAACGTAACAACTTCATCTGCATGGAGTTAACACAAATGTCTGAAGGATGTGTAACCCCCCAATCCCCCTCCCCCGTCAACCCGGAACTGAATTAAGCCTGGATACACTGCTTGTTCTGTATCACAAACCTCCCCCATTCTATTTTGTACCAGGGCCATTGACCAACGCGTAAAATTGGACACATTTCTCATAAAAATGTCCCCTCTGGCTGTGTGCCTGGCGGCGACGGCCGTTTTGATCGCTCGGCGCCTTCTGAGCCGTGAACAAACGGGCTTTGATGTTTGAGCTGCTTTTCCAGCAGAATCGCCTCCGTCCTTGCAAGCTGCCATGTTGGACAGCCACCCACTGCTCTTCTCCAAGTTACCCGTGACCTTGTCACCGACACGCTGGGGGGCAAATGCCAAGTCCAGACAGAGATTCTCCTTCATCACGTTGAATTAATCACCAGCCGCAAAACACACGCTTTATCGCGCCCAGCGTGGTGAGAGGACTTGGCGTTCCGCCGTTAAAGAGCACTTTCTTGGGCCACGTTACCCGGCTGGGTTCCTCCGTGTGCCGCGTGCGGGAATCACACCGCAGCCATCGCTCCGCCGTAGGCTCCTGGCATTGTCCCCGGGGACCCTTCTGCTAAACTTCATGAGGTGGAGACACAGTGAAGGTTTCTCAATAAACTTATCAGCGAGGCGCCCACGTATGTTTTCCTATAAACTGTCCAGAAGCAACGGCTGAGCCCATGGACACAGTGGCTGCCTCGGCCCTGTCCCTCGCTCCAGCACATCTGCACATACGTGCCTGTGTCCCTCTGCCCCGGCCACCAGGGAATTCAGTGGCTGGGACCCACGTGGAGCGGGGGTGGGGGGGGGCGGTCACCTCAGAGCATGAGAAGACAGGGTGACGGGAGAGGCCCGATCTGTGCCTCTGACCCACGGACAAACCAGGAAAACAGTCTGAGCTCATTTTCCTCCATTTGAGAAAAGTATGTTTTTTGCTTCAGCAAAACATTCAGCCAAAATTATTAATACAAAGTGAATTCAGGTATTCTACTTTAAGAAAAGGAATCTTACTCATTATTATATAACTAGAGGCCTGGTGCATGAAATTCGTGCAGGGGGGAGGGGCCCCTCAGCCCGGCCTGTGCCCTCTCACAGTCTGGGACCCCTTGGGGGAGCTCCGCTCAGCCAGAAGCCAGGCTCGCTGCCCCTTAGCGCTGCCATGGAGGTGGGAGAGGCTCCCTCCACCGCCGCTGTGCTCGCCAGCCCTGAGCCCGGCTTCTGGCTAAGCAGAGCTCCCCCTGTGGGAGCACACTGATCACCAGAGAGCAGCTCCTGTGTTGAGTGTCTGCCCCCTGGTGGTCCGTGTGCGTCATAGCGACTGGTCGTTTCGCTGGTCCTTCTGCTGTTCGGTCGATTTGCATATTAGGGTTTTATTATAGGAGGAACATGTCAACCAGGAGGTGCGTTGTCACTGCTGTTGGGGGGCTGTGTACTCATGTGGTTGGCCTTAGATAGCTTTCCATCTTTAGGGGGGAGTTTGTCCTGGACGCCCCCCACTCTCCAGGTGGAGCCTTTCTCTTAATAAACCGTTGAGAAGGCTGGGCTGTCCTTGCTCACAGCTGAGTATGCCCATGCAGCTCTGAGGACAGAGCCTGGAGGGCTCGAAACAACCTGGCTCTGTCGGTGAGGCCGGCACTGAGGCTGTTGCCACAGACGCCGAGTGTGGGCGTGAAATGTGGGGAAAACGCACCCCTCGCTCGAGGCCGTCACAGCAGGGAACGCTCCTACAGTTAAAACTGGCTGAGCGCCTGGCCGCCATCCCCGTTTTCAGTCTGTCCACATCATCTGCCCTCGAATAGGCGCTGGAGCCCACAGACGGGGGCCCTCGCTCAGCACCTGCGGGGCGCACCTGGCTCTTCGCGCCTGGCGCTGCCAACGAGACGCCGTTAACAGCATCCGGAGGACCCTTCAGCTCTGCACTGACCGGCGGCGCTGCCTCCCCTCCCGTCCCGGTACCGTAACAGGAAGGCGCTAACACGGCGTCAGCTGCTACCTGGAGACACAGCCGTTACAGAGAACACGCAATGTGTCCTAGTGCTCCTGGCCTTTGTCAGAAAGTGTGGACGGAAAGGGGCCACGTGCTGACCGACAGGCTCTGGGGGGGCCTGCGTGGCTGCCTGGCAAACTCAGAGATGGACAGTGACCACAGGGCGGCCTGAGACGAAAACCTTTGAATTAAAAAGCCGTGTGGGCCGTCGTGTCCTAGGCGGTTCTTCCCTGGCAGAGGCCCACCTTTCCCTTGGCTGAGCCTGTTGTCTTTCTGCATTGATGATAACAAATGGCATCTCGCTGGAATGTCAGGGCGACTTCCCTTTCCCCGCACCCCAAAGCCCAGGCACGGCTCTGCGAGGCCACGGCCCCTCGATAGTGAGTGAGTTGCTGACGGTTACTACCCGGCACCCGCCTATGGGAAAGGGGCATGTGTCCATCACTTCACTTTTCACCCAATCCCAGGGTCCTCCCCACCCCCACTGCTTCGCTTGCTCCCGCCTCCCTATCGCCAGCGATTTCATGAGCCAGCCTGCGTCTCCGCCTTCGATGTCACGTATAAAACACGGCGAGAAACGCGTTCTCCGGAGCATCATCCCCATCCGTTGAGGTTCTGCTTCCCGGCAATTGTCGGCAGTTTGGCTCAAAGACACTGACAGACATTCTTACAGGTTTGGCTGTTTCTTACATTGACATCCGGGTCCTCACACACCCCTGGTGTAGGTGACGGAGTGCAGGGCCCTGGGGCCACTCATCTCCTCGCCGCCCGCCCCGCCGCCCGCCCCAGAGCCGCCACAAAGCAGGCAACACAGAAGACGTGGCCGCGTTCTTCCAGCTCAACCTAACCCCTTCCGCCGGGAAACCCAGAGGAGCCGGCGTTTCCCGGGCCACACGGAAGGGCTCGTACAGCGCGACAGAACCACTTCATCCCCCGACGGCCCATCTCCTGTTCCTGCTCTTTTCCCAGGTGCCCCCTCGCTCCTCCCCGCCTTTCCTCGGCCGTGAAATGGTGGCCGTGCTTCTACAGAGGGAGAGAACGGGGTGATGAGAGGAAATGCGGGGGAGTCGCCACCATCGCCTCATAACATTTAAAATGGTCAAGAGTAAGCAGTCCAGCTCGTGGCTTTTCATGCTCCACGTTGGTCTCAGACATAGTCTCCAACCGAGAGAGATCATCCGATTTTACCCCAAAACGGAAGCCAACAGGAGGCAGCCGGCGCCGAGGCCTCCTCTCCCCGCGTCCCGAGGGCAGGAGCGGAGAGGGAGTTCTCCTCCGTACGTACCCGTGCCTCGGTTTCCTGCTGTGTGACAACAAATCCCCCCACGTCAGTGGCTGTCACAGTTCTATGGGTCAGAGGTCAGCCCGGCCTCACTGGGCTGCAGTCAGGAGCCGGTGGGGGTGAGGGCAGGGAGGGATTGGGGGGGCGAGGGCTGCGCCCTCCCCACAGGCCCCGGGAAGCTCTCCTCCTCGCCCTTCACTCCTGGAGGCCACCTGGGCTCCCTGTCCCTCCCTCCCTCCACCTTCCAGGCCAATGGCAGGTCAGATCATTCTTTAAAACAGAAAAAAATATTTTTGAGAGCAAGAGGAAGGGAGAGTGAGAGAAACTTCGATGTGAGAGCAAGACATTGATTGGCTGACTCCTGAACGTCTCCAAGGTGGGGGGGGTGGTGGTATGGAGCCCACAGCCCGGGCATGTGCCCTGACCAGGACTCAGACGGACAGTCTTTCCATCCAGGGGTGATGCCCAACCACTGGGCCACACCAGCCAGGGCTCAACCATTCTCACGTCCATTACCCTCACCTGTTCGCATGCCTCCATCCATCATTAAGGAGGCTTAGAATTCCATTGTCGCCCCCCTCCCCTGCCCACCAGCACCTCCAGAGTTCCAGGCTGGCTGGTTCTCAGCTCTCATGCTGCCCACTGCCTGCCTCTGCCCCCTAAGGTAGCACAATCTCAAGTTCCAGGGCTTAGGGTCTGGGTGTCTGCTGGGCCACACCACCATCCACAGACACTAGTCACTGAGCTCAGAGACAGAACTAGCCAGTGAACAGCAGCAGCTCACACATCGGGCGTGAACGGAGAGCCATGTGAGGGCCACTCGCAGAGTGAGTCAGCGGCAGGACAAGGGCCACAGCACATACAGTCACACCTGAGATTCCCTAACATCCCATCTCGTCTCCACTGGGGATGGAGCCCACAACCCGGGCCTGTGCCCTGACCAGGAATTGAACCCTGATCTCCTGGTTCATAGGTCGACGCTCAACCCCTGAGCCACGCCGGCCAGGTGACATGAATACTTTTCCTATTTCCTCTAGAACACAAGAATGTTGGGAATTGTAAGGCCACTTATCTTTACCCCAATTCGTGCATTACTGTGTTTTGGGAATTTCTGTTTTTTAATTTCATGTAGGCTGATGCATGTGGATAGACTAGTACAGTGGTCGGAAAACTCATTAGTCAACAGAGCCAAATATCAACAGTACTTCTTCAAAATAGACTGGCCCAGGCCGAAAACCGACTTCTGCGCATGGGCCACGAAGTTTCAATCGCACTCTACGCGTGCCCACACGTGGTATTTTGTGGAAGAGCCACACTCAAGGGGCCAAAGAGCCGCATGTGGCTTGCGAGCCGCAGTTTGCCGACCATGGGACTAGTATATTTGTCCCTGTGTTTTTATGGGCAGTATTTTCTTAACTTTATCTAATATCTCTGTTTTATTTATGATTCCTTCCTTCCTACATCTTTTCACTATATTCTGGGATCATTTTGCTTTTGACACTTACTGAATACTAGAGGCCTGGTGCACAAAATTCGTGCCGGGGAGGGGGGTGTCCTTCAGCCCAGCCTGCACCCTCTCCAATCTGGGACCCCTCAGGGGATGTCTGACTGCTGCCTAAGGCCTGATCCCACAGGACATCCCTCTCACAATCTGGGACTGCTGGCTCCCAACCACTTGCCTGCCTGGCTACCTGATTGTCCCTAACTGCTCCTCTGCCAGCCTGATTGACACCTAACTGCTCCCTGCCAGCCCGGTCGCCCCCAACTGCCCTCCTCTGCTGGCCTGGTTCCCCCTAACTGCCCTACCCTGCAGGCCATCTTTGACCACATGGGGGTGGCCATCTTGTGTGAGAGCATGATGGTCAATTTGCATATTACCTCTTTATTATATAGGATTTTAGTACAGGAAGGCTAGTGACAAATTCAGCTTTTGATTGTCTAAAATTGTATTTCCTCTTCAGTTCTGAAAAAAATACTCACTAGTCAAGTAGTCTAAAGCTTTCTTTCTTCAGAAATTGAGGCTGTTTATTGTCTACCTTCCCTTTTTTTCTGTTTAAAATTCAGTTGTCGATCTGATGTGACTGTTTAAAAAGTAACTTGTATTTTCTCCCCCTCCGGTTGCTTTAAATTGTTCTCTTTCTCTTTCTCGCTCACGGTTTGACTTGGTGCTGGCGTGGGCCTCCCCGCGTGTGTATCAGGCGTGGGGTTTGAACGGCTCATAAATTTGTGAGTTGATGTTGTGCTTCTATTTGGAAAAAAATCTCTGGGTCCGTTTCTATTACACGCTGATTCTCTTGGACTTGTCAACATCGCAACTTGTCAGTACTTGTTAATTTTTCATTGAATATCCCCCCCCCCCCCCCTCACACACACAATCTTGTTTTTGGGCTTCAACTGAAATTATGTCAGACTTTCCATAGTCTCTGAAGCTCCATTCAACATTTTAAAAAAATATCCTCGATTTTTTTATTTTGAATATTTTCTAGTGAACAGTCACTAATTGTCTCTCCAGCTGCATCTAAAATCCATCCTCTGTTTTCCGAGTCTATCAGTTATAGTTACTTTAACATCTGTGTCTCATATTTCCATTTACTGAATCTCCTGCTGGTGTGTTTCGACTGCATGGCATGTGTATTGGATTCTGTAATTTCTTAACTCCTTGAAGTGCTCTTGCCTATCAGCCTGTCTCTATGTCTGTCTCATCTGTCTTTTCGTCTACATCACAGCTAGATAGTCATCTGTATTTATGTAACTCCACCTGTTCATAAATCTGTCTTCATTTGCATTTATAGCTCATCTGTCTATGTGACGGTGTACTCTGAGGCTCTGTCTTCTGTTCAGCTTTTCTTTCGTGTGTAACCCTAACCATTCCCATCGAAGCAGACGTTTCCTTCTCTGCGCTGCCTGTGTAACTACCACCCAGCTGCTGCTTCATGCCCGAGGGCCCATGTCTTCTGAGGAAGTCAATCTCATTCCTGACTTTGAGATTTTAACCCATAAAAGCCTATCTATTCAAACAAGAGTCCAACGACTTACAGTTTGAGGTCCCACAAAATTTGTTCAAATCTCCAACTCCCTGGAATTTCACAACCTATTTCCAGTGCACGTTAACCTTTCCATAATATCGCTTTCACAGATCACAGTCAAAACCCCCGTGCGTGAACAACTAGCAACAGTACACGTAGCTGCTCATTAATTACTGTATTAGAGTATAATGACTCGGCGTCTCATACAACTTTGGAAGAGATTCCAGTGTTATTCATTCCATTCCCAGTGGAGAGCTCATCCATTAATTATGGAATTTTTGAGATAAAGTCTTTCCGTCGTATTTGGGGCCAGAGACGAGGTGAGAAGTTGATGGAGAACAGGGACCGATGCATCGTTGCTGGTGAAGACAGAGCGGGTCTGACACAGGCGCTGCTGGTGGGCCGGCCCGGGGGGACTCAGTGCGACGCTCAGCGGCGGCTGGAGCCCCAGGCTGGTCGGTAGCAACAAGCCTGGGTGACCCTCGAAGGCGAGCAGGTGGGGCGGCAGAACCCGGACCCATAGCTCCGGGGAGGGAGCCCACAGACCCCGTGACCCAGAGGCCTGACGCCAGGGGACCCACAGCCCAGGGACCCAAGGCGGGTCGGCCCACAGGGACTGCAGAGCGAGGAGGTCCTGGGGCCACAGCTGGGGGGCTCCCAGCAGGTCTCCTGGCGGCCCCCGTGGAGAGAGGGGCCCTGCGGGCAGGGGCTGGGGGTGCAGGGGGCCGGGCTGTAGACCAGGTTGCTGGGGTGGGAGCCACAGGAGGAGCCGGGGGGGCGCAGGGGGCCCCTGTGGGAGCCGGGGAGGTTCCTGGAGCAGCCGCTGAGGGACATGGCGACGGAGAGGAGAGCAGGTCAGCGAGAAGAGTGTGAATGTCACCCTGGACCGTGCGTTTATATCCTCCCGGCCCCGGGCGTGGCCCCCCCCAGCATCATCGTCCCCACATTTGAAGTCCCCGTGTGAAGGCGTGTAACCGGCCGTTCCCTGGTGACTGCTGTGAACCAACCCTCGTCATCTGGCATTTATGGGGCTCGTTGGGGTTTATGGCTCTCAGTCAGGGACTCGCACCCGCACGGACGCCACGGCCGTGTGTAATGGGCCCTCATCACGGGAAGTCCCTCCTGCGTCGTGTCCGTGAGCGCCTGGGCCCTGCCCGTGGGGCTGGGAGACGTTGTTTCTGGGGTGGAGACGGGAACGCAGTCACGGCCCTGAGTGTCGATGGCCAAGAGGCAGGGACCTGCTATGGGAGAGGAAGCTTCTGAAGATCAGCCCTGGAAACAGCCAGTGCCCCTCAGGAGATGAGCGGATAGGAAGCTGTGGTGCGTCTACCAGGGGTGGGCAAACTTTCTGACTCGAGGGCCACAATGCGTTCTTAAACTGGACCGGAGGCCGGAACAAAAGCATGGATGGAGTGTTTGTGTGAACTAATATAAATTCAAAGTAAACATCATTACATAAAAGGGTACGGTCTTTTTTTTTTAGTTTTATTCATTTCAAACGGGCTAGATCCGGCCCGCGGGCCGTAGTTTGCCCACGGCTGGTCTACACCGTGGAATACGATGCAGCAGTGGAAAGGGAGGGTCTCTCACCCTGTGAGACAGCGTGGAGGGACCTGAGAGTGTTATGCTGAGTGACAGAAGTCAGAGAAAGACAATATCACATGATCTCACTCGTATCTGGAATGTAATGAACAAAATGAACTGATGAGCAAAATAGATCCAGAGACATGGAAGCAAGATTCTCAGAGGAAAGGCGGGGAGGTGGGGCGGTGGGAGGTGATCAACCAAAGACCTTGTGTGCGTCTATGCATGGCCCACGGACACAGACAATAGGGTGCTGAAGGCCTGGGGCGGGGGGTGGGGTGGGGGGGGCAGGCTGGAGGGGTCAATGGGGGAAAAGGGATGAATGTAATACTTTCAACAATAAAGGTAAAAATATAATAAAATAAAAAATAAGATAACGCGTGTCCCGCTTGTAATACTTAGGACCGTGCCTGGCGCATAGGAAACCTTATAAATGTCACCCGCTGTCATTGTATTAACAGAGGAAATTGAGATTCCGCCATGTGTTTGGAATTAATCCCTAGACTCTCTAACCTCTTTTACCTGCACAATTTTAAAGAACAAGGATCGTTGTGAGTGTGTTTCTAGTCGCAGAGAGCTCCCCAGGGAGCTCACCTTCTCGGGGAAACGCCGTGCTCCGAAGGCCTGCAGCCCAGGCCGATCGCAAACGAGGATGTCACAGTGAAGATACCAACCGTGACATGTCTAGTGAGTGGAAATTTACATCCTACACCAAAAGGCAAACACAGTTTATAACTATAACGTGTTTTTTAAAAAATATTATTGATTTTTAGAGAGAGGAAGGGAGAGGGAGAGGGAGAGGGAGAGAGAGTGAATAAGCAGGATCCGGTGCTCACGGCATGGGTTTGGGCACCGGGAAGCTGTCTGGGGTTGGCTGTGCTACCCTCAGTGACTTTATTTACTTCTCGTGTGTGAACAGATCGGGGGACCCACAGTCAGGAGGCCAGTGAGGTTGGTGTGGGCAGAGGCGTCCGCCACCAGGACAGGCCTTTCCATTAAACCAAAGAGAGCAGGTGGCTCGGTGCTGCAGGCACAGGGGTCAGGCTGGGCTGGGCAGATGGGCGCACGTGGGGCAGGTGACCAGCCCAGCCACCCGGCCTGGTGCCGGAGAGAGGCCAGCCTTCTCAGTCCCTCACCCCAAAGTGGGGCTCCCAGCTCACACCCCGCAAGGATGTGTCACAGCTGAACCCCCTCCCTCCGGGGGTGGGTGCGGGAAGCAGCCGGTGGGGACGGACAAGGAGAGGCCCTGCAGGCCTCACGGGGGTAGAGCTGGAGGCCTGAGAGGGTGAGCAGGAGGGAGATGTGGACGTGTCTTAATTCTCTGTCGTGTTGGCATTCCTCCATTTCTAGAAGAAACAGAGATTTCCCTTCTCACATTCCCCCGGGACCCATCCCGACAGCACCCCCCCTCACGCTCAGCCTGCGCACACGGGCTCACAGAATGTTCTAGCATCTCTGGACCCGCTCCGAGCTGTAGCAGCGACTGCCTTTGCCTCCCCTTTTCCGGGGACACGTTTATGAGCATCGCGAGCTGTTCACTAGCATCCTGCAAGGGGCGGTGACTCCCATGAGAAGCTGGCCTCGTCAGGGCGGGCGGGTGCTCCCGGCGCCGACTCACGCCCCAGCCATCCTGATGTGCGCTGCCCGACGTGGGCGTGGCTGGGAAAAGCAAGGCCGTCTGGACGTTAAAAAGTCATTTTTCACAAAGCAGAACCAACTGTTCATGAGAAGAGGGAAGTATCGCCGTCCAGATGGCGTGAGGAGCTGGCCTCATGGGCCCCGTGTGTGTTAATGTGAACGTAATAGCTGTCCATTCACGGAGCGAGCATGCGCTCCGCCGGGAGTCAGAGCGAGGGCCCCAGGACGGCCATGTGCCCTCCCACCTCACGGGGTTCTGCCCCGGAGAGAATCACGGAACAAAGGACGCAGGGGCTTTGGGATAAAGCAGGTTAATTCCCGGTCCTTACGGGCCCTTTTCAACGACAGCCCGAATCCCACTTCCCTGAGTTAAACCGAATGAAACACCAGACCCACAGGCAGGCAGATGAGCACAGACAAGATCGTCTCCTCCTCCTCCTCCTCCCCCTCCTCCTCCTCCTCCTCCTCCTCCTCCTCCTCCTCCTCCTCCTCCTCCTCCTCCTCCTTCTTCTTCTTCTTCTTCTTCTTCTTCTTCTTCTTCTTTCTCTCTCTCTCTCTCTCTCTCTCTCTCTCTCTCTCTCTCTCTCTCTCTCTTAACCCAAGTATTTGTTCCTCTTTCTGGGGCGACACAGTAACACCGACTTCGCCCGCAGAAAGACCAGCCGCATGGAGGTCCAGGCTGCTCCGAGCCGACGCTGCCGGGAGGGGGACCAGGCTGCCTCTTGGGGTGAATGACCTGCAGGTTCACCCGGGCCCATGGCAGCGGGTTCGCTGCCATCTCGGCGGGCGGGTGTCGGGATCCGGGCTCTGCACGTGGAGGCCGTGGGTCCAGGGTTAGTTTTGCTCCGACCTCCCTGAGCCTCAGGAGGGACGCGGGAGCCGCTCTGCGACTTCACTTCTCCGCGTGGCTGACCGGCCACGAAGCCCCACGGAGCCCCAGCGCTCCATGTTCACGGCTGCAGGGGCCGCAGCCACTCCGGCAGCACGACTTCGGTTTAGTGTAATAATTGCAGCTGAGAACATACATGTCCTTCCCCCAGGAAACTAAACAAAACGAGAACCGTGAGTCGGTGTAGAGACGAAGCCGAGAATGGTGCCTACACCAGACAGATTCATTGGGAAGCTCGGGGAGACAGTTCTCGCCAACACTTCCACTCAAAGCCTCACGCATGGGGGTGAGGGGACCTTCCAGGCTCCCATCGCCTTCAAGGAGGCATTGCATGAACACAAGGAGGTGCCCCTCCATACACGAGAGCCACGCCTGTCACCGCGCAGGAAGCTGAACGTGTCACCAAGGAGCCTCCGTGCCCTCAGGCTCCATCCGTGACTGGCAGGAACCACGGGGGTTCGTCCAGGTCACACGGACACGGGGAAGGTCGCACTGATGGTGGAGACTTTGAACCTGGAGACCACTCGGACACGCAGGTGCAGAAGCAGATGGACTGTGTGGAACAGTGACCACTGACCGTGAGGGTCGCCCAAGGAGGCAGGCGCAGGGCCAAGAGTAAAGAGCCATGAGGGGATTAGGGCACCTGGAAGCCAGATGGACTGAGCCCCACGGGCACCAGCACGGGGAGAGGCTGTAAGGATCTAGGGGGGCTTTTTCAGCAGGAATTCCCTGGGCGGGTCCGGATCCGGGGCAAGTCCGGAGGGGAAGTTACTGGTCTGAGCCAATGGAATGATCTAAGCCAGCGGTTCTCAACCTGTGGGTCGCGACCCCTTTGGGGGTCGAACGACCCTTTCACAGGGGTCGCCTAAGACCATCGGAAAACACATATATAATTACATATTGTTTTTGTGATTCATCACTATGCTTTAATTATGTTCCATTTGTAACAATGAAAATACATCCTGCATATCAGATATTTACATGACGATTCATAACAGTAGCAACATGACAGTGATGAAGTAGCAACGAAAATAATATTATGGTTGGGGGTCACCACAACATGAGGAACTGTATTAAAGGGTCGTGGTGTTAGGAAGGTTGAGAACCACTGCTGTAGGCAAAGAACGTCCTTGTGAAGTTGCCCAAAGGTTAGTTCCCGGGGGAGGGGCATCAACCCGGTTGTCTGATCAGCCCTGATGCTGGCCTCCTGGCACCCGGGGCCAAGGAAGGGTCTATGGGAGCCCCTGGGCCGGACGGGGCTCGCGGCCGCACAGAGACGCAGGGAGGGGCTTGGGGTTCAGCCGTGGAGGCCACGCCAGATAATCCTGGGAAGGAAGTGAGCAGCGTCGCCCTAAGTGCCTCCCGGGGATTAAAGTGCAATTAGTACGTGAAGACGTGCTCAGTTCACGCTACGCAGCAGCCCACAGTCATTCTTCCATGAAACGGCGGGGCCGGGGGAGGGCCCTGCCCGTCACACCCAGGCCGCACGGGTATATAACGCGGACTCCCGACCACGACGTCCACACTCAGACCCTCTGCTGTCCTCGCTGACCTCCTCTCCGCTCCGCTCCACTCCGCCACCATGTCCCTCAGCGGCTGCTCCGGAAACTTCTCCTCCCGCTCCCTCGGGGGCTCCCTGTGCACCCCAGGCCCCTCCTATGGCTCCCACCCCAGCAACCTGGTCTACAGTCCTGCCCCCTGCACCCCCAGCCCCTGCCCGCAGAGCCCCTCTCTCCACAGGGGCCGCCAGGAGACCTGCCGGAAGCCACCCAGCTGCCCCACACCCCGCTGTGGCCCGAGGACCCCCTCGCCCTGCCGTGGACTAAGGACCCCCTCACCCTGTGGTGGCCTGAGGATGCCCTCACCTTGCCGTGGCCTGAGGACCCCCTCACCCTGCCGTGGCCTGAGGACCCCCTCACCCTGCAGTCCCTGCAGGACCCCCTTGTCCTGCGGTCCCTGCAGGACCCCCTCACCCTGTGGTCCTTGCAGGACCCCTGCACCCTGTGGTCCCTGCAGGACCCCCTCACCCTGCGGTCCCTGCAGGACCCCTGCACCCTGTGGTCCCTGCAGGACCCCCTTGTCCTGTGGTCCCTGCAGGACCCCTGCACCCTGTGGTCCCTGCAGGACCCCCTTGTCCTGCGGTCCCTGCAGGACCCCCGCGCCCTGCGGGACCCGCCCTGAGGCTCTGGGCTGTGGGTCCCCTGGTGTCAGGTCCCTGGGTTACGGGGTATGTGGGTCCCTCCCCTGAGCTGTGGGTCTGGAGGCTGCTGCCCTGGAGTGGCCAGTCCCCGTGCTGCCGGCCCACCAGTGGGTCATCCTGGCTGAGCACCCGCTGGGCTTCCAGCCCGTGAGCCTCGTCTTGCCCAGAGCTGCTGCCTGCTGCCCGGGGAGCTGACCCTCCCAGCGCCCGCTCCACCCTCTCCCCGACTTCGTTTTCCTGCCAGATTAGCCCCTTTAAACCCGTGAAATCAACACCTGATCACAACTGAGTCCAGTGCCTGCGGCTCTGGAACAACTGATTGCGATTTGCGTAAATTCTCCTGATGAACTGGTGGAGGTCCCCACCCCTTTGCCCCAATAAACCCGCTTGCTCTGCATCGAATGCTGCCTCTCTTGTCGTTGTTTTTATTGGTTTTCAAAGTTTGTTTTGTGATCGGCCTGGGCTCAGGCCTTCGGAGCACAGTGTTTCACCCGGAGAAGGCACGAGGCTGGGGGGTGGGGGTCCCCTGGTCCCCCGTCTGCCTCACAGGTAAGGAGTCCGCTGTTCCCCACCGTCGACGCCGTAGATTTCATCCTGAGGGTCCGCCCGCACAGCGTCGGCCTCTCCCTGGGGCTCCGTGAGGGAACTGTACCCCACAGTTGCATTTGGTTTTGACTGTGCGTCTTCTGAGCCACGTTGAGTTAGCTTTTGTCCAGGGGTCAACTGGGTGAGGAAACACTTACAACATGTTGTGTAGACTATGTGAATAGAGCTACTCTCATGGCCAGAAAAAAGAAAATGTAAAATGCCAGGGGGTGGAAGGCCTCTTGTTATCTCTACATATATGGACAAGTGGGTGTTCAGTGTGAATGTGTGTGCGTATGTGTGTCTATGAGAGAGAGAGAGAGAGTCTTAAAGATTAAAACTGAGGAATGGAGTTATAGGGGGGAGTATGTTGGCTTGTTATAAAGATACTAGAGGTCCAGTGCTGGGGTCCAACCCCAGCGGGTCCAGGGGTCCCCAAAGGTGTGGACGGAGTCGGCGAAGAAGGAATGACACAGAGACAGCGTTCAGTTGATCAGCAGCCTAGCCAGGATCTCTAGCCAGGATCTCCAGCCAAGTTCTGGTCTGGATCTCCAGCGAAGTTCTGGTTAGGATCTCCAGCCAGGTTCTGTGTCCATGTTCTCTTGCTAGGTTCTCCAGGTTCTCCAGCCAGGTTCTGTAGCCATGTTCTCTAGTCAGGTTCTCTTGCCAATTTCTGTAGTCAGGTTCAGTCCAGGATCTTTTGCCATGTTCTCTCGCTAGGTTCTGTCTCTAGGTTCTGAGGCCAGTTTCTGTCCAGGATCTTTTGCCATGTTCTCTCCAGCGAAGTTCTTCTGTCTCTAGAGAACGTTCTGTGTAGATTCTGTACCTAGGTTCCGTCTCTCCTAGTTCTGTGTTCTAAGCTCTGTGTTCTAAGTTCTGTGTCTTGCTGTCTTGTTACGTCTGTATTTATACCAGTTGATTCCAATCCTATCAATCTCTATTACAAAGGTTAGGGCGTTTCTTATCTCCATTCCAGGGAGTAAAGATTATGTAGCTTAAGCATGATTGTTTGTAGTTAAAGTGATTAATTACCCACCTGGCACTTAGTTAAGAGGTTTTATTCCCTCCCTAACTTCAGGGGAAAATCCCTACCTGGGGAAACAACCTTTCTCAGAGAGGAGACCTTGGTTAAAACACATAGTGCCAAGAAGGTGAGCAAACATATTAAGAACAGTATGCCATATATGCCAGGTCCCTTGAAACAGCAAGTATGGACCGGCTCCCGGCAAATTCCCCCTTTTTTATTTTTTAAAAGTGGGCATTAAAAAGAAAAACCCGAAATGCTCTCTTGTATCCATTTTAAGAGTAGGATTGGCGCTTTCCGCTATTACCTGAGTCCTGATCTATCATCCCAGGGAGAGCTTGCCAATCCTGCACTTTCCCAGGGTGGAAAGGCTGCAGTGGGGTTAAGGATAAGGCTCCTTGGGCCTACCTTCTCCCATGCATTTACATTTACCTTTCCTTCCTCAGAAAAGCATGGACATACTTCTTGTATAAAACGTTCTGTCTGACTGGGAGTAACCTTAATTCCTCTGCTAGCAAGCATATGTGTTAAACGATCAATACAGAGTCTTATTTCTTTAGACTCAGTATGGCACATCTTCTTAATCTAAAGATCAATACAGAGTCTTCTTTCTTTGGACTCAGTATGGCACATCTTCTCAATCTAAGTTCTGTACTATCCACCTTCTTACCCTACTTATCCTCTATAGGGGGGTCTGTAGCACCCTGGTGGAGTCCTATCCGTCCGGAGTGTGGGGGTTCTCAATGGGGCGGGGGGCTTACCTAGGGGAATCCTGTTCCAGGGGTTCCCAAAGGTGTGGACGGAGTCGGCGAAGACTATCCACCCTCTTCCTACGGTGGAGTCCTATCCATCCCGAGTGTGGGGCGCTTACCTAGGGGTCCCTGTTTGGGCGCCAGATGCCTGGGTCCGGCCCCAGGAGGTCCAGGGGTCCCCAAAGGTGTAGACAGAGTCCGCGAAGAAGGAATGACACAGAGACAGCGTTCAGTTGATCAGCAGCCTAGCCAGGATCTCTAGCCAGGATCTCCAGCCAAGTTCTGGTCTGGATCTCCAGCAAAGTTCTGGTTAGGATCTCCAGCCAGGTTCTGTGTCCATGTTCTCTTGCTAGGTTCTCCAGGTTCTCCAGCCAGGTTCTGTAGCCACGTTCCCTCGCTAGGTTCTCCAGCCAGGTTCTGTCCAGGTTCTCCAGCCAGGTTCAGTCACCAGGTTCTAGTCAAGTTCTCTTGCCAATTTCTGTAGTCAGGTTCAGTCCAGGATCTTTTGCCATGTTCTCTCGCTAGGTTCTGTCTCTAGGTTCTGATGCCAGTTTCTGTCCAGGATCTTTTGCCATGTTCTCTCCAGCGAAGTTCTTCTGTCTCTAGAGAACGTTCTGTGTAGGTTCTGTGCCTCCTGGTTCTGTCTTCTTCTGGTTCTGTGTTCTAAGCTCTGTGTTCTAAGTTCTGTGTCTTGCTGTCTTGTTACGTCTGTATTTATACCAGTTGATTCCAATCCTATCAATCTCTATTACAAAGGTTAGGGCGTTTCTTATCTCCATTCCAGGGAGTAAAGATTATGTAGCTTAAGCATGATTGTTTGTAGTTAAAGTGATTAATTACCCACCTGGCACTTAGTTAAGAGGTTTTATTCCCTCCCTAACTTCAGGGGAAAATCCCTACCTGGGGAAACAACCTTTCTCAGAGAGGAGACCTTGGTTAAAACACATAGTGCCAAGAAGGTGAGCAAACATATTAAGAACAGTATGCCATATATGCCAGGTCCCTTGAAACAGCAAGTATGGACCGGCTCCCGGCAGTCCAGTGCACAAAATTTGTGCGGGGGGAGGGGTTCCCTCAGCCCAGCCTGCACCCTCTCCAATCCAGGACCCCTTGGGGGATGTCCGACTGCCAGTTTAGGCCTGATCGAAGCCCTAAACCGGCAGTCAGACATCCCTCTCACAATCCTGGACCGCTGGCTCCCAACTGCTCGCCTGCCTGCCTGGTCACCCCTAACTGCCCCCCCTGATGGCCTGATTGCCCCTCACTGCCTCTGTGTGCCTGCCTGATCATCCCTAACTGCCCCCCCTGCTGGCCTGATTGCCCCTCACTGCCTCTGTGTGACTGCCTGGTCACCCCTAACTGCCCCCCTGCTGGCCTGGCTGCCCCCAACTGCCTCCCTTGCCAGCCTGGTCACCCCTATGGCCCTCCCCGCTGGCCTGGTCACCCCTTGCAGCCTGCTGTTCAGTTGTTTGGTCAACTCTCACTAACCCCCCTGCCAGCCTGGTCACAGGCAGCCATCTTTGTGATGGCATGAGGGTTAATTTGCATATTACCTCTTTATTGTATAGGATACACATTTATGAATTATAAAGTTATAGAATTATTATGTCCTGGGTAATTTTCCTTGAACTTATTGAGTTTCTCAAGTAATAAAAGACAAGTGAATTACCCCCACCCCTTTTTTTTGGTGACTTCTGCACTGAGTTGGAGATATAATTAGATTAAAGTTTGTAATTGGTATGTTAGAGAGAGGAGAAGGGAGAGAGAAACATCGATGTGAGAGAGAAACAGGATCTGTTGCCTCCGATATGTGCCCAGACTGGGGATCGAACCTGCAACCCTCAGTGCATGGGATGCAGACGCCAACTGAGCCCCCCGGCCAGGCTCTGATTAAGTCACCTTCCACGTTGTAAACCTTATCACCTGCCTGGTGTCCCTGGGGGCCTGCTGCTCCCGTGACAGGGAGAAGGAAGTAGACCCTTGTAAGGGATCACTGGGATCCGCGACCGAACACGCTCTGTGCTTATTGTTTGTTGAGTGAGTTTTGTGTCTGAGGCTCAATGCGGGGTCAGCACTCAGTCAGAGCTTCTCCAGAACATACTCAGCGAGGCCTCCCCGAGCGAGAGAACAGCCTCCAAGAGGAGCTTTTACTCCAACGTGTGCTCTAAGCACGTGTGGATTTGCCTTCCCTGACTCCTTCTCGCTGCCTTTTTCCAACTGAGCCTGGAGAAGTGGCCTCTTCCCCATGTAGTTGAGACACCCAGGGGCTAAGCAGGAGGGTGGGGCCAGGTCCTGGCACCCAGGGACCCAGCACACACAGCAGCAGGGGGGTGAGAGGACAGCGTCATCGGATGCTTCTCCTGGGTGCTCACCAGCCCCCGCCAGCTCCCTCGTCCTTCCTGTGTGCCTAGCACACAGGCCGACAAAATCATCTTTTGGTTTAAACGCATTAAAGTCATTGCAGTGAAGTAAGATTTCTGTCACTTGCATCCGGAGAGTAATGATGACGAAGCCTGCATCACGGAGGGCGGAGCTGCTCATGGACGGCGGCGTCCAGGGCAGTCGCGTTTCTATCAGCGAGACAGGAAGGTCCAGGCCTGAGCATTGCCACTAGCCCAGGAGGCGGGCGGCTCCCTCTTAGGTGACCTGAGAGAGAAAACGGGGACTAGGAAATGAAACGCCATGCGGGGGAGGAAGTCCAGGAAGCAACCGGAAAACCTCCTGGAACTTGGAGCTTCTCACTTCAAACAAGGAAGGTCCCGCCCGACCAGGAGTGACCAGCACAGGGGGAGGTTGAAGACTGACATGCCCCCCGGCGAAGGAAGGGGCGCAGAGACACAGAGAGTCCCCCTGGGGCGCCCGGGGAACGTCTGCCTTCCAGAGCGGCGGGGCGGTCACCTTTCGGACCTCACTGACCACCGGCTGGCGACCGCTGTTCTAGAGGAATTTTCTTAAAAATATATTTTTATTGATTTCAGAGAGGAGGGGAGAGGGAGAGAGATAGAAACATCAATGTTGAGAGAGAGTCATGGATCGGCTGCCTCCTGCACGCCCCACACTGGGGATCGAGCCCGTAACCCGGGCATGAGCCCTTGACTGGAATCGAACCATGACCTCCTGGTTCATAGGTCAACGCTCAACCATGAAGCCACCCGGCCGGGCACTGAGGGAAACTTTGGGGGGAGAGGCCGGACAATGAAACGGGGGTGGGGGTGGAGGGGGGAGTGAGGAGGCAGAGGTAGGGAGCACGTGGTAGGTTCGAACACCTCGGGGCTCAGCTTTCCAGAGGACAATGTGGAGAGCAGATTTCAGGAGTCACACGGGATGAGGCAGTACCTTCTGCATCCTTTCCCTCTATGCAGCCTTCCGTTTCTCACCACTGCTCATTCCAGCTGTTTTCCCATTTACCTTGTCTTCCTTCTCTTTCCTCTCTCTCTGTCTCTACGATATTTTACCTCTTGTTACATCTGTTCCTTTTCTTTAAAATTCCTTATTGTTGCAGGTATTACATATGTCCCCCCACCCCCACCTCCACCCCCATCGTCCTCTCCCAGCTGCCTCCGCCCTCGAGCTCCTCCCTGCGTGTGGGCACCAGAGACACTGGGCTGGTGACCGAGCTGGTTGATGGGGACACCGAGTCCCATGTGGGGCTGGGGCTGCCATCGGCTCAGGACCCACGCGAGCAGGGCCCCGGGGCTGGTCCTTCACAACCTCCCAGCTCTCCTGCCCGCGGGGCACGGAGGGCCCTCAGCTCCTTGTTCTGCATTTAGCTCCCTAAATAGGTTTTTGTTGCTGTTTGCCTTTTTCTGTTAATTCTCATCCAAGGATATCTTTTCCAGTGCTTTTTAGAGAGCGTAGAAGGGAGGGGGAGAGACCGAGAGAAACAGCATGTGAGAGAGACACATCGATCGGTTGCTTCCCACACGTGCCCTGACCACTGGGGAGCGAGCCTGCAACCCAGGTACACGCCCTCGACCGGAATCGAACCCGTGACCTTCCATTCCTCAGGCTGATGCTCTGACCACTGAGAAAAACCAGCTAAGGCCGTCCTTCAATAGGTTTGCTGTTCAACTTCACACACGAGTTCTGTGAGAAATGCTGGTGGCTGAGAAAAGACCAAGACGTTTGTCTTTGAAGAGTTAGTTCATGTTGAGGGAAAGAAACACATTTTCTCGCATTAACGCAGCTGTGCAGAGCGTAGGCAGAGGGCGGTCCAAGCAGAGGCACCGTCGCTGGGAGAATAGGACGCGGGGCTCGGGGAGGAGGGCGGCCAGGCATCTTATTAACATGTGATGTCTGGGAAGCCAGAGGGAAAAGACCGCATCAGGATGACAAGTGGGATTGCCCAGCCCCAAGGTGGAGAAACAGAGGCAGAGTGACACTGGTGGCCGGGGTGCCCGGGCGTTGTGTCCGGGGCGATAAGACGTCAAAGATTAAAAACAACCTTCACACTAATCCATGGGGCGGTTCTTGGGTGCGTGCTGTTCCTGGGGAGCAAAATTCAGGCACTTATTCATGTGACTGGGCCTCCCTCCGTGGCCACAAACCATCTAATGGAATCCTAATGGGGGGCGGGGGGGGGGGGGCGGGAGGGACGCAGAGCTCAGGTGTGCGGACTGTCCCTTGGGAGGGAATGTGAGTTAGTGTTCAAGTTCGAAATACTTTGTGTGGCTACTCCACAGGAAAGGCCCTCTCAGCCGGCCTTCCCACCCTGCGTGGGCTTTCCCTGCCCTGTCCCTCAGGGGTCTCTGGTCCATCCACCCATCCATCTACCCATCCATCCATCCATCCATCCACCCATCCATCTACCCATCCATCCATCCATCCATCCATCCATCCATCCATCCATCCATCCATCCACCCATCCATCTACCCATCCATCCATCCATCCATCCACCCACCCATCCATCTACCCATCCATCCATCCATCGATCCATCCATCCATCCACCCACCCATCCATCTACCCATCCATCCATCCATCCATCCATCCATCCATCCATCCATCCACCCACCCATCCATCTACCCATCCATCCATCCATCCACCCATCCATCTACCCATCCATCCATCCATCCATCCATCCATCCACCCATCCATCTACCCATCCATCCATCCATCCATCCACCCACCCATCTACCCATCCATACACCCATCCATCCACCCATCCATCCATCCATCCATCCATCCATCCATCCATCCATCCGTCCATCCATCATCTCTCTATTGTCTATCTATCTATCTATCTATCATCCACCCATCCATCCACCCATCCATCTACCCATCCACCCATCCACCTATCCACCCACCCACCCATCCACCCATCCATCCACCTATCCATCCATCCATCTATCCATCCATCTATCCATCTCTCTATCATCTCTCTATTGTCTATTATCTATCTATCTATCTATCTATCTATCTATCTATCTATCTATCTACCTACCTACCTATCATCTCTCTATTGTCTATTTATCCATCTACCTACTTATCTATTTATTGTCTATCTATCATCTATCTGTTGTCTATCTATCTATCTATCTATCTATCCATCCATCTACCTATCTATGTATTGTCTATCTATCCATCTACCATCTCTCTATCTTTCATCTATCATCATCTATCTAATATCTATCATCTATCATCTCTCTATCTGTTGTCTGTCTATCTATCCATCCATCTACCTACCTATCTATGTATTGTCTATCTATCCACCTATAATCTCTCTATCTGTTATCTATCTATCTATCTATCTATCTATCTATCTATCTATCTATCTATCTATCATCCCTCTATCTTTCATCTCTCTATCATCTATCTAATATATATCATCTATTTAGACATTTCTTTCACACTGCGACCCTTTGGGCACTGTTATCTCTGCCTTTAACTCGGGTGCCTCTAGCAGCGTCTGTCTGCTCTTCAACCACCACATCCCTCTATGCAGTTAATTGAGGCTCCTTCGATGTAGTGCCCACCTCACAGAAGATGAAAGGGTGACCCCCTGTGACCTTGCTTTGGAACTTTCTATTTGCTCAGCAGTTTTCAATGTGCAATTTCCAATGTGGTTGAAGAAAATAATTTGGTATTTATTTTCCTGCTTCTAAGCGCAGCCCTGAGGGGCCATTAAAATGTTACGCACTACAAATCTGATAGTAGATGACTTTCCGACAGCACTTGGCTGGGAAGCTCATCTTCTCAGCTGATGTAATTGAAGCCCCTTATGGAGCACCCGTACCCCCCGCTGCAGGAGCGCCGAGCAGAATTATTCAGCATGAACTCGTCTGATTCTGGCGGCGTATCGGGATGGTCAGTGCTGTGTTCCTTCACGCACCATTTATAGCCCACATTTGGCTGCTGCTGAACGTAAGAGCATGCTTTATGACACGGCGAGCTGCGCTGGGGACCACGAAGAGGGTCACAATAAAATACAGCACGGCGGGAGGACGGACACCAGCTCCGTCCCAGCTCCCTGTAAACAACCGAGAGGCACAATTAACCCACAGCGACCGCGGCTGCTTGTCAGGCAACGCTGATCTGAAGGCCACGGCCACGCGGTAAACTGACTTCTAGACGCAAAGCACATGAGAGCGTGTTTATGAAGGCGTTCATCTATTGCAGTGGTTCTCAACCTTCCTACTGCCGTGACCCTTTAATACAGCTCCTCATGTTGTGGTGACCCCCAACCACAAAATTATTTTCGCTGCTACTTCATCACTGTCATGTTGCTACTGTTATGAATCGTCATGTAAATATCTGATATGCAGGATGTATTTTCATTGTTACAAATTGAACATCATTAAAGCATAGTGATTAATCACAAAAACAATATGTAATTATATATGTGTTTTCCGATGGTCTTAGGCGACCCCTGTGAAAGGGTCGTTCGACCCCCAAAGAGGTCGTGACCCACAGGTTGAGAACCGCTGGTCTATTGGCTTGAAATTGGACAACACAGTCGGGAGATGTTCTTGGGAAAATTCCTGTCGTGGATGCGAAGTTGGCCGTGGGAAACGTCCCACCCACAGGGAGGGACTCTGCAGAGCCCTCCAGGCAGCAGAGGCCAGCCCGGCCCTTTGACACCGATAACAAACGGATCAGACGCGGCGATCACATCCTTTATCTGCTGGTTGGAAGCGTCTGCTCCGTCCAGGCCTGCTGGTCTACCTGCCTTGCCCTGTGGCTCCTCTTCCATCGGCATCTTTGTCTCCCCACTGACCTGTGTTCTCCAGGATCCACCAAGTCAGGCTGCTCTGTGACGACCCTCAAGAAAGCTGTGGCCCTGGCCGGTGTGGCTCAGTGGATGAGCATCGGCCTGCAGGCTGAAGGGTCCTGGGTTCAATCAGATGCCCAGGTTGTGGGCTCAATCCCCAGTAGCGGGTGTGCAGGAGGCAGCCAATCCATGATTCCCTCTCATCATTGATGTTTCTCTCTCTCCCTCTACCATCCTCTCTGAAATAAATGAAAACATATTTTAAAAAAGAAGCTGTGATGAGTCCCCAGCAGCCACAAGCCATCCCTTTCCTACAGACTTGTGATTCCCACCATCAAACTCATCCCCAGCTCCCTCCGGCCACACTGCTTCTCTCCCAGGGACGCTCTGTGAGCACAGACCAGCCCTCACGACTTGGCTCCCAGGGATCAGCTTGATGTCTCGTCGCACTTGGACGCAAAGTGCTGCTGCCCATATGCCCCCCACACCCCTCTCCCCCCCGCCCCCGGCTTCAGGAGCGGACCCGCCACTGGCCGCTCAGTTTCATGCAGACACACGAGGCTGTCGCCATGACGCACTCGGAGAGGAGTCCAGGCTGGGAGACCAGCTTGGAGCTTCAGGCCAGACATGACGGGCAGCTACAGACAAGGGGATCCTGGGGTCCTTTCCTGGGAAAGGCCTAGTGCGAGTCCACAAACTCCCCTTGGACGGCACTGGGGCGCGTTCATGGCCCCTTCCTTTTTTCAGCGTGGCTGGCTGTCGGCGGCTGCGTGCTATTTCTGTTTGGACGGCGACTGTGTAGACGGCTCCGGTGACTAATGTCGTGAGACACAGTGTAAACCAGCCGGGGCAGCGCACTGTCAGCAGAAAAGCCGACCGTCAGCAACGACTTCTCATCAGAGAGTGACGGCTCCCGTGGACAACACACTCGGAATTCAAACTAAGGCGCCGCGTGGACGCACAGGGCGCAGGGTGTAGTCGGTGGGTGAGCCGCGGCGGGGGCGCCAGGAGGAGCCTAAGTGACGGATTGGGCTGCCTGTGAGGCACTTACTCACAGCCACTCCGCGTCTCCCCCCGTTTCCACTTATTTTCCAGAGAGAGCGGCAGGCGTGCCTCCTGGGGCAGCGCCCTCACGGCCCCCAGCCCTCCGCCCTCCATGCGGCTCGCGGGGCCACCCACATGGGTCCCTCCAGCCCTCACGCTCCATCTAACAGATTGGACAAGTGGGACGAGGTGTTCCGTCCAACGAGCTTTATTTAGCGTCAGCTGTGTCCCAGGCACGATTGAAATGTGACCGTTTTCTTGTCTTTTTTGTGAATCCTCACCTGAGGGCATTTTCCCATTGATTTTTCAGGGAGAAGGGAAAGGGAGAGACAGAGAGAAACATGGATGTGAGAGAAACACACTGATTGGTTGCCTCCTCCTCCTGCCCCGACCAGGGCCCAGGCTGGGGAGGTGCCTGTAGCCGAGGTACATGCCCTTGACCGGAATTGAACCCAGGACCCCTCAGTCCCAGGAGATGCTCCATCCACGGAGCCCACCCAGCCAGGGCCATGGGGCCTTTTTCAAATGAAAACACAGCAGTGCAGCTGATAGAGAGAGAGGCCCAGCGTCCGGCAGCGAGATGCTGGCTTCCCGGACGCACACTGCGCCGACCTCCGTCCGGCCTGGGCGCCCGGCTGCTCCCCTTGGTCAGGATGCAGCTTAAACCTGACCGTCACCCAGTGCGTCTCTCCTTACTCCATGGCCTCCCCTGCCCGGCTTCTGGGCCTGTGACTGCCGACTCCCTACGTGGAAGGTTGCTCTCAGGGCACCAGGCCCCTTGCCCATCGTGCCCGACCAGCTCGGGGCCTCGGGAGCACGCTGGCGGGAGGCGGCCGGGCACACGGCGGACAGCTCAGGCTGCTGGGTGACGGCGCAGGGCCCGAGCCCGGGCCCCTCTTCCTGCCCCGGGACCCCCCGAGGCCTCCGTCCAGGCAGGGCCTCTGAAGCTCACCCGTTGTGCCGTGTTCGTCACTGGCTGCTCCTTGCTGCGGATCCACCTTCTCTATCGAAGCCAATGGAACCGGTACGTTGTAGAACCCAGTTTTTCCCATTTCAGAACGATGGTAGAACAAATAAGCTGCGTATTGTATAACCCCCAGGCGTATCTAGAAGCAACACCCGAATCAAACACACGACTTCTTTCCGAGGTGCACCACGAAGGCACCACGCCAAGAAGAAGAAGGAAGAACATGCCATTGTCATTAGTTTATCCCAGCTAAAGAGGCCGGATCATGTCGCCTTTCACCACCCAATTCGTTCTAGAAAACGATTTTCAGAGCCTTTGGCCTTGGAGACGGTGGAGCCTGCACCAGGACCGACAGGGCCCCGTGTGGTCAGGCCCCCATCCGTCTGTCTGTCTGTCTCACCTGTCGCCTCTTCTCCCCGACCTCAGGGCTCGCTTTCTGACACGAGACCCTTCGCCGGCTAACGCCTCTGCTCTGGCGCTGATTGGAGCCGACACCACCTGGTATCGTTTGAAGATACACTGAGGACAGGGAGACCCCAGGTGTGAATAACCGGGGGGGGGGGGGGGGGGGGGCGGATCATAACAGAACTGGCATAAGGTACTTAGGGAATTAAACCCCAGTTTGAAAGGCAACAGAGACTTTTAGAAAAACATAAATCCGTGGAAAGCAGCATGGAGATCGGCAAGACTCCTGTCTTGGGAGGCGCCCTGGGGGCCTCCTGGAGAACAGGGGCTGCGGAGCTGGGTTACAGGGGCAGGGAAAGGAGGGGGCTGGCGCGTTCGGAGAAAACAGGTCTGAGTGTCGACCTATGAACCGGGAGGTCCCGGTTCCATTCTGGGCAAGGACACAGGCCCGGGCTGCGGGCTCCGGCCCGTGTGGGGCGTGCAGGAGGCAGCGATCCATGATTCTCTCTCATCATTGATGTTTCTCTCTCTCTCTCTCCCTTCCTCTCTGAAATCAATAAAAATATATTTAAAAAACACACCAAGATGTGCTGATGGGAGAGGGAAGGTGGGGTGAGGACGAGGGAGGTCACAGGTCCCCCCAGGGACCCTGCGTTCAGGCCTGCATGGCCGGCGGACACAGCGGAGGATAGGGGATGAGCAGCAGGAAGTTTGGCTGGAGATGCTCTGAGGGTGGGTGGGCCGCTGCTGGGGTTATGGTTCCCATGAAATGTCCACGGGGTCCGAGCATCAAGCAAACGTGTGGAGACAGGATCAGGTCGACGCTACTTAGGGCCATACCACCACCCATCTCCCAGCTTGCCCAGAATTATCTACCGAGCAACAACCATTTGGCTGACTGTTCTCGAGCTGAGAACTTAGTGTTTAGTCAGAAAGAATGAATTCACGCCCCCCTTGGAGACTAGGCCGGAGAGAGGCCGCTCAGAGTGGGTCCAGACCAGCAAGTCAACGATGTGGCCACACCTATGACCCTGTCAAGCTGAGGTTTTTAATCACGTGAGATTTTTAATTGATTTTTCTTTAGAGAGAGAGGAATGGGGAGGGAGGGAGAGAAACATCGTGTGAGAGTGAAACATCCATCGGCTGCCTCCTGCACACACATCCCTTCCCCCTCCCCCTCCACTGGGGGTCAAGCCTGAGACCTGGGCACGTGGCCCAACCGGGAATGGAACTGGCAGCCTTCCTGTGTGCACGGGACGATGCTCAGCCCACTGAGTGCCCGGCCGGCCGGGAGGCTCCCTCATGGAGGAGGACTGGCCCGGGTTTATTGCCGATAAACTTACCTCACGGGCTGGCTTGGTTACGTGTCACTGCGCTGGTCCGCAGAACGATTTAAAAACAGACGTTACAAAAGCACAGACTTCAGTGCAGGAAGCACAGAGGCCACCACAGGGAGGGAACTCCCCAGGGGATGTGGCTGGAAAGCGAGGAAAAGCTTAATTATCTTAATTACCCCAGGAAGGCCGCCCATTCCCGGCGGAGAAAACAGCGTGTCCTTGTGGCAGGAAACGCCAGGGAGAGTTTAATTGTGGGGCAGAGGCGAGTGGGGGGAAAAGGGTGCCAGTGGCATCACAGACGTGGGCGAGGCGTCCTGCAGCTGTGAATGAGGAGGCTCTGGGCGTCCTCGGGTGTGATGGGAAGAGGATGGGAACGGTCCCACCAGGAGTGGGAGGGGCCGCCCTTCCTTTCAGATGCTCAGGGAGAAGAGAGAGCAAAGCCGGGGAGACTGGGAAAGGAGCCAGGCCACATGGAACCTTCGGGGTCCCACCAGGAGATTCCCCCAGGAGGGTCCCCATCAGACCCGCTGACCTCATGTGACTTGGGGACGTTTTTAATTGTCAGTGTGTGTGTGTGTGTGTGTGTGTGTGTGTGTGAGAGAGAGAGAGAGAGAGAGAGAGAGAGAGAGAGAGAGAGAGAGAAAGTTCCATTTCTTTAAAACAATTTCTTACTGATTTCAGCGAGGAAGGGTAAGGGAGAGAGAGATAGAAACATCAATGATGAGAGATAGAAGCATCAATCATGGATCGGCTGCCTCCTGCACACCCCACACTGGGGATCGAGCCCGCAACCTGAGCCTGTGCCCTGACCGGGAATCCAACCGTGACCTCCTGGTTCATAGGTCAAAGCTTAACCACTGAGCCAGGCCGGCTGTGCTAAAAGTTCAAGTTCACAGACAGAAGTTCCACACCCTAGTGAGCACTCCAGGTGAGTGGTAAGCAGCTGGGTGCCCGGGTCTGGAATTTAACTGGAAGTGTGCGCTGGGAATACACGTTCGAACGCGTAGACTGTGGGCCGTGTTTTAAGCCAGGAAGGGAGGAGCCTCCCGTGGAGAAATGTGGTTTCTGGGAGGGTGAGGATCTCCCCGCACGCTCCTGGGCTCCTGCGGCCTCACCGGCAATAACACCGACACGAGACCAGATGAGCAACCCACACAGTGCAACCCGCGTGTCCAGGTCCGACACGACGATGCTCGCCGACACGCTGAGCCAGCCGGCTTTGCATACCTTTCGACGGAGAAATAACACATCTGTGGCGGACGAAACACACGGGCTCCCCGATGAACTGAACATAAACGAGTCACCCCGAGCACGCCCACGGCGTTCCGCAGCCTCGAGCCACTGGGCCGTGGCCAGGGCGTGTCAGACCGTGCGACACGGAGAGCAGCGTGGTGACTGGCAGGTGACACAGCGAGACGGTGGGTAAAGTGGCTGTACAACCTCCAGAGCACCCCGTCTTTCCAGGTGGAGGGGGCTACGCCGTCCTGGGGGCGACACTGTGGAAACGTCTGGATGGACGGCGGCGACCGTGTGTCTAAAGCCGAAAACGGGGCCGTCACAGTGGCCGTGAGGGAGCTGCTGGGATGGGGAGGGACGGGTCAGGGCCCGGGGCGGCTTCGTGCGGGGTGAGCGGGGACAGGCACCAGGGTCCCTGCCCGCACTGAGCCAGTGGTGGTCACTTGGGCCAGATATTTAATCATGAAAGAGATTTATGCTCACTTGCTGTTTTACGAATGGGAACTTTAAAATTTAAAAAAGATGTTCCCACGCATACGTTTCTTTAGATGGTGTGAGGATGAACGTTAATGACGTGACGCATTCCTTCATTCCACAAGGAATCGGCAGTGCCCGCTGTGGGCCAGGAGGGGTCAAAGAAGACCAAGCACTGAGGCACTGCCATGTTCCAGCTATTTCCACACACGTGACTTTTCTGTGTTCAAAGAGCTGAAGTCTTCGTCTGCATGACCCACATCAAAAGATCCCTTCCAATTGCTCCAAGGTGTGTGTGCGCATGCCTGTGTGTGCCTGTGTGCATGTGCATGTACATGCATGTGTGCATGTGTGCGCATCTGTGCATGTGTGCACATGCCTGAGCATGTATATGCAGGTGTGTGTCTGTGTGTATACATGTGTGTGCATACATGTGTATGCGTGCACGTGTGTGTGCGTGCATGTATGACTGTGTATATGTGTGTGCTTCTGTGCATGTGTGTGCATGTCTGTGAGTGCCTGTGTGTATGCATGTGTGCAGATGTGTATATGTGTGCGTGTGTGCATGCCTGTAAGTGCCTGTGTGTATGTGTGTGCATGTCTGTGCCTGTATGTGTATGTGTACCTGTGAGTGCCTGTGTGTATGTGTGTGTGCCTGTATGCGTGCATGTGCCTGTGTGTATGCATGTGCCTGTGTGTGTATGTGTGTATTTTAGTGCCTGTGTGTATGTATGTGCTTGTGCATCATGTGCCTGTATGTGTATGTGTGCATGTGCCTGTGTGTCACCCAGATGGAGAGCTGATGAGACTCTGAAACCCTCCTGGCGGGCAGGTGGAGCTCGGGGGGGATGAACACCTGCCAGGTGTGAGGCTGTGACGCTGGCTTTGGGTAGGAGAAGGGTTTGCAGGCGTGAGCAATGCATCTGGTAGAATTTTGTAAGTGAAGCAACACAGACAGACAATTCCACTGGTGCCAGGTAAGCAGATACCATAAGACTCAGGAAATGCAATCATCTCTGAAGCAAATAGAAAAGATCAAATGACACGAATAGCGCCTTGGTTTCCAGTTTCTAAAAGCCCTTCAAGCAGAAGTCGGGTGTGACACGTGGGGGAAGACACCTCTGACTCCAGGACCCATCTCTATGCGGTTGTGTTTCTATGGCGACGAGGATCCGGTTCCACTGGATCTGCAGGCAGGTTGTGCTGAGAGCCTCTCTGCTGGGGTGAGAGGAATCGGCTAAGGGGTCCCACTCCCACCGCAGCGGGGCTGGCAAAGGGGACGCCCCGATAGAGTGCAAGTGTCTGCAAAGGGACTGCACAGGTCGTCACCTCGCCCAGGGTGCATCCCCAGGGTGCAGCCGCGTTGGCAGTGATCCCGGGGCAGCCTAAGCCTTTTCCCGGAATCCTCGGCCCCGGGCTGGGGCGGGGGGCGGGGGGGGCAGGCCTGGCCTCGGGTGACTCGCTAAATGGAGGACAAACAGAAGAGCTGGCAACAACGTCTCCGTGCGACTCTGAATACGAAAACATAACTAAAGGCCCGAGAGGCCATCCCTTCCGCGGCTGCACTGGGGTGTCCTAAAGGGGGGGGCTCGCCGGCCGGCACAGCACGTCCATGCGATGACCGCGGGAAGGCCTCTCTCCCCGGCACGCGCTGCTCAGCGGCTCTGAGGGCGGAAGACACGCTTCTCCGCTGGCAGCGCACAGTGTGGCCGCGGCCCTGACCCGGCGGAAAGGCCCATCGCAGACGGCGGCTGAGGAACTAAACGCGGCCACCGCCTCCCGGGCTTACCCAGGAGCCGCTCCACAGAACATACGTGACCCCGGGAGGAGGGCTCATGGCGGTGGGCGTCCGTGGCCGGTCACGAGGTTCACGCTCATCTCGAAACCCCCGAGTCCAGCTCAGGGCGGGGGGGGGTCTCATGACCAAGGTCTCTGAGGGCAAAGCACACCCACCCTCTACAGCAGCGTTCTCACCCTGGCTGCACATTAGAATCCCCCGGGAATCTTTTTAAAATCCTGATTTCTGGGCCTCATCCTCCTGAAATTCTGTTTCTTTGTGATGGGGTGGGGCCACAGCATTAGTAACACAGAAACAGAATTTCCGGAGGATGGGGCCCAGAAATCAGGATTTTAAAAAGATTCCCGGGGGATTCTAATGTGCAGCCAGGGTGAGAACCACTGATCTACAGAGAGAGAAGCGGAGAGGCGGCTACACGCAAATAATGAGACAGCAGTTACGCCCGGAGTGTGTGCAGTTACAATTACAGCCCAGGGTTATGAGCGACTTTCGTGAAGAGACTCACACAGCACAGCACGGGGAGGGCACAGCACAGGGAGGGCACAGCATGAGGAGGGCACAGCAGGGGAGGGCACAGCAGGGGAGGGCACAGCAGGGGGAGGGCACAGCACAGGGAGGGCACAGCAGGGGAGGGCACAGCACGGGGAGGGCACAGCAGGGGGAGGGCACAGCAGGGGGAGGGCACAGCACGGGAGGGTACAGCACGGGGAGGGCACAGCAGGGGAGGGCACAGCAGGGGAGGGCACAGCACGGGAGGGCACAGCATGGGGAGCAGGGGGAGGGCACAGCAGGGGAGGGCACAGCAGGGGAGGGCACAGCAGGGGGAGGGCACAGGACGAGGAGGGCACAGCAGGGGGAGGGCACAGCACGAGGAGGGCGCAGCAGGGGGAGGGCACAGCAGGGGGAGGGCACAGCAGAGGGAGGGCACAGCACGGGAGGGCACAGCACGGGGAGGGCACAGCAGGGGGAGTCTCTGTCTGTCCCAGGAGGGACATCTGAGCAGCATCCCTCTCGCTGTCCCTCACCAACCTCCTCTCCTGTCCTCTGTCACCAGGCCCCACAGTGGCTGCTCTGGGACCCTCTCCTCCCGCTCCCTTGGGGACCCCTTTAGCCCCCAGGCTCCTCCTGTGGCTCCCACCCCAGCAACCTGGGCTACAGCCCTGCCCTCTGCACCCCAGGACCTGCCCACAGGGCCCCCTCTCTCCACAGGGGCCGCCAGGAGACCTGCTGGGAGCCCCCCAGCTGCCGACGCCCTGCTGTGGCCCCAGGACCCCCTCGCCCTGTGGTCCCTGCAGGACCCGCCCTGGGCTCTGGGCTGTGGGCCCGACAGCTGCTCCCTGGGCTGTGGGTCCCCTGGCGTCAGGCCCCTGGGTGGCGGCTCTGTGGGTTCCCTCCTCTGAGCTATGGGTCCGGATTCTGCCGCCCCAACGGCTTGGCCTCCAGCGGCTGCCGATCATCCTGTCACAGCCCAGCCTGCAGCTCTGGCTTCTAGTCCCCATCAGCTTGTTAAGGTCCCTCCTCATCTGTAACCTCACCATCCTCCTCCTCAAAGTCAGAGGCAGCTCTTGCCCGGCCTGCGGGATAAAGAAATAAAAGTCCTCGCAGTGTCAGCAGCACAGACCGCAGAGCTCCAGCTCCGTTTTCATTCCCCCCCGCCCCCCCTTACTTCTCTACTTAAAAATGGAGCCACAGGCCCGGCCGGCGGGCTCAGGGGTTGAGTGTGGACCGCTGAGCCAGGAGGTCAGGGTTCGATTCCCGGTCAGGGCACAGGCCCGGGTGTGGGTGTGGTCCCCTGTTGGGGTGCATGTGGAGGCAGCCGATCCATGTTTCTCTCTCCTTTCCCTTCTTCTTTCTCTAAAATGAATAAAAGTACCATCAGGTGAGATTTTAAAAAATTATTTAAAAGTTGCTGCTTGTGATATTTAATTTGAAGTGTTACCGTCTGCGCAGCACTTGTGTTTGTTGACCTTTGTCTGTCCTCACTGCACACAGGGGAGCCTCGTCCAACAGGAGCCGACGTGCCGTGAACCCCAACAAAAGCCAATCAATAAACGAGGAAACTGGGGTCCCCGGGTCGCTGATGCCCGTGACACCCCCAGGCCCTTGGGTGGGGGGAGCCCTGTTCAGATGAGCTAGCGTCACCCATGCCCTCCACCTGCTCGTCGTCATGAACAGTGACCGAGCGCCACCGCGGGCCTGTGGTCACGCTGCCACGCCCACGGAGGACCGGAGAACCCCAAAGCTCCCGCGCCGGGTCCCCCAGGACGGGAGACTCATGCCCCTTGGAGGCAGGTCAGAGGAGGTGCCTCCAGGGACGGAGCAGAAGGCGGTGTGACCACAACCACCCAGGCTCCACCCCCAGGACGTGGGGGACGCGGAGGAGGGGGGGCGGGGGGGAGGGGCGAGGATGGGGCTGCAGCGCTCAGCGGGCCCAGGGGCCTGCGCGTCACCCTTTTCTCTATTATTCACCCTCGAGGGCTGCACAGATGCTGCACAACCCTCCCCATTCCCTTGCTGTTTTCTGCTGCGGCCGTTTGAATTCACGTCTGACATCATCGAATCGCGAATAACCAAGCAGCAGAATTACTCAGAGGTAGTTCCTGGGACACATGATATCACCTGTGAGTGAGCCCTTTCATCACCGTTTTCTAAGAGAGTCTATTTGTCGCTGGACACAGGCGCAGCGGCCACGGCCACGGCCACGTCCCATGCAGGTGGTGGCTGTGGTCGGAGCGCCGCGGTTCTGAGGACCCGACCATGAGGGGTGCTTTCTGGGTGCAGCCCTGTGTCTGAGAAGGGCCGTGTGGCCCTGACTCGGTTTACAGAAGGTCCCATCGGCCGCTCCCCTCCACGCCGTCTTCCCGGATGGACGCAGGGGCTCTTGGCCAAGGGACACATGTTTAGGCTCTTTATTCCCAGAGCAACTCTTGCCTCCTACAGGCCCGTCCATGCAGGTGGTGGACACGTCAGCATCCGTGGCAACAGAGCCCACCCACTTGGTCTCTGGTCTGTCCTGTTGACGTGTCATCGGCGACCTTCATAGAGATTAGACGACCCGGAGGAGGGTGTGGGTTTCACGCAGGAGGCAGAGCTGACAGATGAGTTTAATGTCTTCTGAAGTCCAAGGGACTCAGATTCTGAGGGAAATCACAGACGGTGGCCGTGGGATGACCTCCTGACCCTCTCGTCTAAACTCATTATCCTAAGAGGCACCCGGAGAGGCAGGACGGGTCCCAAGTCACAGGGAAGGAACAGAGGCCGCAGGCTGGACGCCAGGCTCCCCCGCTCTCCGCCCGCCATCTCCCATGGCTCTGCCCTGTGCCTACGCGATGGCTCCCTGGGGGGGAAGGGTTAGGGTATGAGTTAGCTCAGCTCCTTTGGCGTAAGTTTGGCTGATGAGACAAAACTAAGGTGAGGGGAGAAGGAACGCCTTGTGGGACAGCTGGGCTGAACCCTGTTACCTCAGGGAGACTCTAGTTCTTAATTTTTTTAAGCTCCATGCAGCTGAGCAAGTGAGTCCAAGACCAGAATAGCCACTAATCACACATCAAAGCAATAGAAACTCTTCAACCTTATCACCGCCAGGGGCCGAGCTCCTGGGAGACGGAGACAGGCCGACTGGACCTTGAACGGGGTTGGAAACACCAGGCACCCTTAGAAGAAGGGGATGTGCAGCAGGTTCCACGGCAGCAGGTACCACGGCAGCAGGTACGACGAGAAAAGACACTGCTCATGTTGCCCTGCAGCTCTAGGTCAGCCCCAGGGAGGCTGCACGAAGATGCTGCACCCGATCGGAGAGAGAGTTGCTGCTTCTATGTATTCGTCACTCAGTGTGTGGCTGGCAATCTTTTATGTAATTCTAGAGGCCAGGTGCACGAATTCGTGCACAGGTGGGGTCTGGCCTTCCTGCCCTAATCGGGGCTCATCAGGCTGGGCTGGTGTGGGGAGGGGCCACAGGTGTTTGGCAGGCCAGCCCCACCCCTGATCGGGGTGTTGGGGGCTGATTGGGGGTGGGGCCGGCTCTGGGAGGGGGCCTATCGGGGCCTGGATCAGGCTGGTTGGCTGCCGCAGTGCAAGTCATAGCCACGGGTCGTTAAGCAATTCTGGTGGTTCAGTTGTTCTGGTCGCTGGGCTTTTATATATATAGACTAGAGGCCCGGTGCATGAAATTCGTGCACTGGGGGGTGGGGGTCCCTCAGCCCAGCCTGTCCCCTCTCACAGTCTGGGAGCCCTCAGTGGATGTCCTACTGAGCGGGCCTACGCCACAGTCTGGCAGCAGAGGCTCGGAGCAGACGCCCCGTGTGTGTGTGTGTGTCCACTGGGGCCTGCCCCCAGCCACACCGCGGAGGCTTGGAGCAGGCGCCCCTCTGTGTTTATCTCTCAGGCTCCTGGCTGCGCCTGTGCGTTGTTCTCTCTCTTGAGCGGCGGCCAGGGCAGGTGGGAAGCTTGGCTTCCTCCATCACTGGGGGCAACCCAAGCCTCCAGCTCCGTGGCCACTTGGCTTCTCCACTGCGGCCGCAGCCTCTTCAGTCTTCAGCCTTCACTCCGCGCCTATGTATGCAAATTAACTGCCATCTTTGTTGGGTTAATTTAGATATTCATCTGATTGGCTGGTGGGCGTAGCGGAGTGACACCAATTTGCATGTTCCTCTTTTATTAGTGCAGATAACCTCCCCTTTAATCAGCAACACAGTCTCATGAGATCCACAATTTTACTGTTTTCATTTTAAAAGTTAAGAAGTGAAGGCACAGACATTTAAGGGAAACATTCAAGGCCACAGTTTGTGTTTGTAGAACTTGGCTTAGAACCATATATTTAATTGCTTGTTTATGATCATGCAATGGTTCTATGTCCTTGTAGGTAAATCTGCAGCGAATGCTGATATTCCACCCCCTGGTGGCTCAGAGGCGTCACTGCAGTTGTAATCACCTCAAGACCTGGAGAGACAGGGACTGGTCAACCTTTTAGTAGCGAAGCGCCTGCCGCCCTAAGCAATCCCACTCCATTCCCACCATTTCCCAGGAGCGGCAGGAGGCAGCCGGCTTCGTGCTCATTGCTCAAGTGCCTGCAACGCTAACACTCAGCTCTCAGGAGTTTCACGAGAACGGCTGCCAGGTGACCAGTGGTCCAGCCCACGCCGTTCCCAACCCTAAGCCCGGTAACTCCCTCCATAAACCCAGCCAGAATCCACAGTTACTCATCGTCACCATCGTGTGCTGAGGCACCTATTAACACCCCACTCAGCGAGGCAGAATGTGCCATTAACGCCTCGCCCCAAAGAGCAAGGAACTCACGGGGCAGCCTCGTTCCCGAACCCAGGCCTGGCCCCGCTGGGTGGCATTTGGGGACTTGGAGTGGCGGGTACGCACTAATGTTCTGCACGCGGCGAGGTTAGTGGACGGCTGTCGCTGGAGAGCGTGTGTGGGAGCCGCCTGGGGAGTGTCCGCCTCCGCCACCCCGGGTTTCTCAGCAGGACCCCGAGCGGCGGCGAGAAGCGCTGCCCTCATGCCCAGTAAAAGCTCTTCAGACGATGCCCACGGAGAGGCAGCCTTTATTAAGGCCACTGACTCGGCCTGCGCCATGCTCACACGCGGCTGAACCTATTTTATTCTTATTTCACGAGGCGCTGAGAGGGAGGTGTGGAGACTTACGTATTTTCTCTAAGTGCGGCGTCCCGGCCGGTGTGGGGCCCGGGTGCCATGCTGTGGAGCGGATGCCTCGTATATGCAACCATAACGTGAGGCCTCTGTACTCCGCGCTCTAGCCACGAGCTGCCGGGAGCCGGTCCATGCTTGCTGTTTCAAGGGACCTGGCATATATGGCATACTGTTCTTAAAATGTTTGCTCACCTTCTTGGCACTATGTGTTTTAACCAAGGTCTCCTCTCTGAGAAAGGTTGTTTCCCCAGGTAGGGATTTTTTCCCTGAAGTCAGGGAGGGGATAAAACTCCTTAACTAAGTGCCAGGTGGGTAGTTAATCACTTTAACTACAAACAATCATGCTTAAGCTACATAATCTTTACTCCCTGGAATGGAGATAAGAAACGCCCTAACCTTTGTAATAGAGATTGATAGGATTGAATCAACTGGTATAAATACAGATGTAACAAGACAGCAAGAGTCAGAACTTAGAATACAGAGCTTAGAACACAGAACTTAGAATACGGAACCGAGAGAGACAGAACCTAGGCACAAAACCTACACAGAACGTTCTCTAGAGACAGAAGAACTTCGCTGGAGAGAACATGGCAAAAGATCCTGGACAGAAACTGGCCTCAGAACCTAGAGACAGAACGTAGCGAGAGAACATGGCAAAAGATCCTGGATTGAACCTGACTACAGAAATTGGCAAGAAAACCTGACTAGAACCTGGTGACTGAACCTGGCTGGAGAACCTGGACAGAACCTGGCTGGAGAACCTAGCGAGGGAACTTGGCTACAGAACCTGGCTGGAGATCCAAAGCAGAACCTCTCTGGAGATTCAGACCAGAACTTGGCTGGAGAACCTAGCTGGAGAACCTAGCAAGAGAACATGGACACAGAACCTGGCTGGAGATCCTGGCTAGAGGAACCTGGATATGATGATCACCTGAACGCTGCCTCTGTGTCATTCCTTCTTCGTCGACTCCGTCCACACCTACGGGGAACCCCTGGACCTGCTGGGGTTGGACCCCAGCAACGAGCCTTTACCAGCACGCCACGGAGCTGTGACCGAGCACCAGCCGGGCCTGTGCACAGTGCTGGGGACACGGGAGTGAGGAGGACACACGCCTCTTGTCTCTGTGGAGCACACAGTGTGGCAGCAACGGCACAACGGGGAAATGAAACCCCACAAACTCAGATTAGTTCCACGAAGGAAAGACTTGGGCCCTGGGAGTGGGGTCTCTTTTCAGGTGGGGAATGATGGGAAGACACGGTGTGAGGGACAAGCAGAGAGGTGGGGAGCTCTGGACGGGGGGGAAGGGGAGCTGAGGGAGGAGGCAGACAGACGGCGCACCTGCAGGGTCTGCAGAAGGAAAGGCCGTCCCGGCTCTGAGAGCGGCTCCAGGCCTGCGAGTGCACTGGGCGGGGGGAAAGGACGAGATTGGAGTCAGAAGAGCAGGGAGCAGCCAGGCCTGGCACGCTGTGCAGGTGGGGAACGGGGCCTGTTCTGAGGTCAGTGAGGAGCCACTTAATACTTTGAGGCATGAGAGGGGGAAGCAGCAGTAGAAGCCTCTGTGCAGAGATCAGTCCGAACATGAAGGAGGATGAAGCGGGTCAGGGTCAGGGTCAGGGTTAGGGTCAGGGTTGTGGTTAGGATTAGGGTTAGGGTTAGGGTCAGGGTTGGGTTAGGGTCAGGATCAGGGTTGGGTTAGGGTCAGGGTCAGGGTTGGGTTAGGGTTAGGGTCAGGGTTGGGTTAGGGTTAGGGTCAGGGTTGGGTTAGGGTCAGGGTCAGGGTTAGGGTCAGGGTCAGGGTCAGGGTTGTGGTTAGGATTAGGGTTAGGGTTAGGGTCAGGGTTGGGTTAGGGTCAGGGTCAGGGTTGGGTTAGGGTCAGGGTTGTTGTTAGGGTTAGGGTCAGGGTTAGATTTAGGATCAGGGTCAGCATTGGGTTAGGGCAGTGGTCGGCAAACTGCGGCCCCCTGAGTGTGGCTCTTCCACAAAATACCACGTGTGGGCACACACGTGCAGTGTGATTGAAATTTCGTGGCCACACTCAAGGGGCCAAAGAGCCACATGTGGCTCTCAAGCCGCAGTTTGCCAACCACTGGGCTAGGGTCAGGGTCAGGGTCAGGTTAGGGTCAGGGTTGTGATTAGGGTCAGGGTTGTTGTTAGGGTCAGGGTTGTTGTTAGGGTCAGGGTTGTTGTTAGGGTCAGGGTTGTTGTTAGGGTTGTGTTTAAGGTTAGGGCTCGTGTTGTAGTTTTCCTGTGGAGGTGTGATGAGGTCTTTTGTCACCCAGGAGAGGCACTACACAGCCTCTGAGCCCTAGGTTACTCAGATACGACCTCTGAATTATGTGGCATCCCTCTGCGACCGCATACCACGGGTCATTCTGTACGAACTGTCCACGGCTCTTGCATATTTTTGGTTTCCTTCGCCCTAAGTAGGGAGACTATGGTGTTCCCCTCAGGGTGCCTGCTCCCCATGCAGGGCTGAGGCTGAGCGCAGCCACTGTCGATGGTGCCGTGGACAACGTGCTGGCCCGTCCTGTGCTGTGAGGAAGGGGCTATGCTTTGTGTCACCCATAATGTGATCAACGTAGGCGCCACCATCGCCTGCGATCAAACCAGACACTGAATAAACGAAAACAAGCCGGTCTGGAGCGGGCGTGGCTCAGGTCGCCGTCAGCCTTGGGGGGCAGTGATGGAGGTGATGGAAGTAAGAGACTGCCTGGTGCCAGCACCTCAGAATGAGGAGTGGTCCGCGGCCATTCACCCTCCGAAGGTCAGGACACACCTTAGAAGGAAACCCGGCCTCCGCACGAGGTGGGGACAGCGGTGAGGGAGGGCCGGTGCCCACGGGCAGGGCCGCGCTGTGTTCTGGGGGGACAGCAGGCAGGAGTTTCACGGCCGCTCTCCGCTCACAGTCCGAGCCCCGGGCAGACCGGGGCCTGCGTGGGCCGAGGGTGGGCTCCACGGGGGTGATTTCTGGCCAAAGGTCTCTGGATGGTGTGACCGTGCTTTGCTAAGGGGGCGTCTCTCTGAGCTCCAAGGCTGGATGTTAACGTTCGCTCGGCTGGCCCACCTCCTGTCGCATCGCCCACTGCCCGGTCCGCAGAGCCGCAGCGACGGGGAGAGCAGGGGTGGCTGGTGCCGCCGGCACTGATGGTGGACAAACCTGCCCGGTGAGTCCTGAGTCCGCTGGGACGCCAGAGCCCTGTCAAGGCTGGACCAGCCCCTCTCTGACTCACACCACCGCCCTGCGAACCGCACCCAGTGCCATGAGCCACCCTCACGGGCAGCGAGGAGGTGGGCGAGCCCAGCAGAGGCGCCGCCCAGGGTCCGAGTATATAACGTCCCGAAGGCAGAGCTCCCCTGCAGACCAGCATGGCCGGTCCGGGCCCGGGTCCGCACGGCCAACTCCATCCCAGAGCTTCGCCGCCATGGCCCCGAGCCACGGCCCCGCGCTGAGGCGCGTCTACAAGGCGCCCCCTCTCGCTGCCATCGAGCACGGCCCGTGCCCCGTGAGCCTGGATGGCGGACTGGTTCTGCCCAGCAGCTGCCACGGCAGGACCTGGCTCTTGGACCCCGCGGGCGAGGTCCGGGGTGGAACCAGAAGCGGCCGAGTGCCCGACCGCCCACGGGAGCCGAGCCCAGAGGCCAGCGGCCTGCCCAAGGCCCACCTCCCGGGAGCTGCCCAGGTGACTGGCGCCCATGCCGGCCCCTGCGGGAGGCCCAGGGGCCCGTCGGGGCGCGTCGTGGCTGAGTCCACGTGCACGTCTGAGCCTCGCCCGGCAGGAAAGAGCCGGCCCCCACGCTCTGCCCTCCAGGGCTGTCCACCTGGGGTGACCAAGCGCTGGCCCCCCAAGACTAATGTGCCCGAGCTTCCCCAGACTCTGGACCGTGAATCCAGCCAGGGCCACACTCAGAGCCCCGACTCCCGGCCCCGCAGACCTCTCGTCTCGGTCACGCCGGGGCCACCGCTTCCGGGACCTTCTGCTGGTGCGTGTGAGCCAACCTGCTGCGTGACGGGGGGCTGGCAGCTGCCCGGGAAGTGAGGGGCGGGCGGCGCGGAGGGAGGGCACGCTCAGTGGGTGGATCGCTCCTGGGGCCTCAGGGAGCTTTTCTCTCTGAAAACAGACGAAGGTGCTCGGGCTGTAAGTGGTGAGCGTGTCTCCCACTGGGTCCAAATACATTGGTTTTCAGGGGGAGGGGGGCTTTCTGGTGCTGAGCTGGGACGGGAAACTCTGTTAATTACTTTAGTCACTAAGGGTCAGAGGTCAATCAAAGTTCAACCAGAGACTAACATGAGTGCGTGCCAAGTCACCATTATACCCACTGCTGCTTATTATCTACACACACACTTAGCCCTGAGTCATTAATAAAATAATAATATAACATAATGTAGTATAGCATAGTATAGTATAACATAACATAATGTAAATAGAGTGCAGCTAATGTCAGGAACCCACATGTTATTGGAGTTGAGACCTGTCGCCCACCCGGTCCTGTGACCCTCAGGGTCGGCTCTGCAGGAGCCGCCGTGCAGGGAACCGTCAGAACCACACCGACGTCCGCGGCACGCGCTGTCCTCCTCCGCGTTCTCTGCTGTGGCTCACACTCCGCCGGGTCACGGGGGGCTGACCCCTCGCTGGACACGGCAGAGCACTGTGGGTTCACAGCCATGGGCGCGGTAGCCTGCGGCCGCCGGGGCTCTTTGGGCGCGAGGATGGGGTGCGGCATGGACGGCGCCTCCAGCCCCATGGCTTCCTCCTCTCACTCTGTCGTAAGCGGTTTTGAGCTGGGAAATGTTCTTTGTATCAAATACATTGAATTCATGTAAAGTTACAAGCTTCACCGTCAGGACATTATTTTCAGTCAGCGCTTTGGTGGGTTTTATAATATCGGGTTGTGTTGTTGTTTTTTCATGAGACGACAACAGTACAACTATTTGGAGGGAAGAGGGCATGTGCCCTCACCCCGTTTGCATGTATGAAGGAGAATCGAGACCGTGTTGAAGATGGGCACACGCCACTGTGAGGACCACAGACCACGAGTCATGTGTGTGGGGCTGGACTGGCCGAGCGGCTGTGGGCTGCCCTCGGAGGGGCCCTCACGCTCCAGGGCGACCCCGTCAGCCGGGCTGGGCTTTGTCCCGAAAGGCGTCCACTCCCAGGTCAGCGGCCCCACACCCTCAGGAGGCCGAGGGTGGTTTGAGGGCCTAGATCAGCGATGGCGAACCTATGACACGCGTGTCAGAGGTGACACACGCACTCATTTTCTTTGGTTGATTTTTCTTTGTTAAATGGCATTTAAATATATAAAATAAATATCAAAAATATAAGTCTTTGTTTTACTATGGTTGCAAATATCAACAAATTTCTATACGTGACGCGGCACCAGAGTTACGTTAGGGTTTTTCAAAATGCTGACACGCCGAGCTCAGAAGGTTCGCCGTCACTGGCCTAGCTATTCGTGGCGAAGACGACCGGCCACTTTGCACGGTTCTCCGGTGCTCCCTCATTGTCATCGGCTACATTCTCACGGAATCAGGCTTATTCCTCCTCCCGAGAGACCTTCCCGGGGCCTCGCTCTGCAGCTGAGCAGGCACACAGGCGGGGCCGCGGCTGCAACTGGAGAGAGCGGCCGACTCGCACCCGGGGCCGCTGCCGGCACGCAGTCCCCCCGAGGAGGTCGTTCCCCATGCTCCCTGCGCCAGCACCACACGCTGTAACGACCCCTGTGTGTGCAGTCACAGGCCGCGCTCAACACATAGAAAACCTCTATCGCAGCCGTTCTCAACCTGTGGGTCGCGAGCCCTCTGGGGGTCCAACGACCCTTTCACAGGGGTCGCCTAAGGCCATCGGAAAACACATCTATAGTTACATATTGTTTCTGTGATGAATCACTATGCTGTAATGATGTTCAATGTGTCACAATGAAATTGGGGGTCACCACAGCATGAGGAGCGGTGTTAAAGGGCCGCGGCATCAGGAAGGTTGAGAACCACGCTCTATCGGATCCGAAGGCTTGTCTCCCGCTCACACACTGTCAGACACACTCATCGTCTGCAGAGGGTGCGACCACCTTTCCGCGAAGGTCGGACCTGGTTTCTCTGAGCGCGAGGTCCGTGGGATGAGGGGGAGACTTGTGTGCCCCTTGCTTTAGGGTCGTGGGTGCTTGTCTGTGGCTGAGAGCAGCCTGTTCCCTGACGTCTGAACAACCAGCCGTGTTTAGCACTGCGGTTTCTTTGTGGTTTTTTTTAGAAAAGTTTATTGGTTTTTAGAGAGAGAGGAAAGGAGAAGAGAGAAACGTGCATGTGAGAGAGAACCATCGGTGGGCTGCCTCCTGCTCGCCCCACACTGGGGATCGCGCCCACAACCCGGGCCTGAGCCCTGACCAGGGGGATCGAACCAGCAACCTTTCCGTGTACCCAGGACGCCGCCCACCCACAGAGCCACCGGCCAGGGCCAGCCCCACGGGGGTCAGAATGGGGTCTGCACTGGATGCTCATTATTAGAAGCTTCTAGAAGCCACAGCACAGACGGGAGGAGCCTGACCCGTGGGTGCTCTGCCTGGAGCCTCACTGGGGTCACCTTCACTCAGTAACGACCCAGCCACAGCCTCTGCCTCTGCTTCTCGTCTAACGACTCACAAGGGGCCTGGGAAGTGCCTCTGCTTAGCCAGGAGGGCGGCCGGCTCTGGATGGAGCGCCCGCTGCCAGCCAGCGCCCGTCCCAGCCCCTGACCCCCCGGCCCCCGACCCCCGACCCCTCTCCGCTGTGTCCAGAACCTGCCACACCTGAGTCCCTGCTCCTCCCCCTGTGTCCTCCCGCCCAGCAGCTGCCTCAGAACCTGGGCTGCGGGGACAGTGGCTGCTGGTGCCACACCTCACCCCGGGGCCCGCCCGCCTCCCCGCCCGGTCCTAGCAGCTGCTGCCCCCTAGTGGCCGGCCTTGCTTCTCAACAAGTGAGCGGCCGACACAACAGCTTTTATTTGTCTTAATTTTCACCCGAGGATATTTTCCCATTGATTGTTAGAGAGAGAGGGAGAGACAGAGGGAAGCATCGGTGCGAGAGAAGCACAGTGATTGGCTGCCTCCTGCACGCGCCCTGACCAGGGCCCGGCCAGGAGGACTGAGGTACATGCCCTTGACCAGGATCGAACCCGGGGCCCTTCAGTCCACAGGCTGACGCTCTGCCCACTGAGCCAAACCCGTAGGGTCAGCTTTTCTTTTTTAAAAATTCATCTTTATTGTTGAAAGTGTCACAGGTGTCCCCCTGTCTCCCTCATGGACCCCCCCACCCCGCCTCCCAGGCCTTCATCACAGGACTGTCTGGGTCCGTGGCCACCCACATATGCCTTTAAGTGTTTCCAATAAAGGACCTCGACATTCCTCCCTGGCCGCGCTGGGAGGGCGGCCGGTCTCGCAGAGACCAGCCTGAGGCCGTGCTGTTCGAAGGAAGAGTCCAGCTCGCCGTCCGTCACTCTTCTCTCCAGACGTGCGGCCGTCTCTTCACGATTCCCATTCGCTCCCTTTTCTCTCGTCTTCGTGCCCTTTACGCCGTGAGATGTGTTCACTGGGGCTTCAGATTGCTTCTTTCGCTTCTAATGACTGTGATGAATCTCCCCCAGCGACTCCCGCATACGTGCGCGCATTTGTCACGGTTACTTTGAGATCATTACGATTATTGTGTCTACAGTGAGATTTCGGTTTCATTTAGCCATTGAGGGTGGGAACTGGCATGGAAAGCAGGGGGCTCATCCCGGGGGACCTCTAAGAGCGGAGCCCAAACTATGGGCGAGGAGAGGAATTCGATTCCGAAGCAGATGGAGAACCCAGAGGGGCAAAGCCGCGAAGACGTGAGGCTGGGCAAAGCCGTCTTGGATGCGAGCCCGGAGCCCGTCTGTAAAATGAAGCACCAACAAGTCGCACTCACCGAAATGGAAAGCGCCGCTCTTCCAGGCGTCACCTGGCAGGAGCGGGGAGGCCGCGGGCGGAGAGACGCCCGCAGACCCTGCGGCTGACGAAGAGGCGGCGTTTCAATGCTCGTCAGGAACTGGAGTCCACGGCAGGAAGGCAAGCAGCCGAGTCAAACGGGAGCAGCAGGCGGAGCGGGTCTTCGCGGAAGGTGGCGTTCGGGGGGAGGTGAGCGTGAGGGCCGCCGGCCGCCTGCAAACCTGAGCCCGGCCAGGCGCCGCCCCGACGGACGACGCGTTTCTGAAAGTCCGACCGCACGTTGGCACGAGCCACGGAGCCCCAGCGCTGGCGCCGCCGGCGGGACCACGCACGGTGCAGTCACTCGGGGAAAACCTGATGTTTCCTCCAAACGCACACACCGGCCCCTCCCAGGATCCGAGCACTCACTTCACTCCGCGGCCTTGACCCACGAGAGACGAAGACACGTGTCGATCCGCACCCTGGCACGCAGGTGCCCGTGGGATCTGTGTGTTGGTCGTTCCCAAAACGCTGCACACAAGCCAGAGTCCATCAGCGTCTGAATAAGCAAATCCCGGTGTCCACGTAGTGGCGCGCTACACAGCAATACAGTGACCTGCTGCCGGGTGCTGCACGCCGCGAATCTAAGCATAGGTGCAGCGAGTGGGAGGGAAGGAAAGCCCGTGGACGCTGTGTGACGTCATTGGGTCAAAGAAAACGTAAGGACAAGATCAGAAGTGGAAGCCGAAACCGGTGTGGCTCAGTGGATAGAGCGTCGGCCTGCGGACTGAAAGGTCCCAGGTTCGATTCCGGTCAAGGGCATGTACCTGGGTTGTGGGCATATCCCAGTGGGAGATGTGCAGGAGGCAGCTGATCGATGTTTCTCTCTCATCGATGTTTCTAGCTCTCTATCTCTCTCCCTTCCTCTCTGTAAAAATTCAATAAAATATATATTTTAAAAAAATCAGAAGTGGAAGAAGGACCAGAGGCTGCTCAGGGGGAGGGAGGGGAGGGAGGAGGAGGGGGAGGGGAGGGGAGGGGGGGGGGAGGGGGGAGGGGGGGAGGGGGGGGGGGGGGGGGGAGAGGATGGAGGGGGGAACTGCCTGGGGCCGGTGATAAACATGTCAGCGTGATCCTTGGTCCACACCGATGTCAAAACGCATCCAATTTCACTCTTTAAATATGTTTAGTGCCCTGGCTGGTGTGCTCAGTGGATAGAGCACCAGCCAGGGCACTAAGGGCCCGAAGGGTCCCGGGTTCGATTCCAGTCAAGAGCATGACTCGGTTGCAGCCTCATCCCCGGCCTGGGCCCTGGTCGAGGCTCATGCAGGAGGCAGCCGATCGATGTTTCTGTCTTTCCCTCTCCCACTCTCTCTAAAAATCAATGGAAAGATATCCTTGGGTGAGAATTAACCAAATATACCATATATATATCCCACATTCAAAGGCTGTTAAATCGCCTTGTTTACCCATCTCTTCAGAAAAAATCACTTCTACTGTCGTGGTAAACAACCTGCTTCCCTATTTATCATGGTCTGGCCCTCTAGCAACTTCAGCGCGAAATTATAGCTGATTTGCCTACCAACGCCAGGTGGTCTAATAATCTGGCCACTGAGTCTATATGTTCAGTTTAGTGCATGTCAGCGGTACCTCAATAAACTGAGAGGAAACCCAGAGAGGAGAGACCTGTGGAGGTCAAAGGGACAGAGTCAAGGGCGTGGCTGTGACATAGGAGGAGGGACGTCCTGTTTCCCATCAGGCAGACGGGACGTGCAATTAGTACAAACCGTCGCCGACATGGGGGGGCCGTGTGTGACTGGAGTGGGCGTGAGCGGAGCCAGTTTCCTAGAAATCACGTCATCCGTGCACATCACAGAGAACCGTAGGGCCGAGCGAGGCTGCCGCGGGAAGTGGCCTGCAGCCGCCTTTCCAGGTGGCCCAGCTCCACCCCCCGGCCGGTCGTGGGATTGTTTATCTCCCAGTGGATCATGACTCAGCGATCCCGATCCCACGGGTGAGACCCGACAGGACGGGTAAGTGGGGCACGCTCCATTCTGCGGAGAAGCCGCGGACCGGCTCCGGGTACCGGCTGTCCTCTCTGAGCCGGGCTCAGGTAGACACCCATCGGGGGGCTGGGATGGGCTCCGTCTCTCTGCACCCCCTCCCATCTCCATGCTGTTCGGCGCTCCCTCGTGAAAACGGGTGGACGGAGAGGGAAGTGGATGAAGGAGGTTACAGGCTTGACGAAGGGAAGGCCAAGTTTTACTGGATAAAGAAAACTCATGTTGAATTTCGTGAGAGCTCTGGTGCCAGTCGCAAACATTATTAAGAACTGACTAAAGTTTCCGCACATGCGTCGAGAACAATAATCGCACCGACTCCAACAGGGGTGTCCTGGCGATGAAATCAGTTAGTAATACACGCGGAACGGGCGAACGTGTTTGGTGTAGAACAAGGGCTCGGTAAACAGTAGCTAACAAGGTCCCAGACTACAGTCAGGACAATAAGACAAGTACAGAGTGTTTCGTTTGAGATGTAAACATACGTGTGTGTGAGTGTGTGTGTGTGTGTGAGTGTGTGTATGTGTGTGAACGTATGTGTGTGTGCGTGTGTGTGAGTGTGTGAGAGTGTGTGTCTGTGTGTGAGAGCATGTGTGTGTGTGTAAGCGTGTGTGTGTGCGTGTGTGTGTGTGAGAGTGTGTATGTGTGTGAGAGCATGTGTGTGTGTGTAAGCGTGTGTGTGAACGTGTGTGTGAGTGTGTGTGAGTGCGTGTCTGTGTGTGTGACTTAAGGAATGATAATCATACACAGCAAAGGCTGGAGAGATCTAGGTTGGTAGGAAAGTATAAAGAAGGGGCTACGCCCGGCCGGCCTGGCTCAGGGGCTGAGCGTCAACCTGTGAACCAGGAGGTCAGGGTTCAATCCCGGTCAGGGCTCAGGCCCGGGTTGTGGGCTCCGTCCCCAGTGTGGGGTGTGCAGGAGGCAGCTGGTCAATGATTCTCTCCCATCACTGTCTCTCTTCCTCTCTGAAATCAGTAAAAATATATTTTAAAAAAAGAATTGATCTACTCTTTCTTGGTGCTCATTTTCTTCTGGGTTCTTAGAAAAGGATCAAATTTGGGGATATATATTTAACAAATGATACTAAAATATATTTAACAAATGATACTAAAATTGATCATCAAGATCCAAAACCTAGAAAGCTAAACAATCAATAGAAGTGCACAACATTGGGGACCTCGGCAGGCATCTAACATGCAAATCAGGTCAACAATAGGATATATTTTCCATATCTAATTGGCAAAGCATTTTTTAACGTCACGGTAACAATATCCAATGGCATACTGGACGGTATTAGAAATGTATCAAAGTCTTTAAAATATACCGTGAGGGTGGATCAGAGCTTTTTAATGAATAATAAACAGGAATAAAGCGGAAAGATTCCAATGGAAAAAAACAGGCTCCAAACAAATGCTGCTGACTTCACCGGTTGCCATGGAGACACTTGAAAAGACTTCAGGCCTCGGGAACCACTTTACCTGGGGCGGGGCGTTCCCATGAAGAGGGGTTCTCCGTGTCCGCATGTTTTATGGGGAGATCTCCATGCGGATGTGACCTGGGTATAACTCTCGGAAAAATGCGTTGTTTCATCTTGAAATCAGTTTATAGAACCCACCGCACGTGTCCGGTTTTCCCATCTTGCTGGTCACAGGCTGAAAACTTCAGGAACGAGGGGCCGGTCTTGCTCCGTGAGCCGCGGGCCTGGTCTCTGGCGTGTGGTCCCACCACTTTCGGATAAAAACGCGTCTGACCTCCCCGCTGGCACCCCCAGGAGAAGGGGTTCTGTCTCGGCTGCTGGGAACCCCGGCCCCTCGCAGAGTGACAGGCATGGTGGCAGGTGGGGTGGGGGGCAGAGCGCCTGGACACGGCTGTGAGACGGAGCGAACACCGGGGTGTTTCATGGCAGCAGGACAACTATCCATGGAATGCCTCAGGCGGGCTCATCCGGCGGGAGGCGGGAGGGGGGAGGGAGGAGGGAGGAGGGAGGCGGGAGGGGGGAGGGAGGAGGGAGGGGGGGTGCCCCGGAGCTGCCGGGAGCCGCGAGGGGAGGGTGGACCCCCTGCCCAGGAGGAGGCGTACCTGTGAGGAGGTCCCTGGGCTCGGGAAGCCCACCCTGATGGGAGTGCCTGGCAGCTCAGCCCCGCTCCTCAGGGTCACTGTTCCACTCTGTCCGCTCCGCTCTGCTCTGTGAGAGGGGGTCCTGGGGCGCCCACCTGGCTCCTAGCCCCCCACCAACAGCCTGCGGGGAGCCCCGCTGCCTCGAGGGTCCTGAGGGGCACGGGTCTGGGAATTCTGAGGGGTCCTGTCCGGATTGTGTGCGGCGCCCTCCGTTCCCACCTGCCGGACACTTTCTCAGGATGAGGGGGCTGTGGGTCTGCAGGAGAAACACCACAGAGATGACGTCAGAGCACGTGGAACCGACGTGGCTGCTGACTGTAGTACAGGGGACAGTGCTCCACCCACTGAGCCACCCGGCCAGGGCAGGCTGGGGTCCTGGTGCATCAGGTGTTTATCTCCATGGAAACGGCTTCAGCCACGGTGACTTGCACTTCTGGGTCGAGCCAGGAGGGGTCCCAGGACAGGACCGGTTCTCTCACAGCCATGCCTCTCTCCGTCTCTCCCTCCCTCCCACTCTCTCTCAAAATCAACGGGAAAATACCCTTGGGTGAAGATTACCAAGAACAAACAAACAAACAAACAAACAAACTGCTTAATCCTGTGTGTTTAGTGCACAGAGACCAGAGTCGGAGTGAATATCTCAGGCGAGGAGGCTGTGGACCCGGAATGCCGGCCACAAGCCGCGGCTCTGGGGCCACGTTCACGCGTTAGCTGCACCCGCCAGCCGCACGCAGGACACGCCCGCTGGTCCCGGCAGGTGTGTCATCACATGACAACGTGGAAACACCCCCTGCGCTCCCCACGACTTCGGAAATCAGACTCCACTTTTAACTATAAAGATGTTAGGCTGCCGGGGGAGCTCAGGGCTGACGCACAGAGAACGGCTCACGCAGCGGTGCCCTCGGCGGAGCATTAAAACAAGGAGACAGGCCGCCTGGAAATTCCAGTGACGCTGCTTTTAAATATGTTTTTGTTGATTTCAGAGAGGAAGGGAGAGGGAGAGGGAGAGAGAGAGAGACATCAATGATGAGAGAGAATCACTGATCGGCTGCCTCCTGCACGCCCCCCCCCCCCCCACCCACACTGGGATCGAGCCCACAACCCAGGCATGTGCCCTGACTGGGTTTCGAACCCAGGACCCGTCAGTCCACAGGCCGACGCTCTACCCACTGAGCCAACCGGCTGGGGCCCTGAGACGTTGCTGCTCTGACTGCCCACCTGTCCTTGACGAGCTCACTGGACCCTCGCAGCCGCTTCTGCAGACGATACTACTGTTACCCCCTGTGGACACGTGGGAATGGAGTTCAAGGACGTGTGGCTGTTAACGGACGCTCCCAGGGAGCTCAGAGACAGGATTCGAACCCGGGACATCTGCATATGAGCCCCGACTCTCAGCCACGACGTGGGCCCCGGGAATGAGGGTTAAATGAGAGCGGCTTTGGGTCTCCCTCCAACAGGACCAGGCTTCTCTGAGGCAGAGCTGCTCGTCTTTGCATTAACTTTTGGAGAAGACGGGGGTTCCTGTACGTCCGTATTTGCAACAGCAAAGGACACGCATAGCAAGAGTTTTCTTGGTCTGATGGGCGACTGGAAGTCCCTACCTGAGGCCTTCAGACAATTAGAAGAGGAGTGACAGCTGATTGGCGCCCACTACGTGCCTTGCATCCCCAGGTCTCTGCACACTCACTCTCCTCCCATCCTCGCGGGGTCCTGAGACCCGACCCCGTTAGCTCTGGGTTCACGTCAGCATGTCCTGAGGTCCCGAGAGGTTACCACTGACCACCACGTTTCCATGGTGATCAAAAAGGGGTGACCCACCCCCACCGGCAGCCACGGCAGTTCCAGCTCAGATTCTGAGCTCCCATCAACCCCACCTCGGTACAGTCACACCGGCTCCCCTGACAGGCACCCACAAATTCACTCTCGGTCCTGGCTTCCCGCCCGATGGGTTATTATCTCTAAAACGTGCTCTGTCTTGATTTACTTCTGTTTCCTAAATAATGTTTTGGGTTTTTTTTAATTGATTCAGAGAGGAAGGAAGAGAGGAAAATATCAGTGATGAGAGAATCATGGATCGGCCGCCTCCGGCACACCCCCCGCTGGGGGTTGAGCCCGCAACCCGGGCCTGAGCCCTGACCGGGAATCAAGCTGTGACCTCCTGGTTCCTAGGTCAACGCTCAACCACCGAGCCACACAGGCCGGCTGTTTCCTAAAGGTTGTATTTTGTTCTGGAAACCGTTTCTGATCTGCGAAGCCAGCAGCGTGGCTGCCCTTGAGGTTACCCTGGTCCGTCTCAGAATCGCTCTGACTCACTCCTGACCCTCTCAGTGCCGTGCGAGGCTGGATTTGCATGCAATTTGCTTTTATAAATCACGGGATCACTGTCGCTTCGTTCGGCAGCTTTGTGGCAGTGGAACGAGAGCATAATTACATGTGTATCGGGGCAAAGAAGCTAAGCCTGCCAGCCTGACCTATGGGCTGGTCGGTGGCCTCCCTGCCTTTCTTTAAGGGCCGTTTGCGGGGAGGGAGTTCGCTCTGTGACCATCTGTGCTCACCCTCCGGGATGTCTGACCTTCGGAGAAACTGGGGGGCCCTTCCCAGCTCCCCTTTAATGAGCTGCCGAGAAGAGAACTGGCTGCCTCACTCGATAAAGGGAGCTTGTTTCTTGTTCCCCGGAAGGAACGGGGATTTTGGGAAACTGCCTGGGGGCTAGAAGTCTTCTTTCTTATTTTAAAATATGTTTTTATTGATTTGGGAGAGAAAGGAAGGGAGAGAGAGAGAGAGAAACATCCATGTGCGAGAGAAGCATGGATCGGCTGCCTCCTGCACGCCCCTGATGGGGACGCAGCCCGCACCCAGGCCTGTGCCCGACCCGGAACCGTGACCCCCTGGCTCCTAGGCGAGCGCTTAACTACTGGGCCACACCGGCCGGCATGAAAGGCTCCATCATTTCCTGCTGTGAGGAGGGAGAGGGCGCAGTGGGCTTCACAGATGCTGGGTCCATTCTGCTCTTTGCCCTTCAGCTGTTTAATAAAAGCGAGTGAAACAGGACTAAGGCCTAAGGTGTGACAGACACAGGCACAGCGCCTGCGGCCTCTGGCTCCTGTGTCACGAAGGCCCAGGAATCGGGCGACCAGCGGCCCCTGCACCTTCGTCCTGTTCTGCTGCCTCAGGGCCCACATTTCTGCAGAATCCAGGATCCTCCGGGGCCCAATGGTGGGTGACATGCGCTCCCAACAATGACCTTCTCACCCAGACGCCCCCAGACGGTGACTGTGGCGATGGGGAAGGTGCGGGGAGAGCAGGCACCTCACCTTCTGGACGGATGCTGAGAGGCCCCAGGAAAGGTGGGGGCCGGGCACGCAGGGAGGACGCCTGCGGGTGGGCACAGGCGTGCGGTCAACAGCGCAGCCGGGAGCAGAGGACAGGGGGGAAGCCTGCTTGCCTTGTCTGAGGACATCGTCTGCACAGGCAACCCACCAGCTGCTCCCCTCCCCCTCTGACCTCCCAGCTGCCCGCCTCCCCCCTCTGACCTCCCAGCTGCTCCCCTCCCCCCTCTGACCTCCCAGCTGCTCCCCTCCCCCCTCTGACCCACCAGCTGCTCCCCTCCCCCCTCTGACCCACCAGCTGCTCCCCTCCCCCCTCTGACCCACCAGCTGCTCCCCTCCCCCCTCTGACCTCCCAGCTGCTCCCCTCCCCCCTCTGACCTCCCAGCTGCCCCCCTCCTCCCTCTGACCCCACTGCTGTCCATAAACACGCAGCTCTTCCCAGCTCGGCGGAGGCCGTGGGTCTGAATTATAGCCTCTGTTTCCACGAACAAAAGGTCCATCCTTTAGTTTAAATTAAAATCTTGCGAAGTTCCCCTCAGCCTTCACCGTGCGGAGTGAAAGGCGTTATGTAGTACGGACGGTGCCCATAAGGACCGTCTGGGTTTGCAAATGGAATGTTAAACACAGACCCAAAACAGCTACATTTTTCAGCGCTGGAATAAAATGAAGTCCATGTGCAAACAACAACAACAACAGAGCAAGAAGAGTACAACGTATTTCAGAAGAAATACAGGAACATGAGAGACGGCCCGGCCGGCGTGGCTCAGCGGTTGAGGTCAGGGTTCGATTCCCGGTCGGGGCACAGGCCCGGGTTGTGGGCTCCATCCCCGGGGGGGGGGGGGGGGTGTAGGAGGCAGCCGATGATCCATGCTTCTCTCTCATCATTGATGCTCCTCTCCTCTCCCTCTCCCTCTCCTTCATCTCTGAAATCAATAAAGACATATTTTTTTAAAAAGACAGGAAAACGTTACCTCTGACACCATAGGGGTTTACGCTGCGACCACGGGCGGATGTGTCATCTCAGTGGAGCAGGAGGCACGAGGTGAGAACCGGCCTTTCTGGCACTCACCTTGCAGGAGCTCTGCCCAGGGGTCGCCGGGGGGTCCTGGTCCCTTGGCCACACTGACCCGTAGGTCCAGGTCACCTTTGGCCTTGGGGTCACTAGTCTCGGGGGGATTGGGGGCCTTACAGGTGGAATTCCCCGACAGTCAGAGGACGTGGTCACCAGGACAGGCCTGCACCTGAGGGGTCACTCCTGGTGGGGAAGCAGGTCTGTCTCCTGGTGGCTGGTGTCCCACCCACTCCCCTGAGCAGCGATTGGCCGCCAGGGCCCCGGCCTCACTCAGGACACAGGCCCAGGCCCGAGCCCCCAGGAAAGGGGAGCAGCCCAGGTTCCTTGTCCCAGCGACTCCTCGTTAACCTGTAATAACCGGGGAGCAGGACGCACTGGTGCTCCCCGGCTGCAGGCGCCTGTGCCCATGGCATTCCAGCCCTGCCCCCCGCCGCCCTGCAGGGATGAGTGAGGTGGGCGGCCAGGTGGCCATTATCACACTTTGAAGACTCAAAATAAACCTCCGTTTACATGCGTGTGGGGCCAGCGGCGCCGTAGCCACCACACTAATGAGATGTTGCCGCGCTTGTCCCCGGGGGAGAAGGAGGAAGAGTGGAGAGGCGCCTCGGTCACGGGGGGGGGACATATAAGGAGCCCTCGCCACCCCGCCACCCCACCACCCCGCCACCCCGCCACCCTGCAGAGCGGACATGCACCCGGGCTCACTGTGTCTCCTGGGCGCCCCCTGCGCACCCCGCTGCTGTGACCCGGGGGCGCCCTCGGTTGCCGTTTGCTCGGGTGACACCAGCTCTGCCTTTGGGCTCTGCCTACCCAGCTGCCACCAAGGGACCCTCTGGCTCCTGGATGACGGCCAGGGAGGCCACGGACACGCGTGGAGCTGCGAGCCCAGTGCCTGCACCATGAGCTGGGACCCCCAGACCTGCTGTGCGCCCGGCCGCTGTCCCGCTCCCGCAGGGGGGACGGCCTGCAGTGCCTGGGGGACCCCCAACGCGGGACCAGGACCAGGACCCTGCCCCGGCCGCCGCCCCAGCTGCCGCCCATGCACCTGGACCCAGGGGCGCGCACCCCACGGCCCCACGTGCAGCCCGTGCGCCCCTGCAGCCGGCCGGACCCTGGGCGTCGGCCCCCCACGCCTTGCTCGCCTGGGCTGCTTCCCCGGGAGCGCCCTGCCCCTGCCCCCCTGCAGACGGGGCGGCCCCTGGGGCAGAAGCTGCGGAAACCCTGGCTCCATACCTGGCTTCGCCCCCTCCCACTGCGTGGCCAGCAGCTGCCAGTCCCGAAACTGCGTCCTGAGAGACGGCCCCTGGCCCAGGCTCAGGCCCGCGAGCTGCCCGCCACTGAGCTGTGTTTCCAGAAACATCCGGCCGCTGAGCCACCTGCCCGGCACCTTCCCACCGCTGCGGTACCTGCGAAGCGGCTGCAGGGCCTGAGCTGCTGCTGTGCGTGTTGCATCCGCGGCGGCAGCTGCTGGAGAAGGTGCTGTGTAGGGGCCTCTTGACTCTTCCATGGAGCTACTTCCGTCTTAGGAGCCTGGTCGCATTCGCCGCTGCTCCCTCCGGCGCCAGGACCCTGACCCCCCTGACCCCCACGCTGTCCCTCTGCGCTGTCCACGCCGGGCAGACCTGGGGCCGCGTCCTTGCCTCTGAGCCCGCCCCGGGGGAGCGCCCACGGGCACGGCCCCGCTTTCTGGGGTGGCCTCACTGTCACTCTCCCACCCACCTTCCCGGGGAGAGGGGCCCTGGGCTTGGACGCTGACTCCAGCACCTCCTCTCAGATCATGGTCCTGCTGTCAAGTCCTGTCAACTGCGGAGCTCGGTTCCTAGCAGCTGAGGGCGCATCTCAGCGAACGGACGGAGCTGGGTCACCCTCCCCCGCGCTGGTCATGGCTGCGAGCAGGGGGTCCCCGGGTTCGCAGTGGGACCCCCAGCGCCTTCTCTTCCGAGGAAGCCGGGTGCACGCTGGCACACGCTGGTGCTCCTGGGGCCTGGCAGGGCCTGGGCGGAGCCTCGGGACCGGAGACACGTGTAGGAAGGAGGACAAGACACTCGCCGGCGGTCACAGTTAGGGACCGTCCACTCCGGCTCCTGCCTGGTCATCCCTCACCTCCTCCCCAGGCGTGGCTGTCTCCTGGAAAATGCCGGTTCGCAGGAAATAAAGTCATTTCCGTGGGGAAATAGTGATTTTCATTATGTTTTATTTCGTGCTCATGCATTTTATTAGCATTCACGCCCACATGCATACCACTGTCCAAGCACTAGCTTCCTGCCAATTAGTTTCTGTTCTAAATTAAAAAGATAAGGAAGGTGTAATATGAATTCCCAAGACTTTGATTCGTTTTGCTCTATTTTTAAATATATTTTTTACTGATTTCAGAGAGGAAGGGAAAGGGAGAGAGAACCACGGGTCGGCTGCCTCCTGCACACCCCACGCTGGGGGTGGAGCCGCAGCCCGGGCCTGTGCCCTGACCGGGAATTGAACCCTGACCTCCTGGTTCCTAGGTCGACGCTCGAGCACGGAGCCACCCGGCCGGGCCTGTCCTATTTTACGCGCTAACTAATACCTATCTTAGAGAGGCCGCGGCTGATATTTATAGGAGCATTTGGGGAAATCACTATAAAATAAAGCAATTCCATAACAAGCATATGCAGTAATGAGTGCGTGTATGTTTCCTCGCCCAAGAGGTGTAGCTCTTGGTTCCGCAGAGAATGTTTGGGCTTTGAAACAGACTTAACAACGAATTCTCCGGGAGTGATTTCCCCTCCGTGACGCTCTCCACGCAATGAAGATAAAACCACTCGTCCAGGGGCGACAGTGGCACGCGTCCTAAGAGTTTTTATAAGTGAAAAGCAACTTCGCACTTAGGGTCGAGGACAACGGCGCCTGGAGGTGGGTGAGCTGCAGGCGGCTGTGGCTGAGGTGGGCGGGGGGTGGGGGGGGACGGTCCATGTCCGTGTCAGGGACCGAAACGCAAACACGCACGCAGCTTACATATGGGCTCCCGTCCGATTGTTTCCACAGTAGGTCTACCGTGGGCGGGAGGGGTGGGGGGAACTAAAGCACACAGCCTGCGCTGTGTTAGCTTTGGGGGGTCAGTAATACAGTAACGACTGTGTGTGGTGCCAGGTGGGAACTGGAAATACCAGGGGGACAATCTGTAAAGTATATGCCTGTCTAACTGCCATGCTGTACACCTGACCTAATATAAATCCTATATAATAAAAGGCAAATATGCAAGTCATCCCCTCGGGAGTTCGTCTGACCAGGAGTTCGACCGCTTGCTATGATGTGTGCTGACCACGAGGGGGCGGTCCAGAACGGAGGAAGGCCCCATCAGCCTCTAGTAATAATACTGAATGTCAAAAAAATAAATAAAAACGCAACTCCAGAAAACTCGATTATACTCATGTGTTTAAACGTAAAAAATCAATGAACTTTTTAACTGAACAGACCAGTTTTCCTGTCTAAACTGCAAGGCCCGTGGGTGCTGGCCTGGGAAGCCCCATGTCTGCGGGCAGTGGCGTGGCTGACCGGCCACCACAGCACAGCCAGACCCGCGATGGCCACAGGGTTGTGGTCACACCTGGTCACACGGGAGATGGGACTGGCGGTGGTCAGTTCCGATCCTGCCACTGAACAGCCGTGTGACCGAGATGAGGACCCGCCTCCCCTCTGGGCTCGGTGTCTGACCAGCCAGGAGGGGTGAGAGGAGGGAGCCCGCACCCTCTGAGATACCACCATTTTATTCTCCACGGATCCTGAGGGTGGGCTCGGCCCCAGGATAACAACACCCCCCACCCGTGGCCCTGAGGGCGGGTGGCACTGCCTGCAAGCCTCGCCCAGCCTCCTGGCACCCCCCCACCCACCCCCGCAGAGCATGGAGCCCCGACCCAATGGGAACAGCGTGATCCCCGATGCTGAGCGCTTAGGGGACGACAACAGGGAAAACAGCTGCGAACCCAGCACAGGCGCCACCACCTGAGGCCTGACCACCCTGCAAGGCAGCAGCAAAGCACAACCTTCCCCAGACCCTCTCTCCACGCGGGCGGATCCCAAGGGGACCTGCAGCCTGATCCTGACTGTGGGCCTGTCCGACCCGCCAGGTGCTTCCCTGGCTCCCTTCCCGGTTCCCTTCCCCAGGGGAACCTCCTAGCCAGCCCCAGTGAGAGGAGCTTTAACCCCCTGCCCCCCACCTGTTAATGACACGGACGCCCCCCCCACCCCCAGGCAGGAGCCGCCTTTGCTGGGACCCCGTTATTCCATGGCCTTGAGTTCCCGGGAAGCTGTGCACATGACGTGGGTGTTTCTGAGGCTCGTCTACTGATGGGGGGACTTACAACCTGGCAGACAGGGTACCGCTCACACCACCTTAACTCTCAGACACAGATGCTGCGTGAACAGGGGGTTAAGTTTCTCATATGTTAATAGGGGGTTGGGTTTTTCTTATGTTTCCTTTCATGGCCTGTGTGAATCGATGGAGGAGGTGACTCAGCTGTGAATCCAGCGAGCAGAACCCATAGGCAGGATCAGGCCAACCCGCCAGGAGTCAAACCATCATCTCCTCGCCATCATCTCCTCACCATCAACTCATCACCATCATCTCCTCGCCCGATGACTAAGGACAATAGCTGGCGTCCATTGATCCCCGGCCTGCACGTAGCTGCATCCCGTCCCCAGCCTCCCCCAGTCCCGTCCCCTTACAGGCCTGTCCCCTGCACCTGCTGGAAGGCAGGGGTTGATGCTGTAAGCGCCCATCTTCTTGGTGGGCTGGCCTTCTCAGTAAATGCCTGATGGGATGCCACCTGCCTTCGTGATTGGACACAGCAACAGGCAGCCGAGCCCCGCCCCCTCTGGGGTCCCCAGGACTGTGGCCTGGGAGGGAAGGGGCCAGGGCAGGCCCTCGGGGCCCGAATTCCCTCCAGCACCTCATTTTCTGAGGAAGAGCTGCAAACTGCAGGCGCTCCAAGTCCTGCACCCCCACCTCCCCCCGAACACCATAAAACCTCATAAACCACCTCCTCACACCTGCCCTGCTGGGGGGTAGGTTCCCCACCTGCCACAGATGCACCGTCACAGGGTGACGGTCAGGTACACACGGAGGTTTGCCATCCGCTCTCCAACCTGTGAGCCTCTTACAAGAGGAAAGGAAGAACAGTCGGGCATGGTTTTGCAGCGACCTCTCCACGCGGTGCAGCCTGCGGACCTGGGCTTCTTCGTCCGTCAGTGAGAGGGTTACTAACGCACCGCTCCCCCGGGCGGGTCCGAGATCGTCTCTGCTTGTTTTAAAGCAGGAAATGAACGGAAAACACAGAGGGAGGGCCAGCGCGCTGATCGCTGATCCATGGGATCAATCCTGAGACCTGGAGACGAGATGAAACGCTAGAGTGAGCCTGGCCCAGGTGACGGGAGCAGGGCCAGGCCGCCCCGAGGAGACCTTCTTAGGCTAAGAGGCAGAGTGGACGGTTCTGCCACTGTTGCTAACGCTGTTTCCGGTTGCTCGTCACCCCCAGCCATGGCCTTTCTGAGGAAAGCAAGGACAGTGTGCCCCCCCTCCCCCCGATTTATTCTTGCCCCAAGGCAGCATCAGCCCTGAAACACTGTACGGAGGATCCTGGTCAGTGTTCAGGCCGCTCTGAGCTAACCTCTCAGCAGCGGGGCTTATGGCCGAGCCCCTGTCTGCTTGCAGACAGCGAACCTATGCAGCGAGGGCCTTACCGTTCCAGGGCAGGAGGAGTAGGGAAACTGAGGCAGGAAAGTGAAAACAAGGCCAGCCTGGCCGGGTGGCTCAGTGGTTGAGCATCAACCTATGAACCAGGAGGTCAGGGTTCGATTCCTGGTCAGGGCACAGGCCCGGGTTGCAGGCTCCATCCCCAGTGGGGGGGTGTGCAGAAGGCAGCTGGTGCATGATGCTCTCTCATCATGGATGTTTCTCTCTCTCTCTTCCCTCTCCCTTCCTCTGAAATCAAATAAAAAAATATATTTTTTAAAGAGGCCAGTGACAAAACGCACCATGAAATAAGAAACGTATTTTTTCACGCCCTTGCTCTGTGAGAAAACAACAACCTGCTGCTAACACAGCCGGCCAATCGCAGCCCCGGATGAGACTGGGTGAGGCCCACGCAGTCTGACCGGCACTGGCCTTGGACACACATTGTTAACAGAAAGCCAGGACAAGGAGCAGGAGAGTGTGGGCCACACACGTTACAGACGAAGGAGGAGGAAGAGGAACATGACCCCACGCTGACAATCTCCTAAATGTTCCCCCGCGCTTAGGAGCTCACACAGAGAACACGCAGCTGGCCGGAATGGGGGGGAGGGGTAATTCTCGAAATGAGGGACTTACGGGGAAGCGAGGGGAGGGGGGGCAAGGGCTCTCATTTTTCTGTCTTCATCAGCGAATGTGCGTGTATTTAAATGCAAATGCCTTCATGCATTATGCATATAATAAAGCACGTCTTAGCGCGATGGTTTTAAATAGAGGCTCCAGCTGCCTGCGAGTCCAGCCTAAGCCGGTCGGTTATTCTTGCTCTGGATGTAGTTAGTGAGGGGGTTGCTGGTGGCGCACTTGGCCCCCCCGGCCATGGCCACGGCCAGCTCAGCCGGGTGCACGTGGGACCCCTCTGTCCGTGCCCCAGGGATGTGCTCCTTTCAAAATATTAGCGCCTCGTACATTTTCAGTGTGAATCTCAGAGGGCAGGCTGGGGAGGGGGTGGGAAGAAATCAACCAAAGACCTTGTATGCATATAAGCATATGCATAACCCACGGACACGGACACGGACAATCGGAGAGGGAAGGCCTGGGGTGGGGGCGGGGTGGGTGGGAGAGGTCAATGGGGAAGGGGGGAAAGGGGGCGACTGTAATACTTTCAACAATGAATATTTTTTTAAAAAAATGCTAACTTTCCCTCAAGTACTTTTATCAGCCAAAGATGCACAACCTTTACACACACACACACACACACACACACACACACACACACACACAGGAAACTGTTCTGTGGTTTGATATCTCATCCAACAAGTCTTTGCACGGAGTCTGTGGGGGTTTCCAGGAGCAGTGGACCGATCTTGGCTTCCCAGGGGCAGCCCGAGCCCACTGGCCCGCGGGCGCAGACACAGAGCAGTGGCTTTAAATCGAGGCCACTGGGGTCTGCATGGTCAGGACCCCTTGCCCTGGCTTAGGATCCTTCCTGATACCCGTGTGGAGTGTTCTGTCTCGCTTCCTAAGTGTCGCCGTGAGAGAGTCCCATGATTCTCGGGGAGTTTGGGTGAAACTGCAAACGAATGAGAGCATCATGAACGTGCCCTGCCCCCATCACACGCCTCGTCCCTCTCTGCTCACGGGGCTGAGTGGCTGTCCCTCCCCCGGGTCCTTACTCAGGTTTTTTCTGTCCCTTCTTTTTTAAATATATTTTTATTGATTTTGGGGAGGAAGGGAGAGAGAGAGAGAGAAACATCAGTGTTGAGAGAGAGTCAAGGCTGCCTCCTGCACGCCCCGCACTGAGTATAACGCCTGCAACCCGGGCCTGTGCCCTGACCTGGACTCAAACCGTGACCTCCTGGTTCATAGGTTGACATCCAACCACTGAGCCACACTGGCTGGGCTCTTTCTGTCTCTTAGATGCTGTCTGTTGCCCAAAGACGATCAGAATGCCCTTCTCCTTTCTCTATATATGATCCCGCACCCGCGAGTCGAGAGTCACGTGTGGTGGCGGAGGCGTGATGGAGGCACTGAAGTGAGAAATGCCATTGGAATGCTGGCTCCCCAAGGGATCCGGGGAGTTTCCGCCTGTTCCCTAACCTCCCTGAGCTTTATTTTCATGAAAAGTGGGGTTAGTGACACCTACGGAGAGGAGTTCTTCTCAGCATTAAAAATGGAAGCCCGAGGCAGAGGAGCCCTTCAGCGTTTTAGTAGCTGCTCATGCCGGACCACCTCGCTCTCTGTTCTCTGTAGGTCCCTGCCCCATCCATCGAAACACCTTCCTCACAGCGGACAATAATATCATATCCGTTTCGGGTGCACACCCCGGAGATTAGACATGACATATGCACCCAGTGATCGTCCCAGTAAATCCCACACCCCAGCACCGTTCCCGGTTATTACAATAGTGTGGACTATATCCCCTGTGCTGCTCTTCACGCCCCGTGACTGTTCTGTAACAACCAATCTGTACTTCTCAATCCCCTCACCTTCTCCCCCAGCGCCCCAACTCCCCACCCATCTAGCAACCCTCAAAATGTTCTCTGCGTCTATGAGTGTTTCTGTTCTGTTCGTTTATGCTGTTATTTAGAGTCAATTGTTGATAAACATGTCTTTATTGCCACTTTATTGTTCATGTGTTTTATCTTTTTAAAAATATTTTTCTTCTTAAAGAAAGCACTCTAACATTTCACGTAATGCTGGTTTGGTGGTGACGAACTCCCTTAGCTTTTCTTGTCTGGGAAGCTCTTTATCTGACCTTCGATGCTAAATGATAGCTTTGCTGGGTAGAGTAGTCTTGGTTGTAGGTTCTTGCTTTTCATCACTTTGAATATTTCTTGCCACTCCCTTCTGGCCTGCATAGTGTCTGATGAGAAATCATCTGACAGTCTTATGGGTGCTCCCTTGTAGGTAACTGACTGCTTTTCTCTTCCTGCTTTTAAGATTCTCTCTTTGTCTTTAGCCCTTGGCGTTTTAATCATGATGTGTCTGGGTGTGGGCCTCTTTGGGTTCATCTTGTTTGGGACTCTCTGTGCTTCCTGGACTTGCATGTCTATTTCCTTCACCAGGTGGGGGGAGTTTTCCGTTATTATTTTCAGTTTCTTGCTTCTTCTCTTCCGTAAGCTCTTTGTGTTAGATGCCTACCATCCACTTCCAGATCTGACTTCTGAACTCATGACAAGAAAGCAATTAGTGCCCCAACACGTGCAGTTCAACAGGCTTCAGAAAGATGCACTTATGACTGTGTCAAAATACACATTACTCAGGTGATATAGACCTTATTTCATACTTATTTAGGCGAGCAAGATTCTTTAAGGAGATGACTCTAAAGCAGTTAATTATGTTTACACTTATTTGCAACCACTTGAACACTTAAAAATTATAAATATATATATTTGTATACCCCACCCTCGTCCCTTATCACCACACAGTGCTAGCGAACAATTCCTCATTCTCACAGCTCCTTTTCCCAGCCCTGCACCCCAAAACTAAACCAATGAAGCAGGCAACCTGGCCACAGCTCTCTGATTAATGAAGGTTAAGCTGTAGTTAACTGCTAACTAATTAAGAAGGAGGAAACACAGGCGTGCGGGCACGGGCATGTCTGTGAGTGTGTGTAAAAGAGGAACCTAAGGATGATGCCAGAGGGCTTACTTCCCATTTACTTTAAAACTATGCATTTCCCCATTGCTATAATTTGAATAATTATACCTAAGTACCCACTGGAGCATGAAACTAACTGTAGAATCCTAATTCAGCCCCCTAGCAATTTAATGAATTAAATTTGTTTGCTTTTCCTAAATAAAATATCTCCCAGTGTGCTATCTCCTATTAGAGTTTAGCTATTGTTAGTCCTGGTGGAGCATTCTGCGGAAATATGTGTTTAGTGCTTCCTATGCATATTCATTTGCCAAGAAACCAATAAAAATGCTAGAAACAAGGCCACTGAGTGACATATATGACTGACAGGGCATATATGCACCTAGTGACTATGCTTAAATATGCTTTTTATATAAAAATGGGAAGTTTTTCTTTTCTATAGGCATTGTCCTCATAAGATTTAGATCTGCAGATAATACTTAAGCAGCATTATACTCCTGTGTTGTTTTAGGTCATAAATATAATTTACAAATATCTTTTGTATATTTGTCATCAAATGCCCATCAAATGCAAGGATTTAAAAATACTATGTGTTTAGAAGGTAGCCTTGGTGAGTATGTCTCTATTTTCTGAAACTGGGGATCTTAGGCATCTTAATACCAAAGCAGTGTAGTCCACACACATCACATGTCCCTCAAATGACCAGCTGGATGCTCGGTACATGCTTGTTATAGTCGCGATAATCTATATCCTATATAATAAAAGGGTAATACGCAAATAGACCGAATGGTGGAATGACTGGTCGCTGTGGTGTGCACTGGCCACCAGGGGGCAGACGCTCAATTCAGGAGCTGCCCTCTGGTGTCAGTGCACTCCCACAGGGGGAGCGCCACTCAGCCAGAAGCCAGGCTGACAGCTCGCAGCTGGCGAGTGCAGCGGCAGTGGTGGGAGCCTCTCCCGCCTCTGTGGCAGCGACATCACCTGAGGGCTCCTGAACTGAAAGGCCGCAGGCTGGGCTGAGAGAAACCCCCTCTACCCCCAGCACACGAATGTCGTGCACCGTGCCTCTAGTTTATATATAAAAGCCTAAGTGACCGATTGACCATTCGACTGTTCAACCGGTTGCTATGATGCACACTGACCACCAGGGGGCAGACGCTCAATGCAGGAGCTGCCCCCTGGTGGTCAGTGCACTCCCACAGTGTGAGCGCTGCTCAGCTGACTGACGGGCACCAGACGCCGGGTTCATGGCTGGCGAGCGCAGCTGCGGTGGTGGGAGCCTCTCCCATGGACACTCCCCCTACATGCCCCGCCCCCCCCATTCAGTGGGACCCCAGAGGCAGGGACCAGGATTGGGACCAGCATCAGGACCGACGGCGCGAGCCCACGGTCGCTTCTTGGCCCTGGATGCATCGGTATCACCCTAGGACAGGCGCACGGAAACCGCAGTGGGGTGGCAGTGAGCCTACTGAGGGGTGGCAGCAGGCGCAGTGGGGCTGGGATGAGGGGGAGCGGCAGGGCGCCCAGCCCAGCTCCGGCTCCTTCCTGCCACCTGCTGCTTTGCATACAACTACATCCCTCAGGGGATGTCGGGCTGCCAGTGTCGGCCTGATCCCCACCAGTGCACGAATGTGTGGACCGGGCCTCTAGTTTATTTATAAGGAAACTTCTGAGACAGTTAAAGTGGAAACCAGGGCATCCCCCAAAAGTGTATATACACTTTAACAGCTGACAACTCACTTAATTTTCACTCCTTTTGGGGTTTAACTGATTTGAAGTCATGGGAGAGGCCAAACTAAGTTTCGAACAAAGACAATTTATCCTGATGTGCCACTCGGCTGTTCTTATGGGACACAGAGAAGATAGCGGTCGGCGAGCTGGGGGCACACAACACACAACGAGCTGGTTCTTGCTGTCTGAGCTGCCTTTGCTTCCCATTCTCAGCGGCGCCGGGACCAGAACAGCCATCCGTTCGAAAACAGGTGTTAACAGAAAAATAAAAGAATTATTCGCTTCTGTAGATTCTTTTCAATGTTGAACACGCACTGGATGTTGACAAACACTGACTTCATCACCGTCCCAAGTGCGTATGCCCTTTTGGGGACACCCGCTCAGGCCTCAGGAACAGTTCTGCCGGGTCCCCTCCAGCGGCTCAGACCCAGGTTTGATCTCCTCTCCCCCCGACATTCTCCTTTCAGCCGCCCTCGCCCTCGCCCTCGCCCTCGCCCTCTGCACGGCTCCCCCAGCTCCGAGCAAACAATAGGTCTTCTCCGCCTACAACATCCTGGGCCAAAGTGGGAACAAAACCAGGTGGTTCTGGCCCAGGGCCTTCCATGGCCAACACAGAAGGCTCGCCGCTGCCCCCTGGTGGTGAGACGTTGCCTTTAGGAAAGAAAGGCTTGGCTGCCCTCCCAGGCGGTGGAGGGACCGGCCTTCCTGCCTACAGGATCCCGGTCACTAAAGGACGCTCCCCTGTCACAGCAGGTCGCCTGGTAGGTTAGCCCAGGCGCCCTCTCCGCTCTGCACTTCCATGGGAATTCTGGTCCCCGGTTCCGAGCTCCGACTTCAGAGCTCACGTGGGGCAGGGGCAGTAGAGAGATGCTTGGGGACAAGGCAGCAAGGGCAGGCCACACAGACCGGGCGGCCGTCTCAGACCAAGTCCTGTTTCCCTGGATTCCAACCCCGGGGATGTGGGCTGCAGCAGCAGGCATGAGCCCCGGCCCGTGTGGCTCAGTGGCTGAGTGCTGATCTATGCACCAAAGGTCACGGTCAGGGCACAGCCCGGGTTGCGGACTGGATCCCCAGGAGGGGGCGTGCAGGAGGCAGCGATCAAAATTTCTCTCTCATCATTGAAGTTTCTCTCTCTCTCTCCCTCTCCCTTCCTCTCTGAGATCAATAAAATCATGAGTGCATGTGTTTTTAAAGAGGCTCGCACGGAAAGTGAACAAGGTTTCCCCAGCAAGTCCCACGCCAGATGCAGGCCCGGCTGCTGACACTCCCTGGGCCCCCACAGCAGACGGTGGAGATCCCACTTCTGTGCAGAAATGTGCAACCTGCATCCTCTACGGCTCTGCTCTCCCCTGCGAAGGTGTGACTAGGGAGAAAGCAGTACCGAGCCCAGAGTGGCTCTGAGTGACTTGGCCCCCAGGGGACAGGGACCGGCCTGGAGACACCCTTTTTTAAATTTTTATATCTTGTGGGGGGACGGAGGGGATGGTGTCTAGTGAGCAGAGGCCAGAGATCCTGCTGGGCATCGTCCAATGCCCAGGAAAGGTCCCCCAGCCCCCCAAAATGATCCAGCTCAAAATGTCACTAGTTCCAAGGTTTGGAGACCCAGCTAGAGGGGCTCAGAGGTTCTTGAGTCAGTCAGACTGATTTTAGGCCCTAAATCTGTCATCCGGGTCTCCGAAGCGACACAGCCTCACGTGAGAGCAAGAACAACCAGAATTCCTACCTGAGGGTTACGGGCGGGCGGCTCGATGAGCTGAGCCCACAGAGCCTTGTCACGGGGCCCAGGTGAGCATTCGACGGGCATGTTATTATCATCCTGCTTTTATGACCAGTTTTCCATTCAAGAGGCAGAAAGAGCTTTTTAAGTGAAAATGGAAGAAAAACTATAATTAGGAAAACTAGAAAGAGACACGTTTTACTCAATAAAAACTTATCCGCAGTTTTCACCTTCCGGGAGCTCGCTTCCATGGCCAGCCCCTGGCGATGTCCCGGCTTCCGCACGCTCTCCCGCACCTGACATTATCCCTGGGTGGGGCCCAGTCCGTCTCCACCTCGTCTTGGCCACTTCTCGCCCTTTGCGTCTCCGTGTATGTTTTACAAGCACCGGGGCAATTTCTAAAAAAAAGTCCTGATGGGATTTTTGTGGAGACGGTGTTGAACCGATAGATCCTCTGGGAACAGTTGGCTTGTTAACAGTATTGCATCTTCCGATCAACGCGCGGTCAGTGCCTCCATTCATTCAGGCCTCCTTTAATAAAACGTAAAGCGAGAGACTCGTTTAAGTGCAATGAGTCTACTTTTGTATTTTATTTCTTGAGACTTTATTGTGAGTGTCAATACATGCATTGATTTTGCATTCATTGTATACAGCGAACTTGCTGCGTTCACTTACTAATTGCCATCGTTTCCCTATAGTGTACTTTGGACAGCCCGGGCGTGTATGTACATCTAAACGGCGTGCGTATGCTCTTCATTTCTGCTCAAAATTCATCCTCTTTCTTTCCTTCGATTGCCGCAGGGGCAGGGCCTGCGGTTCAGAATCGCACAGCGGGCGGCCGGTGTCTTCCTCGTCCCTCCTCCGCCCGAGGGTTATATTTGTCGCCTGAACACAGGCCGCTGTGGCTCTGCAGACGCCCTTGGTCGGATCAAGAAAACCCTCTTCACTTTCAACAATAAAGATAATTTTTTAAAAAAGTCTTTTTTTTCCAGTTTGCGAAGCTGTTTTGCTTTTTCACAAATGAGGGCGGCGTTTTGTGAAAATGCTCTCACCGCGTCTGTTGGGAATACCCTCAGCTGCCGCTTCCTATTGCCTCTCCGTGGAGAGAACTGAAGTGTCGCTTTTCAGTGTTGAACAAAGCGAGCATCCCTAGAATAAGAGGCTTGGTCTGTGATCTATTGTTCCCTTAAACACGGCGAGAGGCAGCCCGCGGACCTCCGGTTTAAATGCTTCCACTGACATTCATGTGAGAGAGCTGCGTGCGCTCAGGGTTTGGACTGTCACTCTGTGGTTGTCACCTCTCTCTCTGGACAGCGGAGGTGCATCCCCACGGCCTCTGCTTTCCTTTGTCCTGTTTTGGGGACCACTGGCCTCTGTAACTGAACGCGAGGCTCCTAGAGGCTGTGCCCCGATGATCCTTCTCCAGGTGACTCCCCTCAGCTCCGTTCGGCGGCACCCGAGGGCGGGAGAGCACGCTCAGTGGCTCAGCTCAGCCCAGGGCGGCTGCAGTCCTGGGAGGGTCGAGTACCCTTTGGTTCTATCTTTCCCCGAATGTGGGCTGGCAGGGCACTGACTGGAGCCTGGCTGGGGTCCCCCCAGCTGTCTGCCCGGGGTCAGAGCTCCTCTCTCCAGCCCGGAGGCCCAGCGGCTCCGCATCCTTCCCGCCCACAGAGCAGCTGGTTCCCTGAACTCCTGCCTCGTGGCCTGAGCCACGGTGAGTGGAGGAGGCTTCGAGGGGGCGCAGCTCCTCCCCTCTGGGATCCGGCTCTGCTGGCCTGAACGCACCTGGCTCTCCAGCCCCGAAGACGGCCAGCATCTCGCTCAGTACCTTTGCCTGTCGGTCCTGGATCCGCTTGTCTTCTCGGCCTCTGGCCCCTCTTCCAACCTGACAGGCGTGAGGGGAACGGATGCAGAATGTCCCGCTCACCTGAGGGGACCCCTGCCCCTGGCAGGCTGGCTGCCCAGGTCCCGCTACCTGCAGCTTCAGGTGCTATAAACACGCATGTTTCCTGACCCGGCAGGTCAGCTGTTCTGTTGGGGGGCGGGGGGAGGACACAGCGGGGAGGGGCTGTCCTTCTGCATGCCAGCCCGCCCGCCGGGATCAGACGGACAGGAGATGTGAAGCCAACAGCTCTTTCCGTGTCACTCACTGGCTGCCTTCGTGCCCCTGAACTGTAGTCTCCACACTCACACGGCCTCACTAAGCTGCGGGGATCAATACCACGTCCACGCCTCAATCTCCACGGCCTGGGCCCCACCAGAGCCCAGGGAGGCCTGTCTGAACCAAACACCCTCCCGCCGTCCAGCCTCCCACGGAGCTCAGCTGTCCCAAGGGGCCTCCCTGTTCCTGATCAGCTTCCCCCTGGCAGAAGCAGCTTCAGCACGCGCGCACACACACACACCAATGCATGTTCACATACACAGACACATACATACACTCACACACATACACAGTCACACACACACACACACCAATGCATGTTCACACACATAGACACATACATACACTCACACACACACACCAATGCATGTTCACATACATAGACACATACACACACTCACACACATACACAGTCATACACACACACCAATGCATGTTCACATACATAGACACATACATACACTCACACACATACACACACACCAATGCATGTTCACATACATAGACACATACATACACTCACACACATACACACACACCAATGCATGTTCACATACATAGACACATACATACACTCACACACATACACACACCAATGCATGTTCACATACATAGACACATACATATACTCACACACATACACACACACCAATGCATGTTCACATACATAGACACATACATACACTCACACATATACACAGTCACACACACACACACACACACCAATGCATGTTCACATACACAGACACATACACACACTCACACACATACACAGAGGGATGCTACCCTGAGAACCAATGAACAGGGCTCCCCGGCCAAAACTGGGGTCAGGAAGCAGCATCCTTTGGCAACAAATCCTGTGGGTGTAGGAACAGAAGGTGATGCCACGAATGACACGTATTTTTCATCCCAAATCTGAGGGCTTTTTTTTACAAGTATGTGAGGGTCACCCAAAGAAATACAGTGCTTTACACAGAACTGCAGACAGCACATCTTTGAGCAAAAATGAGCTCAGTAAATACTTTTTATCTTTTATTTTAGCTAAAAGAGAGCGGGACAGAAAGGTTCACTGTATCAGCTATAATAACCCCCTTGCCGAGGAGGACAGAGTATTGACTCAAGTCTGTTCAGCTCATCCTCCTGCAGGGACCCCGGGAGCCCCGGCACCTCCCTCGTCCCGGCTCAGGGGGTCGTCCGTCCCTCGTCCCCCCTTGTGCCCCTGAACCTCTCGCGCCCGTGGGGTCTCTGACTCTCCTGTGGGGGGATCCCTACAGACGCAGGCATGGAATTCATTTACTGCTCTTGCTGCTCTGTCTTGTGTGTTTGCTTCTGAGACCAGCCAGACGGACCTTGAGGGCAGATGCTTTCAGATCATGAACTTTCACTTATTATTAGATATTTTTATTGATGTCAGAGAGGAAGGGAGAGGGAGAGAGAGAGAGAGAGAGAGAGAGACACATCAGTGATGAGGGAGAATCGTGGACCGGCTGCCTCCTGCACGCCCCACACTGGGGATCGAGCCCGCAACCGGGCCTGTGCCCTGACCGGGAATCGAACCCTGACCTCCTGGTTCCTAGGTCGGTGCTCAACCCCTGAGCCACGCCGGCCGGGCCAGATTATGAACTTTTATGACCACGGCTGCAACTGTTTTTGAAACTCCGTTTGTGTAACGGACGCTTCCTCCTTCGGCCACCCACTCCCTTCCTCCCTCATCAGGCCCCGAGGACATCAGATTGTGACGGCCCCAAACTGTCCTACGAACACAGCCTCAGGCCTGCCGGCCCCAGAAACAGTTTCAGCCGCGATCGATGAGCTCTTGCCCTCAGCGGTGCTGCAGCCCAGGCCCGGGACAGAACAGCGCGTGGAGCGCACCCTCAGGAACAGAGAACGCCCATCGCGGCACCAGGACCCCACAAAGGTCAGCCGCTCCCTGCCCAGGCCCAGCGCCTCGGCCCCCGAGACGCGTGCTCCTCCCCGTGTAACCATCCCCGGAAGCCGGCGGGGGCCGCGTCCGTGGGACTCCGGGCTCTGTGCCATTTCCCAACGAATACACGCCCTTCCGTGGCTGCGAGCGCGCGAGGCCTGTGGCTCTGACGCACACAGGCCGACGGCCCCTCCCGCCCAGTACCGTGTTCACTCTCGTTTCCCTGCTGCCAAACAAGACCAAACGCTAACCACAACCATCACATGTTCTGACAGAACAAAGTAACACAGAGCAACACAAACTCAGGCCTGCCTCATTTTTAAAAAAAATTTATTTTCATTGATTTCAGAAAAGAAGGGAGAGGGAAAGAGAGAGAATCATGGATCAGCTGCCTCCTGCACGCCCCCCACTGGGGATGGAGCCCGCAACCCAGGCAGGTGCCCTGACCAGGAATCTAACTGTGACCTCCTGGCTCATAGGTCGACTCAACCACTGACCCACCCGGCCGGGCTGATAATTTAAATTATTATTGACTTTCTTCTTGGAAAAAGTGAGCAGGATTTTGTTAAATTGCGCTGCGTGCAATACTGCTTCACCTTCACAGGGAACCTGAGGTTACAGTCACTCTCCCCCCTCCCAGTGGCCAGTGCAGAGCCGGTGGCCGGGGCGGCACAGATAGCATCGGGCCTCGGGGCTGCTCAGCGCCTTTATCGGGACATCTAGGTCCTCTGGGGCCACTGGCTCCTGGGACATTCCAGGTGCGCAGCTTCCGCGTCGTCGGCATGGAAACAAGCCCAGAGGGCCCAGCGACCGGGCCAGCAGGAACTTTCTTGTTGGCGATGGACCGCGGAGGCCGCTGGGCCTTGGCGAGGGGCTGGTCACCGGCGAACCCCGAGCCAAAGTTTCCCACACGCTTTTGTTCAGAACCACCTCATTGGCAGCGTTGAAATCGGAGAATTCCACTGAAAACAACCCAGATTTCTGACTTCTGGTTAAAAGGGGAAAACTCTGGCCCTGGCCGGTTTGGCTCAGGGGATAGAGCGTCGGCCCGAGGACTGAAAGGTCCTGGGTGCGATTCCGGTCAAGGGTGCGTACCTTGGATGCAGGTTCCCAGGCCCTGGTCCTGGGTACATGCTGGAGGCAACCAATCAATGTGTCTCTCCCTCTTTCTGTCTCTCCCTCTCCCTCCCACTCTCTCTAAAAATCAATGGGAAAATATCCTTGGGTGAAGATTAACACGAATGAATGAATGAATGAATGGATGGAAGGGAAAGCTCTGAGGACCCAGGGTGCACCCCCAGGAGCCGCACCAGCTAGACTCGGTGGCTCCTGGCACCTGGGAGCCTGCAGGTCTCCTCCGTCCGCTGGTCTCTGTCCCCTCCCTGGGCCCCGAGGGCACTGGAGTCCGACGCCATGTGTGTGTGTGTGTGTGTGTGTGTGTGTGTGTGTGTGTGACAGATGCTGGGGCGGAGGGGGGTGCCGGTCCGCGTCCAGCTCACAGCAACGCCTCCCGGACGGGCCCCTGCTCCAAGGCCGGGCCTGTGCCCCCTCACGGCTCAGGGCTCTGCTGGGCGCTCACTATCCCATCACCTTTTTCTTTCTGTTTTTGGAAACGAGGTGGAATTTCACTTGAAAACAGCGGGGCTGGTTAGTTTTGATTTGAAATGTCTCCTTCCCTTAGGCCGGCCCCACTCTCCACATTCCTCAGTGTTTACCAAGCACAGATGTTCACGCGTCCTGGCATTTCCCCCAGGGGTGAGGAGAGCAGGTGTCTTCTTTCTATTTTACATTCAACACTGTTTGTATCCGTTTCAGGGGTCCAGCAGGGCGGTCAGATGACCACATACACAGCCCCCCCCGCCCCCCGACATTCCAGGCCCACCCGGCACTGCACGTGCTGTTACGTGACGCCCACGGGGGTGCGTTGGGGGCGGGAGAAAGCAACCTCTTTCTAGGGAACCTCTAGGCCAGCGACGGCGAACCTTCTGAGCTCGGCGTGTCAGCATTTTGAAAAACCCTTACTTAACTCTGGGGCAGCATCACATATAGAAATTGTTTGATATTTGCAACCACAGTAAAACAAAGACTTATATTTTTGATATTTATTTTATGTATTTAAATGCCATTTAACAAAGAAAAATCAACCAAAAAAATGAGTCCGCGTGTCACCTCTGACACGCGTGTCATAGGTTCGCCATCACTGCTCTAGGATAAGATACAAGGGAGAGACGCACCCCCTTCCCACGGGAGGGGCCAGGCGTTCACAGGGAGCATCGCAGCCGTGGAGCCGGCATCGGGGACCGAGAGCCGAGAATTCCACGCTCTGCTCCTCCCGACAACCTCCTTCCCCGCGAGGTCGGGAGCGGGTGTCAGTGAGGCCCTTAACGTCTAACCCTGTTAAATGTGCAGACGCTGGCCGCCTGCGGCAGACGGAATCTGAGTGTAAATTGTAGTGGAAGGTGATTGTTTGGTAAATTAATCAGTAACACAGCGGAGCTGTTTGCCTGGTTAATTACTTTTCCCTGCCTGTCGACTCTGCCTTCACAAGAGAAAGTCATCCGTGTGCTCCGCATTCATGTTTGCTCAGTGGGACGCATGTCTGTTCATGTCCACGCGTGTCTGTGGGTGTCCACGCGTGTCTGTGCATGTGTGGCCTGTGTGTGGCCTCTCACGCGTCCGTTTCCACCTTTGACGGCTGCACGGACAGGGGCTCTGCTGTCGGCGGTGGACACCTTGTTCTGCCCAACTGCCCCCAGAGCCACGGGTGCGCTTCCCTCCGGAGGTGGGCGGGGCTCAGCTTTCACCGCCACCCCCTCTACGTGGTCCCAGTGGCGGCTTGAAGGGGAGCAGGTCACCCCGAGTCAGGTGTGGCCTCCGGGTCTGGAGATTGGGGAGCCCACACCCTCCTTCCTGGCTGGGAGTGGGGGGCTCGGGCCTGTTACTAATCAGACTCGGTTTCCTTAATAAAACTGATATGATAATAGCTCTGCTCTAATAAGGATCAAATCATGGAATCAGTAACTGTATCACTAAATAGTCCTAATTGTTAACATACTTGATAATGACTGAATTGTTTTCATGATTCACATGGTAATACTAAGTCGTATTTTAAAAATATATTATACCGCCCGGCTGGGTGGCTCAGGGGTTGAGTGTCCACCTATGAACCAGGAGATCAGGGTTCGATTTCCCATCAGGGCACAGGCCCGGGTTGGGGGCTCCATCCCCAGTGGGGGGCGTGCAGGAGGCAGCCAATCCATGGTTCTCTCTCATCATGGATGTTTCTCTCTCCCTCTCCCTTCCTCTCTGACACCAATAAAAACATACTATATACATACACACACACATATGCATACTACGTTGAGCACAGGCTGCCACATTGAAGCTACGATTCCACAGCTTTGCCTCTTCTCCTCCTTCGCGTATACGGACTCGCACTTGAACTGCGGTGGGTTCCGTGGAAAGCTGCAGGAAGAGCTCTTGGGACCACTGGTTCCCTGAGGTCACGAGGTCACGAGGTCACGGAGGAATGCGCCCGCCTGGTCAGAACGGGCTCCTGTCCTCGGGAGACGACACCTCATGTGCGCTCCCCGCTGGGCCCTCTGTTCTCATTCACAGACGGCCCCTCACGGGCTCAGAGAGCTCCACGCCCGCTTCCCCAGCAACCACCGCCCCCCAACCTCACATACAACCACGTGGCGGGCAGTGTGGCGCAACTTCGTTTGCCTGTTGGCTTTTGGCCGGAGGCGGAAAATGGCTGAGTGGCTGAGAAGACCTCAGTGGACGGGTCATTCGCCAACTCCTGGGAAACACGGGGTCCCCTGCACCCCAGCAGCCGAGGGCTCTGATGCACCAGCCGTCGGTGTCACTGCACTGAGCTAGTTCAGCTCCTCTTCCAGACAAATGCGTGCTCAGTGGTGGCAGAGCGTTAAGTACCATGATCCCCCCTGAATCTACCCTAAGGATCCCCAAACACCAGTCGGAAAGAAGGCGTGCACCCCCTGTTCATAGCAGCACAATCTACAACAGCTGAGATCTGGAAGCAGCCCAGGTGCCCATCAGAAGACGAGTGGACAGAAAGCTGTGGTGCGTCTACACCGTGGAATACTATGCAGCAGTGAAAAAGGAGGGGATGGGGACATCTGCGATACCCTCACAATAAACACAAATAAATAAAGAGAGAGAAAGCCACAGGCAGAGAAGAGAGCAGGAGGCCGATGAGATAGACGTGCCGATGGGGACACAGAATTAGTGTCGTCAGGAGGAAAGGAAGAGAACTCCCCAGAGCTTCCCCGTCGGCGCAGCCGTGGAGGGCACAGCGCGTGAGCGGCCCGGGAAGGGGCTCTGACCAGACCACACCTGGCCCTGACCCCCCACTTCCCACCGCCTGACGGTGGCGTTTTGCTCGAGGTGACTGAGCCGGAGGCGACGACTGGACTGGGAGGCGCTCGTTTCCGAGCCGCGCAGTCGCGGGACGTCGCAGCGCGTGGCGGACGGGGCACCGCTTGCTAACGACCACGGGGCTGGAGGACGCGCCGTGGGGGACACGCAGGGAGGAGTTCAAGGGCAGGAGCCACGCGCGGCGTTATTTTGGGAGCAACACACAAAGGGGTCTATTGAAATGCACGCTGGCTTTCTCGGGACCAGGGGGCAGCCAAGCGCAGCTAATCAACAGCAGGAAAATAATTAAAAGGCAAATGCAGGGGACTGTCACCAGCCCAGAAAACAGCTCAAACACAACCCAGAAAACAGCAGACACGGGCAGCCGCCTGGTTGGCAGAAGCAAAACTATTTGAAGTCGTGATAAGAACGAACAGGAGGCTCAGAGAAGCAGGTGCTGGCCCAGGATTCGCTGCTGCAGGAATAAGAACGACAAGATCGAGGGCAGAGAACGGCAGGGGGCGTTTACAGGGAAGAAGGCATTGGCCTTGTGACGTCGTCCGCGGGGCTGAAGCGAACGCTGTGGGATCGGCGGCCACACTTACATCAGGCTCTGCTCTGACAACGGAGGAAAGCGGCGCCCTCCGGAGACAGGGTCCCCTGAGCGTGCGGCTCTTTCTCGGGTTCTGGGTCACACTGGGTTCTTCCCAGACACGACGTGCGGGTTACGGAGCTGCCTGTGCGGGTCGCTCTGCGCGTGAAGACGAGACAGTCGGATTGCGCTATGTTGAGGGGCGTCTGCTTCCCTCTGCAGACCTGGTATTAAAGGCTGGTTTCGTGAGCACCTAATAGAATGCAGTTCAACAACTTTAGCCCCTTATCCTATAAGGATTTTACTTAGAAATAGTAGCCATTTGTGCACATTCTTGTCCCATCTGTAGGATTCTAGTTGCTTCGGCCTAAGAAGACAGCAGCAGCATAAGCAGCCGCTGCAAACCCCGCAGCCACTGTGCTGAGTCCCGGCTCCAGCAGGTCATGCAGGCCCTGGTTCTCTCTTCACAGGCGGGAAACTGTCAACGTTTGCACTACGTTCTTTTCTTAGAGACCAGGATTCAAATTCCAACAGGTTCTTTTTTCTTTTCTTTTTTAAAAATATATTTGTATTGATTTCAGAGAGGAAGGGAGAGAGAGAGAGAGAGAGAGAGAGAGAGAGAAACATCAGTGATGAGGGAGAATCATGGATCGGCTGCCTCCTGCACGCCCCCCACTGGGGATGGAGCCCGCAACCTGGGCCTGTGCCCTGACGGGGAATCCAACCATGGCCTCCTGGTTCATAGGTCAATGCTCAACCACTGAGCCACCCTAGCCAGGCTTTTTTTCTTATACAGTTTTTTCCTCCTAAATCCAGGAGTTTCCTGGCTCACAAGAAACCGATGTTTGGCCCCACAGGGGACAACCCTGTGGTTTCACGACGTACTCGGTCCCCGGGCCGTTCTGTTCCGTGACTTCGCCCCGGCCCAGCCCGCCTCCAAGTTGTGGGAAAATTAACCCCACCCCTCGAACCCTGTATGTCCAGAGAACGCAGCTCCCAGGTCTGAGAACCGTCCACCCCCTGCCCTTCCCCCCAGGCCCGTGACAGGCCCGGCCGCCCTCTCAGGCAGCACTTCCACTTATTCCTCGGCCACAGCCGCTCTGGGCCGGGCCTCCCACCTGCCTGGACCAGGGGCACCTGTTCACGTCACGGGATCGGTGGGGGCAGCTCCTGGTGACCTGAGGGCGGCGCCAACGTTCAGGACGATGCCCACGGGCACAGCACCGTCTCCCGGCTTCTTGGAAACCGGAGAAGCACAAAGCGTGTTTCTGTCCGGGTTCCAAGTAGCTCTGGCCGCCTCGCACGCGGGCTGCCTGTGCGTCCCTCATTGGCCGAGAAAGCTGCTGCACCTGCTCTGCCAGTTCACCTGTCACAGGGGAGGGAGGCCGGGCGGCCGGCACTGGATCTAATCTAATAGCAGGAGGCAGCCAGGCAGCTCTGAGTGAGAAGCCAGGTTCTGAGCTCATTCCTGCAGACTGTTCTCTCGGGCTCAGGCTCAGGAGCCCAGCCGGAGAGCCGCCCGGGCCCAGGCGCAGACCAGGACCAGAACCAGAACCAGGACCAGAACCAGGACCCAGACCCAGACCAGGACCAGGACAAGGACCAGACCAGGACCAGGACTGCCGGGGTCCAACCCCAGCAGGTCCAGGGGTCCCCAAAGGTGTGGACGGAGTCGGCGAAGAAGGAAGGGCACGGAGACAGTGTTCAGTTGATCAGCAGCCGAGCCAGGATCTCCAGCCAGGATCTCCAGCCAAGTTCTGGTCTGGATCTCCAGAGAGGTTCTGCTTAGGATCTCCAGCCAGGTTCTGTGTCCATGTTGTCTTGCTAGGTTCTCCAGCCAGGTTCTGTCACTAGGTTCTAGACCTGCTCCCGGCACAGGACCAGACGAGGACCAGGACCAGGACCCAGACCCTGACCAGAACCAGGACCCAGACCCGGACCAGGACCAGGACAAGGACCAGACCAGGACCAGGACCAGACCAGGACCCAGACCCGGACCAGGACCAGACCAGGACCAGGACCATGGCCAGTGCGGCGCTGCAGCTGGTGGGCCTGCTGCTGGGCGGGGCGGGCGCGCTGGGCACCGTGGCCGTGACCATCATGCCGCAGTGGAAGGTGTCCGCCTTCATTGGGAGCAACATCGTGGTCTTCGAGTCGCTGTGGGAGGGGCTGTGGATGAGCTGCCGCAGCCACACCAACCTGCGGCTGCAGTGCAAGGTCTACGACTCGCTGCTGGCCCTGCCCGCTGACCTGCAGGCGGCCCGCGGGCTGATGTGCGCGGCCTGCGCCCTGGCCGCCCTGGCCTCGCTGGCCGCCACGCTGGGCATGCGCTGTACCCGGTGCGCCGGGGCCGAGGCCAAGGGCGCCACCCTGCTGGCCGCCGGGGTCCTGTTCATGGTGGTGGGCGTGGCGGTGCTGGCGCCCGTGAGCTGGGTGGCCGCCTCCATCATCAGGGACTTCTACGACCCCACCCTGGACGACGGCCGGAAGCGCGAGCTCGGGGAGGCGCTGTACCTGGGCTGGGTGTCTGCGCTGCTGCTGGTGTCCGGGGGCGCCGTCCTGTCCTGCGCGTCCTACGTCCCCGGGGAGAGCGGGGGCCCCAGGTACCACCTGCCTGCCCGCCGCGTGGCCCCCAGGAGCTGGCGCTCGGAGAGGAGGCCGGGCAGCGTGCCCTCGCGAAGCCAGTACGTGTAGGTGGGCAGGGTTTTCTTTTCCTCTTTTTATTTTTTATTATATAGAGACCACAATGTTTTATTTTTAAGTGTTTTTTCTTGAGTATTTTCTTTATTTCAGAGAGGAAGGGAGAGGGAGAGAGAGATGGAGGCATCAATGATGAGAGAATCATGGACCAGCTGCCTCCTGCACGCCCTGCACTGGAGCCCGCAGCCTGGGCATGAGCCCTGACCAGGACTTGAACCCTGAGCTCCTGGTTCACAGGTCAACACTCGACCCTGAGCCATGCCGCCTGCGCCGTGTGGAGGTTTTGGCTTCACCTAGCAGGTGGCCGCAATGCCCACCTTTTCCTACAAGCGGAGCCCACGGGCCTGGACTCGCCTTCTCACCTGGGGTGCCCCCACCCACCCGGCCGGCCGGTCGCTGAGGGTGGTTCCCCGGAGCTCAGAGCGCAGCCCAGGAGACAGGCCCCCCCTGCGGGTCCGTCCGGAGGTTTGCTTCTCACCGCGGTGCCGGACTTCCCGCCCTGACCTGAGTCGCCTCCTGCAGACTGTGATCTGTCGCCGGCATTCCTCAGGACGGACGGGACGGACATTCCTGTCTCCCAGAGACCGAGTCGGCTCCTGTGGTTCTTATTCTAACGGAGATGCGGGTCCATCCACGGAGTCCAGAGCCCACAGCGCCCTCGGGGGCCCGGGGTAAGAAGGCTGGAGACTGAACACTGAGGATTGAAACGCGGCTTAGCAGCGAGTGCACCTGGGTCATAACGGAGGTTTGGGCAAAAGGCTTTCATCAGCGGGTGAAGGCAACGCCACGGCTCCGGGAGCCGTTCTCCGGCTCCGGCTGCTCTTGCCCGAGGCCTGCCTTTCCTCCCCGATTAAATCAACAATTTGTAAAGGGCAGGTCTGCGCCAGGGGCTGCGTCTGCAAAGGGCTTTTCGCCAGAACTGCACTCAGGAGGCAGCCGGGCTGAGACCGGGACGCTCTGAAGACGGCCGGGAGTGAAGTGTCTCCTTCTTAGCGGCGTCTGGGCTGCTTTGGATAGAAGTCGCGTACGGATGTGAATCGTGTGGTAGCTGCGTGGATAAAGGCTTCGGGTTTTTACCAACGTAAACAGGACGGAAACGTAAAATGCCTTGATTTTATTTGTTAACCAAAAATTAACCAACCAACCAAAACAACCCCCATGCAAGTTCTCTCCGAACGGGGTCTCCTCGCGCTGGGCTCCTGTCACAGTCGCCATTCCAGGTGCCAGACACGGTCCCCACGTAACCCGTCTCCGTGTGTTTTAGGACGTTTGGAAATACTGTAGCTGTGTGTTTCCTCCAAATTTGATGCAATTGATCATCTCATTCGAAAGTTTGTACCTACATTTTCTTAGCTTACGTGACTGTGTGTCATCTGCTTTCTGTCCTTTGTGTTAATAAATTTGCCTTTTATATAAATTTTATATTTTTCACTATTCTCCATTTTTTTTCTGTTTCATTCACTTGAAATGAGTTTTTGAAAACCTAATGGTTTGGGATCTCTAATTTTAAAAGGAATAACAAGGTCACATCTGAAAGGTAAAGGTAGGATCAGCATTAACTTTTGAGACTGTAAAATACTGTATTGTTTTCAATAATAATACACTTACCTTGTAATCATTGAATTCATACACTACGATTTGATGAATGCAATATACTTGTAATGTATTAAGGCGGGGCCATAGGTCCCAATCCATGCACTGTACATACTGCTCATGCGAAAGCCATTTTAGAAGCATTTTCCAGTGCTCAGTGCATTTCTACCTCCAGGAAGTGGCATTAATTAGTAACGGTGGTTCATGTTTAGGGGCCTGTACTGCATGCTGGGACCTCTACTACTTTACATGGACTGTGTCCTTACGTGTTTTATGATATTGACATGATTCGTTCCATCCACAGACGAGCACAGCTTGGAACAAACAGAAGCAAAATCTCAACAAGTAGAGAAAACATTTCAGAGAATGGCAGTTTCGCAGCTGATTCTAAACACTAGAGGCCCAGTGCCCGGGGGGTGGGGGGGCGGGCGGGTGGTTGGGGGGGCTGACCCTCAGCTCGGCCTGCGCCCTTTCGCAGTCTGGGAGCCCTCGGGGGTGTCCGTCAGTTGGACATCCTTAGTGCTGCTGCAGGGGGGGGAGAGGCTCCCGCCACCACCGCTGTGCTCTGCAGCCGTGAGCCCAGCTTCTGGCTGAGCAGCGCTCCCCCTGTGGGAGCGCACTGACCACTAGGGGGCAGCTTCTGCATCCGCCCCCTGGTGGTCAGTGCGCGTCATAGCAGCCGGTCGCCTGCGGTTCGGTCTATTTGCATATTAACCTTTTATTATATAGGATTAGACTCAAAGGAGGAGACGTAAGGGGGGTTAGTTACACAACGTCCACGGAGTAGGTTAGGGGCGGGAGAAAGCAAAGCAGGGAAACCTCTGGGATGAGGTACAAGGGAGAGACGCACACGCCCTGTGCACGGGAGGGAACGGGCGTTCACAGTGAGCGCTGCAGCCGTGGGGACGCACACGCCCTGTGCACGGGAGGGAACGGGCGTTCACAGTGAGCGCTGCAGCCGTGGGGACGCACACGCCCTGTGCACGGGAGGGAACGGGCGTTCACAGTGAGCGCTGCAGCCGTGGGGACGCACACGCCCTGTGCACGGGAGGGAACAGGGCGTTCACAGTGAGCGCTGCAGCCGTGGGGACGCACACGCCCTGTGCACGGGAGGGAACGGGCGTTCACAGTGAGCGCTGCAGCCGTGGGGACGCACACGCCCTGTGCACGGGAGGGAACAGGTGTTCACAGTGAGCGCTGCAGCCGTGGGGACGCACACGCCCTGTGCACGGGAGGGAACGGGCGTTCACAGTGAGCAATGCAGCCGTGGGGACGCATTCGCGGAGCAGATCGCCGAGGGCCGGGTGGTCTCTCTCTGGGGGAGGGTGGGCCCGGGTCTGGAGAAGGAGACATCGACATTCAAAGGCGAGTTTACAAGCTGTAAACAGACGCCAGCTCAGTTAGGGAGAAGACTGGCTGTCAGGGAGGCTGAGGCCCCACGCGACGCCCCGCGACCCGCTCTGGCCGGGAAGTCTCACGTCACGCCCTCCCGTGGTGCCTCCCGGTCCCGGCGCTGTGGGGGCCGCATGTGGCCCCTGTTTGCTCACAGCTGATTCCCCAGACTCGGCAGGAAGGACACGGCCTGTCTGACTCCCAGCTCCCGCTCCTTCTCTTCAGAAAACACAGGATTTCTTCACACGGCGTCGCGTGCACACGGCACACGCATGTGGACACGCCTGCTCAGCAGCTCTGGCCGGGCCCTCGGCCTCCGCCTGCGGCCGGCGATTCCCCGGCGGGACGTGCTCTTCTGTCCGAGCACTTTGCTCTCGGGCCAAACCACTTGTGAGGGGAGGAAAACAGAAGCCGTTGGGAGAAGCAGCCCGAGGGGCCAAGGCCGGTTTTTCATCAAACAACCGTGTTTCTTAGGGACCCGCCCGCGTGTCCCAGGCCCCCGGTGTCAGCCTCACCTTTCCCTAAAGCGACGCCCCCCGCAGGCTCTCCTCCGGACACGGCTCCAGTGGGTCAAACCCTGCCCCGCCCGCCCCGGGGTGCCAGCGGCACTTCCTTCCCTCCAGGCTGAACAAGCCTCACAAACCTGTGCGCCCGCGGGCCTCTCCCCCAGGTCCCTCTGGGCTTTACTATCGAATGCGAGTCAGGCCCGTAGCCCCGGCCCGGTGTCCGCAGGGCCCTCCGCTGCCTGCACGGGGCGTGGGACCCTCAGCGCAGCTGCCAGGGCCGTTACCGCCTCCACAGCGAGGCTCCCCGTCACATCCGTCAGCGCCAGCGCGACAGCAGCCCACAGCGACGTCCAGACACCAGGGTGACCCACACGCCCACGGGCCTCTGTCCCATCCTTGAGGAGGAGCCTGGGACTGAGGGGGGCTGGTTGGAGGCAAATATGTGCCAGGGGACCTCCTATCGGCGTCACAGTGCAGGTCTGTGGGGAGGAGGGGATGTGATGGAAGCAACACCGTCTGTGGGGGACGGGCGTGGCCCCCCCACCTGACACCCCCACCTGACGCCCCCACCTGACACCCCACCTGACGCCCCACCTGACGCCCCACCTGACACCCCCACTGACACCCCACCTGACGCCCCACCTGACGTCCCACCTGACACCCCCATTGACACCCCCACCTGATGCCCCCACCTGACGCCCTCACTGTACCTCCTGCTGCCCGCCCCCCCAGCCCCTTCCACCGAGTCTCTGTCCAGTATGGACAGTCTAGGGCAGGGGTCCTCAAACTTTTTAAACAGGGGGCCAGTTCACTGTCCCTCAGACCGTTGGAGGGCCGGACTACAGTTTAAAAAAAAACAACTATGAACAAATTCCTATGCACACTGCACATATCTTATTTTGAAGTAAAAAAACAAAACGGGAACAAATACAATATTTGTATTTGCATGTGGCCCGCGGGCGGTGGTTGGAGGACCCCTGGTCTAGGGAGAGAGAAGTGGGAACAGACAAGACGGCTTCAGAGGGGGAATCAGAGCCTTTACTGCGGCCACCGTCCGCTGGGGCCTTCCTTCTTATACACAGATTTTTGTTGGTTTCAGAGAGGAAGTGGGAGGGGGAGGGAGAGGGAGAAGCATCAATGTTGAGAGAGAATCATGGACCGGCTGCCTCCTGCAGGCCCCCCACTGGGGATGGAGCCCGCAACCCGGGCCTGTGCCCTGACCGGGAATCGGACCGTGACCTCCTGGTTCCCAGGTCGATGCTCAGCCACGGAGCCCGTGGGCCGGGCACCTGTGCTGTGCGTTCAGCCGCCAATCCCCCAAGAATTCCTGAATCACACGTGGAGTCCTGACAACGCCGAGTTCAAGGAGACACAGACGTGGACAGTCTCTCTCCCTGTATTTTAACCTCAAAGAGGGTGAACACACGCATGTGCGGGTGTGTGAACATGTAAACGCACTCCCACGGCTGGTTCTATCACGTTGTGAAAATGACACGTGTTTTCAGGAGCTGCCTGTGCAGTCATCCGACGCCTGCCTGATTCTGGGGGCACGCCGTGTGCCTCTGGCTCAGCCTGAGCTCTTCCTCCACAACGCTAACCCAAAGCGCCTGACACCGCAGGCCTCAGGACAGTGGTCGAACGTGGCTTTAAGCTCCAGCCTTAAAAGTACATCGGTCTCTGCCTCTCTCTCTCTCTCTCTCTCTCTCTCTCTCTCTCTCTCTCTCTCTATCATATGCCCCCTCAGAGACCTAGTCTTTCCCCAGATAATCAGCCTCCGTGGCCCCTCCACCCTCACCCCCACCCCACCCTCACCCCTACTCACCCCCGAGGCAGCCTGGGCCCAGTTAGGGTCACAAGGTCGGGACCCTGCAGGCGAAGGGAGCTGGGCTCTGAGCCCTGCCTCCCCGGGACGCGCTGGGATGTGGAGACCCTGCCCCCACCTGGCAGTGTGGATGCCCCGGTCCAGTCCGGTCCGGATGGGAGGCCTCGGCCGCCTAAGCAGAACCCTGCCCCTCCTCCCACCTTGGACGCGGGCACCAGGCCAGGCTGAGCAGCTGCACGTCCCAGAGGCAGCGCCCGGGGGCTTCCTGCTCAGTTCCAGCTCCTGCCGGATCCCAGGGGAGGGCCAGCGGTGGCCTGTGCCCAGCTCCCCAGCTCTGCACACGCCCAGCTCCGCACACGCCCGGCTCCGCACACGCCCGGCTCCGCACACGCCCGGCTCCGCACACGCCCAGCTCTGCAGTAACCAGAAACCCAGGATCCGGCCAGTGAGGCCCGATGCTGGGCCCTTGGATCGGTGGATGGTGGGCAAGGGCCTCCTGCCCCCAGACAGCCCCGGGAAGGACGCCCTCACCTGACACCTCACACGCCTGGCCTCTGCGGTCTCGGGGGGATCTCAGGGCCAGAACACGGAAGAGGCTGCCGAGGTTCCTCCTGACCGGCCGGCGCTGTGACTGAGGGTGAGGGTGCAGCGCGGGCACCACACAGGCACCTCCCGGGGCTCCTGGAGGGAGAGCGAGCTCCTGGCACAGCTGCCAGCCAGCACGGGTGCTGCCCCCGGTGGTCACTCAGGACAGGAACTGACCTCCACCAGGAAGAGCCAGGGGAGAGCAGACCGAGCTGACCAACGGCCGGAGGAGGCGACCTCCAGGAGGGCTTCGCACACACACACCTGGGAGAGCCTAGAGCGGACGGGAGCACAGGATTGAAAAGCTTCTCGGACTAAAATAACGGGACCTCACATGTTAAACGTCTGCAGGGATCTAGCCAGTGTGGCTCAGTGGATAGAGCGTCAGCCTACAGACTGAAGGGTCCCAGGTTTGACTCCCGGTCAGGGCGCAGGCCCAGGTAGCAGGCTCAATCCCCAGTGTGGGGCGTGCAGGAGGCAGCAGGTCCATGATTCTCTCTCATTGCTGATGTTTCTATCTCTCCCTCTCCCTTTCTCTCTGAAATTAATAAAATATATTAAAATAAGTAAATAAAAAGTCTGCAGGGACGGAGAATTCAGGGTCAGGGCTGAGGTAGAAGCTGGATGTTTGGGGGATCCAGGCGCACCGAGCAGACCTGGGAAGACGTGTAATTCACCAGGAAGAATACGGAGGGTGACCTGCAGGAGCCACAGAGGCGCCGACAAGTCCTCGCTCATGACAACGTGTGAGGGGTTGTCTCCAGGGCCCCATAAGGCACGAGGTTCTGTCTGCCGTGGCCATCCGTCTCTTCGCGATCGCCCACGACTGCGCCTCATCCTGCCCTGACGCCCACTCCCCGGTGCAAGTTCTCCTTCTCCACCGCTCTGTGGGGAGCCTTCCCAGGTCGGATGCTTTTCTTTTTATTCCATTTCCCCGACACAGGACACAGTCAGAAAAAACATGAGAAACAAGCCCATCATCTAGAAATGGATGGTCGGTCGTAACTTACATACGTTGTAAGTTCATGTCCATCTAAACACAAGTGATGAGGAGGAGGAGCCGGAAAGAAGCCCAGCGTCCCACAGAGGACGGGGACTGATGACTGTGCGTCTGCCCACTCGGGTCCATGTCTCCTGCTATGAAGACATCCCTGACGACCTGACTGTGGCTACTGACACAGGCTATGCAAGTAGAATAAACACTTTAAAATTTTATATTCATGGAAATCATAAAAACTCTCTCGCACGCACATGGACCACACACACCAACACGCATGCACACACGTCCACATGAACTTAATGTGATTATTATTCACTTACCTAATTTTTTGTGCTTTCATTTCTTAACTAGAGGCCCAAGGCACAAAATTCGTGCACTGGAGGGGGGTCCCTCAGCCCGGCCTGCACCCTCTCGCAGTCCAGAACCCCTTGTCCTTACCACCCGCCTGCTCACTGCTCCTTACTTAGCACTGCCATGGAGGCGGGAGAGGCTCCTGCCACTGTGCTCGCCAGCCATGACCCTGGCTTCTGGCTGAGCGGCGCTTCCCTCTGTGGGAGCGCACTGACCACCAGGGGGCAGCTCCTGCACTGAGCGTCTGCCCGCTGGTGGTCAGTGCGCATCATAGCGGCCGGTCATTCTGGTCATTCCACCATAACAGTTGCTTAGGCTTTTATTATATAGATATGCCAACATGTTCCTAGTGGGAAATCAATACACTTGTGAGTATACTTTCAAGAGGGGAGTCTATTAAAACAATAGATGGCAGGCTTCACGTTGCAGAAAACCAAATCAGGACCAGGAGGAAAGAGAGGAGACAAGGTCATCAAACTCTGAAGGAAATAATAAAACTGTGGGGGAAAAGTGCAGGTAAATAACAAAAAAAAGGTTAAACATGACAGAACACAAGAGGAAGAATGAAGAATATTGCAAAGATCGCTGGGAATCGAGGCCCACGACGGAGAGACAGCTGGTCTACCGCGTCTCAGGAAAAACCAACGATCTTTAGTGACGACTAAGAGCTGGTTTGATAAAAGCTTTATAGCTCACGTTTAACTAAAGGATTTGGGGAATATCAAAGTGAAGATGAAAGTTGTCCAGTCGGGTACACAAACGTAAGTTGAACGTTTTATTTCTACCCTAAAGTAATAACACAAGAGAGCAAGTGGGTTTTCCTTTCATTTGCCCTTTGACTTTTGCATCGAGTCCTTTAAATTGTGTTATTCCACGGAGAAAATGCACTTTGTTTAGCATGGTAACAGGTAAGAATGTAAGCTCCACATTTCCCAAGCAGCTAACTCTTAGCTGCACTTGTTAAGTAACCCATCCCCTGCGGTTTGCTGATGTATTTATTGCGTCGTAGGCGCACACAATCCCCCTGCTTCACTGACCTCTGGATTTTTAAAGGAGATTATCACTAATGGATATAAAGGCTGCTGGTCTCACCAAGTCTGTGGACACTTGTCTGGAATATGCTTCGTGTTCCACCGACGTCGGAATGGAATCGCCCCACTGAGACCTCGCCCAGATCAGGCAGAATGGGAGCAGAGGAGGAGGAAGTGGGGTATGAATGTGGAGACTCCGAGAAAGCCGGCTTCTTCCTTCCTCATTGGAGCAGCTGTGTCAGGCGCACTGGGCACTGACTTGGTCCCGTCTCTTCTAACAAGAATGAAAACCCACAGTGACGTGAAAGCAGCTCCGTCTTGGAACCCGGATGCATGATCCCGTTGGCGCAGGCGCTTATGCATCAACATTTAATTACCGTTCAACGTACTGAATTATTTACTAGTTTTTCCACCGAGAATCCCTCAGGCCCGATGCAGAAGGCTCAGCCCCATCCTGGAGCCTGGATTGACGTGCGTCCCCCAACACGAACTGGATAACACAGGAGACCACACCGGTCTCTGAAGGTCTGGATGGGGGAGAACATCGGGCTCAACAATAAGGGTTCCCTTTGCTGTCCGTCCGCGCCCCCAACGGGAGGTCATCGGTGCGACTTTGGGATCCGGGTCCTTCCGTGCCACTTGCTCTCCTGTATCCCCCCCCATGTGGCCACCTGGAGACCCGACTCGGGGACCCACGTACATGAGCGCCCCCGGCTGAGACAGGCAGGCACGGACCCACTGCAGTGGCCACGGCAACAAGCAATAGTCTTTTAATGCCCGGCCGTGTGGCTCAGTGGTTGAGCTTTGACTTATGAACCAGGAGGTCACATGCCCGGGTTGTGGGCTCGATCCTCAGTATAGGGCAGTGATGGCGAACCTTTTGAGCTCGGTGTGCCAGCGTTTTGAAAAACCCTAACTTAACTCTGGTGCTGTGTCACATAGAAATTTTTTGATATTTGCAGCCATAGTAAAACAAAGACTTATATTTTTGATATTTATTTTATATATTTAAATGCCATTTAACAAAGAAAATTCAACCAAAAAAATGAGTTTGCATGTCACCTCTGACACGTGTGTCATAGGTTCGCCATCACTGGTTTAGGGTGCGCAGGAGGCAGCTGGTCGATGGTTCTCTGTCATCACTGGTGTTTACCTCTATCCCTCTCCCCGCCTCTCTGATATCAATAAAAATACATAAAAATTAAAAAAAGGTTGAGCCCAGAATTCAGTGTGAGGTTCACACCTTACAGCCTCAAAGCCTGACTCCTTCACATGAAAACACAGAAACCCCTTTGTGAGCAGGAAGTCCAAGGTAGAGCAGTGACGTCGCCCAAGCACCAGGGGGCGCTCCAGGCCCCGCTGCCAGGCCCACGCCAGCTGCTCACCTGGGGCTGGGATCGCAGGTGTCCCTCTGAGTGCGAGGGCAGGTGGACCTTGGGAACCACTTTGCGGTTTATATTTAAAGTTCATCACAACTTCAGTAATTGTTCTTTCTCTTCTTTTCTTTTTTTTTATTTCAAAAGTGAGCCGCAGCCCGGCCCGTGTAGGAAGCAAAACTGGCCGAGAGGCTGACAGACGGGACGGGAGGGTGAAAACAAAAGGCATGAGGGTCACAGGCGGACGACAAGGCCTTGGGCTGCGTGACCTCGGCCGACAGTGTGGCCCGAGAAGGGCGAGCAGAGGGGCAGGTGCTGGAGCAGCTGGAGATGCGGCTCCAGGGACGCTGAACTGAGAGGCCTGCGAGGTTCTCCAGGGAAATTATAGGAGCTGCAGGCGGGACAGGACAGGCAGGGCACTCGGAGGGCGGGAGGTAAGGCCCACGGGGCACCTGGGCACAGGGTGGAGGTAAGGCCCCCCCCCCCCCGGGGACACCTGGGCACAGGGTGGAGGTAAGGCCATGGGGGCACCTGGGCACACGGAGGGCGGGAGGTAAGGACCACAGGGCACCTGGGCACAGGGTGGAGGTAAGGCCCATGGGGCACCTGGGCACAGGGTGGAGGTAAGGCCCCCCCCCCGGGGACACCTGGGCACAGGGTGGAGGTAAGGCCATGGGGGCACCTGGGCACAGGGTGGAGGTAAGGCCATGGGGGCACCTGGGCACAGGGTGGAGGTAAGGCCATGGGGCACCTAGGCACAGGGTGGAGGTCAGGCCATGGGGCACCTGGGCACAGGGTGGAGGTCAGGCCCATGGGGCACCTGGGCACAGGGCGGAGGTCAGGCCCCCCCGGGGGCACCAGAGGGGGCTTGGCCAGAGCGTGAAATAGAGAAACTGGAGTTAGGAAGCGAGGGAGGGTGTGGACAGAGGGATGGGAGGTGCTCCCGGCGGGAAGTGAGGACAAGAGGAAAGGGAGCCTTTGAACATGTGAACCGAGGGATTGTGGATTCCATGGGGTCAGAGACTCTCTGGTGGTGAAGGTCAGAGCGTGGAATGTTCCAGAAGATGTGTGGGGAGGGCCAGGTTAATGAGGAGGAAACGGTCGGGCTGCCATCCCCCGGGGCTGCCAATTAGCCTCCCCTGGGAGCTGGAATGGAAGGGGAATTGGGTCAGCGTCTCAGGGGAGGGGACCCACGCTAGCATTTCCGTGGATGGTGGTAGGTGCAGGTGAGACTCGCACGGGGAGGGGGCGCCGGGCGGAGGAGACGCCATCGGGACGGGAGATGCTGGGGGAACTGTGAGGACAGGAAGGCCGCCTGCCAGCCGGACCGGCCTCTCCCGGGAAGAGCAGTGAGGGGCACCCTCTCCTCCTTGGCCGGCAGCGGCCGTGGCCTGTCCAGGATCCGTGTGTCCTCCGCGAAGAGAATCTCCATCTGGTGGGAGTAGAAATGGGCCCCTCCCAGCCCGCGGGCCCCGTTCTGGTGTGGGGCCCCTCTGGCCAGTGTGGCCGTGGGGGGGGTCTCCGGCCAGGCCTGAGGCCGTGTGGGGTGGAAGCTGACCCCCAGCCGGGCTCTGCCTTGCCAAGTCCCTCCCTGTGGCCTGACGGTGACTCGGCGTTTCTGAGCCTGAGGACAGATGGCCCCTGTGAGCAGGAGGCTGGACGGGCCTCCCGGAGGAAGTGCGGACGGGCCAGCCCTGAGCGCCAAACGCCACACGTGTGTTTTAAGGGAGAAAAGTAAACATCTCGCTGTTGACGCAAAGCCGCCGGAATGTACGTCACATGAAGCCACGTGCAGGGCTAGCCAGCATGATCGTCTTCAGAGAGTTTTAAAAATGGCTTCCACTCCCCTGCACTGTCAGTAAAAGTCAGCAGATGACACTATGGATGTATACAGCCCTCACCCAGGGGTATTTTCCCACTGGTTTTAGGGAGAGTGGAGGAGAGAGGGACAGACAGAGGGAAACATCCATGTGAGAGAAACAGCGATTGGTGCCTCGACCAGGGCCCGGGCCGGGGAGCAGCCTGCAACCGAAGTCCATGCCCTTGACCAGGATCGAACCCGGGACCCTGTGGTCCCCAGGCCGGTGCTCTATCCACTGGGCCAACGGCCAGGGCTGATGACCCTATATAACTGTCTGTTCGAGTGCACAGCGGGGTGCAGCGCCCTCACATCCTCCCCCCTCACACGGGAGCGGGGCGGTCACAACGGCACAGTCACGACAGAGCGTTGGGCAGAGGGAGGCGCAGCTCAACCAGCGTTTGTGGGTCTTGCCCAGCCCGCCCCCGGCTGTGCCCAGGCCCGGCTGTGCGAGCCGCGGGCGGAGGACCAGGGAGCCGGGTCCTGGGAGCGGCCGTGGGACACCGGCCGGGCGGGTGCAGGCGTGGCTGCCGGGCGCCGAGGGAAGGGACTGTGTGCCCCTGCGCAGCTGTCACAGCCACGGAGCCTCGCAAACCTCACCAACCCGCTTTGGAGGACGTCCTAGGAATGACAACTGTCATTTCCCTCCTCACCTTATCGGCTGCTGTTTCACCGACACCCAGTGTGGACATGCAGAGCTCTCACCCTCACAGCGGGGACGGTTACGGACGCGCAGCACTTACACTTGTCAGGAACGGCTGGGCCTTTCGACTAACGCGCTAGAATCCAAGGGCCCCGGGCCTCCAGCCCCTTCCTGTGTGGGCATGGATTTGCGGTCAGACTTCATTCCATAGTCTGGCTCCCAGGTTCCCACTGGCCACGCTCCAGGGCACGTCTGCTCATGGCTTTATGCCGTTTTATTGCTGCTCAGTTACAAGGAAAAGGCGAAGCAGAGGACTGCCCTGGACCACGGCTATGCATGTGGGCACTGCATACAGTCAGCACTTCCAGTCACACGCACACGCACGTGTAATCCCAGCCCAGTGCCCGGCGTCACGTGTCACATGACCAACCCAACCTTCGGACACACTCAGCTCACAGGCGCTGGGAGACCCACCAGCTTCCGTCTGACCCCTCCCCTGGGCAGGGTTGTGCTCGATGGAAAAAGACCCACGTCCCCCAAACCGATGGCGGGCTGCGCTCAGCGAAGAGCTGCCTGTGCTGCGCTGTCTGCGTGGCCGCGCCATTCGCACGTTTTCAGGAAGCGCTGTGCCCGGCGGCCCTGCCTGGTGGGACTCGGAGGGATTTCCGCTCCGGTGGCTGGAGGTTTGCAGCTCACTCCCCAGACGGGTCGCACACGGGCAGACCCGACGCATGGAGAGGCGCCCGAGGACCCCGTCGGGGAGGGCGGGCGACTGCGATTCTCTTAGGCTTCTTGTGTGTGCGTGTGTGTGCGTGTGTGCATATGTGTGTGCGTGTGTGCATGTGTGTGCGTGTGTGCATGTGTGTGTGTGCATATGTGTGTGTGTGTGTGTTTTCTGTGTGACTGTGGACCTTCTCTGATGATATTAACAAGTGCAGCTGGTGTATGTGGTGGGTGCTATATTCTCGGCAGCACACAGACTGCCCAGTGGTCACACCTGCCTGGGGCTTTAAAAGGACAAAACATGAGCCCTAGCCGGTGTGGTCAGTGGTCAGAGCGTCTGCCTTTGGAGGAAGGGTTGCGGGTTCGATTCCCAGTCAAGGGCACTTACCTCCTTTGCAGGCTCCTCCCCAGCCCTGGGGGGGGCGTGCACATGGGAGGCAGCCAATCGGTGTGTTTCTCACACATTGATGGTCCTCTCTCTTCCCCTCTCCCTGGAAATCAATGAAAAAAATACCCTCCAGTGAGGACTAACAAAACATAACAAAGGAAAACAACGGAAATGCCTTAAGAATAGACTCTAGGCCGGGCCGGGTGGCTCAGTGGTTGAGCGTTGACCTATGAACCAGGAGGTCAGGGTTCGATTCCCGGTCAGGGCACAGGCCCGGGTTGCGGGCTCCATCCCCAGTGATGGGCGTGCAGGAGGCGGCTGATCAGGATTCTCTCTCATCAATGATGTTTCTCTTCAATTGTCTCTGAAATCAATGAAAACATTGTTTGAAAATCAGCACCTACTTCATCGCGTGGTCGAATGGGACCACCTCTGAGGGACATGGACCTGGACGCCCGGGGGCTCCACACGGGGAGGGGCTGGCAGACGGCAGCACGGGACAGACGGCCAGGCGTACGGCTCCCGGGCCAGACGATGCCGCGATGCCACATGTTTTAAATGACAAACAGCCGTCAGTGTGAGCCCCAAACCACACAGGCCACAGCCGCCCCCCCACGTCCCGGGACGCCCGGGCTGCCCTGAGGCGAGGAGGTGACTTTGGATTTAGATGTAAAGGGGAGGAGCGTCTGCGTTCACACACGGGGCCCCAGGTGCCGCCCAGAGAGCCCGAGACCGCGGCCTGAGAGGGGCACACGCCCCCTTGGGAGCTGGCTGACTGCTCACGGGTCCTGCCTGTGCAGGTGCCAGGACGGAGCCAGGGCTGGGAACACAGCACAGAGCACAGGCGATGTCAGAGGACAGTGCACCTGGAGCCGGTGTCATTTTATTAGCCAAGGCACCCAATAAACTCAGCCAAATAAGCACATAAACACATAAAAATAAAGACACGCCAGGACGCTCCCAGGCAGTGGGTGTCAACCAACTCCACGCCCCGGACGCACGCGCATTTGCAAAAGGCCCTCACCCGCGTCTCCTGCTTCTGGACCCGAGGGAGGCGGAGCTCACTGATTAACGGCCGATTTGGCCTTTTCTCTTTGGCTCAGTGGAGAGACCATCCACCTCCAGACTGAAGGGTCCTGGGTTCGATTCCCGGTCAGGGCACAGGCCTGGGTTGCAGGCTGGATCCCCAGCAGGGGGCCCGCAGGAGGCAGCCGATCCATGATTCTCTCTCATGGATGCTTCTCTCTCTCTCCCTCTCCCTTCCTCTCTGAAATCAATACAAATATATACATATCTATTTCATCATGTAAGTGTTAGGATTGCAGAGCAAACTACAGATACTCCCACAAAAGCATGACTAGTTCAGAGAGACATGGGCAAAGCAGTGGGAACTAAAGCTACTTCCCCACCCCAGTGCCTGCACCTCCTCTTCCTCTTCCTCCTCCCCCTCCTCCCCCCTCAGGCATGTTGGGAGGTGAGATCACCTATGGGCAGCCTTTGTTCCCAGGCCACCACGTCTCTCCCCTGGGGCATCCCCCAAAGAGTCTCCCTGAATCCGGTCCTGTGGCTTCTGTCTGCGGGAGACAGGCGTGTCTGTCTCCTTTCCTTACCACAGAACGAACAGCACAGAATATCATTCTTTGTGACTCGGCTGGGAGCGCTCCCCAGCCCGGTGCCCCGCCTCCGGCTTTGTGTCCCCAAGAAAGAGTGCAGGAGAGGTCAGTGTGGGAGGGGACACAGGTGACACTTTCAACCACAAAGAAGTAAAAGCTCAGGGTGCAGGGGACCCAGGGAGCCGGTGGGGGCCCGGGTTCTGGACCTGCCTGTCCCCGCGGAACGAACTTTCAGGGGAGCCTTGGGGGAACCGACCGTCCCCCACCCGCATGCAATGAAGCCAGCGGTGGGGTGCCGCTGGGATTCCTTCTGGGAGACAAATTCATGCGTTTTTAAGGCTGATGGAGCCTTTCCCGTGAAGTTAACCGAACTCAGAAAAGGCAGCGTGTGGTGCTGGGCAGTGCGGCTCGGGCACTGCGGCCTGAGGCTGCGTCTGGGTTCCCCCCTCCCAGCCGGGGCATGAACCCCGCCTGTGCTGCTGGGAAGAGGGGAAGGGCTGTGCTGTATGTGCTCAGGCTGCAGCGCAAACCCGTGTGGGAGGGACGGGAGGATCCCCAGGCCCAAAGGGAAAATGGGAGCAAAACCAGCCGGTGCTGCAGCTTACGACACGGAGCACGAAATGCACGGTCACGAGTCCCGACGGATGTGAACAGGTGGTTCATGGGTGAGTAAGAGGAGAAGGTGAGCCGTGCAGGAGATTCCCACCTGATGCCTGGAGCCCCTCCCCGAGGGTGGGCTGTGCAGGGACCTCCCTGGAGGGGCCGTGCGAGAGCTGAGGGCCACCTCTCGGTGAGAAACCCGAAATCCCGACAGCGGGTCCCAGCCGGGACCGAGGCCCCATGGCAGCCACAGAGGGCGGCTCCCCTGCAGGTGATGGGGGCAAAGGTCTCACCTCTGGGACCGTCTCCCCAGCCACAGTCTCGTGGAATCAGCAGGGGAACAGGAGACATTGCAGGACGAGGGCGGCCGACCCACCGAGCCGTGCGCAGGCCCCTCAGAGTCAAGGTCACCGAGTGCGGAACGCTCGAGGAAGGTCATGGCCGGGAGGAGCCGGAACCTTAGAGCTGAAGGTCGCAGTGCCCGGGGGGGGGGGGGGGGGAGGGCGGGGGTCTGGGCACAGAGCGAGGACACAGCGAGGAACCAGCAAGTGCGAATAACTGAGCTTCGGTCAATGACAATGTGCGGCTGCTCAGGAGGTTGGGGCATCGTCCCTGCACGGGAAGGTGGCGGGTTCGATCCGGTCGGGGCATGTGCGGGAGGCACCTGATCAACATTTCTCTCTCACATCAGTGTTTCTCTCTCCCTCTCTCTCTCAAATCAATAAACATATCCTCAGCTGAGAATTTAAAAAATAATAAAAATAGCCGTAACCGGTTTGTCTCAGTGGATAGAGCGTTGGCCTGCGGACAGAAGAGTCCCAGGTTCGATTCTGGTCAAGGGCATGTACCTTGGTTGCAGGCACATCCCCAGTAGGGAGTGTGCAGGAGGCAGCTGATCAATGTTTCTCTCTCATCGATGTTTCTAACTCTCTATCCCTCTCCCTTCCTCTCTGTGAAAAATCAATAAAATATATTTAAAATAATAATAATAATTAAACGACTATATTTTTATCAATTTAGGTTCCCAGCACCTGCAGGTCTGCACGTGGCCCGTCTGCGGCCTCCCCTCGCCCCTCGTCACCCCCCCTCCTCTGGCCCCTCCCCAGGAGCCCTGAGCCCTCTGGCCTCACGTCTGACCCCAGCCTGCCTGCGTGACGCACGTGCTCCATCCCACTCCCTGCGAGACGCTCAGGCTAGTTCCGGCTCGGGCCTCCAGCTACGGCTGAGCTACGGTTTTGTCAGCGAGTCTTCCTTTCACTTCACGATTAACGGTAAGGACTCTCTTCTGTTTGGACTCTTCTATACCCTATGTTTCCACGCTCTATTTTTCTGTCTACAGCTGTGTGTCCACTTGTAATTAACACATTTTGGCAATCACCACCTAATATTTACGACTCTCACTGCGACGTGCGTGCGGTGAAGGTCGGATGAGCCACGGTGAGAGAGACGCTTAAGGCTGAGCAGGAGCCGGGTCGGGACGGGGCTGTGTGGGCTCTGAGGAGGCCGGACTGTCCCCTGCAGGCGACTGCGAATTGAGACACGGAGGCGAGGGGAGGCCTGCGAGGGGCTGGTTCAGGGTCTTTTTAAAAAAATATTTGTATTGATTACAGAGAGGAAGGGAGAGGGAGAGAGAGATGGAAACATCAATGATGAGAGAGAATCATTGACCGGCTGCCTCCTGCACGCCCCACACTGGGGATGGAGCCCACAACCCAGGCCTGTGCCCTGACTGGGAATCGAACCCTGACCTCCTGGTTCATAAGTCAAAGCTCAACCCCTGAGCCACACCAGCCAGGCAGGTCACCTGGATCTTTCTAGATACTATAAATTACTAGTGGCCGGTGCACAAATTCATGCACATCAACAGGAAATTAATTAGAAGAAATATTTTAATATCACTATCCGCCCTTTCTCTATAATAGAAGTGTCAACCAAATTCATGATCGACAATGACAGACGGAAACACACGTGTGCGATTGGCGTCAGTGAGAGCTTTATGTGTATCGTGCATGGGTGAGTCAACTTAGCCTTTTATATAGAGAATATATATATAGTTTATACAGAATAAACTTGCTTATTAGACCTGCTTTCTGATTTAGCTAAACTTTTTCCAGCCCAGTGAAGCACCCCGACTTCTCTTTCAGGTAATTGTCAGCAACACAGCAGTAAATTGTCAACATGAAGCTGATTATTATTGTAGCTCACGCAGGGAGAACAAAGGGTAAAATATTTAACTGCAGCAGTGTTTGACTATATTCTGCGCAGTGAGAAAACCTGAAGTCATTTTCAAGGTCCACCATTTCTTCTTTTCAATCGGGTCATGTTTCTAAGCTTTCTAAATCTCCATTGTCCGGCTAATGAAAAGAAAATAGGATTCCACCAACTCTCCTACCTACCTACTCCAGGACTTCTGTGAGGATCAAATGAGATGAGGCAGGGAAAACGCTTCACAGACATTTGGTTACAGTGTGAAATGTCTGCACCTGGCTAGAAAGGAAGTCAGGTTCCTGGGCTGAAGACACTCCAAGGAGGCTAGTTGCTAGGGAGAGGAAGCCAGGTGTTGCTAGGTGACATCATTACCCAGTGCCCACAGTGACCATTTCTGGGCTGGGCTGGGCTGTGGGCTGTGTTTTGCTCCACGGGTTCTTGGCAGCATCGGCTGTGATTGGGTGGCTATCACTCCAGGGTGGTGGCGAGGCCTGTGTCCCACTTGGGGGAAGCCAAGTGTTGCTTTGTGGGCGCCAGCTCTGTGGTGCCATTTCTCAATAGATGGGTGGTGCACGTCACGGCAGCTCCTGTGTTGAGCGTCTGCCCCCTGGTGGTCAGTGTGCATCATAGCAACCGGTCGGACATTCGGACACTTAGCATATTAGCCTTTTATATAGAGAGTGTTGAATCCTACAAAAATATCCCAGTGGTACCGGGTCACACACCAGCTGTTGGCTGGGGTTGACTCAAATGAAGGGCTGTGCAAAGGTAGGGTCTCCCAGCAGGAGTCCGCATGCTGTGCCCTGAGTAATGGCTACACCTTCCCAGAGTTTCCATCCTTGAAATGGATTCCTTGCATCAGGACATAAAAGGAAAAGGGGGGAAGGTCTGCTCCCCACATAAAGCCCCTCCCGCCACCCCACACCCCCCTACCCCCACCTCTAGGAAATGCGTGGAGGGAAGTCAAGGATGACAGTGTCCCTCTTGAACTTTGAAACAGCATTGATTAAAGTTCTCTTGCTTTGAAAAGTATTTGGGAAACTATGAAAGGGGTGGCATTCAATTTCTGGTTTAGTCCCTTCAGAGGAAAAGGCCTGAGAAAACCTTTCTCCCTCCTGTTGTTGACTCAGACAGAGGAAGACGTGCTTAGTAGGTGAACACACACTTAGTAGGTGAATGCGCGCTTAGTAGGTCCAAGATGGGTGTATTCCTGATCAGCACCCGCAGAGCTGGCCTCGCTGTGCCCTCTCATCCTGCATGTGGCCAACGAGACATAAGCCTGGTCACGTGGAAGGTAATTCCCGTCCCTAAGAAGATTCCTCTGAATTTAACCAGTTTCCTCGCTTAATCCAAAGGACACTTTTCATGGTGTTCCGTGAAAATGGGAGAGATGTCTTTCACTTTGATAAATGTGCTGTATTTCAAGCTGCCACTGAAAAAAAAAACACGTATGAAAGTTTATAGACCAACCAGCATTTCACCAGCAAGAAGGGTGTTGCTTAAAAGATAATATGATAATTGCCAGCAAATTAAATTAACAGAAGGCTTCTCTCCGTCCCTCCTTTCTGGATCTTGGGAATAAACTGTGACATTTGAATTTCTTGCTCAGGACTCCTCCTTGTGTAAAGTATCACTGGTTTCAGCAGGAGCCCTGAGACTCACACCTAACATTCCCCACGTCCGACGCTGGGTTGAAGCAGGACGGACGGACTGCAGGAAAGGAAGTTGGCGGAGAAGAGTCACGGATCCTCCAGAGTCCACGGCGTCTTCCTTGCAAAGAACTGGCGAGAGAAGAGAAACAACAACAACAAAACACAAAGAACCCTCCAGGCTTTGGCGTTGTCTTCCTTGTGGCTTAGCTGGTGCATTTGTGCGTTTCTATAGAGAGATCTCAGGCAGGAAGTTCCGGGCTCTGTAATTAACATTCCACAGCGGTTCTCCGTCACTAATTACAGCATCGCCGAGACAATCGGAGGATGAGAAAGGCTGGCGTGAAGGCAGCTGCTCGGCACACCTCTGGCTTCCTCCTCCCTGGCCGGGATGCTCTCTGTGGCTGGCACACAGTCCCCCGGACGCGGGCGAGTGTGGGCAGAGGCAGCATCGCCCGCAGCAGGTCCTGCCGCTGGCCAGGGCCCGGGCTGCCACGGGGACTCATCCTGATGGGCTGTTGCCGTGGAAACCGCCCTCCAAGACTCCTGTAGACGAGACCTCCACCTCCAGGACCTGCGTTTTGGTTTGGTTAATCCTCCCCCGGGGACATTTTCCATTGATTTTTAGAGACAGTGGGAGAGAGAGGGAGGGAAAGGCAGAGAGAAACTTCCATGTGAGAGAAACACACTGACTGGCTGCCTCCTGCGCGCACCCTGACCAGGGCCTGGGCTGGGGAGGAGCCTGCCACCCAGGAACGTCCCCTTGACCGGCATCGAACCCGGGACCCTTCGGTCCACAGGCCGCCGCTCTATCCGCTGAGCCACCGGCCAGGTCAGGCCTTTGGGATCGTGAGCAGCTTCTGGGTTCGACCCGTCTCCCACCCAGGCCATGGCCTTCTACCCGCTGCAGGTGGCGGGGCTGGTGCTGGGCGTCCTGGGCCTGGCCGGGGCTCTGGCCACCACCCTCCTGCCCCAGTGGCGCGTGTCCGCGTTCGTGGGCAGCAACATCATCGTCTTCGAGAGGATCTGGGAAGGGCTGTGGATGACCTGCGTGCGGCAGGCCCGGACCACCCTGCAGTGCAAGCTCTACAGCTCCCTGCTGGCCCTGCCCCCCGTGCTGGAGGCCGCCCGGGCCCTGATGTGCGTGGCCGTGGCCCTCGCCCTCACGGCCCTGCTCGTGGGCATCTGTGGCCTGAGGCAGGTCCAGTGCACGGGCTCCGACGAGAGGGCCAAGGCGTACCTCGTGGGGGCGTCCGGGGCCCTCCTCCTCCTCACGGGCCTCTTTGTCCTCATCCCCGTGTCCTGGACGGCCCACATCGTCATCCGGGATTTCCACGACCCCGCCGTCCACGTGGGGCAGAAGCGTGAGCTGGGGGCCGCGCTCTTCCTGGGCTGGGCCAGCACCGCCGTCCTCCTCGCGGGAGGGGCCCTGCTCTGTGGGTTCTGCTGCTGCAGCCGGAGGAAGCGAGGGCACCGGCCCCCGGCCCCCAGGCACCGCGTGCCTCACCGGGGGCCGCACGGGGACCCGGCCGTGCCCAGGAAGCCCTGCACCAGCTACGTCTAGGCCTGCGCGGCTCCAGCTGGAGGGGGGGCCGGGGGGCGGCCAGTGGGTTTGATAAGGTCCTGCCGGGAACTGTAAGGACGTCGGGCGGAGGGCCCCCCTCACGGCTCCATCCGAGCCGAGATGGAGAGCGAAGGGCACACGGAGGGGCGGTCGCCTCCGGTGGGGACTGGACTCCGACCTCGCGCAGTGAGAGCGTTTCCCGCTGCTGGACTTGGTCTCTATTCCCGTCTGTGTCGTCTACACGCAAGTAGGGCCCCAATCGCAGGGAGGAGTGGACGCCCCGGGCTGGACAATCAGTTATCATCACTAAGAAAGCGAACTGACATCGCATGCCTAAAGCCGAGCCACGAGGCGCCTAAAACACGCCGCGTCCCCTCCACGTGTCTCCCCCGACTCCCTCCACCCACAGCAACGCCCTCGCGCAGAACCATCAGCCGGGAGAGGAACAGACAGGCATTCGGGTTCTGATGGAGTTTTTCAAGCTGTGGCCACGCCCGGCCCAGGGAAGTCTGTGTTCGTTCCTGGGGGACTCCAGGCGCAGCAGCGGGCACGTTAGGGGAAAAGGGGCTGTGACTCACCCTCGGGTGCGTAGGATGATTCTAGGGCAGTTAATGTATCCAGTTAGACTCGCTTAGAATTACAGAATCAAAAAACCCATGTGTAATTAAGAAATAATATGCTTCCGTAACCTATGATTTTCACCTTAAGCAGACCTTCCTGTCTTTTTTTAAATATATTTTTATTGATTTCAGAGGGATAGAAACATCAGTGATGAGAGAAGATCACTGATCGGCTGCCTCCTGCACGACCCCCACTGGGGATCCAGCCCTCAACCCGGGCCTGTGCCCCGACCGGGAATCGAACCTGGGACCCTTCAGTCCGCGGGCCGATGCTCCATCCACCAAGCCCGCCGGCCGGGCCAGGCCTGTCATCTGGATGAGGCCTGGCCATGGACGCAGCGAACACCGTTCTCCTCATGGGGGATGCGCCCCGAGCAGGGCCCTGGGGCCTGGAGGGGAAGGTCCAGTTCCTCGTTTGGTCCTTTAGTCACCGAACAGGCCGCCCCGCGGGGCGAAACCAAGTCTCGGGGTGATGACTCAGGCCGGCCGGTCACGCACCCGCTCCCTCTCAGCTCCAGCAGGCACGCGGCCTGGCGAGGCCCTTGGTTCTGCGTGAATGACACACACTGTGCTCTGTTCCCCGCCTCCGTGCGCATGAGCCCGTGTCGGGGTGAGACGTGCATGTTGGGGTGCGGCGGACGTGGGTGGAGGGGTTCGTGGGTCCCTTTGGAGTAGCTCCCCCGTGTGTGAGCCCATCAGCATTCCTCTCTCCCGTTCTGACCCTTCAGACAGTGTGTTTATTTAGTAGAAAAATGTGTTCCCTTTACTGCACCTCATTGCAATGACCAGACTGAATGTATTCACAGCGTGTCCATCTGATTATAATAAAACACGGCAGTCATCTGTTTCAATCGTGTTAATTGAATGGGGGTGGGGGGATCCCCTTTGAGAATGAATTTCTGTCCTCCAAGGACCATCTGGGACTCTGAACCTTAAAATCAGAAACAACGAGAGGCTGAATGCCAGCCAGGCCTCCACCGCCCTCCACAAGTCACAGCAGGTCGAACCCTCGGAAGCTCCATGCAGATGCGACACCTGTTCGCGTGACCGCCTCCCAGCAGCCAGTCCCGGCTCTGTAGCCCCCGGCTCCCCGCCCAGAAAGCCATTCACTTTCATGCCCCATTGCCCTTAAACTCAGACAGAAACAATACTGTGTTTTCCCAAGTTTCCTACTTCACCAGCTTTCCTCCCTCTTCCTCTGAGTCACGGTTCCTTCAGCCCCTGAGACGCTGACGGCTGGCACCGTGTTTAACCCTGTTTTCCTGGAGTGATAACAGCTTCTCTTTTCCTCCCACAAACCCGGTCGGAGGATCTTAGGAGCCTTCGCCGTGGCCCCTGCCTCCTCCATAGTCGCTCTCTACGTGCAGGACGCTGCTGGACACCCTGTCCCTTCGCCGTTTGCACGCACTGACCCTGAGCTGACCCTGACCCTGCCTGCTCAGCTGACCTAGAGCAACCTCAGAGCCCCCCTATTTCCTGCCCATGGAGGGACAGACTCCCACCTCAAAGTTGTGGCTTCCACTTCAGGACACCTTTGTGGGCGTGATGTTGGCAGATGTCTTCGCTGGGTCAACCACTGAGGAGCACAGACTAGGGGTCCGCCCCTCCCCAAGTGGTGTCATAAGACACACACACTCTCCTCGCCCCCTACGTTCTCCCAAAATGAGGGGCTCACGTCTCAACGCTCATGCACGCCTGGCATCTTAGTGCCAGTTGCTAACAGGCAGCACGATGGCTGTCTGTGCGGACAGGGGCTGTCCTAGCAGGACAGGAGGCTCAGTGAGCTGCTGGGCAGCTGCGTATGCTTGTCTTTGTTTACAGCCTAAATGTGACGGGAATTAGACGATAACTCTGGGAGCATCTCAGCTGTGGGTCTGGCTGCGTTCAGACTTCCTGGTGGGGGTGCCTGCCGATGCGGGGAAGGGAGCGCTGTGGCCCCGCCTCCCGCGTGCTGGCCTCTGAGTAACGAGACGCCCGTCCCGCATGAACCCTCCTTGACGTCAGCTCTCACCTCCCACCACCGGGTATCAGGGACCTAAAGTACCGGCCGCTCCTTTCCTCAGACGCCTGGGTTAGTCCTGCTGCCCACGGCCCCTCTGTTCCCGGCACCAACCACCGGGGGGCCCTGCTCTCAACTCGAGGCGATTGGAGAGAAGAAGGGGTGTCGGATGCTCGGGGATGAACAGGGCGGCAGGTGCGGCTCAGCACCTCTTTGCCCAATAAAGTGGGAGCATCGTCGGCCAAGTGAGGAAGAGCGAGCGAGTTTGAGTCCGTGTTCCTCCCGTGTCCCTTCCGTGCCCCTCCCGTGTCCCTCCCGTGTCCCTCACTCCCCCAGGACAGGCCCAGGTCCAGGATGGAGGCCCCAGGGGCAGGGACTTCGTCGGATCAGCCAAGCCCCTCCTCCCACAGGAACTAACAGAGTATTTGCTACTTTAAGCCAATAAGGGTTTGAAATTTACTTGTTTCTGAAGCAAAACAAAGCCTGTCTGTCTTTATAAAATAACTAGTGGCCCGGTGCATAAAATTCATGCACATTAAAAGGGAATTCATTAGAGGAAATATTTTAATAGTGCTATTTGCCCTTTCTCTATAATAGAAGTGTCAGAGATGAAAGAAAATTAGTAAATGTATATGAAACCTCCCTCCTGTCAGAGTCTGAGGCACACTGCAGGACCCAGAGTCAAGTCCCTGCCCACCCGCGTGAGCCTTGAAATCGCGCGAGACCCAGACCCAGCCAGCTCCACCCCCACTGGGCAAGATCCAGACCCAGCCGGCCACACCCCTGTCAAGCCCTGCCAGGCAGGGGCACAACCTCAAGTCCCCCAGCCTGGCGCCAGGGCAGGAGGCATGGCTTGAGAACCCCGGTCAAGCCCCACCTGGCCAGGAGGGCGGCCTGAGGTCCCTCACCCCGGTGCAGCATCACACAGCCTCAGGTCCCTGCTGATTGTTAGTTACAACTTGTTACGGGAACCCCGCCTCCACTGTGGGTGCAGCCATCTTGTGATGATGTGATGGAGTGAGGGTCAATTTGCATATTACCACTTTATTATATAGGATGACCTGCTAATTGCCACACAGATGAAATAGGAATGCTGAGAGGGAGAGAAAGTTCTGCTGTATTTTTTTAAATTATAGTAATTGATGTTGTTAGTTGCTTATTGATGGCTTACTTATTTACTTTTTTAAACGCATAGCAGTGTTTAGTCGCTGAGGTATGTAGAGAAAGAATATGTCCGAGATTGTGCATATATTGATAAGATATTGCAAGAGGCTATAGACAAGGAATTTTAAGTCCTTAGTAAAATCATTGTTGAAAGGATTGCTAAATCAAGGAGATAAAGCAATAAAGTCAGGGAGGAGTTAGAATGTGGGAAGAAATAATTCACAAAAGTGAAAAACATAAAGAAAATGAAGATCTGGTTCGATAGAGGAAGAGGAGTGAATTGAATAGATCACATTGTTGTTATTAAAAAGTTTGTGGCACAGCCCTGGCCAGTTTTCCCAGTGGTTAGAGCATCAGCCCATGGACTGAAGGGTTGCAGGTTTGACTCCCGGTCAAGGGCATGGACCTCAGGTGCAGGTTCGATCCCTGGCCCCGGTCGGGTTGGGAGCAGGAGGCCACCAATCATTGTCTCTCTCTCTCACGTCGATGTTTCTTTCTCTCAAAATCAATGGAAAAAATATCCTCACTCCTCGGGTGAGAATTTAAAACGAAAATAGTTTGTGGTACAAGATGTGGAACGAAAACAGTTCGAGTGGGGGCAGCATCCCAGGGGCGACCAGGAGAAGGACGGCGGAGACGGAGTGAGCGCTATGAGAGGGCGAGCTGTCGGGGAGGGGTGATGGGTGTCAGAACCCTTCCCGTGAACACCAGTAGCCCCGTTCTGATGGCCGAGTGCTTACCTATTACACAGCATGAGGCAGCTCCCGCCCAATACTAACGCTCCTCATTGGACCGCCAAGAACAACGAGAACACAATCACATAATTAATGTCTTAATCACGAGCTTGTCTCATTAAAGTGTCCGTGTGGTAAAAAATATGCAGAAAACAGGTTGTGTCTGTACGTTTCTGTTTTCCTCTAAACTCCTTTCTTTTAAAAACAGCTCAGTGGCCCTGGCTGGTGTGGCTTCGTTGGTTGAGCATCGTCCTTGGCCCCAAAAGGTCACCGGTTAGATTCCAGGTCAGGGCACAGGCCCGGACTGTGGGCTGGTACCAGTAGGGGGCGTGCAGGAGGCAGCCCATCAGTGATTCTCTCTCACATTGATGTCTCTCTCTCCCTCTCTCCCCCCACTCCCTTGATTTCTCTCTAAAATCAATAAAAACATATTTTTAAAATAGCTCAGTATTTCACCAAGATCTTTTTAAAATTTGCCAACCTGTATAATGAAAGCCTAATATGCTAAGTGTCTGGTCATCCGGTCATCTATTCAACCAATCAAAGCGTAATATATGCTAAGGCCGCTCAACCACTTGCAATGATGAGCACTGACCACCAGGGGGCAGACATTTGACGGAGGCGCGCACCACGGCAGTGGGAGTGCAAGAAGCATGAGGATGCCAGCAGCCTGGGGGGCATGGAGACCTCCGCTCCCCGTGCAGGCGGGTGGGGGCCGCCTCGCTCTGCAGCTCAGGGACTGCAAGCCCGGCCAGTGCTGGCCCTGAACACCCCCCCTCCCCCCAGCGGCTGCTCCGTGGACGGGATGGAGAGCTGGTCCAAGGAAATCCCCTTCTCAGTGAGTCGGTGAACCTCTGAGTGACGCTTCACTCCTCGCGGACCACACCACGTCCTCTGAGAAACTGGGGGAACAGGACGCCACCCGGGGGAGAGAATACACAAGGAGGGGAAGCCACCTACACGAGGCGACCAGCGGGGCCTCTGCCTGCAGGACCAGGAAGGGGCGAGCTCCCTTGTTGTTAACAAACCGGCTGCCGCTCGGCCGGCGTGGCTCAGGGGCTGAGCGTCGACCTAGGAACCAGGAGGTCACGGTTTGATTCCCGGTCAGGGCACAGGCCCAGTTGCGGGCTCCATCCCAGTGGGGGGCGTGCCGGAGGCGGCCGATGGATGATTCTCTCATCATGGATGTGTCTCTCTCTCCCCTCCTGCTCCCCTCCTCTCTGACATCAATAAAGATGTTTTTTAAAAATCAGGGAGAAAGGAGAAGAGGGAGCATGGAGGGGCGGAAGCCACGGCCGGGGTGAGGCCTGCGTGCCCGTCCCTCCCGCGCTTTCACACGTAGACCCGGGCGGTGGCGGTGACGATGGCCGTGCTGCCCACGGAGGGCGGCTGGGGGCACCTCCTCTCACAGCGTCACGACCCGCCATGGCCGTCTGGGGACAGTCGCTGCCGCGTGCCCTGGCAAGGGCCATGCCCTGCGTGTGTTGGGCGCGTTGCTCTGCGAATGACATGGAGATGCCCAACCAGGACAAGGTTGGCTGGTGCTACCCCCAGGCCTCCACGCTTCCTTCTGGCTCGTTCCGGGCGGGGTTCCTGCCTGTGGTTTGGGGCTCTGCTAGGGGGGCCGCACGCGTGGCTCCTCCTTCCTGATGGACGGAGCGTTTTATGTTGACGAACTGGCTCCATTGCGGGTGTTACTTTGCCTTCAAGGTCGTTTTGCTCCCTTCGTGCAGCTGTTCCGGCTTCTCGTGCCGAGTGAGTGTTTTCATGGGCGTTTCTCCGCGTTCCCACCTGTAGCCAGTGCGCCTGCATTTAAACAGCTTTATTTACTGTCTGCAAAGAGCAGCAGCCAAGTCTACCCACACCCACAGGTCTTCCTGGCCTGGTCCGCAGACTGGCGGCAACTCAGACCCTTTCGAGAGAATTTTGTTCATTATCTGCTAGAGGCGCGGTGCACAAAATTCATACACGGGGGCAGGGGGTTCCCTCAGCCTGGCCTGCACCCTCTCCAACCTGGGACCCCTCAGGGGATGTCGGACATCCCTCTCACAATCCCGGACCACTGGCTCCTAACTGCTCACTTGCCTACCTGCCTGATCGCCTATAACTGCTCTCCCCTGCCAGCCTGATCGCCCCTAACAGCCTCTGCCTTGGCCCCCGCCACCGTGGCTTTGTCCGGAAGGATGTCTGGAAGACGTCTGGTCTAATTAGCATATTTCCCTTTTATTAGTATAGATTTTATGCCACCGCCTGCCAGAGGATATTTAAATAGTTTATTTCCTGTGGATTGAACGTTGATCAATGAATAGATTTTCATCTTCGTCCAGAGTTGTGTGGGGAGCGTCTTCTGAGACGTGGACGTTCCTTCTCTCCTGCCTTTCAGCCATTGAAGGTAAAGTCATTATTCTTTGGGTGGAGTTTGGTCCAGACCCGAGTCAGTCCCGGGGAATACATGCCATGGGTGTGGTGCACACGGCACAGCGATAGGGAGACAACTCCTCTGAAATGCCCCGCCCTGAGGCTTAGGTCGTTTCTGTGCATGAACGTGGTGTTTTGTAAATGTGAGCAAAGGGCAGAATTTCAGAGACAAACGCCGGCCTCATTCAGGGCGACCTGGATCCACTCCCAGCTCTCCCTCTGGTCCCCTCCCTCACCCTCCGACCCTCTGCAATGGGAACCGGCTCATTTCCTTCTCTTCGCCCGGCCGCTCCCTTCCGGGGCTCCTCATTGACTCATCTAATCCCTTAATCCCTCCCCACAGCCAGCCCTCCCTCACCCCCCCCAAACCCAGAGATGCTCCCACGTGAAGTATTAGTCAGTCAGACTCATGGTGGCCACACTGGGCTCACTCCCGCCCAACACGCCAGCCTGTTTCCGTGTCAGGCCCACAACCAGGTGCTTAGTAAAGGGTCTGGGTGTTGTCTGTCTTTCCTGGTTTTAAAAATACATAGAGAAGCAGCCCTGTGACCTTAAAGCTGTTCTTGCCTGGCCAGCGGGGCTCAGGGTTTGGGCGTTGACATATGAGCCAGGAGGCCACGATTGGATTCCTGGTCAAGGGCACAGGCCTGGGTTGCAGGCTCGATCCCCAGTGTGGGGCATGCAGGAGGCAGCCGACCCATGATTCTCTCTCATCATCGATGTTCCTCTCTCTCTCTCCCTCTCCCTTCCTCTCTGAAACCAATAAACATATTTTATAAAACCAACTACCACCTGTGTTCTTGTGAGCAGGGAGGCAAGGCGGTCTCTGTCCTAGATGCCGGACGTTGTAATGAGGCGTTGTCACTTCGGAGGGACTCCCTTGGGAATGCTCTGCACCCAATGGGCCTCGCCCAGAACCACAGCTTTGGGTTCAAGTTCCAGAGACACTATTAACCCTGGGACTCGCAGGGCTCGCTTCCACATGGGAAGGCACCCGCCCGTCGGAAAGGCGTGTTTCCGGCTCAGCGGTGACACGGGTGTGAGATGTGAGGGCTGTTGCTATGGAGAAGGGAGCAGAAGGGTCACATGCATCGGTCACGATTCCAAGGTCGTCTGGGGGTGAGCCCATGGCTCTGCCGGGCGCCCCTCAGCCGCTGGGCTGCAGAGAAGGACCCCCCTCCACGGAGGGGAGGGGGAGACGGATCCTGGGGCCTGGGCCAAAGGCCAGGGCTCCTCCACGAAAGTCCGCTCCGTCCACTGGGTGAGGCCCAGCTCCCTTTGCCCCGTGTTCCCTCCTGACAACCCCCTCGGGAGGGAGGCCTATCACAGGGGCCTGGGAAGCAAGGCCCCGAGCGTCTCCGTGGACAGACAGCCCTGCACTCGGAGGAAACGGAAGAGAAGGGCTCACCTGGAAGGCCCATGAGACGCACTGAACATGGACCCGGGAGTGGGCCTGGTGAGCAGCAGGTGAGGGGGGTGAGGGAACACGCGTGGGCCCCGGGGGTGGTTGGAGCCAGCCCTCCCCCCGGGAGTTTAACCCTCCCAGGTCCTCCATCGATGCACACCTGACAGTCCTAAACCACCAGGTTTACTGTGGACCCGCACGGCCAATCCGGACAGGAGCTCAGAGAAGCGTGAGGGGGCCTCCTGTTCCCAAAGCCTGCGAGACGGCTGGACAACGGAAATACCGGCAGCTGTGTGTGCGACACGGTTTTGACCTCAACAGAGTGACTTGAGCAAACAGTTCACACAACGTCTGGGAGTTGACCATGGAACATAATTATTATTTTTTAAATACATTCTCATGGATTTCAGAGAGGAAGGGAGAGGGGGAGAGAGAGAGAGAAACATCAGTGATGAAAGAGAATCACTGATCAGCTGCCTCCTGCATGCCCCTCACTAGGAATCGAGCCCACAACCCGGGCATGTGCCCCGACAGGGAATCGAACTGTGACCTCCTGGTTCATAGGTCGATGCTCAACCGCTGAGCCACACCAGCCAAGCCATGGCACATTACTTTAAAAATATAAATAATCCTATATAATAAAAGCCTAATATGCTAAGTGTCCGGTCGTCTGGTCAACCAATCAAAGCATAATACTAATGATATCCTAAGGCCGCTCAACTGCTCAGTATGACGTGCACTGACCACCAGGGGGCAAGTGCTCTGACTTGCAGGTTAGCTTGCTGCTGGGGTCCGGCCGATTGGGACTGAGCGAGAAGGGCCGGACACGTCCCAGACCTCTCCCACAGTCCCTCCCTGGCTGGCCACCCACCCGCATCCCTCTCCAGCCCCCATCATGCACTGGTGGGGTCCCTCAGCCTGGCCTGCACCCTCTTGCAATCCAGGCTGAAGGACCCCCGCCTGCAGAGTGCACGAATTTCATGCACCGGGCCTCCAGTAATAAATAATTTACACTATGGTTTATAAGAGGGGCAAATAAACATAAAGCATCTATGTCTCTAAATTTACTAAAGTGAATTCCTAAGAAAGTAGACCAGTAAATATCCATTTCAGTTGAATCTCAAGCTTGGAAAATACCAAACGCTCACATCCTTAAATTCTTATTAACAGGAAAATCTGAGTTTAGTCTGTTTTCTAAGAAATTCTATTGCACAGCAGAACGTCATCTCAACTCACTCGATAAGGCCTTGTCTCTATTAACATGCTTCAGTTGCATGATTAAATTAAACATTTCCCAAAGTGTGTCTCAATAATATTCTGAAAAAAATAATATTTTAAATGATTTTACCCATGTCTTCACACTGGGTGATTTGAGATTCCATTAGCATATTAAAATACCAAAGAATGACTGCAGTCAAGAAAACTTAATAGGTTTAACACGAAATTTCCAAAACCCATCAACCGTGAAATCCAGTTATGTGAAATAAATCCAGTTATGTGCAGACCTGGGAAGCTCACGTTCGGAAAATGCTGATATCACTGTATTTTTTGCAGCATCCCAAGTTATAATCCCAAGTTTCTATGTCTTATTTTCTTATTGTAACAAGAGCTTAATTTTAAGCATCATCTTTCGGAATCACTGGGGCTGGTAATGGATAAAAATGTTAAAAGGTTCCCCCGTGGCTGCTACACCATTGTCACTCCGTTTTAAAGAGTTCACTTACTTCAGCACAGACAGTAATTATGGTCAACTCATTCCGTTGGATGTTGACAATAAAAAAAAGACATATCTTTAGAATAATTGCTTTCGAACTAATTTTCACTTTTACCCACAGTTAAAAAGAAAAAAAAGCCAGCGTTGCAACCATAACCCACATACACCTACGGCACCACAAAAAGAAGGGTTCCGAAAGCATCGTCCTGCTATTATTCCTCCTCGGACCGTGGGCTGTCGTGCTCCAGCCCTCACTCTAGTTGTGAGTCCGACTGCGGCCAGCGCGCTCGCCCCTCGGAACAGAAGACACCCGGAGGTTATAAGTCAGCCGAGCCGCCCAGATTGGAGAGTTTAAAGATGCTTTTGTAAATACTGGTCGTTTGAAAAATTCGGCTCCGAAAGCCTTTCACATCCACAGCAAAATGATGTCAGTGAGACATAAACCAGAGTTACCTGTGTTTGTTGTACAAAACGGTGAGAGGCCACGGGGCTGGGAAGGTTTGCTCCACCCCCAAACCACAGGCGCCGGCGCCGAAATTCATCCCTGGGGCTGGGATTCGGGGTTTGTTTCTGGAAATAAGTAACTGAAGTGAGCTCCCTCACCGACAGATTTGTATCGACCAGCAAATGTGTCGTGAAGACCGTCCCTGCACCCACTATGCTCTAAGGGACGAATGTCCCCGTGGCACCCAGTGGGAATCACTCTGAACCTTTTGCATAAATAGTCCGCGTGCGTTGGCCGTCGGGAGCTCCCTCAGGTACTTGGGTCACAGGTGCTCACACTGGGATTTCTGAATCCATGTTCTAGACACAGAGCCTTCCCTGGCCTGTGTGCTACTGGAAAGAGATCTGTACAAAATCCTCACTTGTCAAAGGTGACGGTTAAATTAGCATTTTTCTTCTGTTGGAAAGTTCTTTGATTGATAAGTGATGTTTATTCATTAAAAAATTTTACTGAATTTCTGAGCGGTGTGCTGAGGATCCGTGTGTGTACAGCCATTGGGTCCCACACATTCCCTTCTGTGGCTACCAGCCCACATTTCCTGAAAAGGAAAAAAATCCCAGCAACAACGAAACAACATAAATCAAAGGCCATGGATTCAAATGTTCAGAGAAAAATCTATTAAATAACTAAATGCATTTTTAAAGCTCTCCAATCTGGGGCGCTAACCTGATTTATAACCTCCTGTTTGCTATGCTGCTCCGGGGGCAGAGCGTGTGAATCTGAGAGGCTGGCTCAGCGTTTATAATTACAGCCCCGCAGGCCGGGTGCCAACGCCTGGCCGCGCAGAGGAGCGGAGGGGCCGGGCACAGGCCAGCAAGCGGCGCGGCCGAGCAAATGGATCCACGTGCCTCTCCCAACGCCCAGAGCACGTCCACATCCCCCTCCCCGTCACGTCGGCCACTGGCTTCCTGGGGGCTCCCCTAGGATTCAGGCTGTGCCCCCTCAGGGGCCGGTGGGGGCGTCCCAGCTGCTGGAGCTCAGGCAGGCCCTGTGGAAGGTGAGCCGTGACGTTGCCACTTTGCACGCTCAGGGGTGACCCCTCTTATGAATGTGCATAGTGCAAGGTATTGATGGGATTGGCATTGACTTTCCGATGGTGCTGCTCACCACCAGCCATGCAGACTGAGCCCCTGCACCTCGAGGGGGGAACACACACACACACACACACACACTCACACACACGCACTCACACAGTCACACAGTCACACACATACACACACACTCACACACACACTCATGCACACACACTCATACACACACACGTACACAGACACACACGCACTCACACACACTCATGCACACACACATACACACACTCACACACATGTACTCACACACGCACTCACACGCACTCACGCACACGCACACACACACGTACTCACACACGCACTCACACACACTCACACACACGCACACACACACGTACTCACACACACGCACTCACACACACTCATGCACACGCACTCACACTCATGCACACACACGTACTCACACACACACTCATGCACACACACTCGCACACACACTCATGCACACACATACACACACTCACACGTACTCACACAGACACACACGCACTCACACACTCATGCACACACACACTTGCACACACACTCATGCATACACACACACGCATACTCACACACTCACACACTCATGCACACACACATGCACTCACACACACACTCACACACACTCACACATGTGTACACACACACACACACACACACACACACACACAATATCCAAGGAAAGAGAAGGGATTCTTGTCACCAGGATTCTCCCAACTGTCAAATAAGTTGCCAGACATGGAACTTGTATGCGATCGGTTTCAGGGCCCAACTCTCCCTGGGCGCCCGCAGCCAATTCCACACAAACACACACCCGCCGCCGGCAAACACCTCCGGCCCCAGGGCATCAGCACTGAGGCCCCTCAGCCAGCTCTTCAGGTTTCAGACCTGCCTGAGCCTCCGGGAGGCCCCTCAAGGTGGGGCTTGGGCTGTGGGTGACATGGGCAGGCATCCGCCACAGCGTAAATGCACCGCGTATCAAGTAATTGTCTCTAGAAGGTGTGTGTGCATGTATGTGTGTGCACATGTGTATGCATGTGAGTGTAGTGTGTGTGCACGTGTGTTGTGTGTTCATGCATGTGTGTGACTGTGTGTTGTGTGACTGTGTGACTGTGTGCATGTGTGTGCGTGTATGTTGTGCATGCATGTGTGTATGTTGTGTGTTGTGTGTGACTGTGTGCGTGTATGTTGTGTGACTGTGTGCATGTGTGTGTATGTTGTGCGTGCGTGCGTGCATGTTGTGTGTGTTGTGTGTGTGACTGTGTGTATGTTGTGTGTATGTTATGTGTGACTGTGTGACTGTGTGTGCATGTTGTGTGTGCGTGCATGTTGTGTGTGTTGTGTGTGTTGTGTGTGACTGTGTGTGTTGTGTGTATGTTATGTGTGACTGTGTGTGCATGTGTGTGCATGTGTGTGCATGTGTGTTGTGTGTTGTGTGTGACTGTGACTGTGTGCATGTGTGCATGCGTGTAGTATGTGTTGTGTGTGTGACTGTGCCTGTGTGTGTGTTGTGTGTGTGACTGTGACTGTGTGTGACTGTGTGTGACTGTGTGCGTGTATGTTGTGTGCGTGTGTGTTGTGTGTGACTGTGTGTGTTGTGTGTGTGACTGTGCGTGTGTGTTGTGTGTGACTGTGCGTGTGTGTTGTGTGTGTGACTGTGTGTGTGTGACTGTGTGTGTGTTGTGTGTGTGACTGTGTGTGTTGTGTGTGTGACTGTGACTGTGTGTGACTGTGTGCGTGTATGTTGTGTGTGTGTTGTGTCTGTGACTGTGCGTGTGTGTTGTGTCTGTGACTGTGCGTGTGTGTTGTGTGTGACTGTGTGTGTTGTGTGTGTGACTGTGCGTGTGTGTTGTGTGTGACTGTGCGTGTGTGACTGTGTGTGTTGTGTGTGTGACTGTGCGTGTGTGTTGTGTGTGACTGTGTGTGTGTGACTGTGTGTGTGTTGTGTGTGTGACTGTGTGTGTTGTGTGTGTGACTGTGTGTGTGTGACTGTGTGTGTGTTGTGTGTGTGACTGTGTGACTGTGTATGTTGTGTGTGTGTGTGTGTGACTGTGTGTGTGTTGTGTGTGTGACTGTGTGACTGTGTATGTTGTGTGTATGTTGTGTGTGTGACTGTGTTGTGTGTGACTGTGTGTGTGTGTGTGTATGTTGTGTGTGTGTGACTGTGTTCTAACAGTTCCGTTCACCAGGAGAAGCCCTCTCTCCTCTCCCACTTCGGGCCGATGAGCCGCCGGGTTTGCCTCAGAAACGAACGCCCTGTGAGCGGCCCCGGCGAGAGCGCGCGGTCCTGGCCGCCCCTCGCATGGGAGGAGGGGGCCGTGGGCAGAGGCGCGGACTCAGATGCCCGTGGGACAGTGACTACGGGCCAGCGGCTGCCCGTCCAGGCCCGGCTGCCACTCAGTGGCCGCAGCGGACGGTCCGGATGGACCGGCGGAGCCGGAGGTTTGGGTTGGGCTGCGCTCCTGCCTCGGTGCAGAGCTGGCTCCTTCAAGAGCTGCCGTCGCCAAATCAAACCCCGAGGACGGGCTCCCGCCCGCGGAGACGTGGCCTGAGTCAGGCTCCTCCGCATCGAGAACAGCTTGGGGAGGAGGAGCTGGAACGGCAGCCGGGACGCGAGGGCGTTTTATTGAAAAAATAAAAGCCGCGCCTGTAGCCGGAGCTGGGAGACGCCGGGTCCGAGCCGGGGCCACGTTTACTCTGAGCGGGAGGCGCGGGGACATGCCTGTCCTTCGGGACACATGGCTCCCCCTCGTCTCATTTATCATTTACTGTGTAACTCCTCCCCCGGACATTTTCCCCATTGGGTTTTAGAGAGCGTCCAAGGGAGGGGGGGGAGGGGGAGGGAGGGCGAGAGAGAGAGAGAGAGAGAGAGAGAGAGAGAGAGAAGGAGATTGTGCAGTGGGGTCACTGGTGCCCGAGTGTGGAGCCGGCTCCTGGTGAGAGGGCATTTCTGACGTGTGGACACTTCCCGGAGCTCAGTCCAGAGTGCGAGTCCAGTGAACTAGGTCTGACGCTGGGGGTCCCTGGAGCTGCTCTACAAGGGGGTCCACGTGGTCCAGCCCAGGGTCATTTAGAGACGTCAAATATGTTTATTGGTTTCAGAGATGGAGGGAGAGGGAGAGAGAGAAACATCAGTGATGAGAGAGAATCATGGATCGGCTGCCTCCCGCACCCCCCCCCCCCACACTGGGGATCGAGCCCACAACCCGGGCCTGTGCCCTGACCGGGAATCAAACCTGGGACCCTTCAGTCCGCAGGCCAACACTCTATCCACTGAGCCACACCAGCCAGGGCTGGAGACATGTTAATACACAGCAGAACCATGGCTAAAAACAGGACGCTGTCTCCAGGAAATGGTTAATCCCTTCTCCTTCTCAAACACAATTATTTATTGTTTTATTTGGTTTTAATTACAAAAAAAATGCTCACCATCACTGTTCTCAAAAATACAGAAAACAAATAATAAAATCCTGGGGAGCCACAGCCGGCACTGAGGGGACGCTGCCGAACGGTTCAGCTTCCAATATCCCAGGTTTGAAGAATTACTTTTAAAAGTTGCCATAAATGATTTTACCTAAAACGGGTCTCGTCTTTGACTACACTTTAGGATACATCCACAGCTAAGAACTTATAAGGATATGATTACATAACTCATTTGATACCTTTTCCCAATTTCCCTCAAAAGTTCGTACCAACTTTATTCCCACAAAAGTATACAGAGAGCCCACTGGTCCGCAATTTTAACGTAAGACGCTGGCAGTGAGAGAGCCAATGGTGGTAATGTCGTTCTAAAAGCAGACGACGTCCGTGTGGCTTTGAAAGTGAGTCCTTTGCGTTGCTCACGTCTGTCGCGCCGTCTTGCGAGATGGCAGTTGGTGGCTGGCAGGTGAGCACAGGTATGTTGCACAGAAGAAAACTGGGCAGCATTCATGTCGACTTGCTTATGTGATTAGATATAGAATTTTAGGGTAAAGTCAACTTCGAAGTTTTGAAAAAATTAAACTTACAAAAGCTCAAACGAATTTAGGAAAACCCAAATAGCCCTGACCGGTTCGGCTTAGCAGGTAGAGCCCGGCCCGTGGACTGAAGGGTCCCAGGTTCGATTCTGGTCAAGGGCATGGATCTTGGTTGTGGCTCGATATCCAATAGGGCACGTGCAGGAGGCAGCTGACTGGTGTTTCTCTTTCATCCATGTTTCTAACTACCCCTCCCCCTTCCTCTCTGTAAAAATCAATAAAATATATTTTTAAAAAAACACCAAATAAATATTTGTGTCCACAGCCCTTACTCCGATCCAACCTGCGGCTCACGCTCCGCAGACCCCATCGGTCCCCGCGACCCGCACACCCCCCACCCCGCCCCCCACACACCACCTCCAGCAGCAAAAAGAAAATGAGTGTTATTGTCACGGCAGAGGCTTAAGGTTTTAAAAAGTCGCACTTCCACTCAAACTGGAAATTATACTTCAACCACAATTAGCTCACTTTAAATCTCGGATTTCATTAAGTCTAACGAGAATGAGAACGCTCAGTCCCTAGCAATATTGCCGTGAGCGCGGTCTAGTCCGAGGGCAGGACGCTCCTTGGTCTCTGGCTACTCATTCAGTTCATTGTTATTCAGTTTATGTCGAATGAGGACCAACGCGCCCAGGCGAGAATGAAGGACCAGCGGCCGGCAGGGGTGGGATCCCGCGTGGGCACCAGTCCCGGGCGCAGAAGCCGCGGCCCCTCGATTCCTCCCAGAGCCACGTGGTCATGATGTGCTGTCTGCTAGGTTCCGGGCTTCCAAACATGCAGGCGGGCCCGGCCGGCGGGCTCAGGGCCTGAGCGTCCACCCGTGAACCAGGAGGTCACAGTTCCATTCCGGTCAGGGCGCAGGCCCGGGTTGCGGGCTCCATCCCCAACGTGGGGCGAGCAGGAGGCAGCCGACCCCTGCTTCTCTCTCATCATGGATGTTTCTATCTCTCTCCCCGTCTCCTTTCCTCTCTGAAATCAATAAAAATATTTAAAAAATAAAAAAGACGGGGGTCTTCGCAGGGCTGGTCCCTGCCTCCTACACGGGCCCCGGCCCTCGGCCCCTCACACAGTCAGAGAGAAACATGTGCCCGTGGATGGAACATCCACGCATCGGAAGGGGCCACGGGCATCGCCCTACAACCGTCCACGCTGCGGAAGCTTCCGGGTCGTGTTGGCATCGCTGAGGGAAGCAGCCGGATTCGTGGACGCAGAGCCATTGAGGGGAGGCTGGTCAACGGCAGGGCCTGGTCCTGATGGGGCAGAAACAGAATGGGGACCGGCGGGAATCGTAAGAAATCGCAATCCTGCTCTGTTAACCGTGATTGCTCTGTTCCGACTAAGGGGGCGTGGTCTACCCTGGCTGGGGACCTGGGAGCTCACCTGGGAGGGCGCCCGTCCTCCCCATCAGGGAGCTGCCCATTATCATGGAAAGACTGACAACCCGTAGCAGAAACCAGGACCGCCAGCACTTTGCATATCCCCAGCCTTTGCACACCCACCGGCCTTTGCGAGTCTCCAGCCTGCATTGCCTGTGAACTGCCCATTTGGTGCCCTTTTGCCTCCTTCCCATGTAATCTGTGTCCTTCTACCCGATATAAGCAGCTGGCTCATGGGGAGGGGAAGACAGAGCAGGTTTTGTGGGTGAATCGCTGCTCTCCCAGCTGCCGGCAGGATTGGAATAAACGCCCATCTAGGATTCAACCCTGTCTCTGCTGAATTGGCTCAGGGAGTGACAGGCAGCCCGGACCCATTGATTGCCCGGTTACAGAGGGACAGACAGACAGAGGGACACAGACAGAGGGACACAGGGGAGTGGGAGATCTAGGAAGAGATTACGCCCAAGAGGGAAGCAATAGTCTTACAATTTAACCTCCTGAGCGACCCCCACCCCATCCCCTGAACAGATGCTCAGGGGATACGGGGGTGAAGGGGCTCACAGGGCCGTGAGCACAGCATCTATATATATAAAAGGCTAATATGCAAATTGCCCACTCGGAGTTCAACCAGGAAAGCAGGCATTTGATTGCTCGCTATGACGTGTGCTGACCACCAGGGGGCAGCACGGAGCATGGCAGGTGACCAGTGGTGGGAGTGGGGGTGCTGAGGGAGCGAGGGGAGGAGGCGGCGGGGAGGCCGGGAGGCCAGGCTAGGACCCTACCCTGCACGCATTCCGTGCACCAGGCCTCTGGTGCTGCCGTAAGCACTGCTCCCTCACTTTTTATCTTTTAGTTGCGTATGGGGCGTGCAGGCCGGGTTTGGAGGGGCACGTTCAGAACTTGGGAGGTGAGGCGGGAGCTGGTGAGACTAAGGTCCTGTAGACGGAGATTAGAGAGCAGCTCTGACACGGGGTCCGTCTTCGGTAAATCTAATTGGTGGATCAGGGAACCTATTTTTTTAAATATATTTTTATTGATTTCAGAGAGGAAGGGGGAGGGAGAGAGACACACACATCACTGATGAGAGAGAATCGTGGATTGGCTGTCACCTGCACGCCCCACCCTGGGGATCGAGCCTGCAACTCCGGGTGTAACCACTGAGCCTCGCCGGCCAGGCGAATGCTGTTTTTAACGTGCGACTTGCGAGCTCACACGTTCTGGGAAGGGCTCAGCCCTGTGTGTCTGTCTTTGGCTTTATCGGGACCATGGAGGCCGCCTCTACAGTTGAACCAAATGCACAGATTCCACACACACCCCTCCCCATTTTGCCTGTATTTTCCCCAGTTTCTGTCCCCGTGATTCTCACAGTAGCTAAAACCGCACCTCAGAGCCCAGTGCGCCTTTGAAAACGACTTTTGCCTTTTATTTAATCTCTTGAGCCCGGGCATTCTTGCTTCCCCTCAGAGCTTTGAAAGCGACTGTGTTTTCTCCCCAGGAAACTGGAAGTCACTGCAGTAGGAAAACAGCTTAATCTTCTTTCCTTCAGAGACGAAGCGAGCGGAGAGCCTGTGGTCCTTCTATCGCCGCTTCGGCGAGGACCGAAGGTCAGCCACGCGGGACACGGACAGGACTTCAGCACAGACGACTCGCAGCGGAGAAGGAAGAACAGGTGTCTGAGACGAGGGCATTCCACCCGGGACACGTGGATTCTCAAGAAAAAGAAAATAAAGTGGCAATTCATCGGACCCAGTGAAATGGGAAGGAACGGGCCATAGTTATGGATTCAACCTTAAAAGCTTTCTTGGGGCCCAGCTGCGGGGCTCAGGGGCTGAGCATCGACCTATGAACCAGGAGGTCAGGGTTCTATTCCCGGTCGGGGCACAGGCCAGGTTGTGGGCTCGGCCCCCAGTGGGGGGCATGCAGGGGGCAGCCGATCCATGATGCTCTCTCATCGTCGATGCTTCTCTCTCTCCCTCTCCCTTCCTCTCTGAAATCAATACAAATATATTTTAAAATAAAATAAAAATACAAGCTTTCTTGGGTGAGACAGATAATGTTGGAGAATAGACACCCTGGTATCCTCCAACGTTCGGTGACCTCTGAGCAAATCTGAGCTAAACCGATTCCTTTAGCAGAATTCCAGGCTGCAGTACAGCCGCGGAGTTCAGCAGGCATCAGCCGCGAGGACGTAATTACGGGTCAGTCTGTTACACGACCACAGATTAGTGCAGGTGCCGGCGCGGCGACATGTCTGTCTCTCTGTGACCCGGGAGCTCTGTTCACAAGGCCGGCGCTCAGCATTAGACATCTCGGCGTCGGTTCAGTGCCAGTCGGGGGAACTAACGCAGAACCCGCCTCCGGGAGGGGGACGGCATGGAGCGGAGACACCGTCGCCTGGGGCTGTGGCCTCGCTCAGCCCGGCGCCGGGAGAGCGGCTCTTTATCAGGCCCTTTCCTCACACCGCCAGCTGCTCACGGGCCCAAAAACAGGATCCACTCGCCAGTACATTCTTCACGTAGCTACTGCGCACCTTTAACACAGCCACAGCTAAAGCCGCACACACACGCACGCGCAACCACACACGCGCACACATGCAATGCAACCACACACATGTGTACATACACAACCACACACATGTGTACACACACGTGGCACAACACTCACATGTGTGCACACATGTACACAAACATGCACAACACTCACATGTGCACAAAACACGTGCCCACACACACACTGTTTCAAAGAGAACAATTAAAAAGAACAGTCATTTGAACTGAAAATTTAGAGTTCAAAATGTGGTTCCGTATAATAATGAAACAAAAGCAGAACATACGTATTCTAAGGGCTGGGCATTAGGGGGGTTTCAACCATTTATATTAAACGTGACAGCAGGGGTGAATTTTTATTTCAAAAGCCTCGTCTTCCTTCACTGGCGTGTTTACACACATCGACCGAGTTCAGTGCCGCCTCAGGAAGACCATGGTGCCGGCCTGTGAGCCCAGCCGGACAGCACCGCGAGCCCGGCTGCACACACATCCCCGGACAGGAAGGCCCCACGGAACAGCCACGTGGAGACTCGGACTCGGGAGGTTGGGAACACACTTCCTGTAGTTTTGTTTGGCAAAAATGGACTCATGCTGTAATGTATGGAACAAAGGAGTTATTTCCATACATTCAATGACATTCTGTGAAGTATTCACACAATAGTTATATCACCGATGAATCAAAACCCAGGGACTTAATCATTAATCCCCCCACTACCTGCATGTTGATCACACACTAACTTAATTAAAATCTTCTTGAACATCTGCTGTGGGTTGACTTGTGTCCCCCAAAAAGGTCAGTGGAGGTCCTGACCCGGGGGCGGGGTGGGAGGCTGAAGAGACCCTGCTGGGTGATGGCGAACCCTGACCGTGATCGGGCGGCAGGATGGGTAGGTGGACACAGGGATTTTAGGGAGCATACAGGTGCCGTGTGATGCCACACGATCCGTGTCCTCACACACGGGTCTGACCCACGGCACGTGCAACCCCACGCGGAGCCCCAGGGGCGTGTCGCCATTTGTAACAGGCGTGCGCCCCGGTGGGTGGGGATCATGGGGGGTGGGGGCGGTGCTCGTGGGGCTCGGGGTCCACGTGCATCTTGGAACTGCCTCTTATGTTTGCCACGATCCTAAAACTGCTCTGAGAAAACAGCCTTTAGAGAAAAACAGGTGAGGAAATTAGAAAGAGAAAAGAGAGAAGTGAAATGAAACCTGTGGAATCGGCACCGAAACCCACGCTTACGTATCACACGGACGCCAGCGGCCAGGTGCTGAGCCGGATGCCGCTCAGGGGCCGTGGGTGTGGCCTGACCTGGCCGCAGCCGCCGGAGACGTGGACCTGCCACTGGGCCTCAGCGCGCAGGAGGGAGGTTCCCGGGAGAAGCCTGGTTAAGCCGTGTCCGCCCAGGAGGAGGCTCTGGGCTGGGGAGATGCACCCCGACAACATCCGGGCAAGGACAGCTGGGACTCGCATGGCTCTGTGTCGCTGGGACGTGTTCGCAGGAGGACAACGTGTGAGGAGGCGGGGAGGCGGCTTTGAGGTGCGAGGTGTGCAATGGTCCAGAGGGTCCCTCCCCTGTGTGCACTGAGTGATGGACAGCAGCTCTGTCCAATCACAGTGTCCTCAGCGGGCCCTGCGCCGGGAGGTGGTGACAAGCTCAGGCCCCATCCTCCTATGGAGCCTGAGTGCAGCTGCCCCACCGGACGCCTCGCAGCGAGGAACCCGATGAGACAGACGCGCACACGGAAGTCGCCGCTTCCTCTCGGGACCCCAGGGGGCCCGGGCGCAGGGGCCGCTGTCACCCACGCTGAACAAACCAGCCAGTGACCATCGAGACCCCTCAACCTTCAGCACCTCAGTGCCTGTGGCTACCACGGGACCCCCCAAATTGTAAAGTCAATGTATCCAAACGATGGCCTTAATCCGTGGTCGGGAAACTGCGGCTCGCGAGCCACCTGTGGCTCTTTGGCCCCTGGAGTGTGGCTCTTCCACAAAATACCACATGCAGGCGCGCACGTACAGTGCGATTGAAACTTCGTGGCCCAGGCGCAGAAGTCGGTATTTTGTGGAAGAGCCACACTCCAGGGGCCAAAGAGCCACAGGTGGCTCGCGAGCCGCAGTTTGCTGACCACTGGCTTAGATCATCGAAGAAACACGCACTCACACGCGCACACACGCAACTTAACCACCAGAGCCTTTAGCACGTCTACAGCTGAAAGCCACATAGGAAGTAAAGAAATGCCAGGTGTCGCCCCCGGTTAAAGGTCTGCACGACTCACCCCCAGAGAAACAAAAGCATTAATTCACCGTGTGAAGCCCCTGGTGTGTTAGCTGGGTGAGCGATGCCAAGCATCTGACCAAAATCATTATAATCGTTTGCGGACTATCAGGTTTAGACTATTTAGACTGTGTCCCGGCAGCAGTGGAACAGCGTGCTCGTTGGCCCTACGTTCATTCTCCTCCATGGCACGCCTGCCGCCGCCTGCACACGCTGCTTGCCCACCGGCTGCCCCCGGGAAGCGTGACCCCTCCTCCTTCCTGTCAGGTCAGTGCTGCACTGAAGAGTGAACCCTGAGCAAGTCTGGTCAATGAAGACACAGAGGATTCTGGGAAAGGCCTCCTCCCCGCCCCCGACCGGAGCCCTGGACAAAGACATCCCTCTCCTGCCCACGGAAACTCTCAGGTCTCCCTCTGACCCGCGAAGCTACCGTGAAACCACGAGAGATGCCTGGTGACCAAGGGGCCGTGGCCGAGGCAGAGCCGGCACAGCAAGGACCTGGGCCCTGGGAGCCATCACGCCCCTGCCTGCACCTCACACCCCCTTTGAGGGGCCCTCCTACGTCCCCACATTTAAGGCATCGTTAGTGCTGCTGCACGAAGCCAAACACGTCCACGTTAGTCTCTTCCTGACTTGTTGTCTGGCAGCGTCTTGCTGTATCCACAGACCCATAGGGTGACCCCCAGGGAGCTGAACACCCATGGAGATCGCGTTAGTACACTTATCTGCTCAGGGCTGTTAAGAGGCTGGGAGGAGACACTGTGGGCCCAGACGCATCAGGGGTTACAGATGGACTGCCAGCAGGCTCACATGTCTCCTTCACTTGTTATTTGAAGAATCAAGGAAAATATCTTCAGCTGGAACCGTACCAGACAAGATAAATATGCATTTGCCTTTCCCAACAAGTTCATTAAGTCAAGTACACATTTCATTCTAAAATCTTAGAAAATACATTATCCTACATAATAAAAGCCTAATATGAAAATCGACCGAATGGCGGAACGACTGGTGGAATGACCGGTGGCTATGACACGCACCGAGCACCAGGGGGCAGATGCTCAATGCAGGAGCTGCCCCCAACCCGCAGGCCCCAGGCCAGCCAAGGCGGGTGCCAGCAGGGGCCCCTGATTGCCCGGCTGGTTGCCCCACAGATCGGCCCTGATCGCCAGCCAGGCCTAGGGACCCTACCTGTGCACGAATGTCATGCACCAGGCCTCTAGTATATAAGTTTTTATATTTGTAAAGAAAAAGAAGACTAAAATTTATAAAGTACATAAATAATCTCACATTATCCTTAGATTGGGGGATAGTTTATACATTTCATCTCAAATTGGAGGCATTTCTCTGGGGCACAGGTTTTCCATCTTTAGACATTTAAAAAAAAAGTAGGCATACCGGCCCGGCCAGTGTGGCTCAGTGGTAGAGCATCGACTTATGAACCAAGAGGTCAGGGTTCGATTCCTGGTCGGGGCACATGTCCAGGTTGCAGGCCCGATCCCCAGTGTGGGGCGTGCAGCAGGCAGCCAATCCATGACTCTCCCTCATCATGGATATTTCTCTCTGTCTCCCTCTCCGTCTCCCTTCCTCTCTGAAATCAATAAAATCTATTTTTAAACCACCACCTCCCCCAGCCGATGGCTCTCCGGGGCGTGTGCGGGTGCAGGACAGCGGAGTGGCACTCACCTGCAGCTCCTGGGGGCCCCGAGGCTGGTTACAGCCTGCGCCCTGCTCGTCCCGTCAATAACATGATGGCTTTGCCTCTTTGATAGAAAAATAACCAAACTGTGTTTTTCTCCCAAACTGTCAGACCAAATGAGCTCAGCGTGACCCTGGGGCTATTACACAACAGCGAAGTCCACAAGTTCGCCAATTTATGGAGAAAATGAGGAAAAACATGTCAGACTCCCAGGCACTGAGCCTCTTCATTGGAGATTTGCATTCACGGCATCAAACTTCAGTGTCCTGAGGTGGTTATTTTCTGAGTAAATGGAAGAAAGTAGAATAATTAAGAAAAAAGAAGTCACTGGCTTTCTTTCCGTGTCCTGCCGTGCGCTGAGGAGGAATGACCAATGGGTGGAACGGTCGGAGCCCAGCAGGTAAAAGAGGCCGCTTCTCAAAGCTAAACGCCCGTACACTGGGACCCCTCCCTCTCGGTCCACCCCCCCTCCCCCCGGCAACCCCCACACTGTTGTCTGCGTCTGTGGGTGAGTGTGAGGGGTCGGTCTGTTGCTTTCAGGTTTGCATCCCACAGATGAGTGGAAGGACACGGTTCTGGTCCTTTTCCCTGTGACTTAATTTGCTTCGCAAACTGTCGGGCTCCAGCCTCCTTGCTGCAAATGGCAGATTTCACCGCAAAGCCCCCTGGCACTCGGACAGAAACAGCACAGCAGCCAGCCGAACGGGCAGCGCGCCCTCGCCACCTCCCCTCAGGCCGCGGGAGCCGGGGGTGCTGCCCGCTGGGTGATGAAGCTGTGTTCCTTCCGACCCAGCTGGGTTCCTGGCTGAAGTTACCTGCACTTCTACCTGGATCCTCGTTGCATTTTCTGTAAGTTGGCATCTTTGTGACTCTCAGATGAGTCGCTTATTTAGAGGAAAAGAAAAAGAAAACGGAACATTTTTAGGGCAAAATGCAAAGAGTATGCTTTTGTGTTTAGACAGCTCATTTCTTGTTTGTATGTTTTTTCTGTGTCTCAGCAGGTCTGAACGAGGAGGCACCTCATAATTAACGATGGAAAGTATTAGACCTGACGGCTTCGCTCCCCCGTGAAGCGTAAGATAAGAGTTCGGGCTGTTGATGGCTTTTAGGTTCAGATGCGACGCAGTGACTTCCCTGTGACAACTGACGTCTGGCTCAGCCGGGATCTCTCTACGCTCAAGCCCTGTGGTTGTTTTGTCGAATCGTCTGATTCACCTGGACTTTGAGACGGGAGTTCCTCTCCCTCTGTCCTCGGCCGCCCAGAATCGTGAGCAGAATCAGAACGTTCGGCTTAAAATGCATCTCGTTGGCCTCCTCCTCCTGAAGGCCCTCCTGGGTTATCCCAGCCACAGCCCCGGCCCCCCTCCTCAAGGCCCTTTGCCGAGGCTCCACCGTGGGGCCCTCCAGCAAACACCCCGCCGGCCTGGCAGCACCATCGGGACGTTAGGTAGAAACGGCCACGTCTGTGCACACCTGCTCCCTCCGCCTTTTCAGGACCCTGAGCTGCGCTTGGGCTGAACACGCCCCTGACCTTGATGAGCAGGGAGGGGTCCCCCAGAAGGAGAAGGGCCGACACAGTGTCTGCAGCCTCATCCCCACATGGCTGTAGAGGAACACCGCACGCTCTGACCACCTCATTTTACGTAACGTCCACGAGTGCATCCAATTCTCACAGAAGGAACTGAATCTGGAAATGAGAATTAGCACCCTAGCGGGGGTGGCTCAGTGGATAGACTGTCAGCCTGAGGACTGAAGGGTTCCGGGTTTGATTCCAGTCAAGGGCACATGCCCGGGTTGCAGTCTCCGAAAATGGCTCTCCGACATCCCCCGAGAGGTCCCGGATTGTAAGAGGGTGCAGGCCAGGCCAAGGGACCCCAATGGTGCACGATTGGGGCTGGGGAGGGACGCAGGAGGTTGGCCAGCCGGGGAAGGACCGCAGGAGGGCTCCAGGGTGTGTCCTGCCCATCTCACTCAGTCCCAATCTGCCGGACTCCAGCAGCAAGCTAACCTACCAGTCGGAGTGTCTGCCCCCTGGTGGTCAGTGCACATCATAGCGAGCGGTTGAGTGGCCTTAGCATATCATTAGCATATTACACTTTGATTGGTTGAACAGCCAACTGGACAACCAGACACTTAGCATATTAGGCTTTTATTACATAGGATTTCTAAAGAGCATATAGGCAATGAGTAAAAACAATGTTTCTTTCAGAACACTGTTGCTACAAAGCATGTTTAAGAGGGATTCCGATATTGTCTTTAGGTAATGAGCACTAACAGTTAACGAGCCAGGTTTTAATAACAAAGTTGAATATTGCTTTAAAATCATTTCCATGCAGTCACTTTGGCTTCTGTAAGCCAGGAGAAAAATGAAAGGAGACTCTCCATCCAGTGGCATGGTTTGCCGACGGCTGCTGTCTTTAAGGATGGAACCCGTACGAAAGGCTGGATCTGACGGTCACATTTGCTCGTTTCATAATCTGGGATGTAACTCGACTGCTTCCATCCTAGATAAATATTCGAGCTGCATCCCTGGGTGTGACAGGCACTTGGGAAGTCGGCATCGCCAATGATTTTGCTCACATGGCATTTTCAGCTGCAGCGACCTGGGCGTCCACACACCCGCGTCCCTTCACCGTTCGGCTGGGCCCCTCCAGCCTGAGCAGCTGACAGACACATACACCTGACCTGGCCGCGCCGGCGCCTTAACCTCCTCGGACACGGGCACAGCACGCAGCAGCTGCGGGAAGGGGGCCCTGGGCAGCGTGGCCTGGGCAGGGTGACCCGACGTTCCAAGGTTATCGTCTCTGTGTGGCCGGCTGCTGCTGTGGCAGGTAATTCGCTCCGTGGAGAGAACACGGCGCCCTCCACCCAGCTGGGCGTGCGCAGGGCCATCTGCTCACAGACGCGCCATGCACACACCTCCCCGTGTGGGAACCGGCTCTGCTCTTACATAACAGGATGGAAAGTTCAGGGAGCCTGACATTTGCGAGGCTGCAGGCTCGTTTTCTTCCATTCGCACGGTGGCCCCAGCCGATTGGAAAGTAAGCAAATGGCCCGGCCAGCCTGGCTCAGGGGTTGAGCGTTGACCTATGAACCAGGTGGTCAGGGTTCGATTCCTGGTCAGGGCACCTGCCCGGGTTGTGGGCTCCATCCCCAGTGGGGGGCGTGCAGGAGGCAGCCGGTCCATGATTCTCTCTCATCATGGATGTTTCTCTCTCTCTCCCTTCGTCTCTGAAATCAACAGAAATATATTAAAAAACAAACAGGAGAGAAGGAAGCAGCCAGCATGGGACGGGGTGGGGGCTGGGACTCGGCGGGGACCCCCTGCTTGGCTGCCTCGGTCTCAGGCTATCACGTCAGAGACGAGAGCGAGACAGGGACAGGCTGTGTCTTTTCCTTGTTTTCTTACCCTTGACCACCGTTCACGAGGTCGCCTTTTCTTTCATTGGCAGAAACGGAAATCTTCTGTGAAGCCCTTTTTAAAAAATGGCAGGTGGTGTGGCTTTACGTTTGATTTGTAGCATAGACCCAATCATAACAATATCACTAAAGCAGAGAAGATAAACCACTTTTTAAAAACTTTGAGGAAGACCTCGCCGAGCTGATTTATGTAAGTGCCGTTCTCTATTTATAACTGCAGATGCGCCCGCGGTTCGGCTCGCAGCCAGGCGTCAGGACTCTCCCAGCTCCGGGAGGGGGTTCGCACACATCTCCCCGGTTCCCACATAAATAAAGCCGTTTTGGGAAACAGAGAAAATAGATGGAAGGTGTTCTTACTTCAAAGCACCTGTGAAGAACACAGCACGATCAAGAGAGAGAAAGAGGGGTCGGATTCAACGTGCAGAGACCAGAACGGGGAGATAGCCTGATGCTAACAGCTCTTAATACGGGAGGTGTGGGGAGGCGATGTTTCAGATTCTTTATTTAGAAACTTGCTTCAGGCCCCATTCAGAGTAGAAGCCCTCCACCCAGCACGGCCGCAGCCCGCTTGCGGCCTGGAAGCTGAGGCGTCTGGCATCAAGGACACCAGCCCATAAACACAACCTTTTAAGACGCGGGTTGGAGTCTTTCTGCCCAAGTAGAACTCGATCGCAGAGTCCAAGCCCCTTTTTATTTTTATTTTTGGCGGATTCCGTCGTCAACGTCATTTTTAGAAAAGGAAGGAAACCCGCAGATACAGATTCACTGTAAAAACAAGCTTCGAGAATTTTGACACATTTTTGTGTTTAGCTTTTTATTTTTAAAAATATTTGTTATTGATTTCAGAGAGGAAGGGCGACAGAAACATTAATGATGAGAGAGAATCATGGATCAGCTGCCTCCTACACGCCCCCCACTGGGGATGGAGCCCACAACCCGGGCATGTGCCCCGACCAGGAATTGAACCGTGACTTCCTGGTTCGTAGGTGGATGCTCACCCACTGAGCCACACCGGCCGGGCAGCAGTTAGTGAATTAGAGACGAGGTCAGACTGGAGGAGGGGGCCCTGCCTGCAGAGACTGGCATCTTCCTAAGAGGAGAGACCCACGGAGTGGAGACGAAGGGAAGTCGCCTCACAGACAAAGGAGAGAAGACACGAGAGGACGCGGGGGGAAGGGTGGAGCCATGCGCCCCGAGCCCCACGCCCGGGCCCTCTAGACACCGGAGGGATGGGGTGCCCCCACCTCAATTCCAGACTCTTGGCCCCCTGGCTGTGGTTTAAGCCGCCCGGTGTGAGGTCATTTTTACGGTGACCCAGTGACCAGGGAACGAATATGACGAGGACGGCAAACCTCCACGGTTTAGCTCTGTGGCTGTTCAAGGAGGTGCCCTTGGAGGTCTGACCCACCAGCCCGGGGACACGCAGCCCTGCCCTCCCCGCGCCCCCCCCCCCCCCCCCCCCCCCCGCTACCTGTGGGGCTGGGACCTCGCTTCCCAGGTGAGCACCAGGGCCCTGCTCTCGCTGTCCCTCTCCGCTTGGCAGCTAATCAGACACAAGGTCCCCCCTTCTCTTCTTTGAGGCTACACGCTCTCCCGCGTCTGCCGTTATCATGTTCATCGCATCACAGTCCCCGAGTCCTCTGTGAACTCTGTGTTAGATGATCCAACATGACCCTGAGGCCCTGCTAGAGGGATCGCTGCTCCCCCACCACCACCCCGCGCACTGCGGTGAGTCCCCGAGCTCGCAGACAACGTGCGCCTCATCACTTCTTCTCCGCTGAGGTTACAGCTCATCTTCGTTCCTTTCACAGCCAGAAGCCGGTCCGTTTGGTGTGGGAGGGACCCGCGCGCACACACACACACACACACGCACACACACACGCACACGCACACACACACGCACACACACGCACACACGCACACGCACACACACGCACGCACACACACACGCACGCGCACACACACACACACACACACACACGCACACACACACACACACACAGAACCATCCCCGCTGTTTTCTAAGCTCACTGAGCTGAGCTGCACGCTCCCCTTCGTCAGCTGGTGCCCCGGGGCCTGGGCAGAGAGTGTCTGATCACTGGGCGTCCCGGGTTCGTGAGGAAGGCAGAGTCGGTGTGAAGACGGAGCCTCGAGAACAGAGGATTAGAAACCACACAAGTTCACGTCTCACACACTCACTTCTGCAGGAGGCCACGTGGGGAACATGTGGGGAACACGCGTGCACGGGTCTAAGACTCGGAGCCGGAACTGGGACTCGGCGCCCTGGGCGCGCCCCCCTGGCAAAGCCATTCACTCAAGCGCCATGCTGTTTCTTTCTAATCCTCCTCCAAGGGCATTTTCCCATTGGCCTGGGGAGAGGGGGAGAGGGAGGGAAAGACAGAGAGAAGCATCGACGTGAGAGAGACTCATCAATGGGTTGCCTCCTGCACGAACCCCAACCAGGACCCGGGCCGGGGAGGAGCCTGCAATCGAGGTGCGTGTCCTTGACCGGAATCGGACCCGGGAACCCTTCAGTCCACAGGCCGACGCTCTCTCCACTGAGCCACACTGGCAGGGGCCACACAAGTTCCTTTTTTTATAACATTTACCAGGACGGAGAAGGGGAAACCAGCTCTACCGGAAGAACACACAGCCGATGCTTTAGGTCACCTTAACCTGCCGGGAGGCTGTCGGCAGACCCCGTGGGGGGGACCCGGGCAAGTCCACCTGCCGTCACCGCTGGGTGTGGGCAGGTGTGGCTGTCGATGGTTGGCAGTTGCCTTCCTGTCCCCCGGGCAACCTCTGGCCTCCTGCGTCCGTCTGTCTACACACCCGCCCCCAGGGCAGCGGTCACTAACCCCAGCCCAGTGGCCCCTCCTGGGTCATGGTTCCCCTCGTTGTTCTGTGCTTTTCTCAGAGCTCCCCCCGCGTCCCCCCTGATGTCCCCCCTGACTGCACACCGTGTCACAGGCCCATTTCCCGGTCACTGGCCCACCTTCCTACCCGCCTGTCCTGGGGTCGTCCCCATCTGCCGCCTTCTGGTCTGGGCTGCGCGGGGTCCTATGGGAACGCAGCTGGGACCAGCCCCAGCCCCGAGCTTCCCGGGGAATCCCCGCTTCTCCCCACAGGGAGGCCTGTCCCCCTTGCACCGTGTCGCCCAGGATGGCTGCTATGCATAACGACGGGACTGCCTCCGTGACCAAGGCCTTCGAGACCTCAGAGCCCCCGTGCACCCACCTCATAGACGAGGGGCAGAGAGGGGTCGAGTCTCTTGGGCAGTGAGCCTGAGGGGGGGAAACACAGGCTCAGGCTGGTTCCTTGTGGGGTGGGATCTCGGCCCCACCTACGTATGAGCATGTGTTGGCCTGTCTGTCGGCTTCAGAGGTAAGAAAGGGAATTGAAGGGAACAAAACAAACCTGGCCGGTGGCTCAGTGGGTGAGCGTCAACCTATGAACCAGGAGGTCAGGGTTCGATTCCCAGTCAGGGCCCAGGCCTATGTTGAGGGCTCCATCCCCAGTGTGGGGTGCGCAGGAGGCAGCCGATCCATGATCCCCTCTCATCACTGATGCTTCTCTCCCTCCCCTCCCTTCCTCTCTGAAATCAATACAAACACATTTTAAAAAGGGAACAAAATAAGAACAGGAACGGCCCTTGGTCTCCACTGGAGTGAAATGGACTCGCAGGAGGCGGACAGGCATGGATGTTTTATGTTTTGGGAGAAAAGGTGGAGATCGTCAATCACCGCATCCGGACGTAAACCCCACGCCCGCGTGAGCCTCTGCGAGCTCAGGCCGTGCGTCGAGGCGGCGACCAGCCCTGGTTTTGGTCCTGTGGGCCAAGGGGGTTGGCGATGGGCCTCACCTGCTGTTCCCAAATCCTCTTCCGGAAAAGTGGGAAGATGAGGACAGAAGTGGCTGAGGGTGGTGGTGGCGATTAAAGAGGATATTACGTAAAAAGTAACAGCAGGGACCACACTCAGTAAACACTGTTCCCATCGTCACTCTCGGCAAAGGGGCGCCGGTGAGAACGTCGGGCCCACACGCCCCTCCTCTTGCACACCTGGGGGTGGCGCCAACACGGACCCCACCGAAGGTGTGATTCCCGCGGCGAATAGAAACCCTTCTTCCCACTGAGCGCCCAGCAACCAGCTCCCCTAGAGCAGGTTTTCCTCAGTGAACATGTGACGATACCATTTATTTTATTTTTATTTTTAAAAATATATTTTATTGACTTCTTACAGAGAGGAAGGGAGAGGAATAGAGAGTTAGAAACATCCATGAGAGAGAAACATCGATCAGCTGCCTCCTGCACACCCCCTAGTGGGGATGTGCCTGCAACCAAGGTATATGCCCTTGACGGGAATCGAACCTGGGACCCTTCAGTCCACAGGCCGACGCTCTATCCACTGAGCCACACCGGTCAGGGCTATTTTATTATTTTTTAATGTATTTTTATTGATTTCAGAGAGGAAGGGAGCAGGAGAGAGAGAGAGAAACATCTGTGATGAGAGAATCCGTGATTGGCTGGGGATGGAGCCCGCAACCTGGACATGTGCCCTTGACTGGAATTGAACCCGGGGCCTTCCGTCCGCAGGCGGATGCCCTGTGCCCTGAGCCACACCCGCGAGGGCAGCGCGTTTACTTTACGGCACCTTCCCCTTCGGACTCGAAGCGAACACCTCGCGGACGAGTTTTCTCTCCTTAACGAGGAGCCTTAGTCCCACTTCATGCCCAACTGGCAGGAGCAAAGCCGTGGGGCCTGACATGGGACCCGGCGACGCACAACCTGCGGCTCACACACCTCGCGGGTCAGGGCCTGGGCACCCACTCCTCCTCCCTTGATAAAATGCCCACACGCGGGCGGACAGCAGGGGCCGCAGAGCCGGAGCTGGCACCCGGGAGCCCCGCCCGACCCGGTTCTCCCCTCACTTAGAGCTTCTGCTCCCACCCAGGTTAGACCTGAACGTCTTTTCTGATTGTGTGTGTTTTTACATATATTTCCATTGATGTCTGAAAGGAAGGGAGAGAGAGAGAAACATCAACGATGAGAGAGCATCATGGACCGGCTGCCTCCTGCACACCCCCCACTGGGGATCGCACCTGCAACCCGGGCCTGTGCCCTGACCGGGAGTCGAACTCTGACCTCCTGGTTCCTAGGTTGGCACTCAACCACTGAGCCACACCAGCTGGTGAAAGTCCTGTTTTCTGAGATCCACCTGGCAGCCAGGAACACCCTCCCCGAGCCCAGACCTGCGGGGGACAGGGGGCCGCAGACGCCGCCCCAGGGTATCGCCCGGTTTTAATTAGCACAGACTCGGAGACATCAACATAAATTATCGACTCATCTGAAGCAAAAAGATCCCCCCGTGTTTTCCTCAGGACACGTGGCCTGGGTCTCGTTAAGTATTGATTCCCTGTGTTGACTGCAGCAGGTCCCGCCTGCCCACAGGCCCGCTGCCCTTCTCACTAGGGGAGGCCTGTTTGTGGCAGTTCGGCCATTTCCGTGCGATTCTCAGAGGTGGTCTGCACGTTACAGCTGGTGGAGGTTTTCGTTCCTGAAGGATTAATAAAGGCTCACACGTCCTTCTGGGGGGACATAAGATCAGACACACATTCGTGCTCCGGCCTCCGCCCTGTGCTGGCCGCCCCCCGAGGCCGTGTCACTGCAACCAAGTGCTAACGCTTCAAAAATCCGTTATGAACAGACACGAACCCTCACACCTGTTCCCGAACGGCAGCGTCCGGGGCCCCGCGGCCTCGGGGCCTCTGCCGGCCCTTCCTCGCCGTCGCCAGGCTGCGTGGCCCCTGTGGGTCCCGACGTCGCGTCTGAGGGTGAGTTCTGCAGGCGGCAGGGTGGGTGCCCGCGGGACGGCGACCGCACGGCTTCGTGAATGAACGCGTCGCAAGCATCAGCACGAGCCACATGCGTGAGCAGGACATGGGTGAAAGGACACAGACCAGCCAGAGGCACAGGCCTGTCCCCGAGCAAAGCAGCGCTGTGCCCGGCCCAGATGGGCGGCCAGATCGGGAGTGTTTCTCACAGAGAAGACGCAGGCCAGGGCCACGCACAGACACAGCCCGGCCCTGGGCACGTGCTCCTCCGTTCAGGCCTCCGTGTGCTTGCAAAGTGCTGTGAACACTTTTTTAAAAAACATGTTTTTAGTGACTTCAGAGACGAAGGGAGAGGGAGAGAGAGAAGAAACGTCAATGAGAGAGAATCATGGACCGGCGGCCTTTTGCACGCCCCACGCTGGGGATCCCTGACCTGAATCCCACCGTGACCTCCCGGTTCAGAGGTCAACACTCACCCCTGAGCCATGCGGCCGGATGAACACGTTGCACAGTCAAACCACAGGCTCGGTGTTGGCAGCGCACACACCACCACACCAGAGCAGGAACACGACACGCACAAGATCAGTGACAGGGGCCTCGCTGGTGACGAGCGGACGCTCACAACCAGGGGTGGATGTGTGTTGGGGAGTCTACACGGAGAGACTATTTCAAACTGGAAAATCCAGCAAAGTTTCATTAAAAAGTGTAGTTTGAAAAACAATTCGCTAATGCCTAAGTATACTTCCTTTTTTCACTAAATAAATATGTATTTTCCACCTAATATGAATGCTACCTAGGTCTGGCAATTTATATAAATAAAAGGTTAAGTGACTGATCGTACATCCTTCTGACCAACCAACTGACCGACCAACCAACCGGTACATATGACGCGCACTGGCAATTTAAAAATAAACGTTGACTCGCGCATGTGTGATACATATAAAGCTCCCATCAAATTTCGTAATAGTATTACTCCTTCGGGAATGCCGTGTCATACATTAAAATTGAAAGTGGGTGCAATCATCATGCAATTGAGGAATCTTAATAGCAAATGGGGTCTTTGTCATGGTATCAGATTTATTATCAAAAGATTGAGACCTAACATTATCGAAGCTGAAGTATTAACAGGATCTGCAGAGGGAGAGGTTGTTCTGATTCCAAGAATTGATTTGTCCCCATCTGACACTGGCCTCCCATTTAAATTAATTCGACGACAGTTTCCCGTGATGCCAGCATTTGCGATGACTATTAATAAATCGCAAGGACAAACTCTAGACAGAGTAGGCATATTCCTACCTGAACCCGTTTACAGAGATGGTCAGTTCTATGTTGCTTTCTCTCGAGTTTGAAGAGTGCATGACATTAAAGTTAAAGTTGTAAATGCTTCATCAGAAGAGATATTAGTCAAGCACTCTGAAAGCGTTTTCACTCTCAATGTGGTGTACAGGGAGATGTCAGAATAAGTTTAATCACTTTATCAGTCATTGTTTGCATCACTGTTGTTTTCATATTACATGTTTTTATTGTTTTTATATCATGTCTTTGTTGTTATATCACGTTGTTATTGTTTATTAATCAATTTATATATTACTTTCATATGCACTTTACTAATTTTCTTTCGCCTCTGACACTTCCATTATAGAGAAAGGACGAACAGCGATATTAACGTATTTCTTCTAATTGACTTCTGTTCGCTGTGCAGGAGTCCGTGCCCGGGCCACGAGTTATGTCATAAACACATCAGCCGTGTCCCAGGTGGCCGAGCGTCACATACAGGAATGGAGGAGAGAGCCAGGCGGGTGCCAGGCGTGTGCGGTGCTGAGGAATGGAGTGGGATGTGGGGGGCGGGTCCGGGACCTCACCATGACCCCGAGGGGCTGCCCTCTCCACGGGCCAGTGGAGGAGGATGGTTAGAGGGAAGGAGAGAAAGGAAATGATGTTAAAATGTGATGAGGAGCTGAGATTCAGAGCTAGAGGCAAGGATGATCCTAAATGTTAACATATGACGTGTGACCCAGTTCCAGTCCCCTGTCTTCCCACTGAAACAGCCACAAAGTCAACACAGCTTCTCAGAATCACGTGGGATTTGAATTCTTTCCAGGACCCGTGGTGAGACGGGCTCCAGGTGTGTGCTGCTGGCGGGAGGTCGTGACCTCAGGATCGTCGCCAGTGAAAACGCCCAAATCATCACCTTCACCATCAAACCTTCCTCTGTGTCCCCTTTCAGTGAAGGGCCCCAATGCCCAGCGGGTCCCCTAAACCAGGAGCCCTCACACCGTTCTCCTCCCTCGGCAAACCCAGGTCAGCGAAGCTGCTGCCGACAGCGTGGGGCCTCCTCCATCTCCTCCCTCCATCCCCCTGTCCCCCAACATCATGGGATCACAACCAGCCATCAACTCAAGCACCACCCAGCCCCCTGTTCTCACAGCGCGGGGGCCCCCACCATTTCCTCCCTCCACCCCCCGTCCCCCAACATCACGGGATCACACCCAGCCATCGACTCAAGTACCACCCAGCCCCTCGTTCCCACATCCCAGTCGCAGGGACGTCACTAGAACACGTCTGATCACTGAGCAGCTAACGGAGAGGACGAGACCTGGTGAGGCGGCCAACGGCCCGAGCAGGCGCCGGCTTTATAGTCACTTAACGTTAAAAAGTGTCACATTTCACATCTCAGATGGAACAGAAACGCCACAGGAAAATTCCCCCAAAATATAAAACAAAAAAGAGAATGTTGCCTACCTTTTCCACGTGCGGCAGCCGGCGTTCTCCCCCGGAGGCTCCCAGGAAAATCCATGTTCTCACCTTTTTAGCTTCTGGACGCTGCCCTGCTCCTCCAGCGCCCAGGGCAGCACTGGCTGCAGTCTCTCCCAGGATGCATCTCTCTCACACGGACCCTCCGCCTCCTCTTCACCTTCCCAGCAGGTGGGTGCGGGGGGCTCACCTGGCAGCCCAGGTGGCTCCACTTCTCTGCCAGCAGCAGATTAGGCCTGTGATCCCAGCTCTTACCTTCAAAGACCTGACGCTAACCACACGTCCAGTTCGTGGGGCTTAGAATATAACACACTTGGGGGCCAATATTCTATCACAAAATGCAAACGGAAAACATGCAGCATGGAGACGACAGAAAAACAGAAACACAAGAATCTGAGGGAACACTGGCCCCTGCTCCCCGGTCACCAAAGGCCGAGGACCCGGGGTGACGACCATTCACCCGACAGCTGAGGCCAGAGCCAGGGGCCCATCCACAGGCAGCCTTCCTCCCTCCCCGCCCTCGGCGTCCAGGACCGGCCATCACCCTCTTCCCCTGACCCCTGGAAAACAACCATTCGCTCATTTCATTGTTTCCAAACCAACGAAGGGCGTGTCCGATGGGCCTGGGGAATCGCACGCACAAGCAGGATCGCGTATTGTGTCCAACCCCTGGGCTGTCGGCTCCCACGGAGGAAAGCCGCCGCGTACAATCGGAAAACTGTCAACACGGAAACAGCCGCCACGTTCCTGTCACACGCAAGCGTGAGCAAACACGAGTGGCTGATGGACTTGGCCCGCAGTGTAACACGGCACAGAGAAAGGTGCTTCATATCAATTTCATACCGGCCACCTAACCTTCCCTTCCCTAGATCATGAGCTCCGTACAGTCACCTGTTGGAGCATCGAGAGAAAAGTTACAGCCCGAGACGGTAAAACGTGCAAAACCCAGGATTCACTTGTCTCACCCCTGACGTCACTGGGCCCCTTCTCCGGGAAGGAGGCCAGAAAGCACAGACTCGGCCCATGGCCAGAGCACCCGCTGGCTTTTCCGTCACTTAATGACAAAAAGGGATCCCATTGCATCCTCAGATGCAGCGGAAAAGCCGCAGGAAAATCCCCCCAGTGATTAGCAAACCCAGAGGGCGAGTCAGGTGCAAAGGGCAATACGATTCCTTTCACTCATGTTACCTGACACCTGGATACACGTCACAGTCCTCCTCCATTTAAAGGTTTAAAGCAAAGGAGACGGACAGGTGACAACAAAAGCCGCAGACCGGACCCACCCGAGCCCTGCATCCAAAACTAGGAGAAAATGGACACCTTTTCCAACACGGAATCCTATACCCAGCTCAACGCCTGTCAGATTCGAGCACAGCACCAAGACATGCCACACACTCACGTCTCAAAAAGTTCTTCCCAGTGAACCTTCCTCAGAAAGACACTCGTGTTTCAAACCCAAAGCAAACAAAGCCACGCCCATTAGACGGGCAAAACTAGCCTTTGTCCAAGACAGTGTATGTTCACCAGTGGAAAGTATGAAAGGCCCGCAGGATCTAAACACGGGCTTTAACTATAACCCAGTGTGACGGAGCCCTAACGGGAACCTTGGCTGCACCCGTATTTCTGCTTTAATTTCCCTTCGCTGGGGAAGCAAAGGACCACACACTTAGCAGCTGAAGGAAATACAAATCTGGGACCTTACGGTTCTGGAGCTCCAAGTCCAAAATGAGCGAAGACCGAGGTGTGCGAGCAGGTCTTCCCTCTCACCAGGAAGTTCAGGTGAAAGTCTGTGTTCCTACCTTTTCCGGTGGGAGCAGCTCTGTGTTCTGTTCTGCAAGTCCTAGGAGAGAGAAAAAGATGTCTCCCACCTTTCCCGGTGGTCAGAGGCCTGCGTTCTCTCCCGGGAAAATCCGTGTTCTCACCTTTTTAGCTTCTGGACGCTGCCCTGCTCCTCCAGCTCCCAGGCCAGCACTGGCTGCAGTCTCTCCCAGGATGCATCTCTCTCACACGGACCCTCCGCCTCCTCTTCACCTTCCCGGCAGGTGAGGCAGGTGAGTGCATGGGGCTCGCCTGGCAGCCCAGGTGGCTCCACTTCTCTGCCAGCAGCAGATTAGGCCTGTGATCCCAGCTCTTACCTTCAAAGACCTGACGCTAACCACACGTCCAGTTCGTGGGGCTTAGAATATAACATACTTGGGGGCCCATATTCTACCCCAACACACAAACTGAAAACACAGCGTGTTATTGTGAAATACAGACAGACGCCGAAGAGCTCGCTGAGAGTGTGGGGAGAGGCTGTACCTGCAGAGAGAGCGTGGGGGGGGGTGAGGGGCGAGGCTTACAAAATCCTGTAAAACTCCTGGATTCGGTCCATGACGCACAGGAGTTATTTCCCCCAAAATAAGAAACAGAAACACTTATTTTAAAAAGGCGAGATGTGCTTTCCCAAGCGGCAAAGTGAGATTTTTATACATTTTGTTTTCAAAATTCCTCCCTCGGGGCCGGGCCACGCCTGTCCCGTCCGTGGCTTCCGTGGCGGCTGTGACGGGAGCACGGAGCTGGCTATGAGTCATGGACGCTGCGGTTCCCCGGTCGTCGGGAAGAGGCACCTGGCATCCCGTGTTGCAGAAGCGTGATCTCAGCTCTGTCGTGGGCAGGCCCCCCTCGCTGTTCTGACGCTGCGTGTGGTCACAGGAGGAAGGGCAACATACAAGGCCGTTTGGAGCCACGTGACACCCTCCGTGACTATGTCCTGTGCCCGTGACATGGGGCGGTTTCATCCTCGTCATCTCAGGGCCCACAAATGGCTAATCCCACATAAGAAACCTCCGTTTAATATCTTTATGGCCTAAACTCACACACGGTTCTTTATAACATTTGTCCTGAGTAAGCCAGTGTGGACTCGGGAGGCGGCCGCATGACAGGCTGCCCTCTCGTCACCTCTGAGGTCCTGTTGGAAGTTGTTCTGTGGAAGCAAAGTTGTAAAGCAAGGACCACGCGTGTGCAGAAGCGAGGGCCACACGCGTGTGCTGAAGGACTGGGCTTTGCTCAGAGAGACCCGGCCTGGGCCTGGTTCTGGGTCGGCCCCTGGCCCAGCGGACAGGACTGTCCATTTAGCCTGGGACTGGTGCACCGGACAGTCTGAGGGTCACGGGTGGCCATAACATTGATGGCGGGGCTGGGTCACGTGGCATCACTGGAGAGTGAGTTTGACCGCGTGACCCGCCCACCAGGCCCTGTAACAGAGTCCAAGGCGCTGAGCATGGAGCTCAGGCCAGTTTCTCCATCGGCGACACCCGAACCACCAACGCCGTGGTCTGGCCCCCAGAGTCTGCGCCGTGGTTGCTTGTTTGCGGACTTTCACCCGCCTCCTGCCCTACGGTCACTCTAACCTTGAGCATCCTGGCCTTCAGGCAGCTCTGCGAGTCCCCCCAGCAATCAGCCAACTCCAGGGTGGTCTGGGGCGTCCCCCAAACTTGTGGTGGGTGAGAAGTGGGGGAAGTCTTGGGGACTCTGCCCTCAGACCTGACCATTTGGCTAACCCCAGGCACCTGAGGTCCCCCTAAGAACACAAATAAACAAACAAAACCAGGAATAGCCTAGAGAGCCAGGGAGTGTCCAACTGACAGCTGGGTTTTAGGCAGAGAGAGCCCAGTGGGAAGAGCAGAAGAATGGGGGTGTCCACAAAGGTGACCCCAGGGATGGGAAGGGGCACAAGCAAATCCATGGACCTCAGATCCAAAGGCTGTTGGAATCTATGGAAAGTGGGAGAGACAAGGAAACCAAGCCAATGAAAAGCACAACAAAAACTCAGAAACCACAGGCTGACACACCTCGATGTGGGGTTGGGGGGGTGAGAAGAGATAAACCAAAGAACTTACATGCTTACTAGAGGCCCGGTGCATGACATCCATGCATGGGGTGGGGGCGGAGGGTCCCTCAGCCCAGCCTGCACCCTCTCCAATCTGGGACTCCTCGGGGGAAGACCGACTGTCAGCCAGACATCCCTCTCACAATCCAGGACCACTGGCTCCTAACTGCTCACCTGCCTGCCAGCCTGGTCACCCCCAACTGCCCCCCAATCACCCCACGCAGCCTGCTGTTCAGTCGTTACTGTGATAGAGTCGCAGTCAATTTGCATATTCCTCTATTATTAGTATGGATAGGCACAGCCCATGGACACGGGGAATAGGATGGTGAAGACCTGGGGGATGGGTAGGGGCTGGGAGGAGGTGAGTAAAGGAGGAGACATCTGTAATTCTATCAGCAATAAAAAATATAAATAAAAAACAAATAAAATTTTAAAAAATTCAGAAACTACAGAGAGCAGGAGGAAAATGCGCTGAGCTCACACAGACCCACAGAGTCTAACAGAACCCGGAACAGTGGTGGAGCCCACAGCCTCAGCGTGTGGCCTGGTGGGTGTGGCTCAGTGGATGGAGCATCGGCCTGCAGACTGAAGGGTCCCGGGTTCGATTCCGGTCACGAGCAAATGCCCAGGTTGAGGGCTCCATCCCCAGAGGGGGGCGTGCAGGAGGCAGCCGACCCACGATTCTCTCTCATCATGGATGTTTCTCTCCCTCTCCCCCTCTGTTCCTCTCCAAAATCAATAAAAATATATTTTTAAAAAACGCTTTGTGCTGAGAAGAGAAGAAATGGAAGCAATAGATGCATGTGAGAGCAAAAGTCTCCTGGGCTGGGCAGGGTGACAGCCCCACCGGAGGCTTGGCCCACAGGACCACTGATGGACATCGCGGGGGAGCACAGGTGCGGACGCTGCACCGAGGAGCTCACAGAGCTGTGAGGAGGAGCTGGGGGGTTGCTGGGCTGTGTGTCCTCTGCGCTATCTAGCGTTTCAAGTCCATGCATTTCTTCAGGGATCACTGCATCCGAGGGAGGCCCACAGGTGAGAGAGGCCAAAACAGAATGGCTACCGGCAACGAGACAGGAGTCAGCAGCTATCGGATCGGCTGTGGAGACAAAAGACCCTCATTCACTGCTGGTGGGAACAAACGGACAGCCGCCGTGGGAACGGGGATGGAGTTCCCCAGAAATAAAATGAAATAATAAAATAAAATAAGTAAAGTAAAATAAAATAAAAATGTGCATTTCTTTAATAATTTTTTTAAAAGCCATTTAAACAATACACCGTGCGTCCAGGAAGAGGTGGTGCAGAGGGAAATTGAACCAGATGCAATCATTGGAAATGGGGCTGAATTTCTGAGATTTAACAAGAAGGTGCCGTGTGTCATCTCAGGGAGACATTAACTGCAATCCCCACGGGAGGGCGGGCTGAATAGAAATGAAAATGGTGTGATGGCCGCGAGTTTCAATTTTAACTTTTAAAAGGCAATTACCTGTTCCCGAACACCAGTCCTTAAGGTTCCTGCGCACTCATTTAATCATTCCAAACTCAAGTGATTTCAACTTAGGGGACTGCTGAGAACAGTGATTATTAAAACACCGAGCAAAAGCCAGCCTTATGCAAACTGAACACATTGTTACGAGCTGGGCCTCTCCCCCTTCTGGCGATGAGATTTCGGGGTCATGTCTTAGGGGCACCCTGGCCTCCAGGCTCTCACATGCAGCCCCTGAACTCATAGGAACTGAATCCATGAGCTCGATATATGGGTGTAACATTGCAAATGTACTGACCGCCACTGAGCTGTTTATTTTAAAATTAGAGGCTCGGTGCATGAATTCGTGCACAGGTGGGGTCCCTCGGCCTGGCCAGCAATAGAGGCCAATTGCAGGGGGTGTGTGTGGGGGGGGGGCAGCCATCTGGGGGAGGGGCTGGGGGAGGTTGGCTGCATTGAGCATCTGCCCCCTGATGGTCAGGGCGTGTCATAGCCACTGGTCGAGCGGTCATTCCAGTTGTTTGGTCATAACGGTTGCTTAGGCTTTTATATATATAGATGGTTCCTTTTATGGTATATCAATTTTTTAAAAAGGAAGCTCTAGACCTAGCTGGTGTGGCTCAGGGACCAGAGCATCGGCCTGCGGACTGAAGGGTCCCGGGTTCGATTCTGGTCAAGGGCACATGCCTGGGTTGTGGGCTCCATCCCCAGTAGGAAGTGTCAGGAGGCAGCCGATCCGCGATTCTCTCTCATCATTGATGTTTCTATCTCGCTCTCCCTCTCCCTTGCTCTCTGAAATCAACAAAAACAAACAAACATTTTTTTAAAAGAAAGTCTAAAACCAGACTCAGTTCAAATGCGAGTCTGTCATGTGACCCTGCTTTCTCCTTTGTTGCTTCCTCATTTGCATAAGAGCAGCCCTCACCGCCCCAGGTCGCCGTCGGTGATAAGTGCATTCACATGTGTAAGAGCACCCGGGACAGCGCCTGGCGTGTGTGATGTGCACATAACGGACGTCCACCAGCTTCAGGACACGCTTGTCTTATTTACAAGCAAAGAACCAGCTGGGGCGTGAGCCGCCTGTGCTGGGAGGGGCCGTGGACAGCAGCCCCATCCGTCACACATGAGCCCAGTGCCCGCTCTCTGGCCGAGGCCCACGGGGCCTGCGAGTGCAGCCATGTCAGGGTTGGGACCGGGTCTCCCCACATTCCCTCTTTACTCTCGGGGTGGGGGGGCCTCACTGCGTTTGGAAGCAGCCAACCTCCAACTCGGCCGGCCCTTCCCGCCGATGGGATTTCTCCACACGCGCAGGCGTCACACGAGGATGCAAACTATGGGTGGACAGACAGTGGGCTTCTCCCAAGGACTCCGTGCAGGTGCCTTGTGTGTGCTCCTGCAGATGGCCGCCATGAGCACCTTCACCCCCGTGAGAGTGTCCGGTGGCGGCGGCCATGTGCTGCCACACGAAGGGGAGGAGCGACCCCTGCCCCCAGCAGCACGTCGCTGACATCGGAAGCCGCAGAGGCGAGACTCTGGCCCAGTTCTGCCCGGAACAGCGCCCTGGACCAACGTCCGCGTGCGACAGGACATGTGAGCCGGCCCAGGCGGGAGCTTTCAGTGGAATCGAAGGGAAATGGGCTCCACGTTTGGCTCCATCTCACAAAGACGCCCCCATGAACTGCAGGCTGCGTGGCGTAGGAGAGACCCATCCACGGCCCTTACGAGTCCCCCCTCCACCACCCCACACCCCCAGAGCCAGACATAGGCTCACTGGGGCCGAGGCTCCTGGCCCGTCCTCTGCCGTCACTGAGTTTGTAGCGAAGGAGGCCAGCCCAGCCCTCAGAGATGATCGCCAGCACGCGGGCCAAGTGGGGACTGACGGCCGCTCATTTAGGTCCGACGGCGGGATGGAGGGAAAGAGGCGGAAGACCAGACGGGCACCATGAAGAGTCTCTCGTCATAGGCCAGATGGGAGCTCGAGGTGATGCGGGCGGGAGCCAGGGCCCGGCAGGTGACTGTCCTTGAGGACGGGCTGTGCCCGCAGACTCCTGTGGCTGGTGCCCCTGGAGGGGGCTCTGGCGCCATCTAGTGGACGGATCCAGGGAGGTTGCTACACAAACACCCCACAAGGTGCCCAGGGTCCCACAGGCACTTCTCTGGCCCCAGAAGCCAAAGGCACTGAGGCTGAGCCACCACCTCCGCCCTGAGGTGTAGAGGAGCAGCCGGAAGGCCTGGGGTGAAGGTAGAAGCAGCCGTGGACGGAGACCGACTGGCCGTGGAGAAGAAGTGAGGGAAGAAGAGAAAGATGCATGTCTCCCCTGTTCACGGCGGGATGGGAGGAGACAGGCACATGGAGACCAGAGGTTGGAAGAGGTCCTGGCAGGGCAGCGATGGGCACAGAATCGGGAGTTTGACACGTCGAGGCAGACACCGCAGACAGCGTTGGCTCCGTGAGTCTGGGCTTCAGAGACACGTTCTGAGCAAAAGATAAAATTGGGGGCCTCTTGGCTTACAGGTGTTTAACCTCTTAGGAACACACCACATCACTTAGCAGAAAGGGGTGTAGATAAAGCATGTATCCAAGCCCTGGCAGGTTTGGCTCAGTAGATATATCGTTGACCTGCGGACGGAAAGGTCCCGGGTTCGATTCCAATCAAGGGCACCTACCTCAGTTGCAGGCTCCTGGCATGTGGGAGGTGACCAATTGATGTGTCTCTCTCACTTGGTGTTTCTCTCTCTCTCTCTCCTTCTCCCTTCCACTCGCTCTAAAAATCAATGGGAAAAATATCCTTGGGTGAGGATAAAAAATTTTCTTAAAATGTATTCAAGAAAGGAAGAAACTGACCCTAAACCAGCTACAAGGTGCTAAGACCACCTGGGTCCATGGTCGGCAAACCGCGGCTCACGAGCCACATGCAGCTCTTTGGCCCCTTGACTATGGCTCTTCCACAAAAGACCACATGTGGGCGCGCACGTACAGTGCGATTGAAACTTCGTGGCCCATGCGCAGAAGTCGGTATTTTGTGAAAGAGCCACAGTCAAGGAGCCAAAGAGCCGCATGTGGCTCGCGAGCCGCGGTCTGCCAAGCGGCAGTTTGCAGACCACTGACTTGGGTCCCAGGACTGACCCACGCATCCTCACCACGCATGAGAGCTCAGTTATAATCTTTGGGTTCCTTACTTTATCCTGAGGTGTTTTTCTCTTTATCTGATCATCTAAAAATTAGGCGAGTTTAAAGGGATTCGCACCTGAGTGAGGTCACCAGCGCTCATCGGACACAAGGCTGCCTGCGACCGTCTCGCTTTAGGATTAAGCTTGGGGAACGGAGAAAGGCCAGCATGATGTTGTCCGACCTTTTTATTCTTAAGAGGCACGTTTTCATGGAAAACGTGAACTGAGTGCTGTGAACATAGTCACTTCGGGCAAATAAAATAACGAGGTGCCTAGATGCACAACACACAGTTCTTGTGAAAGGCACACACTCATTGCAGCAGCCGCCGCCCACTCGCGGGGAGCTCGGCCTGGCCAGCCCCGCACACGAGCAGTGGAGGGAAGCATTTTAACAAGGAAACACATTCCCTGTGCAGCTCCGCAGCACCTTACAGAAGACACAGAGAAGTGTCTGAAGTGGCCACGCATTATTTTGTTGTGGATGTTTTAATCCTCACCCGAGGACATTTTCCCATTGATTTTCAGGGCGAGTGGAAGAGACAGGGAGAGACAGAGAGAAACATCCATGTGAGAGAAGCACGAGGATTGGTTGCCTCCTGCAGGCGCCCCGACCAGGGCCCCAGCCCAGGTGGGAACTGCCACTGAGGTACCTGCCGTTGACCGGAATCGGACCCGGGCCCTTCCCGTCTGCAGGCCGTGCTCTCCTCTGGGGCGAGGATCAGAAAAACAAGAAAGGACACAAAGCTGGTTTGTCGCTGCCTGGCCGCCAGTTCGTTGTTTGAGAGCCACTCCTTTCTAGAAGGGCCTCGGGTCCCGCCCCTTCCGTCCAGAACGTGTGGCCTCCGTGGTCCCTCCGGCAGCACAGGGTCCTGAGGCCACGCGACAGCTTCGCACTGCCCTGCTTTTCGTCCAGAAATGGGCGCCCACGTCCACTCACAGTTTGGTGGCTAAACGCGGTCACATGTTTACACAAAACTGAAAAGGGACTCGCTTCCAAGCGCCTGGAGAAGGGAACTGGATAGAGGCACGCACACCCGTCCCCGCCACGGGGAGGTAAAGCGATGAACCACGCTACACACCAGAACGAGGTGAGTCCAGGACTCCAACACGCTTTGCTGAAGAGCTGACCCAGTTCTGGACTCTGGTCTCAAGGTGCAGCCATACGATGTTTACCATCCGTGGGCCCTGGATGCATCACGGAAAAAAGGACAACTGAATAGGCTTAACCCAGATCTTTCGGTTTAAAAATAAATCCTCTGACAAGTTTTATATTTAGTCTCGTTTTCAGAAATACTTACTAATCCCCTGTGAACTAGCCATTCTTTGAGGTTTGACGTTTCGCCCCCTTATCGAGACCTTCCCAAGCTCCTAAACAAGGTTAAATTCCTCTTTCCTTCTCACCCAGAGTGCTATGGGGTTTTTTTGGGTTTTTTTTGGAAACTCATCACACTTCTTTAATACCTGAGCTTCATGATGGTGGCACCCTCATTCCAATGATGGCACCCACATTCCTGCTGGGGGCAGGGCTGGGTACAGGGTCTCCCAGAAAGCAGGCGCTCACATACTCACGGAATAAACCGCAGAATAAATGGACAGATACACAGAGAGTCCACCCTTTTCTGCAGCAGGTCATACCTGTTCACACTGTCCTGACTCGGAAATGCTCCCCCCAAATAAGGTGAAATTACTCTTCCCCAATTTCCATGGAATATAGCATTTCTTATTTCCTCTCATTTAACTAACACGGCTAAGACTACTTTCATATTTATATCCTATAATAAAAGGGCAATACGCAAATAGACCAAACGGCGGAACAACTGGTTGCTATGACACACACGAACCACCAGGGGGCAGATGCTCAATGCAGGAGCTTCCCCTGGTGGTCAGTGTGCTCCCACAGGGGGAGCCCTGAACCAGGCACACAACTGGCAAGCTCAGTGGCAGTGGTGGGAGCCTCTCCCACCTCCGTGGCAGCACTAAGGATGTCCGATGGATGGCTAGTGGGCCTAAGCCGTCAGTCAGACATCCCCCGAGGGCTCCCAGACTGTGAGAGGGTGCAGGCCGGGCTGAGAGACACACCCCACTCCCCCCACCCAGTGCATGAAAATGTAATATGCTAAGTGTCTGGCTGAGTGGTCAGCCATTCAACCAATCAAAGCATAATATGCTAATGATATGCTAAGGCCGCTCAACTGCTCGCTATGACATGCACTGACCACCAGGGGGCAGAATCTCTGATCAGCTGGGGTCCAGCTGATCAGGACTGAGCCAGCCAAGCCGGATATGCCCTGGAGCACCCCCCACCCACAGTCCCTCCCCAGCTGACCAACCTCCCGCATCCCTCCCCAGCCCTGATTGTGCACCGGTGGGGTCCCTCAGCCTGGCCTGCACCTTCTCGCAACCCAGGACCCCTCGGGGGATGTCGGAGAGCCAGTTTCAGCCCCATCCCACAGGCCAGACTGAGGGACCCCACTGGTGCACAAATTTGTGCACCGGGCCTCTAGAGTGTGTGTGTGTGTGTGTGTGTGTATGTATATGTTTTTATTGATTTCAGAGAGAGGACAGGAGAGGGAGAGAGAGAAACATCAATGATGAGAATCATTAATCGGCTGCCTCCTGCACACCCCCTACAGCGGATCAGCCCCCCATCCTGGGCATGTGCCCTGACAGGAAATTGAACCATGACCTCCTGGTTCATTGGTTCATGCTCAAACACAGCCACACAAGCTGGGCTACTTTCTTTTAACCCAAGAACTCCTCAAATGTCTAAAGATAACCAACATGTGCCCCTTAAATCTTCTTGATCTCCTCAACCCTTACATAAGGTGCACCCCTAAATCCAGATCAACCCTCTTCTCTGTGGATTTCCTGTTTTGTCCGCTCTCCCCCAGAGTATCTGGAACTGGATGCCATACCTGAGGGATGAGCTGATAACTGGGAGATGAGCTGGTACCTGGGGATGAGCTGGTACCTGGGGATGGATGAGACTCCATCACTGTGGTTATCGCCTGCCTTGGAGGGTGGACGGTGCATTTTCCCACTAGTAAGTCAGTGGAAAGTCCCTGTCTGGTCCAACCCTGGGTAGTTGGATGGATGGGTTGGATGGATGGATGGATGGATGGATGGATGGACAATTGCATCTCAGACCTATTTTATAACAGTCTCCTCTTCTAGGCTCATGTGTGTGTGGACATGTTCTGGCTTTTCTGATGGACTGACTCATGTCGGTCCTCCTGCAAGTCTTACTTAGGGAAATCCTGGACGTCAGTGCAGAGGCTGCGGGCAGGTCAGTGGATCTGGGCACCGAGCTCCCAGAGACTAAGCGGGACATCAAAGGCGGCGATTCCCCGGGAAGTGTCCTTGTCCTCGACAGAGAACAGCCTCCAAACCTACATTCAGAAATAGCCGGTCCCTGGCGACTGCAGGAGGGAAGGGAGCGGAGCAATGCGGGGAGGAGCGCGGCCGGGCGCCTGTCCGGCCACGTGGGTCCCGGAACAGTCCAGGTCCGGGGTTCGGTGGGGGGGCGGGGTCCGGGCCGGGTCCTGCCTGGTCCGGATCCGAATGGAGGGAGTGCCCGGATGCCTGAACCGGTTCCCCGCCTGCTCATCCTGGCAGCGAGGCGGGCGCTCGCCCTGCTGGGAACAGAGGCGCCAGCAGGCGGGGCTCCATCCAGCGCTGGGCGGGCGGCCCCCAGTCGGAGGCGCCCAGGACCCCACGGGCGCGGGGACGTCACCCGGGAGCCCCGCCCCTCGCCGCTCGCGAGTTTCCCATAAAAGCAGCTCCAAGTTGGGGCTCAGGACGCCGGGGTGCAGGAGGCTGTGCACGCCTGAGTGCGGGGGTCACTGCGGGCGGGAAGGCGGGGCGGGGAGCCCAGCGGCTGGGACCCCACTACCTGCTGGGGCGCCCCGCGCCTCCTCACCCCCAGCCCCTCCGCGTGCAGCCGCCGGACCCACGGGAGACCCGCTGCCCAGCGCACAGGCGGCAACTTTCCCCCGGATCTGGGCTCCGGCTCTGCGCTGGGCAGCGGGGGGCGCCAACCCGCCGGCCGGGGACCGAAGTCGGGGTGCAAGGCGATGGGCTAGCGCGGAGGCCAGAGCCGGGCGCCCGCGCCCCCCGCGTCCCCGCTCCCCACGCGCGGGCTCCCGCTCCGACCGCGGGCAGCGCGGGGCGCAGACGCCGAGCCTCGGAGCCCCCGGAGCATGAGGCGGCCCCGGCCCCGCTGCGCGTCGCGCGTGAGCCGAGCGGCTGGGAAGATGGGGCGCCGCGTGGCCCCCCGGCAGCCCGGGCTCCGGACCGGGGACCCCGGCCGCGCGCTGCTGTGTGTCCTGTGCGCGCTGCTCCCGCCGGCGGCCCCACAGGCGCTGCGCATCGGTGAGTGGGGCCGGGGGCCGGGGGGCCGGGGGCCGGGGGCCGGGGGGCGGGGGGCGGGAGGGGGCAGCGCCCGCGGGTGGGAAGGGGGAGCCGCGCGTCCCCGCTCCGCGCTCCCCGCCGCCGGGCACCGGTGACGGGGTGACGGGCTTTCCCCGGGGCTCCGGGTGCGGGGGGTGGGGGGGTTGGGGGGGTTGCAGGGCTCCCCGCTCCGCCAGGGGGTCTTGGCTGCAGCCCGGGGCGGGGCGGGGCGGGGCGGGGCGGGGAGAAAGCTCTCCCCGCGCTTTGCCTGCATCGCCGCTCCCCCCTCACCGCGCCCCCACCCTGGTCCCGTGCGTAGCCCTGGTCGCTGGCCACGGGTCTGGTCCGCGGGTCTGGTCCGCAGGCGCCCCGATCTGGGTAGAAGAGGGGCCCACAGGGGTCTGGGGTTCCCACACTCTGCCCGCCGCCCTCCAAGTTTCCTCCCGCAGGGCGTCCCGGAGCCGGAGCTTCCCCAGCAGCACAGGCTGAGGCGCCCTCCCCTCCGGCTGAGGGCCCCGGACTCGGAGGGGGTCCGAGGCACCAGCACCAAGTGCCGGCTGTGCTCCCCAGTCTGTCCTGTGGCTGAGCTGATGGTCGGAATGGGGGGACCTGCTGGGTCTGGACTTCCCTTGGGGTGGAGGGAGGGGTGGGGAGGGAGTAGAAAGGGGGGACACAGGGAAGACAGGGAGCGGCAGGTGTGGGCATTGGGCAGGTGTGGGCATTGGGAAGGTGTGGGCACCAGGCAGGTGTGGGCATTGGGAAGGTGTGAGCACCAAGCAGGTGTGGGCATTGGGAAGGTGTGGGCATTGGGAAGGTGTGGGCACCAGGCAGGTGTGGGCATTGGGAAGGTGTGAGCACCAGGCAGGTGTGGGCACTGGGCAGGTGTGGGCATTGGGAAGGTGTGGGCATGGGGAAGGTGTGGGCATTGGGCAGGTGTGGGCATTGGGAAGGTGTGGGCATTGGGCAGGTGTGGGCATTGGGAAGGTGTGGGCATTGGGAAGGTGTGGGCACTGGGCAGGTGTGGGCATTGGGCTGGTGTGGGCACTGGGCAGGTGTGGGCACTGGGCAGGTGTGGGCATTGGGCAGGTGTGGGCACCGGGCACCCACATGTAGGGACAGACCCAGGTCTGGTTGGCAGCCGCCCTGAGGGTGCCGGGGAAGCTGTTTGGGCTGAGAAAGCTCTTCCCTCCCATGAGGTTCCTCCAAACCAAACCTGCCTCTTCCCTGAGTCTGTTCATCCTCCTCCTCCTCCTGCCGCCTGTGCTCTCAGAGATGGAGCCACAGGGAGTGCGAACCCCAGTCTCCAGCCTCTCCAGCTCCACCCCCCACCGGGCAGCTCCCAGCCCCACGCCTCCCGGGACCCCAGGGGATGTGCCAGGGCCCAGGGAAGGTGCTGGACCTGCCGGAGCGCCTCTGCTCAGCCAGCCCCCAAGCGGCTGAGGCTTCTCAGTAACTTTCCCAGGTCTGACCGGCCATGAGCAAACCTCGGTGCAAACATTCAGGCCTGGTCCTCCTAACGGAACGAACACGCCAGGTTCTTACAAACAGGTGACTGCCATGAAGTGTGTTTTCTCAGGGAAAGAAAGATCCCGACACAGACGCCCCTACAGACGCCTTTCCTAGGCTATGGATCGCGATAATGTGCGTTTGATGGGGAACTCAGACGATTGGGTAACTCAGCAATTGGGTAATTCCGACAGCCTTTTAAGAGAGTCCCGATGTATTCCGTTTACAAAGGGAAAAGGGAAAAGAAGCTCCACTCATAGCTGACAGCCTTCACCGTGGATGGGCGGTGGAGTGGTGCCTCCAGCCCTCCCTGCACAGGGAGCTTAAGGTGGCTTTCCCTCCCCCACACCCCAGGTCTAAAGGGATCCCCGAGGGTGGAGAAATGGTTCAGGATGTGTCTGCTCTCAGATGTGATGCTTGGCCAGGCTCCAGGCCTCACACCCATCCACGCAGACACGGTTTTCAAAGTGGGAAGAGCCTTACAGCAGACGCTAGAGATGACGAGACGGCCTTTTCAGCGAGAGCCGGAGGCACAAAGCACGAGGGCCTGGCCTGGCGGGCACCCCGCCCGCACACCTAGGACCAGGCTCACTTTTCATGGCATCTCAGCGCCATGGAAACCAGCGCTAGTGGAGGGAGGCCTGCCTCTCTACAGTGTGTTCCGTCAGTTAAGTCCAACACCAAACACGGAATATGACATGAGATGGGGAACCAAGCATGTGGGGTGTGTGTGTGTGTGTGTGTGTGTGTGTGTGTGTGTGTGTAGGGAAGGAAAGAGAAGGATCCCTGCATCTTTATCATCTCTTCTCTCTCCTTCTCTTTCCAACAAACGACCAACCAACCAGCCGACCGGGGCTCCTGATGGCTCCTGTGAGCATTTTGCAGAAGGTCCCTGAGGTGCAGGCGGGCGGGGGCGGGCACTTCGCCCAGCACTTCTGCAGGGAGGCACCCCAGTGCCCGGGCCGGTGATTGCTCATCTGCTTTGCTCGCCAGGGTGTCGCTTACACTGCGGCTGCTGGGGACAGTGAGGAAGGTGCTAACGCTAAGACCAAGTTCGCGCGCCCTGAGCACAGGGAGGCCCTGAGTGTGTGCAGCCGTGGCGCCCACTCGGACGCTGCGGGTCTGCTCAAGTTCATCGTCTTACAGAGTCGGCGCCTGAAGAGGGTCTGTGGGTGGGGGGTGCGCTAAGGTGACTCCCACACCCCAAAGGGTCCCCAGCAGCTGCACGGAGGAGAGATACGGCCCCTCCTGTCTACAGGATGCCGAGGTCATTCCTGTCACGCCGGCTACCCCAGTGCATGTGAACAACCAGTAATGTCTCACACACACACACACACACACACACACACACACACACACAACTGCGTCTCACAGTCACAGGCATCCTCCTCATGGCCACACAGCCTGTACCTGGCAGAGCAGGTCTGGGGGACCTTTGCCCCCCGCCATCACTGGGGAAAAGAAGAACAATTCCACGTGCGTACGCAATTCCTGGGGCAGATATGCCATGCTTCTAACAGCAGCAGCAGCAGAGAGGCCTGTCTACAGGGTGCTGTTCCTGCGTCATCTCCAACCGCACAGCCACAGCGGTGCTGTCGCTGCAGAGACTTGAGAGCTGAGTGGTGGGTAGGCAGCTGTCAGCCGCGATTTGTTGTCAGAAAGCAGAGGTTTGCGTCCATCTCTCAGACTTACCAGACACGTGTCTCGTAGACCAGGCCTGTGCTTTGCGCCTGAAACATTGACTAAGACAATTGCACCCGGACAATTGGTGAGAGTACGTGCAATGGACTGTGAGGCGGCTTTGCACAGAACAGGAGTAAATCGGCCACGTTATCCCTTGAACAGCACGGGTTAAACTGCACGGGCCGCTTACTCAGATAGTTATCGGTAAACACCGACACTGGTTCTAATCCGCAGCGGGGAGTCCCTGGATGCGAGGACAGGCCGTCTGCATTGACTTACACCGTCTCACGTAAGGGACTTGGGCCTGCCTGGGTTTGGGTCTCTGTGGGGGGCCTGGGAGAGTCCTGGGCGGATGCTCAGGGGCAGCTGAGTTTTCGGGGAGTCGGAAGGTGTACGTGGATTTTCAGTGCGCGGTGGTCATTGTGCGTAACCCACCGGGGGTCGTCGTCCGTCACCGCCCGCATTGTTCAAGAGTCAACTTGCTTCGTTGTCGTTTTGTTTTTACTTTTTAAAAACTACTGACGTTTTCTCTCTGGACGGGGACGTAGCAGGTGAGGTGGTGTCTTCCTAAGGCATTTAGTATTTCTGAGCCCAGTCTCTTCTTCTGTGAGCCAGCAGCGATCGCCTCTGCTTTTGTGAGTTGCCGGGGAGGACCCAATGACCTAATTTTTGTATTTGCAACCAAAACAATAAATAAATACGTGGCCACTGTGTAAGCCAACACAGCGTATACAGAGAAACGCGGTGGGAATTTACGCGTCGTGGGAGGATAAAGGGCAATGTAGTTACCCAGAGGCCTTTATTTCCCTGAGGGAGGCCGAGGTCTTTCACGTCAGTTACCAAGTTGTCTGTAGCGTCATTTTTGAATATTTAACCCTAAGGACCCCCCACGTTCCAAGGCATGTTTACTACACGTCTGCCTATAGTTTTGCTTTAATCGCCGAATCCTTTCATCATCTTAATGTTGGTTCTTCACTCTGCAAACCTGTGCCAAGGCCTGGTTCGCCTGCCAGGAGCCACACCACACACACGTGCAGACGAAGACCGCACACAGGGCAGGCGATGACACACACACCGGCCCCTCCCTGCGGTTTCCCTTCCGCCGACTGACCGTCTATGTTCCTCCCAAAACTCTTCACCCGGCCTTCCACGCAGGCACTTCCTAGTTATGTATTTGTGTATTTATTGGTTTGTTTATTTTTAATCCTCACCTGAGGATATTTTCCCATTGATTTTAGGGAGAGTGGGAGAGAGGGAAAGACAGAGAGAAACATCGATGTGAGAGAAACACATCGATTGGTCGCCTCCTGCACGAGCCCCGACCAGGGCCCCAGGCTGGGAGGAGCCTGCAACCGAGATACCTGCCCTTGACCGGAATTGAACCCGGGACCCTTCGGTCCACAGGCTGACGAGCCAAACCGGCCAGGGCTGACACTTCTTATTTTTTTACTCCAAATATCACTCTCAGGGGGTTTTAGCTCATCTTCTGCTGCTGATTCCTCCCATCACCGCGTGGTCGGCGTAGAATAGCCCAAGCCCCTCGGGCGTGGAGGTCGCAGGTGGTCCCGGCTTCCAGCCTCGGTCTGAACAGACGAGTTTGGCCCGAGTGCGCTCATCCCGAGACGGCGTCTTGGCCGTCACTCCACGGGCCGTTGAAAATCCGGAGCGAAGCCGGCAGCTGGATGAAAGGGGCCGAGTGCCTGGCTGGTGCTAGCATTTTTCTCCAAGTGACAGGCTTCTTGCCTCGTTGCTTTATCTGCATAATTCAGCTTTTTCTAGAACAGCTACGCCGCAGGCCTGATGCACCCTGTGAGCTGTAAGACCAGGTTCCCGCACCCACACATCAGAGCGGCTGCTACTTTTCCTGCCGGTTTCGATCCCCCTTTTCATTGCGAAGCCCACACCTGAGTGGCTTTGCCCAAGTTCAAGGGCTGAGTGAGCGGAAATGCTGGAACCTGAAGGTAGCTGCGCCCGTCCCTCGTTCCGTCTCCTGGCGTGAGCCTGGGCTGTGTTGTGTGTGGACTCGTGTTTGCACGAGGCTGGAGTCACAGGTAGGAGGAAGGAGCTGCTGCTGTCAGTCACGCGGGGTAGCTCACAGGTACAGTGCGTGTGGCTGCGCTGGAGCACCTGTTAGGCAATCGGCACCCAGGGCGGTGGATACGAGCTTTGGACGCGACAGTGTCTCTGAGACGAGGCTAAAGGAAGGCGGTCGTGGAGGGGCTGCCGCAGACATGCTGTTGTTAACCAGTTTGTCCATCTGCCAGGAAGGCTGGGACGGGGGCGGGGGGGGAGGGGGGGCAGCATGGAGAGGGTGGAGCTGGTGGTGAGGCCTCTCCGGTCGCTGGGCTGTGATTACTGTCTAATACAGACAAGGTCGTCGGTGTCAACACGTTTTCCAAAGTTGTTTTGACTGGAAGCGAGCAAGATGGGGAGCTGTACGTCGGTGGGAATCAGCGTTCTGCCTTTTCTAATGGACTGACCTTGAGATGATCACTGTGTTGTGTGTGTGTGTGTGTGTGTGTGTGTGTGTGTGAGAGAGAGAGAGAGAGAGAGAGAGAGAGAGAGAGAGAGAGAGAGGTGTTAGCTGTAGAAGAAGCAATGCAGGAGGAACTGTGAGAGCTTCTGTGGAACGCATGGCCCGTGTAGAGCCTACGGAGGCACCTCCCTCTCTCTCTCTCTCTCTGTTAATGAGCAGGAAGGAGTGTCATGCTTTCGAAGAGTTTGTTTTTCGGCTCAAGCCAGTGAGGGCGATGTTTTCCCCCAGAGTCTCGTGAGGCAAGTTTGTACGTTAAAGGCTCTTGTCATTCTCAGTAAACGAACCAGTTTCTTTTGTTTAATCCAGTAACTTCCAACCCGTGGCCACAAGAATTGTGAAAACGTGCAACACCTGACCATTTAGTCAGGGCGCCGGCCTCTCCTCCCCGAGATGGTCCGGTCAGCAAATGACCACAGGCAGCACAGCCATAGCCGACTGGTGCGAATGAGTCAAAATTATGCCGACTTTTTAATTAGATTGTGGGGAAAAATCACATTTTTTGGTGTGCTCTCTCTCAATATCTGTCTCTCTCTGTCGCTTTCTCTCAATATCTCTCTCTGTCTCTCTCTCTCTCTCTCTCTCTCTCTCTCTCACACACACACACACACACACACACACAATCAGTCATTAGCTTATGTGCCACGAGGTGAGAAAGGTTGGCAGTTGCTGGTTTGATCCATTATCTCCCGACGTTGGATGCTCAGAGGACTCTAACTGGAATCACAGCGATGAATGTCCCCCGGACTCCCGCCCCTGGGAACACGCTGAGGATACACTGGCCTGTAGAACCGTGGGAATTTCCACACTCGGGTGAGAACGCACGTGGCCGCATCCGACGGCTTCCTCAGCCCCATCAGGCCCTGCCCTCCCTCCCCGCCAGAGCTTTCGCATAAAAAGCTCCAAGAGTAGACGTCCCTGTTCCCATGTGCTCATGTTCTCCACGAGGCAGGAAACCTTCCCCAAACCGCACGGCCTGTCCGAAAGTTATCATTTTCACCAGCTGGCGACCTGGCGGAGGCATGTTCCTGGTGCCTTCCCCTCCCCTAGCCGTACGTGTTAACATTGTTTTAAAGGGGAAACTAGATTAGATGTGTAGTGTATTTTCCAGGAATATATTTTGTAGAAAGTTAAAGGTCTACCTATGCTTAAACGTTCAACCTACTCATTTATTTTTTTAAATGCATATCTGATTTTTTTCGATGATAAATGTTCATAGAGAAATGGAAGGATTTCAGTTAAAGGGGACGCATGCCAGTTGCATAAACCCCGTAAGTTCATGGTCCCGAGATGAAGTTGTCAAACCGAATTGCAAAAACCTATCGTCTTATCACACCAGCACTATAATATTAGTGATAACAAGTTTATTGGAAAAATGGTTTATCCTGGAGGGGAAAACAAAGCCAGTGAAGAGACAAAAATATTTGATTTTGTATTTATGTTATTTGTGAACTAAGAAAATTTAAAAATTGGGAATATCTTTCCCAAGTCAGTTGGACCATATTTCACTCCTTTCTCTTTTTGTTCTTATTAAATAAGGTGTTTTCTAAAGCATATACTTTTTAAAATAATTCTTTATTGTGGAAAGTATTACATATGTCCCCTTATTCTCCCCATTGACCCCCTCCAGCCCCCCCACAGGCCCTCACCACCCCCCTGTCTGTGTCCGTGGGTCGTGCACACATGCACACAAGGTCTTTGGTTGATCACCTCCCACCCAGCCACCCTCCCCACCTTCCCTCTGAGATTCTGCACTCTGTTCCATGCTTCCATGTCTCTGGATCCACTCCGTTCATCAGTTTATTTTGTTCATTAGATTCCACATATAAGTGAGATCCTGTGATACTTGCCTTTCTCTGACTGGCTTATTTCACTCAGCATGATGCTCTCCAGGCCCCTCCGTGCTGTCTCAAAGGGTAAGAGGTCCTTCTCTTTTACTGCTGCCTAGTATTCCATGGTGTGAATGTACCACAGCCTTCTTATCCACTCATCTACTGAAGGGCGCTTGGGCTGTGTCCAGATCGTAGCTATTGTAAATTGTGCTGCTATGAACATAGGGGTGCACACATTCTTTCTGATTGGTGCTTCGGGTTTCTTGGGATATATTCCTAGAAGTGGGATCACTGGGTCAAATGGCAGTTTCATATTTAATTTTTTGAGGAAGCTCCATACTGTTCTTCACAGTGACTGCACCAGTCTGCATTCCCACCAGCAGTGCATGGGGGTTCCTTTTTCTCCGCACCCTCGCCAGCACTTGTTGTTGGTTGATTTGTTGATGGCAGCCATTCTGACAGGTGTGAGGTGATACCTCATTGTCGTTTTAATTTGCATCTCTTGGATGGTCAGGGACTTTGAGCATGTTTTCATATGTCCCTTGGCCATCTGTATGTCCTCTTTGGAAAGGTGTCTATTTAGGTCCTTTGCCCATTTTTTTTATTGGATTGTCTGTCTTCCTTCTGTTAAGTTGTATGAGTTCCTTATGTATTTTGGATATTAGCTCTTTATCAGATGTATCTTTGCCAAATATGTGCTCCCATGGAGTGGGCTCTCTTCGTTTGTTGACGGTTTCTTTTGCTGTGCAGACGGCTCTATTTTCATGTGGTCCCGAAAGCATGTACTTTTGTATGGTGCCGTTCACACATTTATTAAATACACGGTAAGACGAGTTACAAGGTGGAATGAAGACGCAATGGCATTGACTGCAGGGAGAGTAAACGCCTAAGGGCCACAGCCAACCACCTGGAAACGCAAGCGCAAGAGACAATCCCGCAAACACGGCCTTTGACTCTAAATTCTGTTTTTAAAATGTATTTTTATTGATTTCAGAGAGGAAGGGAGAGGGAGGTAGAGAAACATCAATGATGAGAGAGAATCGTTGATTGGCTGCCTCCTGCACGCCCCCCACTGGGAATCGACTGCCTCCTGCACGCCCCCCATAGGCCCTGACCGGGAATCGAATCGTGGCCTCCTGGTTCAGAGGTTGACACTTAACTACTGAGCTACCTGGCTGGGCTGGCTCTCTAAGTTCTTTAGCCTCCTATTCGGTGCTGGTTGACGGACTAAATGCACCTGAGGCGTCGCCCGTCTCCCGTGTTTTGATGAATGAGCGGTTTACCGTCATCCTGACAGGGAAGCAAAACACAAAATGAAACAGCACAGGGGCCTGTCCGCGCTCCTTAGATTTCTACTGAATCATGTTTCGGGAGGAACTCAAACACTGACTTTAAAGCAGCCTCGTGTGTGTCTGTTCTTAGTTAATAGAAATACGGAGATTCACTGTTCTTTCTGCCTTCGGTGATCCATCTGGAGACGACGGTTCACATCCACCCACTGTTTTCCTTAAAGAGGAAAATTAAAATGGACTATTTGTTGCACTAAGCAAGTTCACACGTCTCGGCTGTGTTAAGGCAACGCATCTATTTTATGTGACGGATGACAGCTCACCCCCAAGTGGGTTACTCGACACATTAACTTCCTGGGTGTGTCAGCTGAGGGGGCTGGAGACGCCGCGGTGGCAGAGGGCCCCCTCCCCGCACCTGGGTGCCGAGAGAAACGGGGACAATCTGGGGCTGATGCAGGAGCATGAGGACGGCCCCGGAGCGTCTCCGGTGTCCGGGAAGGAAGGAAGGTCTGGCAAAGGGGGAGTTACAGGGACCCAGCCGCCAAGCCCTGCCGACGCCGCACGGGAGACGTCGGAGCAATAACATTGTTAGCAGTAAACCTACGGCCGGGTTGCTCAGTGGTTGGGGGTCAACCTAAGAACCAGGAGGTCAGGGTTCAATTCCCAGTCAGGGCCCAGGCCTGGGTTGCAGGCTCCATCCCCAGTAGGAGGCGTGCAGGAGGCAGCTGGTCCATGATTCTCTCTCATCATGGATGTTTCTCTGTCTCTCTCCCTTCCTCTTTGAAATATAAATATATATATGAACTGTAAATCAAAGTATCCACAAATCCATACTGATATAGAAAAATGGTCGACCAGATGGAGAAATAATTCCGTACCCAAGTGGGAGAGAAGAGGCAGCTGTCCGGGCAGAAGGGAAGGGGAGGGAGGCCAGCATCCGCAGGGGTGAGTCGTGCTGTGAGGGGCACCTTGCCCATTGGTTTCCCTCCCAAGATCCAGATTCCCCCTCTAGTCACGAGAAAACGCCGGGCACTGCTGGCCTGGCGTCCTCCAGAATCCCGGCCGACCCTGCGGCTCTGCGAGGGCCACAGACACAAAGAAACTCGGGGAAGCTGCGGTGGCCGCGAGGAGCCCAGTGGCCGCGATGAACACTCGTCACGCGTTTCTAATGGGATCTCGCAACGGACACAGGACATTATAAACACGGAGGCCGGCGAATGAAGATGGATGTCACTTCAGAACAGTGTGTGCGTGTTGGTTTACTGATTTTTTAAAAAAATTTTTAATAGATTTTATTGATTTTTTACAGAGAGAAAGGGAGAGAGATAGTTAGAAACATCGATGAGAGAGAAATATTGATCAGCTGCCTCCTGCACACTCCCTATGTGCCCGCAACCAAGGTACATGCCCTTGACCGGAATGGAACCTGGGACCCTTGAGTTCACAGGCCGATGCTCTATCCACTGAGCCAAACCGGTTAGGGTTGGTTTACTGATTTTAACAGAGGCCCACACTCATGTAAAGATGCTAATAACGGGAATTCGATGCAGAGGATGTGAGAACTCTCTCTCCTACATCCCCACCTTTTATGTAAATCTATCACTCTCCTAAAAAATAAAGAAATAGAGTCTGTTGGGGGAAAAAACCTCACTCCAATCCAGGTTTCTTCTGCTCTTCGGTCCCACCTCCTCTGCACACAGAAAGGTCTGTAACTAATTGTACTAAGAGAACAGAAAGGCTGTGGTCAGTCCCAGACGATTTGCTGCCTAAAGGGTTTCCTATGGGCATCATTAAAATAAAGACAACAGCATACGAGTCAGGAAAAACTATTAAAGAAATAACCTTGGTATAGAAAGTGCTATTGATAAAACTCGACCGTCGTCCGTCGTCCTTAGGGTCCTGTGACGCGTGTGTAGGAAGTCGGACCAGCAGTTTCTACCATGAGCCTCTAGGCTTCCAACTCTCCTGGGCCTCCTGTGCTTGGTGAACCATCATTCAACTTCGAATATTGGTTCCAGCATCGCCACCTGCTCTGTTAGGACCCCGAGGTCTCTGGGTGACTGCTCACCACAAACTCTGCACAGTCCTTTCCAGCGAAATTGTCTCAATTAGCCTTTAGAAAGTCAAAACGTAATTCCCAGAATGGAACGGACCCTGTCATTCAAACTGGGGGGAGGGGAGTGAAAACCAGTGTCGTTTTCCATTGTAAAGACTTAATTTAGAAAAGACTCCATTACAACCTCTCAGCGTTTTCTTTCCTGTGTGTGTGTATTTTTTTTAACTTCTAAAATGTCAGATTCCGTGCGTCGTCTCCCCGTAAACAGCAGGTGTTTCCGATGGCCTGCCCGTGTTTCTATCGTGTAAGGTGCTGCTGTACCCCATCTCCTCCCAGAGGATCAGTCAGAGCCACAACTTGCGACCAAGGACAGGATTCGCTTTGAATTCCGGGCCGTGTGCATGGCTTTTATTCTCACGTTACATTTGACCCCCCAAGGCTGTTTCCGTACGTGTCCGTTTCCGTACGTGTCCGCTGGATTGGAAAGAGCTGCTATGAATGATTGTGCATCACGCCAGTGTTCACAGGAGGGTGGGGGGTGGGGGGGTGGGGGGGCTTAAGCAGAGAATAGTACAGCCCCAGCTGGTGTGGCTCCGTGGATAGAGCGTCGGCCTGCGGACCGAAGGGTCCTGGGTTCGATTCCGGTCAAGGGCACGTACCTCAGTTGCAGTCTCCTCCCCGGCCCAGGCCCTGATCGGGGTGCGTGCAGGAGGCAGCCAATTGATGTGTTTCTTTAACATCGGTGTTTCTCTTCGTCTCTCCCTCTCCCTTCCACTCTCTAAAAATCAATGGGAAAATATCCTCGGGTGAGGATTAAAAAAATTTTTTTTCAATAAGAAGAGAACAGTGCAGACCCAGAAAGAAAGGCTGTCGCTGTGCCCTGTGATGAGAGGCCTGTGCTAAAATAGAAAGTGCTTAGAGAGTCGCCTGTGATTCCGCACGCTCCCGACCGGGAGCACACGCCTGTCATCCTTGCTTATAGGTGAGAATGAAACGAGAATGAATGGAGACGGGCAGCCGTGTGCCTAGTTAGGCTGATGGAAATGTGGGTGAGGCTTTTCTCTCATGGTGTGTGGCTTGCCCTGTCTGACCCTGGGTGTGGCCTCGGACCCCAGGGCATCGCCGCTGGGGGCCGCCCGGCTGCTCGGCCGCTGAGTCTTTGGGGAGGCCCGTTCTCCCTCCATCACTCAGGGGGGCTGTCTGCCCAGCATCTCTTCAGAGGGAGCCACCTGGAGCCCAGGTGGTGCTGGTCCAGCCCAGGGTGCCTCCGCCCCTTCACGCCCTTGCCTGCAGGGGTCACGCGGGGCTGCCCTCCCCACACCTGCCTAGCGTCTGGGTTAGGAGCAGAGCTTACACACCCCTCCCTTCCCCTCTGAGACCCCATCCCTGCTCCCAGGAGAGACTGTCATCGCGCAGGACCACCGGCCGCGGGACGAGCAGAAGGGCCTGGGCCTCTATATCCCTCTGTGTACTGAGGGAAACCTGCCGGTCCCCTTAGGTTCCGGGTTTGGTGAGCGCCCCAGCGGCTTTCAGATGCAGAAACAAGCTTTGGCTTCCAGTCTCGAGCTTTCCCTGTGGACCCTGAGGAACAGCTTCACATTTTCTAGACTTTCTTGCCTTTTGGGAGGGAGAGGGAAAACACTCAGGAAAACTTTCCGCTTCGTTTCCAAACCCACACCTTTCTGCTTTGAGCCGACCGATCCTATCTAATAAAGACAGAATCTGCAAATTGACCGTCACAAAGATGGCAGTGCCCAGTGCCCTCAGCCCTGCCGGAGTCCCCCAGTCCTTTCAGCCCTGCCGGGGGTGGCAGGGTGTGGCCGGACCCGCCCTGAGCCCCCCAGCCGCCCAGGGCCACCCGAGGCTCAGGTAACCAGGGCCGGCCGAGGCTTGTGCTGCCGCCAGTGGCAGCAGCAGAGGTGTGATGGGGACATCACCTTCCCCTGATGGTCAGGTCGCCTCCTGCCCCTGAAGGCTCCTGAGCTGTAGCAGGCCGGGCTGAGGGATCCCCCCTCCAGTGCATGAATTTTCATGCACCAGGCCTCTAGTATATATATAAAAGGCTAATATGCTAAGTGTCCTTCCCTCCATCCGGGTAATGACATCACATAGCAACGCCTGGCTTCCTCTCCCTAGCAACTAGCCTCCTTGGAGTGTCTTCAGCCCAGCAACACGACTTGCTTTCCAGCCAGGTGCAAACATTTTACACTGTAACCAAATGTCTGTGAAGTGTTTTCCCATGCCTCATCTCATTTGATCCTCACAGAAGTCCTGGAGTAGGCAGATAAGAGACTTGGTGGAATCCTATTTTCTTTTCATTAGCCAGAAAACGGAGATTCAGAAAGCTTAGAAACTTGACCCAACTGAAAAGAAGTAAGAAATGGTGGACCTTAAAAATGACTTCAGGTTTTCTCACTCAGCAGAATATAGTCAAACACAGCTGCAGTGAAATATTTCACCCTTTGTTCTCCCTGCGTGAGCTACAATAATAATCCGCTTCATGCTGATATTTACTGCTGTGTTGCTGACAATTACCTGAAAGAGAAGTTGGGGTGCTTCACTGGGCTGGAAAAAGTTTAGCTAAATCAGAAAGCAGGTCTAGTTAAGCAAGTTTGTTCTATGTCTATAAAAGGCTAAGTTGACTCGCACATGCACGACACACATAAAGCTCTCGCTGGTGCCAATTGCATGTGTGTGTTTTGATCTGTCATTGTTGATCGTGAATTTGGTTGACACTCCTATTATAGAGAAAGGGCGGATAGTGATATTAAAGTATTTCTTCCAGTTAATTTCCTTTCAATGTGCACGAATCCGTGCACCGGGCCACTAGTAATTTGATAAAATGAAAGGTTCCTGTCTCGCCTGTAACACGGCTCAACGAGCTACAAGTGAGTCAATGCGCGCCTTCCTTTCAGCGTTTACAGTCACGGTCAGGTTCCTCTCTGTCGCTCATTAACGTGAACCCAGAGCCTCAGACATTACACAGGAGCAGACCCTCCCCAGGGTAGCAGCCTGCAAATGTCTGAAACTGGCTGGCATTTCCTCGGAAAAATAATATGCAGGGTAGAGGGGGCGGAACAACTTCTTCAGGGCCTTGGAGAGAGGGAAGACGCCACACTGTCAATCCAATCAGCACCATCTGTAGACAGCATCCTCCCAGTCAGAGGCAAAGGGTGGAGCTACCACACTGTCAATTAGCCCATGACCATCCAATCAGCACCGTACTTCATGCACCTGCAGACAGCATCATCCAGGTGAGAGGCAACGGTAAGACTCCACGTGTATAGACCAGTGGCTCCCAACCTTCTTCTGGCCATGCCCCCCTCAGCATCTCTAACATCCTGATGCCCCCCCCCCGACATATAGTTCTTTATTGTTCAAACAGTGAACCCCTATTCATGGGGAGGAAGCCTAAAAGGCCATGAACTTGGTCTAAATCTTCCAAAGAACCTGGCAGCCATGAAAGAGAAAAGTCAAAGAACGAAAGGACGGTGGAAGTTCTGAGGAAGAAATCACTAAGAAACTGTTAAAAAATAATAATATGAAGTGATATGAAAAAATAACAAATAAAGTTTCAAAACATAATGGAGAACTGAAATGCATAAAGATGTCACAACATACATTTACATACTGTATATGAGGCCTCTACGACCATAAGGAATGCAAAAAGTTCACTGTTCATAACTCATTCTCAATTTGCCCCATTAAAAGTCAAATTCTGCCATTCTGCCCCCCCAACATGGAGCATGTGCCCATGTTGGGAACCACTGGTCTAGACCCACTTACACACCCACATGCACACACCCAAACGGCCCGGAACCCTGGAAATCGGATTCTGAAAACCCACCCAAGTCCATTCAGGCGTCAAGCTGTGGCACTTGCTGCCCAGTGGATATGGGGAAAATCATGTTACGTCCTGTGTCTGGTCTTATGAACCAAACACTAATATTTAAGATTCTTCTGTCCCAAAAAAATCCACGATCCTCTCTACACTTTCCCCCCAGAAGCTGCTCAAGAAAGCGATGTGTTTGGGAGCGTGGAAGTGCAGGACCCAGTTATTAAAATTAAGTAAAAGAAGGAATTTGAAGTTTTGCTATTTAAAAGAAAGAGCTGCTTCCATTCATTTTTCAAAGGATAACTGAAGTCGGTGTAATTTTAACACGTCGTCATGAAGAAAACTGAAGAGGAAAGAAAATGAAGACGCGTCCATGTGGGGTGGATTTTTTTTTCGTCTGTGATGCCTGTTCTGCGAGTCCTAGTCTCCATGCACATTGTTAGAGATGGAACCATTTCTGCATAATGAAGACCTAAGTGCATATTAAATTCTTCAAGGACACAAAGAACAGCAGAAAGAAACACATTTGTAAGATGATTGTGAAATCACTTCTATTCAATCCACCGAAATTATATTTTTTCCACAATGTTTGGTATTTGTTGAAGAAATAAATAGAGAGGAAACATTTCAAAATTAAAACAGGTTAGTGGTGTGGCCAATTCACCTTAAAATTTAAATGTCATGTGTTGGGCTGTGTGATACGCATGTTCATAGGGCAGCTTCAGTGTTACCCCAAAGAAGAAGGTGGCTATTTCTCAGGCATCTGTTCTGGGTGGAAATTGAGGGCAGATGTCACGCACGGAATCGGCCAGTGGAGAACGGCCTTGCATCCGGCCTTTGTCGCTCTTGTCAATAGGAAACCCCATCCGATGGGAAGACAAGGACGAGAAGGTGGCTGGCTGAGGTGTTTCCTGGGCTGCGCCCGCGGATTCTCTGAGTTGCCAGCGCCGCGCTCACACCTCCTTCTAGGTCTCAGCTTTCTGGGTGTCTCCCCTGAAGGTCTGGGTGTCTCCCTGGCCCTCCATCCCAGGGGAGACAGGTTGGCGGTGACCCACGGCTCTCGTGACACCTCCTCTTCGCCGTATTTATAAAGAGCATCTTCGTGAAACTCTTCTGCCTCCTCCTGCGAGAGCCCATCTGCCTCCCGCCGAGCGACACCGTGCAAGGCCCTGGGGCTGGACGGCCGGCGGACGGGACAGTGAGCCATGGGGACACGGCCACGGTGCCCCTGACGCGCACACCAGGCGTTTCCCACGCGCAGCCTCCCGCCAGGTCCCTGGAAATGCCGCTTCCGGCAAACGGCATCCGCCCTGCTGCTTGACATTTGCTTGCTTGTTTGTTTGTTTGTTTTCAGTCGGCGGCCGGGACGGGTGCACTTTAGCGAAGGCACCTGCTAAACAGCATCGACGCCCTCCCGGCGGGTCCGCGCCGTGAGGATGCCCGGAAATTCCAGACCTTTTTTTTTTTCTTTTTTTGCCTTCAACGTCGTTCAACGTCAGTGGAAGAGCTGTACCCGCACAGGTGACGATGAGGCTGGGTTATCAACACTCTGTGCACTTCAGTGTCGGCTCCACGCCCACGAGGTGCAGGAGGCTGGCCGCGCTGTCTGGCTCCTCTCCACTGCGATTTTCTTTTTTTTTTCTGTTTTTCTTTTTAAACATTTTATTGATTTTTTACAGAGAGGAAGGGAGAGGGATAGAGAGTCAGAAACATCGATGAGAGAGAAACATCGATCAGCCGCCTCCTGCACATCTCCCACTGGGGATGTGCCCGCAACCCAGGTACATGCCCTTGGCCGGAATCGAACCCGGGACCCTTCAGTCCGCAGGCCGACGCTCTATCCACTGAGCCACACCGGTCAGGGCCACGGTGACTTTCTTGTCTGTGAAACGGGACTGATGGCCGTGAGCTGAGCTGGCCTCCCTCGTGGAGGGCAAGGAGCCCGTGGCCAGGACCACGGCTAAGGGGACAGAAACGTTACCTCTGACCGTGTTGCTATTGCTTCCTTTGCAAATAACTCTGTGGTTCAGAAGGACGTCTCCTTGTCTGCACCGTGTCTTAGTCCGTCGGGCTGCTGTCCCCGTACACCACAGGCTGGTGGCCTGAAGCCTCAGGCCTGCCGATCACAGTTCTGGAAGCTGAGGGCCCGGGACCAGGGTGCTGGTGAGCATCGCTGCCCGGCTTGTCCACGTCCACGTTACTCGTCTCCTCACGTGAGGGAGAGAGAACGGCAGCCTCTTTCTCTTCTTAGCCCATCGTCCCCCCCGGGCCTCATCCTCGGGACCCCGTGCAGCCCGTGACCTCCCACGGCCCCCCGTCCAAGCAGCACACGGCGGGGTCAGGCTGGCCAAGCGTGAAGTTCGGTCACAGACATGGAGTGCGTTGCGCCCAGCAAGTCCAGGGGGCGGCTCACGTCCGCGTTCTACCTGTTTCCGAGCTGAGAAACTTCAAGATGAGAGAGAAATACCCAAGGTCTCGACCCCGTCAGGGATAAGCCAAGATTGCCGAATTGGGGGCAGCTTTTTATATCGTATAAAACGCCAAACCCCTTGGAAGAAGCCACATAATAAATATCACAGATGCTGCACATTCTCGGAACGTTATTCACATAGAGCCGAGGTCGGCAAACTGCGGCTCGGCAAACCGCAGCTCGAGAGCCACATGCGGCTCTTTGGCCCCTTGAGTGTGGCTCTCCCACAAAATACCGACTTCTGCGCATGGGCCACGAAGTTTCAATCGCACTGTATGTGTGCGCCCGCACGCGGCTTCGTTAAATCCCCTATGGCAACAGCTAGGGAACCCCTGCGGGGCCCTCACCTTCGTCGCCCCCGCCCCCGCCCCCGCCCCGGGGGATGTGCATCTAGAGGGAACAGACACCCAGTCCCTGGGGGAAACTCACTGGGAGTTCACGCTCTTTGTTTTTGATAAATTGAAGAGGCGCCCAGGCTCAGGGCTGCGGATTCCCTTCCAGAAGGCGCTGCCTTTCCACAGAAGCTGGGTCAGGGGAGGAAGGGAAGACGCCACTTGGAAACGAGATCCCGGACGGAACAAGACGGTCGGTCGGAGCTCAGCGTGATGACCGCCACCCAGGGGTGGACGCGGCTCTTTAATCCGCGAGGAGCTTCCAGCTGTGAAGTGTTCACTCCTTTCGCTCCCGTCACGCGCCCTGCTCCGAGGGCGCAGCTGCCGGGGGCTCTCAGAGCAGGTGCCGCCCCGACTCGGCCAGAGGAAGGTCAGGGCGATATAATCAACTAGCAGAACTGCGGCCGCAGAGCAAGCCAACATACCTTTAAAAATATATTTTTATTGATTCAGAGAGGAAGGGAGAGGGAGAGAGAGACAGAAACATCAATGATGAGAGAGAATCACTGATCAGCTTCCGCCTGCACGCCCCTCATGGGATGGAGCCTGCAACCCGGGCCTGTGCCCCGAGTGGGAATCGAACTGTGACCTCCTGGTTCATAGGTCGATGCTCAACCACTGAGCCACACCAGCCGGGCCCAACATACTTTTATAAACTAAAAAATAAGTTTCATTGGGATCAACAGAAGAAATCGAAAATAGGTACAGACCTGTATGTATGTCCTTAAACACATCGTCTCACTTTTCTTTTTCATAAGGTTTCTCTAACTGGCACAATATACGTTAAATTCACATAAAGCTGTTCTCATTATCAATTAGCTCCTAGTGTCAATACCTGTTGTAACTGTAAGCACCTGAGTGGTATCTGCAATCACAGTGATGAGTTTCTTTCTAATCATGTCAGCAAACGTATTATCCTTTGCTTTCTCCCCCCCCCCCCCAGCCTCATTTCTGGTCATTATTTCTGTCGGGTGGAGTACTCTTCAGACGTCCACCTAAAACAGCAAGAGCACAGGCTGTCTGGACCGTTTTCTACATCATTTCACGCATCTCCAGGCGGTTGCAGTCGCCTCCAGCCCAGGTCTCCTATTCGTTTGCTTTTGTTCTCTCTCCTCATCTCGGTCCTTCCTGCTTTCACTGCTGTCGTATTAGCGGGTCATCAGACACCCACCCTCCCGATACGGCGCCGATCTCGGATTCTGAGTTAATAAACCGGAATAGTAATGCCCAGCAGTGAGAGGCGGTTCTGCACCACCTTGTGGAGTCCGGCCAAATGCTTACATCTGCCCGAGAGCTCTGGGCTGCGTTTCAAGCCCAGCGCACAGCGAAGCCGGATTGTCTCACGGACTGAAATGTGACCAGCCCAGAGGAGCTCCCACCCTCCACCGAGGCCTCCTTCCTGCTGCTTCTGCGTTTTCTCCTGTCGCGAGGGCTTTTCCCTGACTTGCTGGGCTCCTGGCACCCAGGCCGCTGGCTTCTTCGGGGCTGTGGGACCTGTGGTCAGCCCGCTACTTCACAGGGTATTTCCTCCAAGTGCCTGGAATTTGAATGTGGTTTTTTTCAGTGATTCATCCTTGAATCTCTTGAGGGATAAACACGATGCGAGTAGGCCTGTGGTCCCCGATAATTTCAGTAAAGGGACTGCTGCTTCTTTGTCATTCGGGTCCCCACACTTCTCTGCGGGTCCCCTAACAAGAGAATAAATGCCTCTTCCCTTTGCCAACCGCTCAGGATGCTCAGCTTGGAGGACTGGACCGTCTCCAAGTTAACAAAGTCACTGTTAGTTTATTTATTTCTAAGTCTTATTGCTGAGCGTGGATTTCAACAAACTAAACTAACGCGATTTTTAAATATGTTTTTATTGATTTGAAAGACAGAGAGAGAAGATAGAGGGGGAGGGAGGGAGAGAGAAACATCGATGTGAGAGAGAATCATGGGTCCGCTGCCTCCTGCACGCCCTCTACTGGGGATGGAGCCCAAAAGCAGGGCACGTGCCCCGACGGGGAATCGAACAGGTGGCCTGGCCTCTTGGTGCGCGGGAGGACGCTCAACCACGGAGCCACCCTGGCGGGGAGGCTAGTCTAGAAGGTATTGACTTCGGTAGCCACAAAAGCATGCCTTCTCATAGTATAGCTTCTCCTCACAGTCATATTTTAGTCACATAATCATGTGTTAATGACTGTCAAGATCTCTCAGAAAATTCACTTGTTTTTGTTGCAATAACCATTATAAACCCTAACAGAATAGCTGATAATTTGATTAATATTGTATAAAGCAATAAAACATGAGGTGAAGCAGCTAATAAAATCATTTGTCATGATCTTGGAGCCTTTAAATATCTTTGCAACATTTAAAGAGCACTACTAAATATTGTATTTGCCATTTTAGGAAGATTTGATTAACAAAATGGGTAGCTTAGTCCATTAGAGTGGACACAATCCTTTTGAAGGGGGGCTGTTTGTTAGACAAGCATTTCTCTGAAATTGCGTACAGACTCAGACAAGGGGTTTTTTAATGAAATTTAAACGCGGCTGGTGGGGTTCAGTGATTGAGGGTCAACCTATGAACCAGGAGGTCATGGTTCGATTCCAGGGCAGGGCACATGCCTGGGTTGTGGGCTCCATCCCCATGTGGGGCGTGCAGGAGGCAGCCGATCCATGGTTCTCTCTCATCATGGATGTTCCTCTTTCTCTCTCTCCCACTCCCTTCCTCTCTGAAATCAATAAAAAACATATCTAACAAACAAATACGTAAATGAAATTTTGTTTTATTTTTTTAAAGTAAGGGTTTTTGGTGTATTTTTATAAAGATTTCCTGTGCCTAATACTGAAAGTTTGCAGTATATCTAGGGGAGGGAAATGCATCTACCAATGGTACTTTATGGAGAAAAACCTTGAAGAGTGTTTACCGTTTCATTGAATAACCTGTGAGCAGAGGTCACACCTGCAGTAAAGGTCACTGACAGCAGAGAACCGTATTCATGGCCTACGGTTCCCCATTCACGGGGAGCAAGGGGAAGGCTGATTAGAACTGTTCGCCTTTAGGCATAAATGGGTAAACAATGCCAGTCACAAGTTGAGCTGTAAGGCCCTGGAAATACCTACACTTTATGTTATAATGAACCACGTTGCCTGGACATCCTAAGATGCAGGTGCCTAACAGGCCAGTTAGCAAGGGACATGATTTTAAAAACACCTTTGGGAGCTAACTGTGAGGAATATCCTTTGGTTTCTAACTTGCCTTCGGGGGAAGGAGTAGGTGGGCAGCTCCTGGAGCTAAAAGCGGCTTTCCGCTTCCTTCCCGAGACTTCGGGGATTTGGTCACCCAGAGGGAACCTGGGCGGGGCTGGGGGAGAAGGGAGCAGATTGGGGGGGCGGGGAGGGGGAGAATAGGTCACAATAGAAAGTGGAAGATGGTGGAAAGGCAGGCCGGTGTCCCGGAAATGGAGGTATTTGAGGATTAGGGATATAAGTGATGATTTTGATTATATGTTTTTACTTAATCGAGTTAGACATGAAGGAAACCTACATAAACCCATGGAACAGAGCAGCTTTGTTTCCTTGGTCGTCTCCTGGTCTGTGTAACTTGACCAACAGTGTCCAGGCTTCTTAAATCTATGCCAACCCTTAGGGCAGGGCTGCGGGGTGGCCAGCGCCCAGCAGAGGGGAACGCTCATTGGACAGACCAGGCCACGGGGACCACTGCTTCAACCTGTGTCATGTGCAGAGGAAGATTCTACATCCCTGAAAGGTGTTGTTTTAGGTGAAAAGGGGTCAGTTTTTAACCAAAACAATAAACCCTAAATATAATTGTACATCTGTTTGGTTATATTTTACTAGAGGCCTGGTGCACAGAATTTGTGCACTGTGGGGGGGGGGTCCCTCAGCCAGGCCTGCGCCCTCTTGCAGTCTGGGAGCCCTCGAGGGATGTCCAACTGATGGGGAGCGGGTCTAAGCCGTCAGTCAGACATCCTTAGCTCCTTAACGCTGCTGCGCTCGCCAGCGTGAGCCCGGCTCAGGGCTTCTGGCTGAGCAGCACGCCCCCATAGGAGTGCACTTATCACCAGGGGGAAGCTCCGGCGTTAAGCGTCTGCCCCCTGGTGGTCAGTGCGCATCATAGTGACTGGTGCTTCTGCTGTCGGTCCGAAACCAGCTCTCCAACATCCCCCAAGAGGTCTCGGATTGCGAGAGGGTGCAGACCAGGCTGGGAGACCCCACTGGTGCACTATTGGGGCCAGGGAGGGATGCGGGAGCTTGGCCTGCCAGGGAGGGCCCGCAGGAGGGCTCCAGGGTGTGTCTGGTCTGTCTCACTCAGTCCTGTTTGGCAGGAACTCAGCAGCAAACTAACCTACTGGCCAGAGTGTCTGTCCCCTGGTGGTCAGTGCACATCATAGCGAGCGGTTGAGCGGCCTTAGTATATCATTAGCATATTACACTTTGATTGGTTGAACAGCCAACTGGTCTACCAGACACTTAGCATATTATGCTTTTATTATATATACTAGAGGCCCAGTGCACAAAAATTTGTGCACTCGGGGGTAGGGGGTTCCTCAGCCCAGCCTGTGCCCTCTTGCAGTCTGGGACCCCTCAGGGGATGACCACCTGCTGGCTTAGGCCTGCTCCCCGGGGAATTGGGCCTAAGATGGCAATCAGACATCCCTCTGGCAGCCTGACAGCCCTTGGGGGATGTCCATTTGCCAGCAGGGAGCAGGCCTAAACTGCAGTCGGACATCCTTAGCGCTGCTGAGGCAGGAGAGGCTCCCACCACCACCGCTGTACTGGCAGCCATCAGCCTGGCTTGTGGCTGAGCAGAGATCCCCCATGTGAGAGCGCACTGACCACCAGAGGGTAGCTTCTGCATTGAGCGTCTGCCCCCTGGTGGTCAGTGTGTGTCATAGTGACCAGTCATTTCCAGTCTATCTGCTGTTAGGGTCAGTTTGCATATTACCCTTTTACTATATAGGATAGAGGCCTGGTGCAAGGGTGGGGGCCGCTGGTTTGCCCTGAAGGGTGTCCCAGATTAGGGTAGGGGTCCCGCTTGGGTGCCTGGCCAGCCTGGGTGAGGGGCTGATGGCTGTTTGCAGCTGGTCGCACCCCCTTCAGAGTGGGGGTCCCCACTGGGGTGCCTGGCAGCCTGGATGAGGGGATGATGGCTGTTTGCAGCTGGTCACACCCCCTTCAGGGTGGGGTCCCCACTGGGGTGCCTGGCCAGTCTGGGTGAGGGGCTGAGGGCTGTTTTCAGGCTGGCGGGCGACTGAAGCTCCCAGCCTCTTTTTTTTTTTTTTATTCTGGGATTTATTTACCTTCTATAGCTATCACTGGAGCTGAGAGCAGGCTCCAGCTCTGAGGCCATTGCCGGCTGAAAGCAGGTACCTGGGTTTGTTTAGCTTCTATAATTGAAACTCTGTTACCATTACTGGCCACTCTAAGCTCTGAGCCTGCTGCCAGCTGAAAGCAGGTACCTGGGGTTTATTTAGGTTCTATAATTGCAACATTGTTGCATCCGGAGCTCAGAGCTGGGCTGCGGCAGGCGGGGAACCTTGGCTTCCTCCATCGCTGGAGCAAGCAAGCCTCCTGTTCGCTTCAGCTGCGTGGCTGCTGGCCGCCATCTTTGTTGGCAGTTAATTTGCATATCTCACTGATTAGCCAATGGGAAGGGTAGCAAAGTTACAGTTAATTACCATGTTTCTCTATTATTAGATAAGATAGGATTGGTTTTCAACACAGAACGGACAGGCACAGTTTCTAACACTGAAATAAGAACTGAAAAATAGCCCTGGCCAGTTTTGCTCAGTGGATAGAGCGACGGCCTGCAGATCCCGGGTTCAGCTGATCAAGGGCATGCACCTCAGTTGCAGGCTCCTCCCAGCCCGGGCCCTGGTTGGGGCGCACGCAAGAGGCAATCAATTGATGTGTTTCTCTCATATCGATGTTTCTAACTGTCTTTCCCTCTCTCTTCCACTCGCTCTAAGAAATCCTCAGGTGAGGATTAAAAAAAAAAGAACTGAAAAATGACCACTGTTCCACACTAAACTGCCGTTCTCCTTGGAAGCTGCGTTCTTGAGCTCAGCAGCAGATTCTGAGCCCGTGGCCATGGTCATGGCCGTCGCCGTGGCTGTGGGGATGGGTCTACCCTTTAGCTCCTGCCTGTCAGCATAGCTCTCACTCTCATCCATGTCCAATGCATCTCATCATTTATTTTCTACATAATGAATTTTTAAAATGTGTGGTAATGGTCTAATTGCTTTAAAATGCATTAGCTTAAAATTCTCAATTGCTTCTAATTATAATATAATTTAAATATATATTTAGAGCGACTAAAAGTAATTATTATTAAAGGCATTGAAAGCGTTTGCCTCAGATTGTGATTTATAGCGCAATCAGCTACTTCCTTTAACAGGATAAGCATCTAATTATCAGGTAATGAGGTGAATACTGTTGTAGGATCTATCACATAGATTCTGTTATAAAACTGAGAAATTTTACCTGGGGCCTTCTTAGGGTGAGACACACTTTGGTTTCCATGACTCATTAATTAACACACAAAAAAAATACAAAATAGGAGGTAAGAGCAGTGAAACTTTTACAGAACTCTGAATTTTATTTTCAATTCTCAGTCCTTCACCAATGTGAGTTATAGTGAATCGTTTCTGTATAGAAATTAAACAAAAGGTCTCAGAGATTACCACATTGCAATGAGGCCAACTTACAGCAAGTGGGTTGTCTGAAAACCGTGGTGCTGTGCGTGTTGCTGGGGTTCAAGGTGGCGTTTATTTGCTTTGGTTTTATTTTATTTTGTTGCATCCTTGATTCTTCCCAAGGGAGAAGCCAAGGGTTTTCAAATCCGCAGTAAGTTACCGCCCAGGAGGCACCGACCTCACTCTGCTCAGTTCTGACGGCCGTTGGCGCCGTGTGATGAGCGCTGCCGTCCGGCTCGAACTCCCCCTGTGGCAGCCGGGCCTGAGGACCGCGTCCAGGGCTGGCTTTCCCTTCTCATAAAGGCACCCCCCCCACCCCCGATCAAAAGCTGGTCACCTGCCACAGACCCCACCCCAAAGGCCATCACACGGGGTGAAGGCCCCCACATGTGGGTTCTGGAGACGCACGCACTCAGCCCTCCTCCGTGATGACTTCTGAACACACTGGAAAGCACACTGGAAAGGTAGAGTTAACTTCCTTTTCATTAGAAGCCAATTATTTCAGAAAACGCCCAGGTCAGTAAGCCAGCAGCTGTGCTGTTTTCTAGGCTGTAACCACAGGGTCTCAGGCTCCTGGATTAGCTCCCGACTCCAGACCAGCTCACCGTGGGGATCTGGACACACGGGCTGACCCAACCCCGCGTCCCGCCTGCCTGGGCCGCAGGGCTCTCAGCCTGCCAGTCGCCCTCCGGACTTTCCTGGTAGATCCCTCACCCGCAACTCCGACCAGACCTACGTCTTCAGGCCCCAGGCTGCGTCTAGAATGTTCTAGCCTCACGAATGGCGATGTCACGAGTCCCTCCCTGTAAACCTGCCCTGTGTGACTGCAAACGGTTCTCCTCCGACTTCTACAATCGCTCCGGCCCATCAGCTGTAGGGCAGGTTTTCTTAAAACATATGGACCTTATTGATTTCAGAGAGGGAGAGGGAAACAGAGAAACATCAACGGCGAGAGAGTCATGGATCGGCTGCCTCCTGCACGCCCCCTACTGGGATCCAGCCCACAACCTCGGCATGTGCCCTGACTGGGAATCGAACTGTGACCTCCTGGTTGATAGGTCAACACTCAACCCCTGAGCCACGCCGGCCGGGCTATATGGCAGTTTTATTCAAGCACTCGAGGCCTGGTACACGGATTCATGCACCTCTGGGGTCCCTCAGCCTGGCCTGTGGAGATCGGGCTGAAACCAGCTCTCTGACATCTCCTGAGGGGTCCCAGATTGCAAGGGGGTGGTTCTCGGGTGACGCACCCCGGAATCGGGCTCCCTCCTCTCTGGTTCCGGGTGCATCACTGCAGTCCAGCTGCCAAGTCACTGCAGTTCGGCAGCTTCTGCATTGAGTGTCTGCCCCTGGTGGTCATTGTGCGTCATAGCTACCGGTCGGATGGTCGGATGGTGGAACAGTCCCTTAGGCTTTTATATAGATAGATAGATAACGCACTTACAGCACACTGACCTTTTCACATTATATGGATAAGTCAGAGTCTTGCCAGTCTCCCTCTGTGCGTCTGACTCAGTCACGCCTCACTCCTCCCTCCCTCACGTCTTCCTGATGCCTCGGAAGAATGAAGGAGGGGGATGGGCAGCTCAGGGTTTACAGCCAAGGAACCTAGAGGCAGAGACTCTGAGCCTGTCCGGGGTCCCGGGCTCTCTGCCCAGCGTCGGCTTCTCCCTCGAGCCTTGAAGGAGTCGAGCTAATTCACGCCAAGCCCTGGACCCACGTTCTTAGGTGCAACGCGGACTCAAACCACTTCTGCAACTTTCCCGGTGTTGGCTTTCACACGAACTGAAAACTTCCTCATTATTCAGCTAAATGATGACTGAGGTTGATCATTGATTAAGTGAAAAGGTGAGAAACGGGGGTAACTGATTATGTGCAGAACGAGCTGACCCACATGGGAACCCGTGTTTGAAGGACGGGTCGGTACAAATCGATGGTCCATTTTCTCCCGTTCCCTTCAGTTGCAGGACTGAATTCCCTCTCCTGCTTCTCGAGACCTTAGGATAATATTTCACTGTCAGGTTCATTCCATGTCAATTTCACGTCGCGGCCGCTCCGATGAGGACGCACGGCTCTTTGTAATTTAAGCCCGCGTCCCCCGGCTTCGGGCCCCGGCCGCCCGCGCGGAGCTGGGCTCTGACAGGCGCTCTCGCGTTCCGAGTCACTAATGACACTTCGGGGACAGCTTCGTGCTGGCCGCGCGTCGCTGAGACGGGGCAGGAGCAGAGATGAAAAATGACCGGTCGCGGCTGAGTGTGCGTGTCCGGGGCAGAGGAAGGGCCTCCCCCACCCGGGCTTCACATCTATTTCTCCTCCACGAAGGCAATCCGATTTTTAAGGCGATTTTTTATTTTAAAATAAAGTGATAAAAGATTTTACCTTTTGCCTCTGCTTTTGGGACCCAGGACTCAGGGTCCCTTGATAACAACCTCCTCGTTAGGAATGGGGGGGTGTGGGGATGAGGTGGAAGGTGTAGGGGTGAGATGTGGGGTGAGGTGGGGGCTGTGGGGTGAGGGGGATGGGGGTAAGGTGTGGAGCATGGGGGTGAGGTGGGGGCTGTGGGGTGAGGGGGATGGGGGTGAGGTGTGGAGCATGGGGGTGAGGTGGGGGCTGTGGGGTGACGGGGGGATGGGGTGAGGTGTGGAGCACGGGGGTGAGGTGTGGAGCATGGGGGTGAGGTGTGGAGCATGGGGGTGAGGTGTAGGGTGTAGGGGTGAGGAGGGGGGCTGGCCAGGTGTGCAGGGTCACTCTGCTGAGCCCCTCAGCTTTCCAGCGTCTCTTCTCTGGGGACCACAGCATGTCCCCAGTTGAGACCCAGGTGGCCAATGGGTACATTCGATTAGTGGGTTCATTCATTCATTCATCCACTGAGTATCCACTATAGTAATAAGACAAGGGATACAGCCCTAGCTGGTGTTGCCCAGTGGATAGAGCACTGGCCTGTGGACTGAAGGGTCCTGGGTTCGATTCCCGGTCAGGGCACATGCCCGGGTTTCGGATTCAATCCCCAGTGTGGGGCGTGCTGAGGCAGCCGATCCATGATTCTCCCTTCCTCTTTATTTTGTTTGTTTGTTTGAGATTTCCTTCTTTTTATTATATTTTTTTTTAGCATATATTTTTATTGATTTCAGAGAGGAAGAGAGAGGGAGATAGAGATAGAAACATCAGTGATGAGAGAGAATCCTTGATTGGCCTTCTCCTGCACTCCCCTTACTGGGGATCAAGCCCACAACCCAAGCATGTGCCCTTGACGGGAATCGAACCTGGGACCCTCCAGTCCGCAGGCCAACACCCTGTCCACTGAGCCACACCAGAACGAGGGGAGGAGGGGAGGCCACAGCAGCCGGGACGTCTCTCTCTTCATCTCTGGATAAAATCAAAACACACTGATGTAAGCTATGACCCTGGGGACTCTCATGCACCCCCAGCGTGCGACCAGGGTCTGTCCTAACAGCTTCACGCTGTGACCACCTCTTTACAAACTCCGTGTGGCGCGCACCCGCCTGTCATCAGCAGGAACTGCGTCGTATGCTCAGCGTCTTGCAGGAAGCGCGAGGGGAGCAGCTCCCAGGCCTGTAGGCAGAGGTTTCACAACAGGACCATTGTGACAGCAACAGGCGGGACTCAGACATCATTGGCCGAGAGCCCTGGCTGGGGAGGAGAGCGCTGAGCCAGCAGTGGTTCCAGGGGAGATAGAGGCGGCCCGTGCTGACGCCACGGCGACGGAAAGGCTGAAACAGGCTTCCCGTCAACGCCAGTTAATAAACTGAGAGAACTGGCCGCCCAAGACCAGCGGGTGCATCTAGAGTGAACGGGAAGGTGCGCCGCGATTTGCAGAATCCTTGCCCGCCCTGCGCCCACGTCCCTGTCGAGTTCCGTGGGGAGGAGGGACGGCCGGTGGGTCCTGAGAGCCAGCGTTCCCGGAGCACGCGGGGCGCGGCCTGGGCCCTGGGGTCCCGCAGACCCTGCCGGTGAGGGGACAGTTCAGGTGAGGAGGAGCCGGGGCTGCGGGGACGGCTCCCGGTGGACACGGCACGCAGTCCTGGCACTAACCTGCGAGGCGAGCGCGTGGAGGGACGAGGGATGGAGACCCAACCTTGCAGAGCTTCGCCATCGTGGGCCCCTCTCAGATCCACCCACACACGCGTGTGACCGTGCGGCACAGACACGGGGACGGCGTCACGAGCAGTTCCCACCCAGCAGCCCTGTTTTCTCTCAGGAATTTTTTCAATCAGGAAATAGTCTCACACGAAAGCATCTCCTCAGCGATAGAGGGAAGGGGAACGGACCAGAAGGAAACGGCTAAGGAAAGCTTCAACGTTAGTGGATGTTGGAGAAGATGGTCAGGGTGGGCCAGACGCTGTCAAAGGCCAAAAAGCCGAGAGAGAGAGAGAGAGAGAAAGAGAGAGAGAGAGAGAGAGAGAGAGAGAGAGAGAGAGAGAAGGGGGGGAATAATACCCAGGAGCGTGGAGTCAGGTGTGCGGGGGCGGCAGGAATGAAATCACGAGAGTGAAAATCATGCCAAGTTTGTGTGACGGTCAACCTATCCTCTGTTTTATAACATCCTATCTAATAAAAGCCTAATATGCTAAGTGTCCAGTCGTCTGGTCGTCCATTCAACCAATCAAAGCATAATATGCTAATGATATGCTAAGGCTGCTCAACCACTCGCTATGACGTGCACTGACCACCAGGGGGAAGACGCTCCGACCATAGGTTAGCTTGCTGCCGGGGTGTAGCCAATCAGGACTGAGCAAGACGAGCCAGACATGCCCTGGAGCCCTCCCGTGGTCCCTCACCTCCCGCGTCCCTCCAGGGCCCCGATAGTGCTCCAGTGGGGTCCCTTGCCCTGGCCTGCGCCCTCGCAATCTGGGCTGAGCCACCCCACCCTGCGGGTGCAAGAATTTCGTGCAGCAGGCCTCTAGTCTAATATAAGAATAGAGGAATATGCAAATTAGCCAGGGCACCGTAACATCACAACCAATCTATGAGCTGCGGAGAGCTACAGGAGGGCGGGGCAGCCAGCTGAGGCAAACGGCCGCGAGCTACTCACGCACAGATTCGTGCGCACGGCTACTAGTATGTCTTATAAAACACCCTCTGGGTTGATCACACATAAGGGAATTCCATCCTTTCCACAGAGTAAAGCCGCCTGCCTTTCCCATCACCGCCTAAGGCACCCGACAATGCCTGCTGGAGACTCTCAATCCACTTTTAGTTGCTCCTGTTCTTGGTTTAACTCATCTCTGTTCTCAGCTCTAAAGGCTTTTCCCCCGAACACCCTTCTCCCACAACCTGCTCTCATTTCTCCTCCCTGAGCCCATGGCACCAAGGACTCGGGGTACTGGCTTTGGAATTCCCACGACCTCGCGTGGGATGCGTGCCTTGCCGTGGGGGCTCCGTGACTGAACGAAAGAACTAAATGGATGGACGGTGGCCCCGAGGAAACGGAAAGTACACGCCTGCAAAGGAGTTCGTGTTGGGTTTGTTTTGTTTTCTTCTGAGTTAAAAATTGCACAGCCCGGCCAGAGTGACTCAGGGGTGACCATCGACCTATGACCCAGGAGGTCAGGGTTCCAGTCCCGGTCAGGGCACAGGCCCAGGTTGGGGCTCGATCCCCGGTGGGGGGCCTGCAGGAGGCAGCCTGTCAATGGTTCTCTCTCATCATTAATGTTTCTATCTCCCTCTCCCTTCCTCTCTGAAATCTATATTTTCAAAACTGCATAGATTTTTTAATACCAGGTTGGGACACACCTGAGGGCTGAAGCGAATACACGTCCATCGTCCTTCATGTCGAGGGATGACTTATGCCCACGACGGAGGCTTGAGCCTCACTCTACCCCAGGGAGACGCTGCGGTCGAAGGGGAACGGGAAGGGGTGGGCAGGGGACCTGCTTTATGCCCCAGGTTCACGTCCTGTGAGGACAGCTGCCCTCGGACCGGGAGCCGTGGACACGGTTTCCTCGTCCGTAAGTGGGGAGCCTCGTAGCTGCTAAGAGAGGATTTTGCATGTGACCCGTCAGCAGCGTCTCAGACACGAGTCAGAGGCAGCTGGTCCTCCCGTGGAATAAGCCGCCCACCGTCTCGGGCCTCAGTTCTCCCTCCGAACACACGGCTCTGCACGTGGCGTCCTCTGGGTCATTGCTGCTCCTGTGGGGAATCCCTAGGAAAGAAAAGACCATTTCAATCCATCGCCTCCGTCCTCTTAACGATCACACAGACATTCGCCCACAGCATTTTTTACAGTTTTTTTAATTTAAATATGTTTTGATTGATTTCAGAGAGGAGGGGAGAGGGGGAGAGAGAGAGAGCATCAGTGATGAGAATCATGGATCAGCTGCCTCCTGCACACCCTCTACTGGGGATCGAGCCTGCAACCCGGGTACATGCCCTGACCAGGAATCGAACCCAGGACACTTCAGTGCACAGACCAATGCTGTATCCTATGAGCCAACCGGCTAGGGCAGTGCTCGGCAAACCGCGGCTCGCGAGCCACATGCGGCTCTTTGGCCCTTTCAGTGTGGCTCTTCCACAAAATACCGGCTCTTCCACAAGATACCCACTTCTGCGCATGGGCCACGAAGTTTCAATCACACTGTACGTGTGCGCCCGCACGTGGTATTTTGTGGAAGAGCCACGCTGAAGGGGCCAAAGAGCATGTGGCTCGTGAGCCGCAGTTTGCCGACCACGGGGCTACGGCACTGGGCCATCAGTCTCAATGCCCAGCTGCAGTTGGCATCGTTTTCCCAGCAGAGAAATATAATCTCCCCAATTCAAAGTAACGGGGAAACACTTGGTGAAGATTTTCCCAATAACGGGATTGTTCTGAGTGTTTTCCCTTAACAGATAAAAGTTAAATAGTCACTCCTTGTTGACGCTTAAGGATGTGAACGTGCATTTAATAATACGGAGTTAGCGTGTACGATTGCGTTTAGCGCCTCGATGTTCGATTGCGTGGGAGGAGGGGGTAGTGTGATGAGTAAAACACCGTGACCCGTGAGCAGTTCTGCCTCCTGACGGGGCCACAATGGGAGTCGCGTTTTGGAAGCAGCAGCTCCCCCGCCACCCTCAGGCCCCTGAGCTTCCAGAGATTACTGCTGTTGCAATTGCACGTGTGAACTTTTCTCACGGAAGACAAAGGGGAAAGCGCCCACAGGCTAGGAGACTGTCTGGGGGGGGTCCCTGCACCTCCTGTGGCTTCAGGCCTGAGTTTTCTGGGACTGGCGCGCCCGGGGCTGCGTGAAGAGGGGCTCTAACCCGCATCCCGCCAAGGAAAGGAGCCGAAGACGCTGCAGCATTCCGTGGCTTCAGTGTCTGGTTCTCTGGAACAAAACTGCTCTTTCATGAGCAGCTCTTCCCCCGACAGCGTCTCTGGGTGGAGGGTTGGGGCGGCTCCCGGTCCCACGGGCGTTACCTTCAGGGAGAAACTCCCCTTTGGCCATGAGGCAGCTGCACACCCTCCAGCTGCTGAGCCGAACTACCCTCCCATTCATTCGCACACGTGTCTCCCGGGCCGGCCCCCACCCCCACCCCCCACCCCCGCCTCCCTGTGCCTGTTCCCGGGACAAAGCCTGCAGCAGTGCCACCCTTTCTCCGGAAAAGCCTTCCCCATGTCAGACTCGCTCTAAGGGCGGGCGCTCCACCCGCCTGCAGGGCGACCCCCACAGGGTTAGCCTCACTACACGCCTGACTCAGAGCCCTCCTCCGCCTCCTCTGGTTACGTTTTGATGGTCTGTGTTCCGGCTGCGATGCCAGCCTTGACCTCACCTGGCTGCGGAAGGGACAAAGGAGGCTCTCACCTGGGCCCCTCCTCCACTTCCTACGTTCCCAGCGCTTTCATTCCATTAGACGGCTCTCCCGTTGGACTCCATGATTCCCAGCTCACTTGGGCCCAAGCACAGGAGAACCGGCGTTGTGGAGGCCAGTTTGGCTGCTTTTTCCAGTCATGGTGTCAAAGATGAAACCCGGGCAGGCAAAACGAGGCCGGCCACAGGAAGTGGCAGTAGGTGCGCCTACCGCCGAGTATTACCAATATGATGGGTTGGGAAGCCGTGAAAAGATCCAATTCACAGCCCGCATCTGAGTATGAGGAACCATTTAGGGGGCTGGGTGCTCCTTCGTCTTCATCCAACGCAGGGCGATTTATAGATTTCATCCTATAATATAAAAGTCAGTTGAGAAATTCCTTGACACTCTAGCTTTCTTGTTGTGAATAACAGTAATATAATCCCCCTCATTGTATCGAGTGCCTATTATCTACGATTTCGAGAATTAATGAGAATATGCTTTGAAATATTTTCTCGTTAATCCTCAAAGACCCTCCCACAGGAGACGTGCAGAAAGGATTAAGGATGAAAACTCCTTGACCAGGAGACCACGGGCCTGCCTACTCCCCGGCGAGCGTCCATGAAACTTTAAAGTCATAAAAGATGCACAAGTAAATATTGATCCTGGCCGTGGCATAGGGAAATGCCGACTTCTAAGAGCTGCGCCTCAGAACTGTTTTTGGCAAGTTCTTATTCTAAACATAACTGAGAGCAGACCTTGGAGGGGGACCTTCTGGGAAGGCCTCGTTTGGCGTTAACGGCTGTATTTTGGGAGCCTGTTTATTTGCATTCCTCAGAGCTGGCTCTCCTTAATATGCAGGTTATTAAACAGATTGTAATTCATCATGTCGAGCATATTCCTGGCTTAATGATTCCTCCAGGAAGCATAGCTGATGAGCCGTAATTATTTTCCAAAAGTTAAAAGAATGATCAAACTTTAACTCTTCTATGCATGGATGTGGTCAAGTGAAGACTTTTCCAAAAGGTGATACATTTTTTTAGAAAGAAATCATGCTGACCTGAGCTTTTACCTCGGATTCCAAACGAACCCCAAAGGAGGTCGTAGGTGGAGTGTGGAGATGCACTCCAGTTTAATAGCATCGGGTGCCCCTGGGTCTCCCCACAGACCACCCTCCCCAGGGCAACGCAGCCACCACGAGATGTGGCACCAGCAACGTGGGCATAAAAAGCAGCATGGCCCGGCCACAGGGCTCAGTGGGTGAGCGTCGGCCTAGGAACCAGGAGGTCAGGGTTCGATTCCTGCCAGGGCACAGGCCCGGGTTGCGGTCTCCATCCCCAGTGTGGGGCGTGCAGGAGGCAGCTGGTCCATGATTCCCTCTCATCACTGATGTTTCTCTCTCTCTCTCCCTCTCCCTTCCTCTCTGAAATCAATAAATATAGATAAATAGATAGATAGATGATAGAGATATATAAATATAATAAAGAGGTAATATGCAAATTGACCCTCACACCATCACAATATGGCAGCACACAGCAGGGGCGGGGCAGCGGGGGTCCAGGCATCCATGTTGCCCGGCTTCTGCTGGGGTTTCCACGGCCCCGTGGGACCTCTCGCCTCCATAGCCATGGGATCCGATTCCTATAAAAAGTCTTCTCTGGGTCTAGTCTATATCCAGACCCATCTGACTGGCTCTGGTTCCGTGCAGGACCTGACTAACCTACATGGGAAATCTCTGTCTCCATCCACCTCTTTGGGGCTGAGCCCCAGTGGGGGGCGTGTAGGAGGCAGCGATCCATGATTCTCTCATCATTGATGTTTCTGTCTCTCTCCCTCCCCTTCCTCTCTGAAATCAATAAAAACATATTTTAAGAAATAAAACAGCAGAACTGTGATCAGATTTAGGCCATAAATGTGATCCTGATGTGTCACAGAGATGGTGGAGGCGAGACTGGGCTTAGGGAAAGTGAGTGAAATATGGAGGAATTGTGAAAGGACGCAGCCACCTGCTAACACAGTCACAGGCTGGAGCAGCCGCTCAGGTCTGCATGGCTGAGGGGAAGATACTGACCACAAATGTAAATAAGAAACGGTGTATCTTAACCTAAAGTGATTGCGTTGCACGTAGTTTATTTCGTGTAAAATAAACGCACCATCACTCCCCTCCTCGGTTCGCCAGGGTTGTAAGAAGCGACTACACTGTTGGCAAAAGAAGATGAACGGAGATGTAAGGTGGCAGCTGCTACCCTGGGTCGAGGAGCTTGTTGTTGCCGGTGAGCCGGGCACTTTCATTTCCAGGCATCGCCTTTGGGAAGCAACGCGAACGCAGCACTCATCAGGACAGCAAACTGAAAGCATGCATTTCAACAAGGTCCTGGATCAGTGTTCAGTTATGACATTTCAATATAATCTAACTAGAGGCCCGGTGCACGAAATTCATGCACGGGGAGGGGGGGTCCCTCAGCCCGGCCTGCACCCTCTCCAATCTGGGACCCCTCTCGCGATCCAGGACTGCTGGCTCCTAACTGCTCGCCTGCCTGCCTGCCTGATCGCCCCTAACCCCTCTGCCTCGGCCCCCGCTGTTTTGTCTGGAAGGACGTCCTGCCACTAGACATGCGTGTGTGTCCGCTGGCGCCTATGCACCAGGTGTGCAGGTAGAACGTCGCCCGCTGGGCAGCCTGGTCTTCAGCCCCGCAGTCCCTCGGGCAGACACCAGGGGGCGCGAGAGGGAGCCGAGTCCACAGCTGCCCGGTGGCTTCTCCTGAGTGACCCCGGGAGGACCTGGCTGAGTGCTCACCTGGGCGGGTCCGTTCTCTCCTGTCTCCCTAGAGGTGGCTGAGCGGCCAGGCCGGGAGGTCCGGGGGGAGGGGCCAGGAACAGCAGCGATGCTAATTGCCTTTCCTCGCGCTCCGCACGCACCTGCCGTCCCCACGGGGACACCTGGGAGCCGGCTCGATGCCCCAAGTCCGCGGCCGCAGCACCAAGGGCTTTCACCAGAGGACAAGGCAACGCTGTGCCTTTAAGGCAGGATCCCGCAATTCGCAGCTTTGCCCCTGACGGTGCTTGACTGACCTCATCTCGTCGTCACCCTTGGAAGCGGTAACAGGAGAGACGGCCGTCACCATCTGTGAGGTCCTGGCAGGGACTCGATGTTGTTCTGGAATTTGCTCCAAACCTGTTTAATTCAGCAGCAGCCACTGGTCTTCGCGGCTCGGGCCAGGATCCCGAGTGAGCACACAGTCTTCTTCACTAAAAGGACGTAAAACCCATAAAAACAGGAGGATGGGTCCATGGGGGGCAGACACGGAGCGGGGTGAGGGCGGAAGGCCGTGGACGAGGGCTCACCCCTCACTCCCCGTGGGTGGCGTGTGCCCGCCGGGCCAGGAGCATCGGGTCCCGTCGGCCTTCAGAGCCGTCAGCGAAGGGGAGAAGGCGGGAGAGGACCCTTGGGGGAGGGGGCTCTCGGATCCGTCTGCACAAGGTGGGAGCAGAAGGACTTTGTGAGGAGCGGGATCTGAGGAGCCGCCCACCTACGACGGGAGAGCCGTCTGCTGTCGGGACGGCTAACAGGACGATCCGAACAGGACCGAGCTCGGCGTTGCCGGGACCCAGAGGGGCCGGGGCCGGGGTGCTAAACGGGGCACAGAGGGCCGGGCAGGTGGCAGTCGTGGCCGATAGAGCACAGCTGGGATCAGCCAAGAACCTGACACACAGCCCATAGCACAGCCCTCTCACCTGCACCCTCTCACCTGCACCCTCTCACCTGCACCCTCTCACCCACGCCCACAGCCTCCCCGCCCTCTCCCCGCTTCCCCCTTCATTGCCCACAGGTGTCTCCTGACGTGTGGCCTTTCCACCTGTGACCACGTGACACCATCAAACAACAGCCACCTCCCAGCACCTCGCGTGCTCCCCTCCCTCCACGGCTCTCACACGCGGAGGCTTGGCCTGCTGTCTGCCCCTCGCTACACGTAAGTGCTCACTACACGTAAACACTCACTACACGTGAACGCTCACTACACGTGAATGCTCACTACACGTGAACGCTCACTACACGTAAGTGCTCACTGCACATACCACGCAAAAGGGCAGGACTGCTCCCGTGTGCTTGCTGCCATGTCGTTACCGACAGGCGTTTCTCAGGCGGCAGATGAGCTGCCAGGTTAAGAGGACGAGTGAGCAGGTGGGTGCACACGGCCCGGTACACGCCTCCCTGGGAAGCTGCTGGGCGTATCAATGATGTTAAAGAAGCGATTTCCCTCGGGCGCCTCCGAGAGCGAGGGCCCCGCAGGGAGAGGCGGTGAAGTCCTGGGCGTGGGCTCCAGCCCTGGAAGTCCCCTGAGCACCACGTCGTGTGCGAACATTTACGTGACACCAGCCACAGAACGGACGCGAGTCCCTGCAGCTCTACCCTCCGCCTGACACACACACACACACACACACACACACACACACACACACACACACCTGCGCTCTGGATGGACCGGCGAGGGGGGTGGTGCCTGTGGGCTAACGCGGCGAGTGTGGCGCGAACCCCGAACGCACTGGACGCCAGAGGAAGGCGTGCTAGTTATGTTGTGAGGACGCATGACGCGTGCCCCTAACCCAACGGGGGGCCATCCAGTGTCACGGGCGTTTCTCACGGCTGACCCTGCGCGTCCACAAGCGACGACGCCTGCCGAGAGGAGCGTCAGGGAGAGTCGGTTACACAAACAGGAACTGACTCCCCGAGAAGCCATGGACCTTCCGTTGGCCACGGGCTGGATCCTTTGGAAACTGGCCGGCATTTGCACAGGATGAATCCCCCTCCTCGCACCCCCACGTCACCCCGGAGTGAGTCATACCTTCGGAGAAGAGGGCCTCCAAGGCCAGAGCTCGTCAAACCGGCTCCGTGTGCGGGAAGGGCCGCGAGCAGCCGCTGGTGGACACACGCCCCTGGAGGCCGCGGTCAATGAGGACCGTCGGCGACCCGCTGGGCCGCGAGCAGCCGCTGGTGGACACACGCCCCTGAAGGCCGCGGTCAGTGAGGACCGTCGGCGACCCGCTGGGCCGCGAGCAGCCGCTGGTGGACACACGCCCCTGGAGGCCGCGGTCAGTGAGGACCGTCGGCGACCCGCTGGGCCGCGAGCAGCCGCTGGTGGACACACGCCCCTGGAGGCCGCGATCAGTGAGGACCGTCGGCGAGCCGCTGGGCCGTGAGCCCGCCTGGGCTGCTTAAAAGACCGTCTGTAAGGGCCTGCCGGAGCCCAGACGCGAGTCACGAATACGGATTTGAAAGTGAAATGTAAAGGGCAGGGAGGCCTCGCCCCTTCGCTCAAGAGGAAGAAACAGGCATTAGCGTTCGGCGCGGCTGCAAAGCGCTGGCCTGGGGCCCTGAGATGCGCCCGTGTCTGGAGAGTGAGGACGCCGTTCCCCACAGCCAGGCTCTGCCCCCACTCGTTCCTCCGGAGGCACTTTGACCCCGGGGCCCGGGGATTTCTGTGCATGAATCTCAGGGCCGGGGATCGGGCTCACCTTCCGGGTGAGACGGAGGGTTTGCTGTGGGGGCGCTGCGTGCAGGCCGGGCGGGCAGGAGTCGTGGGAGCGGGTTTCCGGTCAGGTGGACAGTCTAGGCCCGTGGTCGGCAAACTCGTTAGTCAACAGAGCCAAATATCAACAGTACTTCTTCAAAATAGACTCGCCCAGGCCAAAAACCGACTTCTGCGCATGGGCCACGAAGTCTCAATCGCACTGTACATGCGTGTCCGCACGCGGTATTTTGTGGAAGAGCCACACTCAAGGGGCCAGTTTGCCGACCACTGGCCTAGGCTGTTCGGGTCTCAGGGAAGGGGACGTGCGTGGATCTCTCTTTAAAAGGCAGAACAGAGAGTGAATCCGGACAATGAGGGTTCGTGGGTGCGACTTCGTTTTATAAGACGTCGAAGAACAGGCCAAGGGCAGCTGTGGCGATAGCTCGGACTCGGGGTGCAGTAGGCCCCACACATGTCCACACCCTGACCCCCGATGAGCAACTTCCTCCGGGGGGAGCCTTTACCGACGTCATTAAGTTAAAGACTCGAGAGGAGATTCGCCCTGAATTTCCCAATGGGCCCTGAACCAAAAGCCTGTCCGCATGGGAGACACCGAGGAGACATAGACGCTCACGTGAAGACCAGGAAGGGACTGCAGTGAGGTGGGCGCCAGCCAGGGACACGGGAGCCACAGAGGAGGGGGGAGCACGGGAGAGAGGAGGGAGGGGGCAGGGAGGAGGGAGAGAGGAGGGAGGAGGGAGGGTACAGGGAAGAAGGAGGGAGGGGGCAGTGAGGAGGGAGGAGGGAGAGAGGAGGGAGGAGGGGGCAGGGAGGAGGGAGGGGCACAGGAGGGAGGAGGGAGAGAGGAGGGAGGAGGGGGCAGGGAGGAGGGAGGGGCACAGGAGGGAGGAGGGAGAGAGGAGGGAGGGGGCAGGGAGGAGGTTGGGAGGAGGGAGGAGGGAGGCAGAGAAGAAGGAAGAGGGAGGAAGGAGGGAGGGAAAGGGAGAAGGGAGGAGGGAAGAAGGATGAGGCAGGGAGGAAGGAGGGAGGGGACAGTGAGGAAGGAGGAGGGAGGGAGGAGGGAGGAGGGAGGAGGGAGCCTGGAGCCCGGTCCTGCCGATGCCTGGCTTTCGCATTCCTGGCTCTAAAACTGTGAGAGATGCATTTTGTTCCTTGAAGTCACCAAGTGTGGGGTCGTTTGTCACAGAAGCCGCAGGACAAGCGCCAGGGTTACGGCCAGAGGGGCGGTCGCGCCCGGACGGTGGGCCGGAGGCCCTCGGTGTAGGAAGGTTCCCGTCCGACTGGGTGGGGCTGGCGGCACCTGCAGCCCCAGGGGCCCTCTGCCAGGCACCGAAATAAAACAACACAGAATGGGGTGCCTTTAAAAAGTGAAAATAAAGCCTCGAAGTTCATACTACGCTCTTTAATGCGCCAGCCTCTCCGGGAGAAGAAGTTAGGCAAGTCCCTGGTTGTACAAGGATTGTGCTTCTGGTATCTTGTTAGGAAAAAGTTTAAAAAGTACAATCACACAGCTTTTTTAAATCCTCGCCCGAGGGGATTTTTCCATTGATTTCTAGGGAGAGTGGAAGGAAGAGGGGGGAGAGAAAAACATGGACTGGCTGCCTCCTCAGGCTCCCGACCAGGCTGGGGAACCTGGCACATGCCCTTGACTGGGAATCGAACCCGCAACCCTTCGCTCCACAGGCTGACACTCTAACCACTGAGCAAACTGGCCAGGGCACAAGCACAGGCCTCGAAACGCACGAGGAGCCTGTGGGAGTCGTCTCTGAGCTGGGACTGCCCGGCCGTCCGCGTGTGGCCTGTGCTGCTGACGCGTGGATGACACGACTGAGCCGCGAGCTGAGCTGGGACCCTCGGCCGGAGGTGTGTCCGGACTTGGCTGTCGTCTGTCTGTCTCCTTTTTCCTGCCGGAAGCTTCTCCTTCTGCTTATGAGCTACAAAGTCCCATTTGAGATAGAAATCGGGGAATCTGAGAAGATCCTTGATTTGTAACTTTTATCTTCACTACGTTCTGGTTTCCTAAACCGCATCTACATCTGATCGGCCTGAGAGTCGAAACTCGCAGGACCTTCCACATTCAGGGGGTTCGGGACGTCCTTTCCGAGGTGTGATAAGCATCCATGGGGCGACGGACAGCAGGCATTTTATGTAACGTTCACCAGCCTGGTGCTAAAAGCCGGCAGCACAAACAAGCAGACGCTCAAACGACATCGACATAAAAATACCGAGAGATTTCCTCTGTCTGTTTTCCTAAATGGGAATCTCTCATAACTCAGCAACCTTTGCGTGAAAAACAAACCCTGCTCTTTAATTACTGGACGGATTTCAGTGTAACCCAGGAAAGATTCGCTGTCACCTCACACGGCCTGCGTGTGGGAGGCCGGGGGGCGGCTACGCTCGTCCATTTTCAGTGGAAATCAACGTTACTGCGACCTTCACGGGGGACGATGTGCCGATCGCTGTCAGCAACACAGTGCACGACCCTTTGGCCGAGAAACGCCTCCCCGGGAACATGCTTCACACATGCACACGCGCACACATGCACACACACACGCACACACACACGCGCGGGAGACGCTGGTGAAGGGTGTCGGCCCCGTGTTTTCTGCCAGAGCCCACAGCCCTCAGATGGGGCAGGGACCACGTCACTGCACCTGCGTGGGAACTGGCTGCAGGGCCCCTGTGGCTTCCCAGGGAGGAGTTTGTGCAGCGTTAAGGGGTGTGAGAGGCACATCACCCCCGTCGTCTGCCTTTTGAAGGGTGGTCAGGCCCGCTGTGGGCTCACAGGCGTGGCTGCAGGGGACCAGACAGCAGAAGCACCCTGTGCGCCCTTTGGTGTCTTCTGCATGTTGAGCCACGTGACGACTGTACACTCAGCGAAACAGCCCTTGGATTATGGGGAGGGGAGCCCGGTGATGACACCCAACACTGACAAAGACCTCGCACCGCTCAGCACCAAAGACAAACAACCCAACTGGGAAACGGGCTGAGGACCCGCACGGACACGTCTCCAAAGAGGACACACAATGGCCAAGAGACACGTGAGAAGGTGCCCAACACCACGAGTTGTCAGAGATGACGTTAAAGTCACAGGGACCCCCCCCCCTCACCCTGCCCCATGGCTGCCGTCAACAAGTCAAACACAGTGCTGGCGAGACGTGGAGAGAGGGCCCTCGTGCACTGCTGGGGGGTGGGGGGGCGGGGTTCAGTGTGAGATCAGTGTGATATCACATGTAAAAGACTAGTCAACAACAGTGGTTGGAGAACGTAGAACAAGACCCCTATTTTACTAATCTCCCCGAGTTCACTCCCCTTGGACTGGGAAAATTAACGTTAAAAAAACCCCACAAAAGTACTATAAGAAAATATCTACCAGATAATATGCTTATCATCTTGGGATTAAAGAGGACTTAGGATATATGAGAGCCAACACCCAGGGGAAAAGATGGAGATGGATTATAAATCAGCTAAGGAAACACTGAAGATTTGGTTGATTCAGTCCTGGCCGAGTTGGTTGATAATGACCGCCTTCCCCCCACACCAGGCCCCGAGGGCGGCCCGTCTCCATGGAAATGGACCGGCCCCAGGATTCCTCCGGGAAAGGACTGTAGGGCCCAGTCCCGGGATCAGGGACCCGCCGGCCGTGCCTGCATCAGACAGGCCGCCAGCTGCGCTGCACGGGCGGCTGCAGACGCTGCCGTTTCATCTTGAAGTGCTCACGTGCTGTGCCCCCGGTTTCTGGGTTTTATGCTGAAATGGCGGCTGTGAGGGCTGTGAGGCGTCCTTCGTGCGCCATCGTCCTTACAGGCCGTCGCCACTCATTCCGTGTGTCTGGATGGTTTCATGGTCATTGAAATGCAGCTTCTGACAGGGAGCTCGGCCCGACAGTCCCACACGCGCCCGACAGGTGGCCGCCCCGCGTTTCCCGTGAACCATGTGGGACGAGGAGGACGGTCCCCTCGCTGTGGCTGCTCGCTGTGCTCAGCCCCACCTGACGCCCATCATCTCGCAGGTGCTGAGCGTGGGAGGAGGACCTCGGGGTGGCCGTGGACCTCGGCGAACGTCGGTGATGGTCGTAGCACCTGTGCCAGGGCCTGTAGGTCTGAAGGGAATTTCACCCAATTCGATGCCGCCTCACCCAACCGTGTGACAGGAACCAACTAACAGCCGCCAAATTTCCACCTGAAATGACCTTCGAGAAAATACGGAGGACGCCCCACGGAGGAAACGTGCGCCCGGGAGGAGGGGCTCCCACCCAGCGAGGCCCCGCAGCCCCTGCCCAGGCCTCTGCGTGGGAACCAGAGCTGCCTGCTCTTCCGCCCACTGTTCCAGCCCCTGGGCAGGGCCCATCTCCTGGGGGCTGAGCACGCGTGGACCATCGCTGAGCACACAGCCTTCTAACCACAGCGCATTCTTTGTTTTAAATCCTCCCCCAGGATGTTTCCCATTGATTTTAGAGAGAGCGGGATGGGGCGGGGGGGGGGGGGGAAGGGGGAGACAGAGGAACATCGATGTGAGAAGCACATCGATTGGCTGCCTCCTGCACACGCCCGACCAGGGCCTGGGCCGGGGAGGAGCCCGCAACCGAGGGACGTGCCTTTGGCCGGAGTCGGACCCGGGACACTTTGTCGCTGGGCCAGGCTGGCTGGGCCCCACGTGTCCTTTAGGAAGAAGTCAGCACGTCGTGAAATATTGCCCCAGTTCGGGGGGAGAACCTGGGTTTGGGGTGACTTAATGCTCCGGGAGCATCTGCCTTCGCTCCAGGCCCACAGGCCACTGAGGAGCCGAGAACAAGGGGTTCCAGGTGGGAGCCCCTCGTGGAGGAGACGGGACCCGACAGGCTGGACTCCAGCCTCAGACCCCGCCCCCCTCCTGCAGCCCAGAGAGGACCAGGACGGCGTTTCCATGGTAACTACCTCATTACCTGTCTCCACGTCAGGAAAACGAGCCGGTTGGAAATGTGGGACTTAAAACACCGTTCAGGCGGGTTCTGAGCTGTCTGAGGCGGGAGAGGCTAGTTCCTGTGTCCTGCTCGGTGGAGGAACGGATTTCGACGGAGACTGGGTGCTTTGGAGCAAGACTGAAGGTTTCCAAAAACCAGACAACAAGCCAACGCAGGCAGTGCTTCGAACCGGCCCTTTGGAAAGCGTTCGCCTCAGACCCCAGGATTCTGAGCCCCCAGCCACAAAAGAGATGCTTCCACTCTGAAACCCTCCGCGGGGGGCTCACTGGACCCCTCTGCTCTCTGCACACACACACCCCCGCCCCCCCGAATCTAGCAGGTCTGCTTCCGAATGTGAGGAGCTTGGTTCTCAGGAGACGGCTCAGGTTGTGTTCAGGCGACCACAGCGAGATTCGGGTGCAAATGCAGAAATCGCTGCCTCCATCACGTTCCACGGGGCCAATCACGTGGCCACGTTTGCCGTCCGGGAGGCGCTGCACAGCCCAACCGCGGACTTGAAGTCATGAGCACCCGCCTGGCGGTGGACCTGTGCGCCCGCCCGGCACACCTGCTGATCGGCGTGAGCACCGGGGCTGGGACCGGCCTGAGCCGCCTGCGCTTATTCTTTTGCGCCTTTTGTTTGAATCATTTATATTCTTCTCTTTGAAAAATACACATGGCCAGTTTGCTCAGAGGGTAGAGCGTCGGCCTGCGGATCAAAGGATTCTGGGTTGGATTCCCGGTCAGGGCACAGGCCCGGGTTGCAGGCTCGATCCGTGATTCTCTGTCATCATTGATGTTTCTCTCTCCCTCTCCCTTCCTCTCTGAAAGCAATAAAACTTTGTTTAAAATCCACGTGGACACGGGCTCACGCACCTCCTTTCCCCCGCAGGCGGCGTTTTTGAAGCTGCGGAGAACGAGCCGGCCAACGTGGAGGAACTAGCCTTCAAGTTCGCCGTCGCCAGCGTCAACAGGAACCGCAGCCTGATGCCCAGCGCCACGCTCACCTACGACATCCAGAGGATCGCCCCTTTCGACAGCTTCGACGCCTCGCAGAGAGGTACCGCGTTCACACGTCCAAACGCCTCCGGGGCGAGGGGTCTGCTCGGTCCCTCCGTGTGCCCCCGTGGCATCGCTGTGCGGAGGGGCCGCCGGGGTTCCTGTGGGTACAGGGTCCCCGTCCTAAGGGAGGCGCCCGGCTGCGCGTCCCTCCGCTCAGCTCGCCCCTCGCACCCCCGCCCGGGAGGAACCGGCTCGGCTGTGAGTGGAGACGTCGGGCTGGCCCTGCCTCTCGGCCCGAAGCCGAGATCCTGTGACCGTGGGCGGTGCAGGCAGAGGAGACGAGTGGCAGGCCCGTCCTTGCCTCCGTCTCACGGGTTGCAGACCCCGGGGCTGACCCAGCGCCTTCCCGGCTCCCTTAACCCCTTTCCACACGGTCACGGAAATGGGACGATGACCGACACTGAGTCGTTACGTTGTGCACCAGCCACTGGTGCCCCGTCAGATCTCAATCTCCACAAAAAAGGTAAAAATAAGGGGAAAAACGAACAAATAAATACAGCGGAGAACTTGGGGTCAGAGAAGTCGGTGTGCTCTCCGGTGCCCCCGCGTGGAAAGGAGAGCCACACCCACCGCAAATACAGGAATTAATAGGAATCGGATTAAATGATTACAGGTTAAGCCGTGAGAACAACCCCACCATCTGCTCGTTCGATTCCCTTTTGCCTTCGGACAGAAAAGTTTCTAAAAAGTAACCTAATTCCTAGGCAGGCAGCGAGGTTTCTCTCCCGGGAAGAGGTGGGTGGGGCCTGTTTTGGGGTCTGCTGATACCAGAGGGGACTCTGAGACATGGTCACATTTTTAAATTATGTTTTTATTGATTTCAGAGAGGAAGGGAGAGACAGAGAGAGACATCCATGATGAGAGGGAATCATGGATCAGCTGCTCCTGCACGCCCCCCACTGGGGATGGAGCCCACAACCTGGGCCTGTGCCCTGACCGGGAATCGAACCCTGACCTCCTGGTTCCTAGGTCCACACTCAGCCACTGAGCCACGCCGGCCGGACCATAAATTAATTGTTAAACACACGTCGACTGGGTTTTGGGCTGCACACTGGCTGGTGTGGAGCTGAGAGGGTGACGGAGCTGGGCCCTGACAGTCTCCGCCCTCTGATATCTGTCGTGGACACAGCGTCTCCCAACGCCCTATAGGTGCTGCTACTCGTTATCCTGTAATTAGTAGGGTGTCAGCACCATAGGGTGCTCTCTGGCCGTTTCCTGTAGGAGCTAAAGCGCCTGCAGCCACCCAGCACGTCTTCCGACTCCTGTGGCCACGCTGACACCATCGCTGCCGCAGGCAGGCGACACACCCCACTCACCTGGCGTCACTCACCTGGCATCACTCAGCGAAGGGCTATAGACACGCTGGGGGCTCCTGGTGACCCCGAAACCAGGCCGGGGATTTAGACTCCACCTGAGGCCCAGCCAGTGTGGCTCAGTGGTTGAGCATCGACCTGTGAACCAGGAGGTCAGGGTTCGATTCCCAGTCAGGGCACAGGCCCGGGTTGTGGGCTCCATCCCCAGTGTGGGGCGCGCAGGAGGCAGCCGGTCGTGATTCTCTCTCATCATGGATGTTTCTCTCTCTCTCCCTCTCCCTTCCTCTCTGACATCAATAAAAATATTTTGTAAAAAGACAGACTCCACCTGATGAGGGGTGGGGACGCGAGGCCAGGGTCAGCTGCCTGCGATGCTCCTCGCCGGCCGGCCGACGTTCCCATCCCCGGGGCTCAGTGTCTGGGACTCTGGAGGCTGACGTGAGCCTGCAGGTGGCGAGGAGGCTGGGGGGGGGGGGGGGGATTCACAGGAATTCACAGCTCTCTCTCTCTCTCTCTCTCTCTCTCTCTGCCCTCCCCCCCCCCCCCCCCCCGCGGGCAGCCTGCGATCAGCTGGCCCTGGGTGTGGCCGCGCTCTTCGGCCCCGCGCACAGCCCCTCGGCCAGCGCCGTGCAGTCCATCTGCCATGCCCTGCAGGTCCCGCACATCCAGACCCGCTGGAAGCCCCCCTCGGCGGACGCCCGAGACGCGTTCCACGTCAACCTGCACCCCGACCCAGCGGCCGTCGGCAGGGCCGTGCTGGACCTGGTCCTCCACTACGGCTGGCGGGCCCTGACCGTGGTGTACGAGGACGGCACAGGTAGCCCCGCCCCCCGTGGACAGAGACCCCCCCGTGGACAGGGACCCCCCCCATGGACAGGGACCCGCCCCTGGGCCTCTGGCCTCGCTCAGCAGGCGGTGGGGAGGGGGTGCTCTGACGGGGGGTGGGGAGGCGGTGCTCTGACGGGGGTGGGGAGGGGGTGCTCTGACGGGGGTGGGGAGCGGGGTGCTCTGACTGGTTGGGGGAGAGGGGGTGCTCTGACGGGGGTGGGGAGGGGGTGCTCTGACGGGGGTGGGGAGGGGGTGCTCTGACGGGGGGATGCTCCAGCCAGCCAATCCAGCATCTGTGGGGGAGTGATTTTTTCATCATTAATTTTTTAAAAGGATTTCTAAAAAGAAATACCACCTTTTTGATATATAAGTTATCTAGTCAGAATATTACAGACGTCGCTTCATATACCCCACAGTCAGGCCTGGGCCGGGACCCCATTCCCTAAGCAATGCAGGGGGAGTTCAGGACGACACAGAGTTCAACTCTGACCTGATAACAGTGTTTCATCCTCATGTCCCTTCCTCCCAGCACCCCACTCCCCGTCCCTTCCACCCAGCACCCCACTCCCCATCCCTTCCTCCCAGCACCCTACTCCCCATCCCTTCCTCCCAGCACCCCACTCCCCATCCCTTCCTCCCAGCACCCCACTCCCCATCCATTCCTCCCAGCACCCCACTCCCCATCCCTTCCTCCCAACACCCCACTCCCCGTCCCTTCCTCCCAGCACCCCACTCCCTGTCCCTTCCTCCCAGCACCCCACTCCCTGTCCCTTCCACCCACCACTCCTCTCCCACCACCCCTCGCCCACCGCGCCCTTAAACCTGGTGCGGAGCCCAGCACTTCTACCCCTTCTCACCCCTGAGTGGCTGGGATGAGGAGCCCAGGCTCCCAGCGCCAAGGAGCTGGTAATTTACAACGCACCTCCCCCGCCCTCAGGGCGTCCTTCCCTTCAGGCACCATGTCTCCTGGCCAGACCTGTGTTTCAGAATTCAGCTGAGAAACCCCTTCAGGCCGCGTGCCGGGCACAGGGCCTCCCCTCTGCGTCCTGGGGAACACGGGCCCTTTCCTGTGGGGAGTCTCACCTCCTGTGATGCGCTTTCTACGTGTGTGAGGGTCTGCGCTCACACGTGCTGTTTCCGGGGTGACGCACTCACCACCATCCATTTCCTGTCGATGCGGTGAGGCCTGAGAACATAGCTCCCCGATTGGGAAAGGCCTCCTCGCCTGCTTCGAGGTCCCCAGGACGAGGAGCCTGATGCGTGTGTGGTGTCGGGGTCCCGGCGTGGGGGCCGGGGGCCCACAGCTGAGGCCTAATGACCGGGACCCGGGTTAGACTCGGGGAAACCTGGCCCTTTTCTCTCAAACCCGCGCTCACTAACTGCCACTCTCCCCGTCCGGCCTGGACCAGCTGCCGCCCCAGGAGCCGATCTCTCCAGCCGGGTGCCCAGAGGCGCCGTCTGGAGGGGTCCTTGAGGTACCTCCCTATTCCCGGTACCTGTGACTCATGCTCAGGGTCCCCCAACCCGTTAACCTCACTCTCCTCCTGCAAAACAGCAGCCGCCCGGCCTCCTCGGGAGCCTGTGCCTGGTGCACCGAGCCGTGAAGGCACGCGGCACAAAGCACGCAGCACAGCAATGCACAGAGCAGGGTAATGCACACAGCACAGCAATGCACACAGCACAGCAATGCACACAGCACAGCAATGCACACAGCAGGGCAATGCACACAGCAGGGCAATGCACACAGCACAGCAATGCACACAGCACAGCAATGCACACAGCAGGGCAATGCACACAGCACAGCAATGCACACAGCACAGCAATGCACACAGCACGCAGCACAGCAATGCACACAGCACAGCAATGCACACAGCAGGGCAATGCATACAGCAGGGCAATGCACACAGCACGGCAATGCACACAGCACGGCAATGCACACAGCACAGCAATGCACACAGCACAGCAATGCACAGTGCACGGCAATGCACACAGCACGGCAATGCACACAGCACTGCAATGCACACAGCACGGCAATGAACACAGCACGTCAATACACACCACGGCAATGCACACAGCACAGCAATGCACACAGCACAGCAATGCACACAGCAGGGCAATGCACACAGCACGGCAATGCACACAGCATGGCAATGCACACAGCAGGGCAATGCACACAGCACGGCAATGCACACAGCACGTCAATACACACCACGGCAATGCACACAGCACGGCAATGCACACAGCACAGCAATGCACACAGCACGGTAATGCACACAGCAGGGCAATGCACACAGCAGGGCAATGCACACAGCACGGCAATGCACACAGCACGGTAATGCACACAGCACAGCAATGCACAGTGCACGGCAATGCACACAGCACGGTAATGCACACAGCACGGCAATGCACACAGCAGGGCAATGAACACAGCAGGGCAATGCACACAGCACGGCAATGCACACAGCACTGCAATGCACACAGCACGGTAATGCACACAGCACAGCAATGCACAGTGCACGGCAATGCACACAGCACGGCAATGCACACAGCACTGCAATGCACACAGCACGGCAATGAACACAGCACGTCAATACACACCACAGCAATGCACACAGCACAGCAATGCACACAGCACAGCAATGCACACAGCAGGGCAATGCACACAGCACGGCAATGCACACAGCATGGCAATGCACACAGCAGGGCAATGCACAAAGCACGGCAATGCACACAGCACAGCAATGCACACAGCACGGCAATGCACACAGCACGTCAATACACACCACGGCAATGCACACAGCACAGCAATGCACACAGCACAGCAATGCACACAGCACGGCAATGCACACAGCACGGCAATGCACACAGCAGGGCAATGCACAGAGCACGGCAATGCACACAGCACGGCAATGCACACAGCACGGTAATGCACACAGCACAGCAATGCACACAGCACGGCAATGCACACAGCACGGCAATGCACACAGCACAGCAATGCACACAGCAGGGCAATGCACACAGCACGGCAATGCACACAGCATGGCAATGCACACAGCAGGGCAATGCACACAGCACGGCAATGCACACAGCACTGCAATGCACACAGCACGGCAATGCACACAGCAGGGCAATGCACACAGCAGGGCAATGCATACAGCAGGGCAATGCACACAGCACGGCAATGCACACAGCAGGGCAATGCACACAGCACGGCAATGCACACAACATGGCAATGCACACAGCAGGCAATGCACACAGCATGGCAATGCACACAGCACGGCAATGCACACAGCACGGCAATGCACACAGCACGTCAATACACACCACGGCAATGCACACAGCACAGCAATGCACACAGCACAGCAATGCACAGTGCACGGCAATGCACACAGCACGGCAATGCACACCACGGCAATGCACACAGCACTGCAATGCACACAGCACGGCAATGCACACAGCACTGCAATGCACAGTGCAAGGCAATGCACACAACATGGCAATGCACACAGCAGGGCAATGCACACAGCATGGCAATGCACACAGCACGGCAATGCACACAGCACGGCAATGCACACAGCACGTCAATACACACCACGGCAATGCACACAGCACAGCAATGCACACAGCACAGCAATGCACAGTGCACGGCAATGCACACAGCACGGCAATGCACACAGCATGGCAATGCACACAGCAGGGCAATGCACAAAGCACGGCAATGCACACAGCACAGCAAGGCACACAGCACGGCAATGCACACAGCACGGCAATGCACACAGCACGGTAATGCACACAGCACGGCAATGCACACAGCACGGTAATGCACACAGCAGGGCAATGCACACAGCACGGCAATGCACACAGCAGGGCAATGCACACAGCACGTCTATGCACAGTGCACGGCAATGCACACAGCACAGTAATGCACACAGCACGGCAATGCACACAGCAGGGCAATGCACACAGCACGGTAATGCACACAGCACAGCAATGCACACAGCACGGCAGTGCACACAGCAATGCTGTTGTTACTTAAGGGGGATCCTGGGAAATTTCATTTATTTCTCTGTTTGTTTGGTTTTGTATTTTCCGGGGAAATTTCAAACGCCCTGGAAGGTACGGGTCCTTTTTCCCAGGATCCCCGTGTTCATGCAAATCAGCCTCTCTCCTGGTCGTGCCCGAGAGCAGATGGGCAGGTGGCCCAGGCCAGGGCCCCACAGTGGCCGCTGGCATTTCGGAAGCTCCCTGTGAGTGTGTGACTAACCGGCTCCCTGCTCCCCGGCACCTCCAACCGACGGTGCGGTTCCGGCTGCGTTCCCGGCGCTGGGGTGGACACGGGAGGCCTGTGTGATTTCACAGCTGCAGGTTTGCCTTATTCTTTGTTTTTTAATGTTTTTATTTATTTTTTGGAGAGAGAGGAAGGGAGGGGGATAGAAAGATGGAAACATTGATGAGAGAGGATCACCGATCGGCCGCCTCCTGTGCGGCCCCGACTGGGCCTTGAGCCTAGAATCAAGGAACATGCCCTTGACCAGAACCGAACCCGGGACCCTTCAGTCCGAGGCCGGCGCTGTAAGCAGGGGCCCCGCTGGGCAGGCTGCCTCTTCCTTTAGGAATATGGGAACCTGGGGGAAGCTGTGACCGAGGACCAGGAGGTCCCGCACGCCCTCCCTCCGGGCTCCGGGCTGTCACGGCCTCGCCGCCTCGTCTCTGTGGTTCTCGCTGTGAAAACAGCTGCAGCAACTGGGACGGCGAACAGCAGTTTGTTCCCCACGAGAAAGACCTTACGACACGTTCACCCCTAAACACAGCGTGTGTCCCGAGAGGAGGACCTGCCGTCGTCACCGCACGACAGTCACCAACACGGACCACGGAACGCCGCCCGGCCGCGTGGCTCAGGGGGTGAGCGTCGACCTGTGAACCAGGAGGTCAGGGTTCGACTCCCGGTCAGGACACAGGCCCGGTTGGGGCTCCATCCCCAGTGAGGGGGGCGTGCAGGAGGCAGCCGGTCCATGGTTCTCTCATCATTGATGTTTCTCTCTCCCTCTCCCTTCCTCTCTGAAACCAGTAAAAACGTTTTTTTTAAAAAGCCCTTTGAATTGTACCTCCCACCAGGCTGGCCAAGGAGGGGCAGGCTTCCTCCACGCAGACACGTGCTCGGAGGGAAGGCGAGCCCTGTCCCCGCTGCCCGTCCCCGGGACCTGGGTCTGTCACCCCTCAATGGCCCGTCCTCTGCACACACCCCGTGCAGACCAAGCCGAGGGGGCCCAGCGTGAGCTCTTCCGGAGGGAGACCGAGTCCGCGAGCCTGGTCGTGTACGGGTGCTCTTCTCCCGTCCTCTTGGTGATGAAATAACCGACTTCTGTGAAATGGCCGGGAGAGTCGCCGTCACCCTGATTCGGGGGGTCGGTGGGGTGGGCGTTGACGAAGCCTCTTTGCCAAGTGAAGGTCGAAGGCTTCCCGCTGAGCGAGCCCTTCCTCCGTTCCTTTCTGCAGTTCCCTGCTTCCAACGTTAGTCAGTTAGCTAGTTGGTCAGTTAGCTAGTTAGTCAGTCAGTCAGTTAGTTAGTGAGCGAGTTAGTCAGTTAGTTAGCTAGTCAGTCAGTTAGTTAGTGAGCTAGTTAGTCAGTTAGTTAGCTAGTCAGTCAGTTAGTTAGTGAGCTAGTTAGTTAGCTAGTTAGTCAGTTAGTTAGCTAGTTAGTCAGTCAGTTAGTTAGTGAGCGAGTTAGTCAGTTAGTTAGTTAGCTAGTCAGTCTGTTAGCTAGTTAGTCAGTTAGTTAGCTAGTTAGTCAGTCAGTTAGTTAGTGAGCGAGTTAGTCAGTTAGTTAGTGAGCTAGTTAGTCAGTTAGTTAGTGAGCGAGTTAGTCAGTCAGTTAGTTAGTTAGCTAGTCAGTTAGTGAGCGAGTTAGTCAGTTAGTTAGTTAGTGAGCTAGTTAGTCAGTTAGTTATTTAGCTAGTCAGTTAGTTAGTGAGCTAGTTAGTCAGTTAGTTAGCTAGTCAGTCAGTTAGCTAGTTAGTCAGTTAGCTAGTCAGTCGGTTATTTAGTGAGCTAGTTAGTCAGTCAGTTAGTGAGCTAGTTAGTTAGCTAGTTAGTCAGTTAGTTAGTTAGCTAGTTAGCCAGTCAGTTAGTTAGCTAGTCAGTCAGTTAGTGAGTTAGTTAGTCAGTTAGTCAGTTAGCTAGCTAGTTAGTCAGTCAGTTAGTTAGTCAGTCAGTTAGTTAGTTAGCTAGCTAGTTAATCAGTCAGTTAGTTAGTCAGTCAGTTAGTCAGTTAGTTAGCTAGCTAGTTAGTCAGTCAGTCAGTTAGTTAGTCAGCTAGTCAGTCAGTTAGTGAGCTAGTTAGTCAGTCAGTTAGTTAGTCAGTCAGTTAGTTAGCTAGCTAGTTAGTCAGTCAGTCAGTTAGTTAGTTAGCTAGTCAGTCAGTTAGTGAGCTAGTTAGTCAGTCAGTTAGTTAGTTAGCTAGCTAGTTAGTCAGTCAGTTAGTTAGTCAGTCAGTTAGTCAGTTAGTTAGCTAGCTAGTTAGTCAGTCAGTTAGTTAGTCAGTCGGTTAGTCAGTTAGCTAGGTAGCTAGTTAGTCAGTCAGTCAGTTATCTAGTTAGCTAGTTAGCTAGCTAGTTAGTAATTCGGTCAGTTGTTCCGTGATCTGAAGCCTCAGTCAGGAGCCGCCTGACTTGGTGACAAGAGCCTGGATTGGGCGTCGAGAGGTTTAAGCCGGGACACGACCTTGCGTGAGCTGCCCTCTCCGTGGGCCCCGCTCACCGTCCCTGGAGCCAGGCAGCAGCCCAGGCCCGTCCAGGGCGAGAGCCGGCGGCCCGTGCCCTGTGGGCGTGAGGACCGGAGCGCCACGCGTCCAGGCGCACCCTCGGCCATTAGCGGGGGGCCCGGCGCACAGGGAGCCCCGGACACGTTAGTGTTTCTAAAAGCCAATGGAGCGAGGACGCGTTTCAGCTTTAAATGCCAAACAGATGCGTGCGCGTCAGCGCGACAGGAAGACACGCGGGATTGGCGTTCCGTCCGCCACGCGATAGAGCAGGCCCTGCAGGGCACGCGCGCGTTTTAAATGCCTCCTGTTCCCTGCGAGGCCCACACGGACCTCCCTGTGGTCCTGCTCCAGGGGAGTGTGTGTGTGTGTGTGTGTGTGAGAGCGGGGGGGAGAGAGGGAGGGAGAGAGAGGGCGGAGCAGGAGGGTAGGAAACGCCAGGGGACGCGGAGCGGCCGGCAGGGAAGAAGGAAGGATGGCCCGGCTGGTGTGCCCAGTGGATAGAGCATCGGCCTGCGGACCGAAGGGTCCCGGGTTCGATTCCCGTCAGCGCACATGCCCGGGTGGCGGGCTCGATCCCCTAGGAGGCCTAGAGGAGGCAGGTGACCCATGATTCTCTCTCACCATTGATGTTTCCATCTCTCTCTGTTCCTCCCTCTGAAATCAATAAAAATATGTTTTTTAAAAAAGAAGGAAGAGTGGGGGGTGCCTGTCTCTCAGTTCCCGTCTCATCAGATAACTCAGCTGCGCCTGTTCCCGGCACAGCTGTCTCTGTGTGTGAGGGGGACGCGGACGGGAGGTGGGGGGGGGCGGGGCTCCCTGAGGACAGTGGGGTCCACGCCCCTCCCGCTGCCCCAGGGCCCTCAGGAGCCACTGACTGCTGGGGCCTGGCTTCGCTCCCTTGCTCTGCGGAGACAGCGGCGCTTGCTTCACGGGCGGCCGTGAGGACTCAGGGGCTCCCGTCCTCGGCTGGTCCTGTCCCGCCCTGAGTGCGCATCGGACAGGTGGGTCGGGAGGAGGCCGGTGCTCCTGATTGTCCCTGAGCGCCTTCCATCGTGTTGATTGATTTGACAAGAAGCAGGTGCCAGGAAGGCAGCCAGCTCACATCCAGTTTCAGGCTGAAGCATTTAGGGGGGTGCTGAGCGCGAGGCTCTGTGGGCTCCCACCTCCTCTGTCCTCGCCCTTCCATTGGACTCGTCCGTCAGCGCCACCCGTGCCTGGTCCTGGAGGCACCTCTGGACGTGGGAGCCCGAAGGATGTGCCTTTGGGGGGAAGAGCTGGAAACCAGGAGATGAAGGCCGGCGTGCAGCCGGGCAGGAGGCGTCGGGCCATCGGCCGCGTCTCCCACCACGCACGTTGCTGTTTCCATCTGAACATGACGAAGCTCAGCGTTTCCAACTGGTTCCCGAAGCCCACAGTTCCTGAGGGCACAGAGCTGTGTAATTTTTTTTTTAAAGTCAATTTTGCGACGTGATGAGCGTGGCCAACTGAGTCGACAGCGCGGCCGAGGTAACGGGGAGCGGGGTGTGACTGTGCGTCGCGCCCATAAGCACTTCTGTTAAAAACCTGCGCAGCCAGCCCTGGCCGGGGTGGCTCAGGGGCTGAGCGTCGGCCTGCGGATTGAAGGGTCCTGGGTTCGATCCCCAGTCAGGGCACAGGCCCAGGCTGTGGGCTCCATCCCCAGCGGGGGGCGCGCGGGAGGCAGCCGATCAGTGATCCTCTCTCTTCACTGCTGTTTCTGTCTCCCTCCCGCTCCCTCCTCCCTGAAATCAATAAAAACATATTTTAAAAAACAAACAGAAGCCAGCGCCACTCACAGTCCTACTCGCGGGAAAGCACACATCCTGCCAGCGTGAGGCCGGGCACCCTTCCCTACAGGCGGCAGGAGGGGGTTGAAGGCTGTTCCACTTCCCTCGCCGCCGTCTCTGAGGCGTCTGTGGCCTCTTTACTTTAATGGAGAAAGGATTCCCCACGTCAACACGCCGGCCCATCAGCGAGAGCCCAGGAACCGCTTCTAAGGAGGCTCCGTGGGGAGGACGCCATCACTTGGGGCAGCGGTTCCCAACCTTCCTCACGCCTCGACCCTTTCATACGGCTCCTCATGCTGTGGTGACGCCCAACCATAAAGTTATTCTCGTTGCTACTTCATAGCTATAATTTTGCTGCTGTTATGAATCGTCATGTAAGTATCTGATATGCAGGATGTATTTTCATTGTTACAAATGGAACATAATGAAAGCATAGTGATTAATACAAAAACAATATGTAATGATAGATGCGTTTTCTGGTGGTCTTAGGCGACCCCTGTGAAAGGGTCGTTCGACCCCCAAAGGGGTCGCGACCCACAGGTTGTGAACCCCTGACTTAGGGCCACCGGCTCCTCAGCCGGGAAACCTCATCACCGAGAAACCCTGGCGGGGCCCCCAGGGGTCACAGCCCGCGAAGTCCCCCCACCCCCGGCTGGTGGAGGGGCAAGTGTTCCCTGTCGCATGGAGCAACTTCCTGTTTACGCCCATGTGAGGGGCACGGACGTCATTTGTTAAAAGTGGGGGGTGTCAGCTGCAGAGGATGATTGCACCCCAATGCATTCCTGGTGCGCGTGGGAGAGTGCGCGTCCCGGCCCCGTGTCCCCCACACACAGCCACGCATCCCCCACATGCAGCCACATGTACCCCACACACGGCCACGCTTCCCCCACACACAGCCATGCGTCCCCCACACGCAACCACATGTCCCCCACACACAGCCATGCGTCCCCCACACACGACCACATGTCCCACACACACACAGCCATTCGTCCCCCACATGCAGCCACATGTACCCCACACACGGCCACACTTCCCACACACACAGCCATGCGTCCCCCACACACAGCCATGCGTCCCCCACATGCAACCACACGTCCCCCACACACAGCCATGCGTCCCCCACACGCGACCACATGTCCCCCACACACAGCCATTCGTCCCCCACATGCAGCCACATGTACCCCACACACGGCCACGCTTCCCACACACACAGCCACGCATCCCCCACACACAGCCACGCGTCCCCCACACACAGCCACGTGTCCCCCACATACACGGCCACATGTCCCCCACATGCGGCCACGCAGTGCATCCACCCGGGCAGGGGAACCACACGTGTGCCGTCAGCAGTGTGACCTGGACGGGCCTCTGGCTACCTTTCAGGGACGATGGGAGATGCTGGAATGAACACGTGTCCTCTGGCCTCTGCAGGTCTGATCCGCCTGCAGGAGCTCATCAAGGCCCCCTCCAGACACAACCTCCGGCTCAGGATCCGGCAGCTGCCCCCCGGGACCCAGGACGCCAAGGCCCTGCTCAAGGAGATGAAGGGGGCCCGCGAGTTCCACGTGGTCTTCGACTGCTCCCTGGAGACGGCCGCCCAGGTCCTGCAGCAGGTGAGGGGCGGGGGGGGGGGGGAGGAGGGGGGGCGCGGGACACTCGTTGCTCTCTCCCAAGATCGCGTCCGGCCTCCCCAGCGCAGCCCCAGCACCGGCCGCCCCGAGGCTGGAAGTGGCCCTTTCGGACCCATTAGGAGGCCAGGGCCCTGGGACCGCAGACATCTCTGCTGAAGCCCCTGCCGCTGCCGCTGGTCCTGTGTGCACGCGGGACGGACGCAGGCGGGTGGTGTGCAGAGGGGAGCGGAGACGGGGCCCTGCAAGGCCCTTAAGCAGCATCTCTCTCTCTCTCTGTCTCTCTCTGTCTCTCTCTCTCTCTCTCTTTAAATCCTCCGCCCACCCCCACCCCCACCCGGGTCCATGGGTGAGCATGTCTTCCCGGGGGCTCCTGGATTTCTGGGGAAATGCAGCCCGCCGCTCAGACGAATCCATATCAATAGATTTTCTCTCACCGCTGAGATGGCCGCTGAGACGTCCTCTTGGGCCAGGAGGCTTGGCTTTCTCTCCAGCACATTCCATCCCCCGTCGCCCTCATCCTCTCTGACCACTTTGTAATGATCCTCAGAGAACAGGTCCTCGCGTGCACTTCAGGGAAGACGTCTGACATTCACTAGAAGTGGGGGGGGGGGGGGGGGGCGGGGGGCGCGTTATTCTTGGTCACGCTGAGCACCCAGCAAAGCAATTATTTCTATTCAGAGGGAACAGTGCTGTGTGATGAGAAGCTGCAAAGTTATTTCCCAAAAATTAGTTAGAAATTCAAATGTCAAGACTGGATTCAGCTGCAGAGACTCAGGGCTTGGTCGGGACCAAGTGCCTCGTCAGCCTCTGCACTTTGAGGGTGGAACCCCCACCCCCCAGCCTGCCCTGGGGACCCGTCGGGCTCCTGGCTCCCCCCCCCCCCCCACTGCCCCTGACTGGCTCCTACGAGCGCCATCCCACCCCCTCCCCCAGGCCTGGCTGGTGGAGAACTTAGGCCAAGACAAGCACAGGAAACCGACCTGCAGGATGGCCAGCAGCACCCACCCCCCTCAGTCACACAAGGAGCCTGGATGTGATGGTATCACCCTTATTTTGCAAATGAAATGTGAAGCTCAGAGTCAGTAATAATTTCATCCGCATGGGCATGGACGGACCTGCTCTTTTTATGTTTAATATGTATTTCTTTTATTGCTTTCAGAGATGAAGGGAGAGGGAAAGAGAGAGAATCATGGATCAGCTGCCTCCTGCACACTCCCTACTGGGGATCGAGCCTGCGACCGGGCATGTGGTCTTGACCGGAATCGAACCCGGGACCCTTCAGTCCTCAGGCCGACGCTCTATCCACTGAGCACACCGGCCAGGGCGGATGGAGCCTGCTCTTAATGCCAAAAACCGTGGCCGGCACGACCTGCCCAGGCCTCTCTCCCTCGGTGCCAGCCCCGGCCTCCGCCAGCAACGCTCAGCTGGTCCCGGGCGCCCGTCTTCTCCCCGCTTCTCGCCTCTCCACTTGCAGTTCCAACGCCTGGAGCATTCTTCCCGATGGGTGTGTCTCGCTCACATCGGTGTTTCCCTCTGCCTTTCCCTCTCTCTCCCACTCTCTCTCAAAATCCATGGAAAAATAGCCTCGGTGAGGATTGAAAAAATAAAAAATAAAAAGCAAGTCCGAGAGAGGATGCATGTTTAACACCTGGCTTCCCGCTGTGGGAGGCACGTGCACCGCCCATTAGTCGCGCAGCCGTGTGCATGGATTCTTTCCTGGCGTAAGTTGTGCCTCGTGGCTGTGGGTGGGGCGCGGAGGCGGAGGTGGGTCTCCTGTGGTTACCACCCTCACTCCTCACCCCTCGGGACGGACGCTGAGCCCATGTTTGGAACCTACACCAACGAGGGGCGTCGATTCTCATCATCAGTCAGATCGCGGAGACCTTCGGGGCGGCCTTGAACGAGCACATGCCACGTGGCCTGGCCATGCGGTGAGACGTGGCCTGGCCATGGGGGTGAGACGCGGCCTGGCCATGCGGTGAGATGCAACCTGGCCATGGGGGTGAGACGCAACCTGGCCATGGGGGTGAGACGCGGCCTGGCCATGGGGGTGAGACGCAACCTGGCCATGGGGGTGAGACGTGGCCTGGCCATGGGGGTGAGACGTGGCCTGGCCATGGGGGTGAGACGCGGCCTGGCCATGGGGGTGAGACGCGGCCTGGCCATGGGGGTGAGACGCGGCCTGGCCGTGCGGGTGAGACACGGCCTGGCCATGGGGGTGAGACGCGGCCTGGCCACAGGGATGAGATGGGGGTGAGACGCAGCCTGGCCATATGATGAGACACGGCCTGGCCATGGGGATGAGACGCAGCCTGGCCATATGGTGAGACGCGGCCTGGCCGTGCGGGTGAGACACGGCCTGGCCACAGGGATGAGATGGGGGTGAGACGCGGCCTGGCCACGGGGGTGAGATGGGGGTGAGACGCGGCCTGGCCATGCGGGTGAGACGCGGCCTGGCCATGCGGTGAGACGCAGCCTGGCCACGGGGGTGAGACGCGGCCTGGCCACTGGGGTGAGACGCGCCACTCACTCAACTGTGAGGAGAAAACTGTATTGGAGACACGGGCCAAGCGCAGAGCGACTTATAACTTTCCCACGGTCCCAGGCCCGCAGGCGGCTGGTCCGGATGGAGGCTCACCTTGGGCTTTAGAGTAAAGGAATCCCCCCCCACCCCCATCCTGCCGCTGCTCTGAACCCCGACGCCCACTCCCAGCGATGGGGCCTGGACCGGCCTCCGCTGACCTCCACTCCTTCGACCCGGAGCTCCACTTCGCTCTCCACATCCAGTCACGTCTCGTCTCATCGGCCCGGGGAAATGCCATCGATTAACAGTCCCATGGCCCCGAGGGTGTGGTGGGCCCACGGCACAGAAATCCCTTCTTTCACTCAACACTGAGTCCCGATCGGTGGAGATAATGATACAAGTGAAAGCAGCAGAACAACCATCTCTAACCTCTGCCCCGAGGCGAAGGAGGCCGGGGAGTGAGTGTCGCTGGGCGGCTCTCCAGGGCCCACCAGGTGGCGGGGGCCGCGGGGCGGATTTCTGGAGCGAATGTCTGACGCCGTGAGGAGGAGTGACTAGAGGACAGTTTTCCATTGATTTTTTTTTTTTTTTTTGGAGAGAGTGGAAGGGAGGGGGAGAGGCAGAGAGAGAAAGGATGTGAGAGAGGCACGTCGATGGGTTGCCTCCGTTAGTGTGAGCCATGGAGGGGAATACGCATCCATACAAGCAGCATTGGCAGCCACGCTACCCACAGTGTGTGTGTGTGATGTGCCATGTGCCATTAAAACTTCCCGATGGGTGTGTCTGAATAGGCCCGGGCATGTGGCTCAGTGGATAGAGCATTGGCCTGCGGACAGAAGGTTCCTGGGTTCGATTCTGGTCAAGGGCACGCACCTTGGTTACAGGCTCCTCCCTGGTCCAGGCCCTGGTCGGGGCTCGTGCAGAAGGCAACCAATCGATGTTTCTCTCACATCAATGTTTCTCTCTGAATCGAGCCAGGGCTGCTTGCTGAGAGCACTGCCTTGAACGTGTGCAGGGCCTGGGTCAGCGCCCCCATCAGGCCACAGACAAGCGCAGCATCAACCTTCAGAGGGGCCGTGTCTCTGAGGGGAACGTCAGTTCTGCAAAGAACTCTTAGGAAACTTCATTTCCCGATTATGCTTTTACTGGGAGAGCTGACATTTATCTTGATAGGACGTTTCCTTAATCCCTTAGTGACTTGTAGCTGAAATAACAACCTACAGAGGGAAAACCCTGTGCGACTGCAGCGCTCCCCCCTGTAAGTGCTCTGCTCTCGGACGACAGGCCATTAAAGGACCATCTCTTAGCCCGGCCGGCGTGGCTCAGGGGTTGAGCATCAACTCCCGGTCAGGGCACAGGCCCGGGTTGCGGGCTCGATCCCAGTGTGGGGCGTGCAGGAGGCAGCCGGTCCATGGTTCTCTCTCATCACTGATGTTCCTATCTCTCTCTCCCTCTTCCTTCCTCTCTGAAATCAATAAAAATATATATTTTTTAAAAAGCAGGAGACCTATTAGCTGCTTCTTCATGCATCTTCGTAGCTCTTTCTTGACGTTGAATAAGGGGCATATCGAATGGATATTGGCCTCCAGGTATGACAATAAAATGCTCATAAAAATAATAAGTTGAATGGTTGCTTTTCAAAAAAGCATCTCACGTCTTATTCACCTGTGACACCCTCTGGCTTTTGTTAGCGGTGAGTGTTTGGATTCCTGCTTCTGTGTCGTTGCTAGGAATCGGTCTGTCTAGATTTGCCGTCTCTTCCTGTTCGGTCCTGGCAGGTCGTGCGCTGCTGGACGCGTATCCGTACCCCCAGGCTGCCCCTCAGCGGGGATGCAGCCATGGACAGCATTCTCCAACGACCCTGCGTATTTCTGTGGTGTCGGCTGTAGCCTCGTTCTCGTATGACTTCAGTGACTTGAGCGCTTTCTTTCCTGGAGCGTTTGCCTGAAGGTTTGTCAGTTTTGTGTCTTTTCAAAGAGCGAGCCCCCAGTTTCGGTGCCGTTTCCACTGGTGTGTTTTCATCTCTGTGGCGTTTACAGCCGTTCCGGTCTTTATTAGTCCTCCCTGCTGGTGGTTCTTCTCTTCCCAGTTCCTTTAGGTGGAAAGGTGGGTTGTTTATCTGAGCTTTTTATTGTTTCTCCAACCTGTGTAGCTATGAGCTTCCTCTTAGAACCGACTTAGTTGTGTCCCAGAAGTTTGGGGAAGTTGAGTTTCTCATTATTTGTCTCGAGGTCATTCCTTCTTTCCTGTTGCATTCCCGTTGGACCTGCTGGTTGCTTCCTCGCCTGGTGTTGGCTCCACGTGTGTGCGCGTCTTTCCCGTCTTCTTCCCGCTGTTGATTTCTAGTCTCACGCCACTGTGGTCGCAAAGGGTGCTTGATGGATTTCAATCTTCTTGAATGTATTGAGGCTTGTGCGCCTGAAATAGAACTTTATCCAGTTTCTGAATGAACTTTTCTATAAATGTCTAATATGACATTTAAAGCCGTTATCTTATTATTAATTTTCTGTCCAGATGATTTATCCATTGACATGAGTGGGCAGAACGACCCCTACTATTATGGGATGACCGTCAATATCTGTATTTGCATCTATTAATAATTACTTCTTATACTGAGGTGCCCGTATACTGGAGGCATAGATATTTATGATGGTACGGCCTTTCCTGGGGCTGACCCCTTTATTGGTATGTAATGCCTTTTTTTTTGCATTCTTTGTTTTAAAGTCTATTTTGTCTGCTATGAGGACTGCTAAGCCAGCTTTCCTTTCATTTCTATCTGCGTGCAACACCTTTGTCCATCCCTTCGCTTTCTGTCTGTGTGTGTCCTTAGACTTGAAGTGAGGCTCTCACAGGAAGCACATAGACCAGTCTTGTTCCTTAGTCCATTCATACACCCCTTGTCTTTTTACTGGAGCATTTAATTCATTTATATCTAAAGTGACTACCGATAAGTATGTGCTTGTTGCCACTTTGTTCATTGTCTTTGTAGTTTTTCTCTGTTCCTTTCCTCTACTGATTGCCTTTGTGGTTTGCTGGTTTTCCTCAGTGTTTTGCTGGGTTCCTTTCTCTTCGTTTTCTGTGTCTTTCGTAGGCTTTGGTTTGTGGCTCCCATAGGGTAACGTGTACCACTCCGTGTCGACAGCAGCCCGTGTGAGGTCGATAGGCATGTACGTCCAACTACATTCTACAAGGACCACGTTTTTACTCCCCTCCCACCTTTATGTTTGTGATGTCATATTTTAGATCTTTTCATTTTGTGTGAAACTACAACATCAGTTTGTTGTTGTTGTTGTTGTTGTTAACCCTCACCCGAGGATATTTTTCCACTGATTTTTAGGGAGAGTGGGAGAGAGAGGGAAAGATAAACACATCGGTGGGTTGCCTCCTGCACGAGCCCTGACCAAGGACCAGGCCGGGGAGGACCCTGCAACCAAGGTACATGCCCTTGACCGGAATCGAACCTGGGACCCTTTGATCCGCAGGCCAACGCTCTATCCACTGAGCTACACCGGCCAGGGCTATAATATCAATTTTTTTAAAAGACCTAGGCCCTCCATGGGTGATTAAACACCTCCAAAATGAAGTTTAAAAAGAAACACCAGCCCTGGCGTGCAGCCGAAAGCTCGGGTGCCTTTGTGTTTCGCTCTCAATTCCAGGAAGAATGTTTTAAAGCTCCGTGCCCGGCTCCACGTCTTAACATAAAACTTGTCCGTTTCCCTTTCAAGAGCTGGTCTCGGCAATTGCACTGTCTAATGACTGAGTGAGAAATTGGGCTCCTGGCCGGCCCAGCAGGCTCGCTCCTGATGCTCCGCCAAGATCAGGGACCGGCTAACGAGGCCTCGCCGCGTGTGGCGCTGGGTTATTGATGGCCCTGGAGCAGCTCTACCCTTTGAAACCCCGTGAGCCGAACTTGTTATCACCGCAGGAGCGACTTCCACGCCGCGGGCTCATGATTCATGGGGAGCGTCTCCTGTCATCTGTCTTATCTTCATGGCGTTACCTTCGGCGGGTACCCCTCGGTGTCCGCGGTAGCCAAGGACGTGGGCCATGGCGGGCGTGCTATCGCCACACCCCCTCTCCTGCGTCACCCCCTCTCCTGCGGAACCACTCTGATCATATCTCAGGCCCCTCCCAGGACTCCCGCGACCAGGTGGCCTCTGCCTGGACCCTTCGGTGCATCTTTCACTGGAAGCCATGGCCGTCTTTGTTCTTCACGCAAACATCCATGTTCCCATGGAGCAGCGGCTCTCCACGTGGCTGCAAAGGGCTGTACCAACCCCGGCTCCACCTCAGAAATCCTAGGGACTCGGGGTTCTCTGGGGTGGCATCTCGGAGCCTCTGACTGCACAGCTGCCGGGGCCGATTCTCACGGCGTCCGGGATGGTCTGAGTTTGAGGGCTGTGTGCTGACCTTCAGAAATCCCACCCCCAGGCAATTCCCCCAACAGTGCTTTCAGGGGACCTGCCCCGAGGAAGGTGATGGTTCCGGTTTCAGAGATTGAGCAACAACGTTCATCTCCAGACCATGAGCCGGTTTTGCTTCTCAGGGGACACATTTCCAGAAATCCCAAGGGAGGGCCACAGCTTAACAAGCCACCAGGTCTACCGCGGACCCTTGTCCTTCTCGCCGCCGCTCTCTTCCCTTCCTCGCCAAACACAAAGGAGACGCACAGCACGTCTGAAGCCACAAGACGCCAATAGGTCACTGAGGTCGGGCTGGAGAGGCCGTGAGAGACTTGTGTGAGGACATCCCCTCCTTCCATCTACTCGCCAAGTCCTCTTCTCCTTCTGTGGGAGCAGCGGGGGGCGGGGTAGGAGGGGAGGGGGGCTGGGGGGGGGGGATCTCAGAGAGGCAGGGCCTCCAGCCCTCACCTAGGGCATCTGTGCACCCACATGGCTAACTCAGCGTGTGGGAGCCCCACTCGGGCGAGATGACAAGCACATCAGCTACGAGGACCCGTCGGGCGTGTATCCACGCCTGGGGTCACTCAGAAACCGGGTCGCACGGAGGCCACCCTGTGCCGTGACCGACAAGTCCAAGCAGGAAGTTGATTTTCTTTAATCCTCACCCGAGGGCATTTTCCATTGATTTTTAGGGAGAGGAAGGGAGAGGGAAAGACAGAGAGAAACATCCATGTGAGAGAGACACATCGATGGGTTGCCTCCTGCACATGCCCTGACCTCGGCCCGGGCAGGGGAGGAGCCTGCCACTAAGGAACGTGCCCTTGACCGGAATCGAACCCGGGGCCCTTGGGTCCGCAGGCCGATGCTCTATCCACTGGGAAGCACCAGCCAGGGCTGCACAAACTGTTTTTAAATGTGATCCTGAGTCCAATGACTTCGTTCCGAGTCAGACACGGTGCCGTGACCAGGCCTCGGATGGAGTCAGTGGCTCGGTGTTGGCTCCGCCTCAGCCATGGGTCCCTCCGGCTCCCCGTCTGCTGGACTCTCAGCGCTCCTTCCCATCCCATTTCCCAGCTGTCCGAGTCGCCTTCGCAGTCTTGGTGCCCCGCGACCACCTGTCTCTGATCCCTCCCCTGCTTCCCTTTGCAGATCCTGTTCATGGGCATGATGACCGAGCACTACCACTACCTCTTCACCACCCTGGTAAGCACGCCCCAGACACGCATCCGTGACCGCAGACACGCGTCCGTGACCACAGACATGCATCCGTGACCGCTGACACGCGTCTGTGACCTCAGGCACACATCTGTGACCGCAGACACACATCCGTGACCGCAGACATGCATCTGTGACCTCAGGCACACATCCGTGACCGCAGACACGTGTCCGTGACCACAGACATACATCCGTGACAGGAGCACCCCGTGTCTCAGAGGCAGCCCCTCCGTCCGAGGCAGCCCTTGCCATGGGGCTGGGATGGACTCTTCTAGAATCCTCTAGAGGAGGAGCAGGCTTCTCTCTTTCTTTAAACCAGCTCCATACACGTGCATCCAGGAAGGGGTTAACGTGAAACTTCCATCACATGGAAGCTGCCGACGTGCAAACCATTCATAAGAAGCCTCGACCCCGTGTTCCGTGTGCATGGGAGGCACGCTGTGTCCTGGTTCTGTGATCCGACCTGGTGCCCCCCCCCGCGTCCAGGAGAGCTGGGTCAGGAGGGGTCGCTGTCGGTGTCTGAGGACCATTCAGAAGGGCAGCTTGGGAGATGTTGGCACATGGAACACTTTGCACCAAGAGCATGACCCTCAGACTGAGAAATGTTTTTAAAAGTTGTAACACCCTAGATGTTGAGAGATGACCAGATTAAGGGAGAATGGTTTGGGGTGTTTAACTCCTCAAAATGGTGTGATAGCTCTCATTCATTCAGTTTCAAAAGTCAGCCATACAGGCCCCCACCCCTCTCCACACACACACACACACACACACAAACACACACACTCACACACACACACACATATGCACACACACCACTTACACACACACACACACTCACACACACATACACACACACACACACACTCACACACACATACACATACACACACATATGCACATACACACACACACACACACACACACACACACACACACACACACCACTTACTCGAGGAGAAAACACAGCCCCAGCCTCCACTCTAATCCGTAAGGATGTGCTGACTGCCATCTCCTCGGACGCTGGGCGGTCGGTAAGGGTGCCATCTGCCCAGGACGCCTGGCAAGTGGGCTGGCGGGCGGGGGAAATAAGGGATTTGGAACCAGGACCAGGCAGCATCACACACAGGTCCTGGCTCGGGTGTGTCTGAGGCCAGAGGGTGCAGAGGGCAGCGGGGGAGCTGTCACGTGACCGCTCTGGGCTTGGGCAGAGGTTCTGAGTCCACGTTTCTGGTCCCGTGGGCGTCCTCCCCGGTGGCATCGCGGCCACTTGCTCTGTCGGGAGCGTCAGGGACCTGAGAACCGTGTGGCTGCTCACACGAGGCCTCCCACCGCCAGGGGCCCCTGGGTTTCCCCCCGGCGGCTGGACACCTGCCCGGGGCGTCCCAGCGTCCCCAGCGGGACCCGCCCGAAGCTCCGGTCCTGCCGAGACGTGAGGAGGAGGAGGAGCGAGGGGACCTCAGGAGGCTGGTCTTCCGGGGGGACCCCTGGGGAACGGACAGGTGTCCCCACGTCTTGGTTCTCGTCCTCACTCCAAGGACGTTGAGGACCAGGCCTTGGATTCCCGCCCTCTCCCGGCGTGGAAGCTCGGCCGCAGGCCAGCCTGGCCGCGCCCCGTTCGGGGGGCTCCTCTTAGCTCCCCGCGTCCCTGGGCTGCTGCACCACGAGGGACCCGTGGGCGTCTGGAAGTTTCCGTCCTCCTCTGGCTGCAGTAGCTCCTGCCGTTTACTGAGTGTGACAAAGGAGTCGCTCTTCTTGGGACTCAGCCTTTAAATTTGCTGATTTCAGGCGCCTTCCCCTGGTTAGTCTGAGCGCCGCCCAGCTTTGCTTTCGTGCTCTCGCCGTCCTTCCCTGAGTGTTAACAAAGCTTAGAGGGCGCCCCTCTGCGCAGGGGAGAGAAGGGGCAGCGTCAGGGCAGCGCGAGGGCAAGGTGAGGGCAGCATCGGGGCAGCGTGAGGGCAGAGGAAGGGCAGAGCGAGAGCAGAGTGAGGGCAGAGTGAGGGCAGAGTGAGGGCAGAGCGAGGGCAGAGCGAGGGCAGAGGGAGGGCAGAGTGAGGGCAGAGTGAGGGCAGAGGGAGGGCAGAGTGAGGGCAGAGTGAGGGCAGAGGGAGGGCAGAGCGAGGGCAGCGCGAGGGCAGAGGGAGGGCAGAGTGAGGGCAGAGGGAGGGCAGAGGGAGGGCAGAGGGAGGGCAGAGGGAGGGCAGAGTGAGGGCAGCGTGAGGGCAGAGCGAGGGCAGAGCGGGGGCAGAGCGAGGGCAGAGGGAGGGCAGCGTGAGGGCAGCATGAGGGCAGAGGGAGGGCAGCGCGCCTCTCCTGACCCTGAGCTGGCGCAGCGCTGAGCTCTCGGAGTCCTGCCCTCTGCTCTGGGCCCTCGGGGAAGGGCAGCGGGTGGGAGGTGAGTCCGTCAGCCCTCACTCCTGCGCAGCCTCACGGCTCCCACGCAACGCCTGCCCCTGGCCCCTTCACCTGGGACAGCGGGTGCCTTCCTCACCCAGTGACGTCACAGTAGGACTTTTCTTAAATAGACTTTTTTTTTATTGATGTCAGAGAGGAAGGGAGAGGGGAGGGAGATAGAAACGTCTATGACGAGAGAGAATCACTGGTCAGCCGCCTCCTGCGCGCCCCGCACTGGGGATTGAGCCCGCAGCCGGGCCTGTGCCCTGGCCGGGAATCGAACCCGGGACCCCTCAGTCCGCAGCCGACGCGCAGCCACTGAGCCACGCGGCTAGAGCGTTGTTAGGGCGTTTCATGGAGGCTGTTTTCTGTTCAATGATACTTGGAAAGGTTGGTTTAGACTTAAACGGGTTATACATTTTTAATCACACCGTTCACAGTCTGGCCTTTTTATAGAAAAGGTGAGGTTACCACATGTGTCTATTTTAAATGTGAATCCACTCATGCACGTCTGGTTTGGCTCGGCCTCGTCTATGATGGAAAACATGGGGGGAGGGGGGGCTCTTTTCCTGAGACCTTGCTGGGGGGAGCGGGTTCTCCTGTGAAGACACGCCCCGCCCGCACGCGCGCACACACACACATACATGCACACACACGCACGCACACACACCAGCATGCACACACACCCACACGCGCACGCACACACACCCACATGCGCACACACACATACGCGCACTCACACACCCGCACGCACGTGCGCACTCACACACACCCGCACGCACGCACACAGGCAGGTGCTCAGGAAGGTGCTCCAGCAGGTGCGGGGAGCTTCTGTTCTCCCTGAAGAGGGGGGACCTTTCGTTCCTCCTCCGAGCTGGTGCTGTGAGCACCGTCCTGCCCGCGCTGTAGGGCGCTGGGGGGCGCGAGGGACGGTATCCTTTCCGCAGAGGGAGCTTCCTGTCCAAAGCTGGGCAGTTTCCAATCTCCCTCCTTTGAAGATGTGGGAGGTGAGATGGTTTTTCCTGGGGGACCACGTGCCTCAGACCCCAGCTGCCTTATAAAATAAAGGCATTGCCGGCCGGCGTGGCTCATGGTTGAGCATCGACCTATGAACCAGGAGGTCAGGGTTTGATCCCCGGTCAGGGCACAGGCCCAGATTGTGGGCTCGGTCCCCAGTGGGGGGCGTGCAGGAGGCAGCTGGTCCATGACTCTCTCTCATCACTGATGCTTCTCTCTCTCCCTCTCCTTTCCTCTCTGAAATCAATAAAAAAAATTTTTAATCTTTTTAATAAAATAAAACAAAGGTATTGATCCAAATGGACACAAAGACCCTGCCAGTTCCCGGTGAGGATCCTGGAAACGAGCCCCGGCCTCTCAGGGTCTCCCAGGCCCCGCCAGGCGCCCGCGGGCTATGGGCAGCAGCTCCCTCGGTTTCTCTGCCCTCGGGCTGCGGACAACCGACATGGACGGGACAGAGCTGCTTCCTGCCGGGGGGGGCGTCGCGTGGAAGCAGAGGGGCCGTGGGCGCCATTTCGCTGGAGCCTGGCGGTTGCAATGTGTCACTGAACACCCCCCTTGTCCTCCGCCCGCAGGACATGTCTGCCCTGGACCTGGGGCCCTACAGGCACAGCGGCGTCAACATGACCGGCTTCCGGCTGCTCCAGGCCGACAGCCCCCGCGTGTCGTCCGTCGTGGAGACGTGGGCCCTGGAGAGGCTGCAGGCCCCGCCCGCGCCCGGCCTGCTGGGCGGCGTGATGACGGTAAGGAGCCTGCGGTCGCCCGGGACGGGTCTGAGTTCCCGAGGGCTCGGCTGAGAGGCCCGCTGCCTTCGGCCGCCAGAGAAGGTGGATGGCCGGTGCCCTGGCTCGTGGGAGGCAGGAGAAGGAGCCCAGTGTGTCAAACACCGCTGCCGGGGCCCTGGCTGGTGTGGCTCAGTGGGTAGAGCATGGGCCTTCGGCCGGAAGGGTCCGGGTTCGATTCTGGCCAAGGGCACATGCCTGGGTTGCGGGCTCCTCCCGGCCTGGGCCCTGGTCAGGGCGTGTGCAGGAGGCAACCAATCGATGTGCCTCTCTCATACCGATGCTTCTCTGTCTCTTACTCTCTTTCTCCCTAAAAATCAATGGAAAATGTCCTCGGGTGAGGATTAATAAACAAACAAACAAATGACTGCTGTTTGGGGGTTTCTGACTGTACTGGTCTCGGATAAAAAACAGCTAAAAACATCGCCGCCACCGGCCACTGTCGGCCAACGGGGACCAAGCGGACACCAGGGGCGGAGAGTTCGCGCTGGAGTGCGACCTGGAGGAGCGGGCGGGCGGGCGGGAGGGAGCCGCCTGGGAAGGTGCAGCAGGACCAGGGCCTCCTGGCTTCTGCCCGCCTCCCCGTCCCGGGAGAGGACGCCCAGCGGGCAGAGCGGGTTCACAGGCGGTGGCTGTGCACACGCCCCCCGCCCCCCACATGGCCCCCCTGCCCCCTCGTCGCTCCAAGCCCCGTAGGGTATGGCGCCCCCGAGCAGCAGGCGCCCGCCCCCCACCCGCCCCCCCGCCTGCCTCTGCTGAGCAGGAGATGGAGCAGCCTGTCTGAGCCGCGCTGACATCATCTGTCTTTCGTTGTCACCAACGAGGCCTCTAATGGGACTCCCCGCGAGACAGGAAACAGCAGGACGTTTTCTGTGAAAGGGCCTTCCTGCAGGAGCAGTTTCATCTCGGGGAGAAGATGCGGGAGGGGCCCAGGCAGGTAAAAGCCTTTCAGACTTCGAGTGTCTCGCTCTGTTCCCGGCGCCGGGACTCACACGCTCGCCTCCAGGACGCAATTTACCGACAACGAAGACGTCAGCGCAGAGAGATTACCTTGGGAAGTTTTTTCTTTTTCTACTTCTTTTTTTTGATGAGGAACCAACTAAAGGGGACATAAAGGGACGGTGGCTCCGGGTGTTCCCCGGCTGCTCCCCGACCCGCTTCCCCACGAGCGGGGCCTGAGGGAGACTCGCGCCCTTCGCTCCGGGCGCCGGGGTGGCCTGAGGCTGCGGAGGACCGAGCGGGAGGAAGTGTCGGGGAGACGGGGCTCTGCAGGGGGTGGCGTGGGAGAGGGTGCGGGGGGGGGGGGGGGGGGCGACGTGCTGCTTTTCTCTTCTCTCCGGTTGCTAATTCCAATGAGTTCAAATATGTTTTAAGACCCTCTGTGCACGCCCCCCCAACTCCCCCGACCCCCCCAAAACCCCTATCACAAGGCGAGAGCTCCCATCATTGTCACCTGCACTCGGGGGCACCACTGAGAGCAAAGGCGGGTGTGGTTTACGCCAAACTCGAAGTCCTCGTCACAGGCGTGGCTGACTGACCCACGGGAGGGGCATGTGGTCATTGTGCTGAGCTACAGACAGTGTGTCTACATCGATGAGGAAACCACAGGCGAGAGGCTGAGCCACGCAGGTCCCACGGGAAGCTGGTGGGGTATGAGGCCCTTGGGGACCCCTGCAGTGATCTGGGCAGGTGCTGTCCTGCAGGGGGTGCATGGCAGAGCCGGTGCCCAGCCCAGTGGGTGGCAGAGCCAGTGGTGCCCAGCCCAGTGGGTGGCAGAGCCAGTACCCAGCCCAGTGGGTGGCAGAGCCGGTGCCCAGCCCAGTGGGTGGAGAGCCGGTGCCCAGCCCAGTGGGTGGCAGAGCTGGTGCCCAGCCCAGTGGGTGGCAGAGCCGGTGCCCAGCCCAGTGGGTGGAGAGCCGGTGCCCAGCCCAGTGGGTGGCAGAGCTGGTGCCCAGCCCAGTGGGTGGAGAGCCGGTGGTGCCCAACCCAGTGGGTGGAGAGCCGGTGGTTCCCAGCCCAGTGGGTGGCAGAGCCCGTGCCCAGCCCAGTGGGTGGAGGGGCCCATTCTGCCTGGAGCTGGTGACTACCGTCTCACCTAAGAGAGAAAGAATAAAAGTCATGCGATCCTCTTAATAGATGCAGAAAAATTTTTTGACAAAATTCAGCATCCTTTTATGAACAAAGTGGGTACAGAGGGAACACACCTCAACACAATGAGGCCACATGTGACAAACCCAGAGCTAATATCTTCCTCAATGGTGACAACTGAAATCTTTTCCTCTAAGATCAAGACAAGACAAGGATGCCCACTGTTGCCGTTATTATTCGACATAGAAGAAGTCCTGACCTCAGTTGTCAGACAACGAAAAGAAGTACAAGCATCCAGGTTGGAAAGGAAAAAGCAAAACTGTCCTTATTTCCAGGTAACATGACACTATATCTATTAAACCCCAAAGACTCCTCCAAAAAGCTACTAGAACTAATACATTCAGTAAAATTGCGGATAAGAATTAATGTTCAGAAACATGTTGCCTTGCTGTACACTAACAGCAAATTGCCAGAAAGAGAAGTGAAGAAATTCCATCTACAAGTGCATCAGAAAGAATAAAATACCTACAGTAAATTTAACCAAGAAGGTGAAAGACCTGTACTCTGAAAACTATCGGACATCGGTGAAAGAAGTTCAAAAAAAAGACATAAATAAATGGAAGGGTATACCATACTCATGGATTAAAAGAATGCATAGCATTAAAATGCTATGAATCTGAACATTTTGTCTGAACTGTTCAAAGCAATCTATGATTCGATGCAATCCCTATGAAAATACCAGTGGCATTTTTTTCACAGAACTAGAAAGAAATAATGACAAATTGTACAAAAGACCCTGAACAGCAAAAGCAGCCTTGAAAAAGAGCAAAGTTGGAGGCCTCATGCTCCCTAATTTCAAACTATATTACAAATGAACCACCCAGTGCGGTGCCGGCATTAAAACAGATCAATGCAACAGAACAGAGAGAGAGCCAGGACAGAAACCCCCACTTATATGGACAATTACTCTCTGATGACGGAGGCAAGAATCTACGACGGGGAAGACAGTCTCTTCAGTACATGGCTTTGGGAGAGCTGGCCCACAGCAGACCGTCAATAACACGGGTCTAATACAGGCATCGCTGTACTGAGCAAACGCAGGAGTGAGTTTCTGCTAAGACTCATGACGTCAACAGAGAAATCTTCCAGTCACCCTGAAATCGTTTCATAAACGTTTAAAGAAAGAAATGGGAGTATAAGTAAGAAATAGGCCTGATTCGTGAAGACAGAGATTTTCCTAAAGTAATCGTATTATTTCAAGAATTTCCGGTAGACGGATCACGATTAATATTGAAGGAATGCCATCACTGTCATGGAATTGCCGTCCCCGGAATTACATGCATGTCCCCCGTCCCTCAGGGTGAATTTCCCTGCAGCCTTACCGTCATTTTTGCGTGTAGCACACGCATGCACCGATGCCCATATGAATATATTCGATGTTTGAAAGTTGAAAACCCATGTGTTTTTGCTCCCCGCCTACTTACCTCTTTTCCTCTCTAACATGTTAAACTATGAAGCACTTATTAGAATCCCAGGAACTAAAAATACCTGCAAAGAATATTGTCGTAAGTGTCACCACGTTCAAATCTGAAAGTAAGGAGCCAAGTCCCAGTGCAAACATCTTGGCGCTGGACGTAAGACCCAGAGACTTCACTAAGGAAAAAATATGAACGTTAAAAAATAGGGTTAAAACTGAGTGAAGTAAGAAAAGTGTTATTGAGTCAATGGAGTTCAAAAATAGTCAAACTCATTATTTAAAAAGGCACTGAAGTTAGAAGGGAACGTGTCCATCATCCTTTCTCCGTCGTCCCTTCACCACATGTGGGTGTCTCTCGGCACGTGGACTGGCTCGGCGTTGGCGTTGGCGTTGGCGTTGGATGGACGGGATGGGGCCGTTCTCCGCTGGGTCTTCCTCTGGTTGTGAGCCAAGTCCCGTCTGACCGATGCCATGTTGGGTGGTGGACGCCCCACACCTCAGTGGCCCTGCCTTCCGGCCCCTCAGGTGCATCCGAATAGGACGTTGTCAGGAGCCCTGCCTCACTGGAGGCACCCGCTGGGGTCCTGGCTCCCAGAGAAGCTGTCTTCAGTGCCCCCGGCTCAGCCTGTGACGAAACACAATGGTCATGGAGATTCGGTGGAGACGGCAAGGCCTTTCGGGATAAGCAAAGCCCAGTTCTGAGTCCTGGCTCTGTTCCCGAAGCACCCGCTGCCCTCTAGCCCCTCGGACCCTCCGTGCTCGTCTGGAATCTATACGACACGCCCAGGGCCGCCCCAGGTAGACCAGCCGCCCCACAGAGCCTCTGGCACGCGATCTCCTGCAGTCGCTGCCACCTGCTGTTTGCCAGCTCGTCAATAAGAAGGAAAAAGGCATCTGAGACACGGAGGCAGAATCCACGTGTTTACAGGAGACACGGGGCTTGGCTCCACGTGGAGACCACGGTGGGCCTCGCCGGGACTGTGGGACCCTGTCCAACAGGGGGACCCCCGGGTGTGATTCCTCCACACACGGCCCTTCTCTGACCCCTTCATCTCACTCAAAAGCGGGCAACTACTCGCTGAGACTCACCGTGGGCCGACCCCAGAGCCCTCACCACCGCTGCTGCCCGGTTCCTGGCGTGCGAGGCTGTGAGGACGTGGTGTCTGTGCTGCCTCCCCACCCGGGCGCGGGGTGCTCCTCCCACCTCCTGCCGCTCAGCACACTCACCCTCCCACCCCTGCTCCCTCGCTGGCACCCCCCCCCCCCAAGCTTGGGTCCCGCGCGTGAAGCGAGTCGTGCGGGGGACTGAGCGTGTGCTGTGTGTCTCCCGCAGGCCGCGGCAGCGCTGATGTACGACGCTGTGCACGTGGTGGCCGTCGCCGCCCACCCGGCTGCCCAGCTGGCCGTCAGCTCCCTGCAGTGCCACCGACACCAGCCCTGGCGCCTGGGACCCAGATTCATGAACCTGATCAGAGAGGCAAGTGCCCGTTCCTCCTGCAGCTCAGCCGGGCCCAGGGTCCGTGGTGGGTGGGCCCTCACCTGCGCCCGGCTCCCGGGGATGTCGCTGATCAAGGGCGTCCAGAACCACCAGGAGGTGTCCCGTGTGATGCCGAGAGGTCCGGGCGCTACCTGATTGAAGCATTCACCCTCCCGCGCCCCACGTGGCCCCAGCAGCCGCTGGCCCTCCACGCTGACAAGCCCCCAAAGTGCTGCTCCGCGCCTGGTGAGTGGCTGTCCATCCCTGAAGGGACCGAGGCTGCCCCCATGCAGCCCATCACCCAGGGGTCCCCTGAGCCTGGGCTTGTGCCGGCCTGAACGGAAGGACCTTTCTGTGTCTCTCACATCGATATTTCTCTCTCCCCTCCCCTCCCTTCCCTTCCCCTCCCTTCCCCTCCCCTCCCTTCCCCTCCCCTCCCTTCCCCTACCTTCCCCTCCCCTCCCCTCCCCTTCCCTCCCCCTTCCCTTCCTTCCCCTCCCCTCCCTTCCCCTCCCCTCCCTTCCCCTTCCCTCCCTTCCGCTCCCCTCCCTTCCCCTCCCCCCTTCCGCTCCCCTCCCTTCCCCTCCCCCCCTTCCGCTCCCCTCCCTTCCCCTCCCCTCCCTTCCCCTCCCCTACCTTCCCCTCCCCTCCCCTCCCCTCCCTCCCCTCCCCTCCCCTCCCTCCCTCCCCTCCCCTCCCCTTCCTTCCCCTTCCCCTTCCCTTCCTTCCCCTCCCCTCCCTTCTGCTCCCCTCCCTTCCCCTCCCTCCCTTCCCCTTCCCTCCCTTCCTCTCTCTCTGAAATCAATGGGAAAAATATCCTGGGTGAGGATTAACCAAAAAAGTAAGAAAGACACTTGTTGAACTGAACCCCGGGAGCTAGAATCTTGCAAACTCTTGACGCCTCTCGGTGACCTAAAAGCTATGTAACTGGTTCCTAATTCCTCTGGACCGAGACAAATCGCCCATCGGGAGTGGGAAATTGTCTCCAAATGCCACGGTAGGAGAGGCCCCTGAGACACGGCACACACGGCAGCGCCTGCCTCGGCTCTGCTGCAGAAGGTGATTTACTGGTTGTTTCGATGGCGTGAAGATGATGCATTTGAATATGTAAACGGGACATTTAAACTCCAACTTTAAAAAGCGAAGAGTAAAAGGTAAAATTCCCCCAAGGCACTTCTGTCTCCTTCGTATTCGACTGGGCTTGTACTTAGTGGGTCAGCGTTGGGTGGCTGCTGAACAGATGGATTCGGGTGAAAAAATGCAGACAGGTCGGCTCTGACGCGACCTCCTGTCCTTGACCGCGGAGCGCGCTGCCCGCGGCCACAGCGGGGACCTGGGCCGGGACGCCTGATCCTCCGTTAATAACAATATTGGATCCGGCCGGGAACTCAGGGAAGCGGCCCCTCTTTGTTGTTGTTGTTGTTTAAAATATATTTTTATTGATTTTTAGAGAGAGAGGCAGGGAGACGGAGAGAGAGATAGAAACATCAATGATGAGAGAGAATCCCGGACCTGCTGCCTCCTGCGCGCCCCCCACTGGGGATCGAGTGGCAACCCGGGCCTGTGCCCCGACCGGGAATCGAACCGTGACCTCCTGGTTCCTAGGTCGAGGCTCAGCCCCTGAGTCCGCGGGCCGGGTGAAGAGGCCCCTCTTGGACGGGCGCCCATGGATGTCTCTCGTTCTGCATCCCTTGCCCAGCACCACACCCGGCCCCTCTGCCTCCCGTCACCCCCTCAGCTCAGCTCCTTCTCACGTTCGGGACGTTTCCCCCTGAAGAAACGGTGGGTTTCTCAGGCCCTTCCCTCGGTTCCCGGGTGGCTCCGGGCAGAGACAGGAGGCCAGCTCCTCCGCGTCCGTGGTCTCCAGGGGTTCCCCGTGGCGCAGGGTCTCCCGTACACTCGGGTGCCAGGACGCCGTCCCCGGGGTCCGCGGTCGGGGGATGAGGCGGCGAAAGGGGTGTCGGCCTCGGCCGTCCTGCCGGGTCCCCTTCACGTCTGTGGATCCAAATAACATCCGTGTTTCTCAGGCAGCGTCCGCGTCCTGCCGGCTCCTCCTCCCTCCAGCTGCGGGCACCCGGCTCCCGTGTGCATGGGGAGCTGCTTTCTATGCCAGTCTGTGGTGTGTGCGCACATACTAGTACATGCGTGTTCCGTGGACTTGGATGGATGTCACTCAGAGACATATGCACACATGTACGTGCACATGTGTGGGTGTATGTGTATTTGAGCGGCTAGATATGCATTTATGTGAGTTTATGTATGTTTCACTCAGCTGTTTGCCTTTCCAATCCATCTGCTTACGTTGTGAGATCTAGCTAGGCTGACTCATGTTTGTCATTTACCCGCCTCACTCATTCTCACTGAAACCGAGCCTGTGCCCCCTTCCTCTGGTCAGCAAAGTTCGCTGGGCACCCAGCGAGGGGCAGGCACTAGTCGAGGTACCAGGGATGCAACCGCGAGCAAAGCAGAGACCCCGCCTCCTGGAAATGACGTCCTAGTGGCGGGACCGGGTAGAAAAGTGAGGAAACGTACATTCCATGATGACAAGGGCTGTCAACAAGCGACGCTCACGGGGGCGGGTGTGCGGGTCCCCGGAGAGAGCGGGCATCGCTGTACCACATAAAGTGGTTCCTCGGCACGTCCCGTAGGAATCGTATGAGCCACATAGAGACTGGGCTCCCCAGTGGCCACATTGAAAAATAAAACCCAGCAGGTGGAATCACTCTTAATAATGCATGTTATTTACCCCCATAGATCAAAATCATGTCACTGTAATGTGTACTTTGTTATGAAGTTATGACTTTATTGTTAGGACAGGCTTCTTAAATCCAGTTTGTATTTTAAACTTTTACACTCACTCTGGCCCAGCCATGTTTCAAGTGCTTGGTGAATCTTGGTGACTAAATAAATAAATATTTGAATAGCGTATCCCATCCGGCCGGCATGGCTCAGTGGTTGAGCACTGACCTATGAACCAGGAGGTCATGGTTCAGTTCCCAATCAGGGCACATGCCCAGGTTATAGGCTCGCTCCCCAGCGTGGGGCGTGCAGGAGGCAGCCGATCAATGATTCTCTCTCATCATTGATGTTTCTATCTATCCCTCTTCCTTCCTCTCTGAAATCCACAAAAATATATTTATGAATAAATAAATAAATAAAATTCCCCCATCCAACCAGGCTAACTAGAGAAAGATATAAATTAAACCCACGTGGGATCCAAAGTTTTATCTTTGTGGACAAGGAACATATTGATCAGCTATGAAGGCCATAATCTGATTAATGCGGCCGAAGTAACAGTTGTTCCAGACTGGGTGCTCTGATGTCCAGGCTGCATCGCTCACATGACCTCCACCCTTCCCCACCCCCTGGGGCTCCGGTGGGTGTTCTCGCCCATGTAGTTGACTTGCAAATTCAGAACCCAATTCGTTACATTTGGGCAAACAGGTCACCCCACGAACCAGCACAGAAGTAAAAGGGTTTATGCACAGCCAGGTGCATAGTCTGAGACAAACCCCAAGGAAGTAACACCCTTACCCAGTGAGCTCGGCATAGCAACAGTTAAAGTCAGCAGATGCCAAAGGATGAAACACAGCCAGCAGATGTAGAGTTGGAAATCAAATATTGGCAAGAAAAGCTATTATATCTTTAAATTATGCAGTGATCCATGCAAGCTGTCATTGCAAGATAATGGTTATAAACAACACACATGATAGTTAAAATAATTATAGACTGAACAGCTGAGCGTGTGGTAAATGCACCACTTCAGCTCCCGGAATAGCTGACCTCCCAGGAGGTTGTGTGGCCTGGAGGTTGTGTTTATCGTTTCCTCCTTTGCTTAATGTGTATTTTCTCCCCGTTGTGATGAAGACTTTAGCCTTGTTTTGAATTAGCTTCGCCGAGAACTGGCCTGAGACTGTGGTGACTGCCAGCGATCACCTTGCTTGGATGGAGGGTGGGTCTCGGTGTGTGTCGCTGGGCCTCACTCTGGGGATGCGAGACGGTCATTGTGCAGGACGTCCACGTACACAACAGCCACAGGACGGGCCGCCGTTAATTAAAAACATGTAAAATAGCCGGGCCAGTGCTGCTCAGTGGTTGAGCGTTGGCCTATGAACCAGGAGGTCATGGTTCCATTCCCAGTCAGGGCACAGGCCCAGGTTGCGGGCTCAGTCCCCAGTGTGGGGTGTGCAGAAGGCAGCCAATCCATGATTCTCTCTCATTGATGTTTCTCTCTCTCTCTCCCTCCCTCCCTCTCTGAAATCAATAATAAAAATACTAGAGGCCTGGTGTATGAAATTCATGCAGGGGAATGGGGTCCCTCAGCCTGGCCCCTGCACCCTCTCCAATCTGGGACCCCGTGGGGGACGTCCAACTCGCAATCCAGGACCACTGGCTCCTAACTGCTTGCCTGCCTGCTGGCCTGATTGCAGCCTAACCACTACCCTGCCAGCCTGATGGCCCCCAGCTGCCCTCCCCTGCCGGCCTGATCACCCCTAACCGCCTCTGCCTCGGCCCCCACCACCGTGGCTTTGTTTAAAAGGAAGTCGGACGTCCAGAAGATGTCTGGTCACCCAGTTTAATTAGCGTATTACCCTTTTATTAGTATAGATATTTAAAAACAAGTAAAATAGTCCTAATCGGTTTGGCTCAATGGATAGAGCATCGGCCCGAGGACCAATTCTGGTCAAGGGCACAGACCTGGGTTGCAGGCTCGATCCCTAGCCCCATCCGGGTGCGAGCAGGAGGCAACCAAGCCATGTGTCTCTCTGACATGGATGTTTCTCTCTCTCCGTCTCTCCCCGTCCCTTCCACTTTCTCTAAATGTCAATGGAAAAATATCCTTGGATGAGGATTAACAACAAAACAAAACAAAAAACAATTTCTCACCACAGTGAACTGCACTGTTAACTCTTTCAGGGCACAGAGCCAAGTGTGGTCAGACTTTTAAGATCCATGAAGTTCTTGCTCTGCTTTCTTTCCGCGTCACCGTTTCCCCCAAGGAGCCTTCATCCCCTGACCCCCCTGTTGGTCATTCCCTGATAGAGTGTCGGCAAAATGAAAACGAGCTCAGTCAGTGAACGCCTCCTCATGAGGACTCGGCAGGTGCTCGAAGGTCCTTCCTTCCATGCGTGTTCACGGCCCGAAGGGGGTTTCTGACCTTGGAAAGCCTTCAAAATTCAAAGGAAATTCCCTTGGCCTTGGGCTGAGGAGGAAGAGCTGATCTTGGGGTGCAAACGAGCTGATCTGACGGCCCCTCCCTCCCACCACGTGGGCACCGTGGCCTTGAGGCGGTGCCGGCACCAGCGCTCGAGCTGACCTTGTGGGTATAAATGTTGTAAGCTTTCTACCCGTTCTTTCGTTGGTTCCATGGTAAATAGAACTTGAAAGTTTACATCTCAGGACAAATAGGAGGAAAGGCAATGTCTCTTAAGGAAGCCTCTTTTTTAAAATCCTTTCTAAACAGTCCACCCCCTTTGCAAGTGAATTTCCTGACCCAGCGTCTGGCAGGCGGGTGGCAGCATTATCAGGCAGTGAGAGTGTCTGGGATTAAAATCTTCGTACAGAGAGTTGAAAAGTAAACACGTTTCTGAGTCAGTAGAGGAGGTGAGTGTGGTCAGTGTCAAATGTTTACATATCTGTACGGTCACTGTCAGCTACTGCAAGGGATTTCGTTTTGAAGGAACAACGGGGACGGTACATGTGATCGCTGTTGACCTAATTTGGAGCCTGGATTACGTTTGCTCCGTGCGATGAGTCCGTGTCTTCTTTGCGTCTGGCCATTTTAGAAATGGAAACGGCGGTTTGCACCAGGCCACACGTCCTGCCACGGATTCAGCTGCCCTCACGTGCTCACATCTACCACAGGGTTTGCCAGTGACACACTTTGAAAATAAAGACAGTAAATGAAGTTCCCTCTGGGGAAGGGGAGCTGAGCTTTGGGCAGGCGTTCTAAATCCATGTTTAGCCTGACAGGGCTCGTGTTTCAGACGTGAGGGGGCAACACACTGACTCTTACATAGGCCCAGCTTACCAACTAAATTATGCAAGTGCCTTTTATTCCTCCTGTTGGCATTATTTAGGTGTGAGTGTTTAACTTATCTTTATTGCTGAAATTATTACAGGTGCCTCCCTTCTCCCCCCATCGACCCTCCTCCCCACTCTCGCCCCCGCCCCCGGCCCTCACCCCACTATTATCTGTGTCCATGGGTTCAGCACATATGCATACAAACAAGGTCTTTGGTTAATCCCCCCCTTCCCTCTGAGATTCGTCCGTCTGTGGCGGGTTTCAATGTCTCTGGGTCTGTTTTGTTCGTCCGTTGATCTTGTTCACTGGATTCCACGTCTGGTGAGCTCATGTGATGCTTGCCTTTCTCTGACTGGCTCGTTTTGCTCACATAACGCTCTCCAGGTCCCTCCTCGCTGTCTCAAAGGGCACGTCTGGCTCGCTCTTGGGAGTGCGGTGTTTGTGCTCAGTGAGGTGGGTGCTGAGGCAGCAAGGCCCGTGCAGGCACCTGCCGGGGATTCGGGCAAATTTCCGAACCAGATGGAGGGAGGGGCGGACAGCGATGCTAGGAGATGTTCACTCAGCATCTTCTCGTCTGGAAGGAGATGCGGCAGCCGGTGAGGTGGACGGGTGCCCCCGGGACCATGGGAGCTGCAACCTGCAGGGGGCGCTGCCCCAGGGACCGAGGGGGGCAGACGGGGCCGTCACCCAGGTGGAACCACACAGTCTCCACCCTGGAGGTCGACCGAGAAGGGCTCGTCTTTCCTCAGCATAATCGCACCCTCAGTGAGACAGCAGCAGGGACTCTACGTTTTTATGGATGATTTTACCCAGAAATCCATGTTCCTTGTCGTGCACTCAGCACGTCCATGCAGGTAGAGCAGCTGGGGAAGAGGGTGGGGAGCAGAGAAGGCCGTGGAGACCACGCTCTGCCCCGGACGTTGGGGAGGCCTTGCTCGGAGGAAGCACGCAGCTGGAGGCTCCGGCGGGGCTGGAACGCACGCAGTGCTCCGTGGAGCGGACACGGGGAAACCCAAACGTACAAACACAGAAAGAACCGGAACGAAGGCACCTTGGGTGGGGCCGGGCCGGGGTCGATTCCCAGAGGCAAGGGAGGCCTTGGAGGTCGGTGTGGCCCCAGAACCATGGCCATGGGGGGGGACCTGTTTCTTTGGGGCACACAGAGGCCCTGAGAGGCTCGGAGACCCCTTTCCTATGGCAGGGCCTCCCCGGGCTCTGGGCTGAGATGTTTCCCTGGGAACCCACCTGCCAGACAGCAGCCGCCACGGCCACGAACGGCCACAAACAGCCACGCCGCCTCGTCTCATCCTTTAATATCAAGTTGTGATGATTCCGTAACACGTGGAATCGTCACTGAACAGTGGTTTCCCACGCGCCTGTTCTAGCCCTAACAGGAGTGAATGTGGGGGTTGCCATTAGCCTCCTACTTATCACATTTTAACAGAAAAAGAGCACAGTTTCCAGCACATCCATGAAGATACTATTGTTCCTAAGAGGCCGTGTCTGCTTAACAGCACACTCTCCTCCCAAAAGCAGAGCCTGTCCTTCGGGCGCCGGCAGCTGGGAACGCCGAGTCAGGAAACAGGACGGAGCCGTCGCGCTTTCGCCTGCTTCCGCCCATTTGGGGAGAATAAGTGCATCCACGCGGTCGTGCTAGCTCGTTGGGCTGAACGCGACTCTCACAAGAGCCTGGAGCTACGTGCTAGTAGCTGCCTCCTTCCTTGACACTCAGATCTAGACTTTCTGTTGGGACAATGAACGTCATCTTGAAAAAGAGCATACAAGTAAGACGTGAACGAAAATGTTTGCTTTTCTCCTTTTGTCTCTTGGTTTCCGTCTCTTGGCCGTCAGACTTGTGTGATGGGAGAAAAGAGGCCGTGCCCAGCGGCCGCCGAGGCTCAGGGGCTGAGCATCGACCTACGAACCAGGAGGTCACCATTCGATTCCCGGCCAGGGCACAGGCCCGGGTTGTGGGCTCGGTCTCCAGTGGGGGGTGCACAGGAGGCGGCCGATCCATGATTCTCTCTCATCACTGATATTTCTATCTCTCTCTCCCTCTCCCTTCCTCTCTGAAATCAACATATATATATATATGAGAGAGAGAGAGAGAGAAGGGGTGACATGCGGTGACTGGAGCCCTAAGTGAAGGGATGAAACGACACACAGACCCGCAGCGACGCCGTGGACCCTCCGAGGAATGGAAGTGGCTCCTGCCTGGCCGGAGGCCCTGCCGTGAGCGGCGCCGTGAGAGTAAACGCTCCGAGTCTGCACGTTCCCGGCCGTCAGCTCCGGACAACGTGCCCAGTGGCTCTCAGCACGGCCCCAGCAAGACACGGTGCCTTCAGGCAAAGCTTCCAGGAAACCCTGCAGAACTAGTGAAGGGAACCCCTCCTTCTAACAGACCTGAGCGCGAGGAGCATGTGAGGAGCATGAAGGAGGCGCCCGAAACGGACTTGGTCCGACCCCAAGGCTACGAGACCCCCACAGGCCGTGTCGGACGGTGCCCGCTCCCAGGCGATGCAGTGAGCCCAGTGCCCGCTCCCAGGAGATGCCGTGAGCCCAGTGCCCGCTCCCAGGCGATGCAGTGAGCCCAGTGCCCACTCCAAGGAGATGCCATGAGCCCAGTGCCCACTCCCAGGAGATGCCGTGAGCCAAGTGCCTGCTCCCAGGCGATGCCGTGAGCCCAGTGCCCACTCCCAGGAGATGCCGTGAGCCCAGTGCCCACTCCCAGGCGATGCTGTGAGCCCAGTGCCCACTCCCAGGAGATGCCGTGAGCCCAGTGCCCACTCCCAGGAGATGCCGTGAGCCAAGTGCCTGCTCCCAGGCGATGCCGTGAGCTGAGGCAGGTCAACCATCGCCCCTGAGAATGAATGGGAGGCGGCCCGTCCAGTTTTCGCTGAAACAGCGCCCCAACCTCAAGCGTGAGTGGGTGTGGACTGAGCTGTGGGGTGCGGACCCGTGCGGTGCTTGTGTGCTGGGGAACCACACGAACCGGGGTTGTGCTGGGGACAGAGTCGCAATCCAGGCGAGTCAGACAGGCAGACGTGGGAGCTGAGGGAGCAGCTGCAGGTTCGGCGCCTGACCTCGCACTGCAGCCCCGCCATGGCCACTCACATGCTATTCGGGTCAGTCAGGAGAAGAACAGCTCATGGTGCACAAAGGGCTCAGTTCTCCCTCATCCTCACTGTGAGCGAACCCCACTTAGACAGGGCCCCCCAACATCACGTCAGGACGAAGTCCCGGGAAGTTGACAGAATGTCCACGTGACATTGGAAGGCCTCAGCCACCCTAAAAAGCACCCTAACCACTCAGTGTCGCCTCACTGAGCTGCACTGTTTCACAGAGAAACGTAAGGGGGGCTCCCCGGGGAGTCCTGGGAGCGGCTCGGGCAACCGTGGGAAGCGGGTCCTGTGGCCTCAGAGACGTGGCGGCTCGCTATGGGCACTGTCAGGCAGTCACTGGGGCGGGCGGTGGGGTTGGCGCCGTTACAGACTGGGGTTGGCCTGTGAGGGGACAGATCCAGGAGCTGTGACACCAGGGAGTGCGAGCTACCGGCTCAGCTCCTGACGCAGCCGCGGCCGTGACCGAGCTGGAGCCGGGACCCGGCGGGTGGCGAGCACTTCGGGGTGACGGTGTCTGGACTTCAGTGTGATGACCACGCCCTCCTCCCGCAGGTCCAGTGGGACGGCCTGACCGGGCGGATCGCCTTCAACAAGACAGACGGCCTGAGGAAGGACTTCGACCTGGACATCCTCCGTCTCGGGGAGGAAGGCACCGAGAAGGTAACCGATAACAGAGCCACAGAAGGAAATGGAAAGCACGGCCCACGCATTCCCACGGCGAGCACAGTCCGGGGTGCGGGTGTCCGGCGTTCCCCAGGCCTCCTGCCTCACAGACGGAAGCTGACACCATTCTCAGGGCACATGGTTAGTAGCAACGCCATGAGCTTGTAGAGCTGCGTGCTCATGTCAGGCTCGCATCACCCGGTGTGGGTGTCCCTGGCCCCGTTCCTCACGGGATTAAAAAGTAAGTTTAGACTGAAGTCAGAGGCTTCCCCAGTTTAGCTTTGGAGGGGTGTCCATCGTGACCCAGAATTCAGTGTTGGCTCACCCCCCAGTGAGGCTGGTGCTGGAGGGACACCGTGAAGGAGACAGTAGCTCCGCAGAGCGAACCAGCTCTGCCTCCTTCATTTTGGGGGGAAATACGCCCAACGTGTATTTTAATGGTGGAATCTGGTTTTAGGGTTAGGTCTGCTGTAATTCTCAATCTCTCAAAGTTTAAAGTTCCATTTTAGTTACTACTTAGGGCAATTTAAATGTAACTATTTAGTTATCCTATCTAATAATAGACAAACATGGTAATTGACCGTATCTTCGCTACGCCTCCCATTGGCTAATCAGCGTGATATGCAAATTAACTGCCAACAAAGATGGCGGCTAATTTGCCTCCTGCAGGCAGGGCGGGACAGTGCCATCCTGCCTGCCCCACCGCCATCTGGGCCTGCTATTTGCGACCCAGGGCGGTGGGCATCCGTGGGCGACCCAACCTGGGGTGGCCGGGTGGTGCAGCAGTGATCAGCCAGCCCGCCCGGCCTCCATCCAGGCATCCCGTGTGAGACCCACCCGGGGCTTCCCATGTGCGACAACCCGAGGTCGCGCCCCAACCTCCAGATCAGCCCTGCTGTGTGTGCGACCCAGGGAGGCGGGGCAGGCACCGAGGGATTGGGCCTGCCATCTGCCACCCCGGGTGGGGGCCTAAGCCAGCAGGTGGTTATCTCCCGAGGGGTCCCAGACTGTGAGAGGGCAGAAGTGGGGCTGAGGGACACCCCCCACACCCCCCTCCCCTGCCAGTGCACAAATTTTTGTGCACCAGGCCTCTAGTCTATATATAAAGAGCCAGGGGCCGTCACATCCGAAACAACCGAATGGACGACCAAACAGGCTGAGTGGGGCGACCAGGCCGGCAGGGGGGCAGTGAGGGGCGATCAAGTCAGCAGGCAGAGGTGGTTAGGGGTGATCAAGCTGGAAGGGGGACCCCCTCCCTCCCCCCACCCCCCCCCTCTCCTCATCCCCCTCCATCCCTCCCTCCCCCTCCCCCTCTCCCCCTCTCCCTCTCTCGTCTGCTCTCTGTCTGTTCACATCCATGGCCTCTAGTGCCTAGACCAGGGCCTGGAAGGTGGGCTGGTCACCAAGTACCTGTTGGAAGAAGAGAATTCTTCACTTAAAAGTAATAAGTTCAGCCCGGCCGGGGCTCAGGGGCTGAGCATCGACCTGTGAACCAGGAGGTCAGGGTTCGATTCCTGCTCAGGGCTCATCCCGGGTTGCGGGCTCATCCCCAGTGGGGGGTGCAGGAGGCAGCTGATGGATCCATGGGTCTCTCTCCTCCGGATGTTTCTCTCCCTCCCTCCCTCTCTGGAACCAATAAAAACATGTTGATAATAATAGTAACAACACATTTAATAAATAAAAATGAAAAGGCCACCCGGCCTCCCCCCAGAGGCACAGGCTTCCCTGTCCGGTCGCTGCTTGCCTGTCCATGCATCCGTCTGTCTGTCCGTCTGTCTGTCTGTCTGTCTGTCCGTCTGTCCGTGGTCTCGCTTTCCTGCGTCAGCAGCTCCCGAGTTGCCTGTGCTGTTGCTGTGGAGCTCGGGGCCGGGTTGAGGGGCCCCTCCCCCGCCGAGGGCCCGGGCTCAGCCTCCCCGTGTCCCTGCAGATCGGAGCCTGGAGCCCCCGCCGTGGCCTCCGCCTGCCAGACACGAGCAGAGAGCCGGCTCCCCGCCCCAGCGCTGCGCTGGCCAACCGCACGCTCATCGTCACCACCATCCTGGTGAGGGGCTCCCTGTGTCCCCTCCCACCCAGACCCCCACCTCCAACGGCTCCCTGTGACCATCCGGGCCTCCCCAGACCCCCACCTCCAGGGGCTCCCCTGTGTCCACCATGCCAGCAGCTCTGTCTGCAGATCTAGGGTTTGTCTGTTTGTTAATATATTTTATTGATGTCAGAGAGGAAAGGAGAGGAGAGGAGAGAGAAGCATCAGTGATGAGAATCATGGATCCTGCCTCCTGCCTGCCCCCCACCGGGGATGGAGCCTGCACCCCGGGCCTGTGCCCTCACGGGATCAAACCCAGACCTCCTGGTTCACAGGTCGACACTTAACCACTGAGCAACCTGGCCGGCCCAGATGTCTCATTTTGACGGGGACACTGAGGGCACATGGGTTCCTGTGTGGGAGGAACTACCAGCTGCCCCGCCCACATCGCCCCCTGCCCCCCGCCGCCCAGTGGGCCATGCTCTCTGGCTGCCAATTGGCTTCAACCAGAGAGACTTTGACCAGATGCCAGGGGAGGGGAAGCCATGTAAGAGCAGTTTCCCTGCCTCTGGTTTTATCAGAAATCTGTCCTCCACCGGCTCTGCCCCTCCATGATCCAGCCTCCAGGCCCCACCCACCGAGACCCCAGGTCCCACACCTGGGTGATCCAGCCTCCAGATCCCACCCACCAGGACCCCAGGCCCCTCCCCTCCATGATCCAGCCTCCAGGCCCCGCCCACCAGGACCCCAGGCCCCTCCCCTCCATGATCCAGCCTCCAGGCCCCGCCCACCAGGACTCCAGGCCCCTCCCCTCCATGATCCAGACTCCAGGCCCCGCCCACCTGGACCCCAGGCCCAGGCTTGCCCCGCCCCTCAGCCTGAGTGGCACCACCTCCTGGTAAAGCGGGTCCCAGGGGTGGCACCCTCTCTCCCCTGCATCCTGGGCCCCCCCTGCCCACTCCTAGGTAAGTAGCCCTTATTTTCACTCCTCAAAGCCCAGGTGAGGGCACCTCCCGCTTCCTGTTGGAGCGCCGACCGCACACCTGTCCAGCCGTTGTACCTGCCAGGTGCCCCCCACTTCCCAGCCCCCCACCCCCCATCCCAGCCCTGACCCCCGGGATACGGGGCAGGAGCCACCACATCTAGAATCGTCACCTTCGGTCATTCCTGCTCATTGGATTCAGTCCCTCATGTCAGACTGTTTATTTCTGAAGCCGCTGACTTGTGAGGCTTGTTCGTCCAAAATGGAGCGGACAGTCTCGCTGTGGCTGCGACTTTTCTCTCCGCTGCCTCCGGGCACAGAGTTCTGTGTCTGTCAGGGTTCAAGGGTGGACCTCAGTGGGGCCCACGCAGCTGGGAAATAACAGGACACGCCGGTAGCAGAGGAACTAATAGGAACTAATAGACATTTATAAAATAAAATGAAACTTTGATCAGCCAAGTGAGAATTCAGGTTTCAATCATTAAGAAAAGGCCCATTATTCGTAGGAGAGGGGCTTTGTCGTTGAAGCAAGGGATTGGCAGATGTGTGATTTCAGGTGAGTCGATGAAGAAAATGAAGCTGGTGATTTAAAAAAACAGAAAGGCTCTGAGTAAGATGCCCTGAAGGAAGCCAAGCAAATACCCAGAGGATGAGGGCGACACTGAGGTGGAACTGAGCCGAGAGGAGTCAGAACAGCCGGGAAGTTTGAAGCAGAGATTTCTCAGCCGATTTAGACTCACCTGTGGGCTGGGCAGCTCTTACATGAAAGCCAGGAGGGCGGGCGGGTCGCGCCCAGGAAGCCGGGTGTGGGTACAGTCTGCCCCACGGCCCCTGCCCGACCCCAGGGGACGTGACCACTCAGGCCACCTCACACCTCTGTCTCAAATGTCACGTAAAGAGAGAGGAGGGAGCACGCCCGGCGGGGCTCCGGGGCTGAGCGTCGGCCTGTGAGCCAGGAGGTCAGGGTTGGATTCCGGGTCAGGGCACAGGCCCGGGGTGCAGGCTCCATCCCCTGTGGAGGGCGTGCAGGAGGCGGCCGGTCCATGATTCTCTCTCATCATCAATGTTTCTCTCTCCCTCCCCCTCTCCCTTCCCCTCTGAAATAATAAAGGTATCTATAAAAATAAAATAAATAAAGAGCCGAGGGAGAGACGTTATACGGGAGGGTACGGGGAGAAGGCTCAGCGGAGGCGGGAGGTGGGTGGTGGGTGCCGGCCGCCCTGTCTCCGAGTCACTGTGAGACACTGGCAGCTGGCGGGGATGGTGCTGGGCGGGACTCTGCCTCCTGTGACAGGCGCCCCGCCCGGTCTGTTCTGCAGGAGGAGCCCTACGTGATGTACAGGAAGTCGGACAAGCCCCTGTTCGGAAACGACAGGTTCGAAGGGTACTGCCTAGACCTTCTGAAGGAGCTGTCCGCCATGTTGGGCTTCATTTACGATGTCAGACTCGTCCCTGACGGCAGATACGGAGCCCAGGACGACCAGGGCGAGTGGAATGGGATGGTCCGGGAGCTGATGGACCATGTAAGCACACCCCCCTCGGTGCGGACGCCAGGAAAGCGCAGTGAGAAGTGAAAGGAGGGAGATTCTGAGTCAGGGTCAGAAGAAACAGGTCACTCTTTTATCATAGAAACTAGAGGCCCGGTGCACAAAAATTTGTGCACTCAGGGGGTCCCTCAGCACGGCCTGTGCCTTCTCACATTCTGGGACCCCTCAGGGGATGTCCACCTGCTGGCTTAGGCCTGCTCCCCGGGGGATTGGGCCTAAGATGGCAATCAGACATCCCTCTGGCAGCCCGGCAGCCCTCAGGGGATGTACACTTGCCAGCGGGGAGCAGACCTAAACTGCAGTCGGGCATCCTTAGCGCTGCTGGGGAGGTGAGAGAGGCTCCCACCACCACTACTGTGCTGGCAGTTGTCAGCCTGGCTTGTGGCTGAGCAGAGCTCCCTGCTGTGAGAGCGCCCTGACCACCAGCGGACAGCTCCTGCATTGAGCATCTGCCCCCTGGTGGTCAGTGTGTGTCATAGTGACCAGTCATTTCCAGTCACTCTGCTGTTAGGGTCAGTTTGCATATTGCCCTTTTACTATATAGGATAGAGGCACAGGTGGGGGCCAGCTGGTTTGCCCTGAAGGGTGTCCCAGATCAGGGTAGGGGTCCCGCTTGGGTGCCTGGCCAGCCTGGATAAGGAGATGATGGCTGTTTGCAGCTGGTCACACCCCCTTCAGGGTGGGGGTCCCCACTGGGGTGCCTGGCCAGTCTGGGTGAGGGGCTGAGGGTTTTCAGGCTGGCCAAGCCCGCTGGCGACAGAAGCTCCCAGCCTTTCCTTTTTATCTTTTTTTTTATTCTGGGATTTATTTACCTTCTATAATTGAAACTTTGTAGCCTTGAGAGGAGCTCGGAGCCAGCCAGGGCGGGCGGGAGGGAAGCCTCCTGCTCGCTCCAGCTCTGTGGCCACGACCGGCTGAAAGTAGGTATCTGGAGTGTATTTATCTTCTATAATTGAAACTTTGTTGCTTTGTGTGGAGCTCAGAGCCGCCACAGCAAGTGGGAAGCTTGGCTTCCTCCATCATTGGGGCAACCAAGCCTCCTGCTTGCTCCAGCTCCGTGGCTGCAGGCCGCCATCTTGGTTGGGTTAATTTGCATATAGTCGCTCTGATTGGCTGGTGGGTGTGGCTTAAGGCATAGCGAAAGTACGATCAATTACCATGTTTGTCTATTATTAGATAGGATGGTTTTAAAAGTAAAAGTAGGAGAAAACCTGGGAATGGTGTTTGCTTCTTTGGAGGCAGGCGAGGATGAGGATGGAAGGCGGAGTGTCTGGGCTGCCCTTCGCCTGGAGAGCAAACCTGGTGACTCTTACATTCAATTAAGAGTTCTGATGTCCGCAGCTCAGAGTCAAGCCTCGTCTTGTCAACGGATCTTAGGCCCAGGCTGCTCATTCTGTGCCTTTCCCACGTGCTCTTTGTACTTTTATTTTTTCTTAAATATATTTTTATTGATTTCAGAGAGGAAGGGAGAGGGAGGCAGAGAGAGAAACATCAATGATGAGAGAGACTCATCCATCGGCTGCCTCCTGCACACCCCCTCCTGGGGGTCGAGCTCGCAATCCGGGCCTGTGACCTCCTGGTTCATAGGCTGATGTTCAATCACTGAACCACACCAGCCAGACACATGCTGTTTTTAAAGACATCATTCTGCAGCTTTTCTGCTTGTTCAGTTCCAGAATGTATGTGTGTCTGGGTCTGTCTGCCTGTCTGCCTGTGTGTACGTCCTACCTTCTGGTTTCTGTTTCCTAAAAGAATACTCTTTCGTAACCACAACCGCGTGAACCAGTGGTTCTCAACCTTCCTGATGCCGCGGCCCTTTAATACAGTTCCTCATGCTGTGGTGACCCCCAATTTCATTGTTACAAATGGAACATAATTAAAGCATAGTGATTAATCACAAAGACAATATTTAATTATATATGTGTTTTCCGATGGTCTTAGGTGACCCCTGTGAAAGGGTCATTTGACCCCCAAAGGGGTCGCGACCCACAGGTTGAGAACCACTGGCGTGAGCCGTCCCATGGTATCGCAGAGCCGGTGGTCACGGAATAAGGGTCGGTGGCCCTGGGGGAGGCCGCGCACCTGCCCGGAGGCTGGGCCCACGGCGGTGACCTGGGACTTGCCGTTGCAGAGGGCGGACCTGGCCGTGGCCCCGCTCACCATCACCTATGTGCGCGAGACGGTCATCGACTTCTCCAAGCCCTTCATGACCCTAGGCATCGGCATCCTCTACCGCAAGCCCCGCGGCACCAGCCCCAGCGTCTTCTCCTTCCTCCGCCCGCTGGCGCCCGACGTCTGGGTGTGGGTGCTCCTCTCCTGCCTGGGCGTCAGCTGCGTGCTCTTCGTGGTTGCCAGGTGAGTCCGAATTCCGAGCCACCGCCGCCGCCCGGGTGGGCTCCGGTGGCCTGTGGGCTCCGGGGCTGGACACGGTGATGGACGTGAAAGGGGTGTTTCAGGGGCTTTCCCGTTTCTGCCTCGTGGTCTGTTCTGTCAGGTTCTCCCTCGTCAAAGCCACTCTGTGAGCGAACGCCGTCGATGCTTCGTGACGGGCCTTTTAAAAGACAAGAGGTCTGCTCATGCAGAGGCCCCGACACAAGGGCAGAGGGTGCCGACGGCACAGATACGCCGTTTGCTAACGGAGTTCCGTGCAGCTCACGAGATCCCGGGGGAGCGAGAGCCTGTGCTCCGTCCCTTCTCCGCTGGCGTCTTTCGTCAGCATCACGCTCCCCGGTCCCTCCCTGCTGTTGCGAAGGGCAGGCGTTCTTCCTTTTTCACCGCAGCGTAGGGTTGCACTGTGTAGATGGACACGGTTTGGTAAACAGAAACAGATCCAGAGACAGAGAAGCATCAAACAGAACGTCAAACCTCAGAGGGAAGGCAGGCAGGGGAGGGTGGGGGTTGGGGGGCGGGTCAGAGATCAACCAAAGGACTTGTATGTGTGCACATGAGCATAACCAATGGACACAGACACTAGGGGGTGAGGGCATGTGCTGGGGAGGGGGGGGAGCAGCCAGAGAGAGGTCAGTGTGAGAAAGAGGAGGCATATGTAATACTTTCAACAATAAAGACGTGAAATTAAAGGAAAAAAAGAAGTTATGTGCTGGGCGGGGAGGAGTATCCACCATGACCTGCTCAGTTAGGGGTGCTGGTCAGTCACCAAGAGGTGGTTCCCATAGAACCCCTTTGGGTCCGCATGCACCTTGGCCAGGAGGGCGGATCTTTACCTGTTCATTGGGGCTGTTGTTTTATAGCCTGTGTGTCTTTGGAGCAGAAGTCTTGTATCAGATCCGTGTTTTGCACAGATTTTCTCCCAGGCTGTGGCTTGTCTTTTTATTCTTTGAGCAAATTATTCTGCAGTATTTTTTAAGTTTATAAAGCCTACGTGATTATTTTACTTCTTATTAAACTTCATGTACACAACTAAAATTTTTTTAAAAAGACGGTAAGAAAATAACTTTATATCCATCTAATGTTATCAGTATTTCAGGCAAGATAGTTATGCTCACTTTTCCCTGGGATTCTGTTACAACCAAAGCAGTGGCTCTGCCGATAAATCGAAAATGTTTCAACAGGAGCGTTTTTCCTGCCCGTAGACTTGAGCCCTGGGATAGTCCGGTGGGCAAGGCAGAGAGAAGTTAGCGAGGAGCTGTTGTAGCAAATAGAAACACGGGAATAAAACCAGACCATGACATCCTCAGGAATAAAGACAAATCCTTTCAAATGTTTGTAAAATTTATTTTTGCAAAAACATTAGAGATGAGAGAATCCTGGAAATAACTCTGGAAGGAAGCATGACTGGCAGTCAGATCTGGAGGCCTGAGGTGCGTGCTGTTGCTGATGACTGAGAGGCTGTGTCCTGAGGCAACCCTGAACCTCCATTCCGCCCACACAGTTCCTCACGGGCCTGTGCCTCTAGGATTATGTTTCCTAAATACCTTTGGTGCTGAATTTAAAACAGCGACTTCCTCCTCCCGCTACGTCAGCAGCTGCTGTCCCTGGAGAAACCGTGCAAACAACTGCTTTGTCTCCCACCCGCTTCCCGTCTCTCCCATCCTCCGCAGAAGCCGGTGGGCTTGTTCCCTGATCAGTTCTTGCCCACCCCCCGCCCCCCCGGAATGTGTAAGAGAAGGTTTCTTCTCGCTCGTCTCTGCCGCTGTGCACGGCCGGGTTTGATGAATGCCAGGGGCTGTTCCCCTAGAGAATGACAGAGAAGGTGAGAAAACTCACCAGGCGGGCAAGGTCTGAGGTGCACGAAGCAGACAGTCACCCTGACGAGGGGTGTTTACACCCCCAACAGGAAATGAGTCTTCTCCATGCCTATCACAGCGTGCCCTTCCCAAACCCAGACTGGTTCCGCATTTCGGGTGAATATTAAACTACTTTTAAATAGTGACCAAAGCTCTCCTCCCATAGGTCTTACCTCAGAAGATCACATGTTGACAAAATATATAGTAATATATAGTAATATTTATTGCTGGGAGTCGATCCATCCTTGCTGTTTCAAGGGACCTGGCATATATGGCATACTGTTCTTAATATGTTTGCTCACCTTCTTGGCACTATGTGTTTTAACCAAGGTCACCTCTCTGAGAAAGGTTGTTTCCCCAGGTAGGGATTTTCCCCTGAAGTTAGGGAGGGAATAAAACCCCTTAACTAAGTGCCAGGCGGGTAATTAATCACTTTAACTACGAACAATCATGCTTAAGCTACATAATCTTTACTCCCTGGAATGGAGATAAGAAACGCCCTAACCTTTGGAATAGAGATTGATAGGATTGGAATCGACTGGTATAAATACAGATGTAACAAGACAACAGGAGACAGAACCTACACAGAACCTAGACACAGAAACCTACACAGAACCTAGACACAGAACCTACACAGAACCTAGAGACAGAAGAACTTCGCTGGAGAGAACATGGCAAAAGATCCTGGACAGAAACTGGCCACCGAACCTAGAGACAGAACCTAGCGAGAGAACATGGCAAAAGATCCTGGACAGAAACTGGCCACACAACCTAGAGAACAGAACCAGGCGAGAGAACATGGCTGAAGAACCTAGAGACAGAACCTGGCTACAGAACCTGGATAGAACATGGCAAGAGAACCTGATTAGAACCTGGACAGAACCTGGCTGGAGAACCTAGCGAGGGAACATGGCTATAGAACCTGGCTAGAGAACCCAACCATGCTGATCAACTGAACACTGCCTCTGTGTCATTCCTTCTTCGCTGACTCTGTCCACACCTTTGGGGACCCCTGGACCTGCTGGGGTTGGACCCCAGCAATTTATGGTTTAACTAGGGGCCCGGTGCATGAAATTTGTGCACTCGAGGGGGTCCCTCAGCCCGGCCTGCGCCCTCTCACAGTCCAGGAGCCCTCGGGGGATGTCCGACTGACAGCTTAGGCAGGGAGCGGGACTAAGCCAGCAGTCAGACATCCCTAGCACTGCCGCGGAGGCAGGAGAGAGTCCCACCACCACTGCTGCGCTCGCCAGCCATGAGCCCAGCTTCTGGCTGAGCAGCGCTCCCCCTATGGGTATGCACTGGCCACCAGGGGGCAGCTCCTGCATTGAGCGTCTGCCCCCTGGTGGTCAGTGTGCGTCATAGGGATCGGTTGTTCTGCCGTTCGTCGGTTTGCATATTAGCCTTTTATTATATAGAATACAGTAAATCACTGGTTCTCGGTGGGGAGAGGTTTTGTCTCCTAGAGAATCAGCTGACAACGTTCTGGAAACATTGTCTGGTTGTTACAACAGGGGTGCAGGTGGGACTGGCCCCTGGTAGGTGGGGTCCAGAGATGCTGCTAAATATTCCATAATACCTGGGCAGTGCCCACCACCAGGCTGAGCGGCCACGCCGTGAGTAATTAGAGATGTTTGGATATCAAGTTTTGTTTTTGTTTTAAATGTTTTTATTGATCTCAGAGAGAGAGAGACATCAATGATGAGCGAGAGTCATTAATCAGCTGCCTCCTGCACACTCCCCACTGGGGATCGAACCCGCAACCCAAGCATGTGCCCTGACCGGGAATCAAACCCTGGCCTCCTGGTTCCTGGCTGACGCTCAGCCCCTGAGCCCTGCCAGCCAGGCTGGATAACAAGTTTTCAGTGACAAGTCGCTCATCTTTGGAGGCGCACGTCTCAGTGTTGAATTCTGAATGAATCCGTGCGGCCCTAGAGTCTAAGGCCATGTGCCTCCAACGGTGAACAAGACACGTTGGCTCTACCCCAGGCCCCAGGCTGTCAGAGATGCCAGGGACGGCCTGGCCATCCACATGGCAGAGAGGTGAGCCCACTCTGCGCGGCTCCGCTCTGTCCTGGAGGCAACGCCCACGGTGTGAGGAAGTCGTGTGTTGGTCACGTGACTTGGTCCCAGCTGGTGGGAGAAGACTCGTCAGCAGGATTCCCGGGCACACGGGCAGGTGCCCTGTTCCACTAGACCTTCACGCGCCCTCACACTGCCTGATGTTTGTCATCAGATCATGTCAAAGTGGTGGAAAATGCAGTTTCCCTCCTCATTTTCCCCATTTCTCTATCGGCCCTTGGTGACCCAGGTCCCCATATTTTCCAGCTTCGTTCTATTTCTATTAAGAAAGCAGCTTCCTCCCCCAATGGATACCATCCACCCAACCGTCTCGCTCACAGATAGCCCATTGCACACCAGCTCTACTGTGCTTATCTCTCTCCTGGTCACACTCATCACTGTCTCCTGGTCACACTCATCACTGTCTGTCTCCTGGTCACACTCATCACTGTCTGTCTCTTGGTCACACTCATCACTGTTTCCTGGTCACACTCATCGCTGTCTGTCTCCTGGTCACACTCATCACTGTCTGTCTCTTGGTCACACTCATCACTGTTTCCTGGTCACACTCATCACTGTCTGTCTCCTGGTCACACTCATCACTGTCTGTCTCCTGGTCACACTCATCGCTGTCTCCTGGTCACACTCATCACTGTTTCCTGATCACACTCATCACCGTCTGTCTTCTGGTCACACTCATCGCTGTCTGTCTCTTGGTCACACTCATCACTGTTTCCTGGTCACACTCATCGCTGTCTGTCTCCTGGTCACACTCATCACTGTCTGTCTCCTGGTCACACTCATCGCTGTCTGTCTCCTGGTCACACTCATCACTGTTTCCTGATCACACTCATCACCGTCTGTCTTCTGGTCACACTCATCGCTGTCTGTCTCCTGGTCACACTCATCACTGTCTCCTGGTCACACTCATCGCTGTCTGTCTTCTGGTCACACTCATCACTGTCTCCTGGTCACACTCATCACTGTCTGTCTTCTGGTCACACTCATCGCTGTCTCCTCTCTGGTCATGGGGAGTGAGGTGTGGGCATCAGTGCAGACTTAGACAGTGGTTGCTGGACCCAGAGGGTGGCCCCTGCCCTGGCAGGTGTTCTGTCTGGTGTCTGCGCTCAGCTGCGCCCCCTTCTCCACAGCCCTGACCCCACCCCTGACCCCACCCCTGACCCCAGCCCTGCTTCTCCCCAGGAGCGGCTGAGGCCTGAACTCGATGGCTCCGCCCCAGGAGGCTCAGGGGTGAGATGGCTCCTGTCAGCTCCTCAGCCGTTTGCATTCAGTTGGTGACGGAGAACGAAACAGTGAATCTTATCCTCGTCCTCTCCAGGGAGGCGTGTGGTGTGGTTTTGAATAAATCTACGTCCTTCTAAAGAGGAAGGATAGGGCTGGCCGCTGCTTTTAGGTTAGCGCGCTCCTGGAGAGCTGCCTACGGGGCCCTGGCCGAGCTGAGCTGCGTGTGTGACGTCACGCATCAGCAGCACAAGCTAAAGGTAATGACACAAGCCCCCGTCACCCTGGCTGTCACCGGTGGGCACATCGGGGTTTTGGTTTTGTGGCTGACATTATTTCTTACTATTTTTTGAGAAATATTTAACCTGAGAAATCATGTCTACTATCATGAACAATTTAAATAGATCAACAATCCAGATGTAATGTCTGCTTATATTTTATGATATGTTTGTCCTTCTTAAATATAAACTTTTTTTTTAAGTTCGTATCTGGCCAAAAAAAAAATATCAAGAAACCCTTTGAGGTAATGCCAAGGTGATTGCACAAACCCGACATTTCTTCCTCCTAGGCTGGCCGGCGGGGCTCAGTGGCTGAGCGTCGACCTAGGAGCCAGGAGGTCACGGTTCGATTCCCAGTCAGGGCACAGGCCCAGGTTGCGGGCTCGATCCCCAGTGTGGGGTGTGCAGGAGGCAGCCGGTCCATGGTTCTCTCTCATCATTAATGTTTCTCTCTCTCCCCCTTCTCTCTTCCTCTCTGAAATCAATAAAAACATATTTTTTTAAAAAGAAAAAGAAAATTACATTAGTTATTCAGTTATAAGAGTAAAGTACCAAATCCTGAGGCAAGACCCGGCTGGATTCAGAGAGGGGAGTGGTGGGCTCGCCCTCGGAGCTTGGGCGGGGCATGCCGGTCCCAGGGCCAGCTGCCGGCTTCGCGGTCTGATTAGAAAAACTCCTGCTGCTGGACGCACAGCCTGCTCCTGGATTGCGATTAATATTTTTAAATTACGGCACAGGCGGCCGTGGTGTTGTCTGAGTAACGGCGTCTTTATTCGCCTTTGCTTCCATTAGCAGGTTCATTAACACGGTGTTCACTTCTTCACTCAGCCAACTGCCTGGTTAGAAGAGTGTGTAAATTCAAAACGTAATTATGCTGCTGAAACTAATTAAAATGTATCGCCCGCCATGGTGGCTCTGAGCCGCGTGGGACCACTCCAGGCGCAGCGCGGGGAAGGCGCAGGGAGGGTGGTGCCATTCTGCGGGGTAACCCCTGAGGCTTCCCTGTCACCCAGGACCTGGGGAGCAGACGCCGTGCTTTCCAAAGGGTCTGGGGCTTCAAGGACTCCCATCTTGAGGAGGGGCGCCTGCCGGCTCCCTGTGCTTGAATCCTTGTGCCCTGCCTGTGGCTGCCGGTAATGGATTCACTGAAACCCTGCGCTCCCAGGGCCCCACCCATGGAGGCTGAGCTCCTGGCTGGGGCCCCCATGTGCCCCCCTCGGTGAGATGGCCTTTCAGGGCCCCTTTTCACGTTTCAGGGGTGCCCTGGCCCAAGGCAGAACCCCCTAGCCCCCCACCCCCCGCTAAGAACGGCCACATTTTTGATCACTGTCCCGTCACTTCGTGCAGCACCTGCTAATGTCTCCAGAAAATACGTGCCTCTTGGCGAGATAACCCCCAAAACAACCATCAAGCAGGACTTCCTTTGGGCCGTAGCAGTCAGACAGGTTTAAAAAATCAAGGAAAACCTGTGACGTTCCCCAGGTTTTTATGGTGACATTTCAGAAATACCTAGATTCCCCCTTCCCTGCAGATGAGGAAACTGAGGCCGGAGATGTGAAGTGACGTGTGCAGAGTCAGCTTCCTCATGGGGGTTGGCGATCAGTGACTAAGCCCTTCGTGCTGGAAACAGTTACATTAGCAACAGTTACATTAGCAACAGTTACATTAGCAACATTAGCAACAGTTACAATAGCAACAGTTACAATAGCAACATTAGCAACAGTTACAATAGAAACAGTTACATTAGAAACAGTTACAATAGAAACAGTTACAATAGAAACAGTTACATTAGAAACAGTTACAATAGGAACAGTTACATTAGAAACAGTTACATTAGAAACAGTTACATTAGCAACAGTTACATTAGAAACAGTTACAATAGAAACAGTTACAATAGAAACAGTTACATTAGAAACAGTTACAATAGAAACAGTTACATTAGAAACAGTTACATTAGAAACAGTTACATTAGAAACAGTTACAATAGAAACAGTTACAATAGCAACAGTTACATTAGAAACAGTTACATTAGAAACAGTTACAATAGAAACAGTTACATTAGCAACATTAGCAACAGTTACATTAGAAACAGTTACATTAGCAACAGTCACAATAGAAACAGTTACAATAGAAACAGTTACAATAGAAACAGTTACATTAGAAACAGTTACATTAGCAACAGTTACATTAGAAACAGTTACAATAGAAACAGTTACAATAGAAACAGTTACAATAGAAACAGTTACATTAGAAACAGTTACATTAGCAACAGTTACATTAGAAACAGTTACAATAGAAACAGTTACAATAGAAACAGTTACAATAGAAACAGTTACATTAGAAACAGTTACATTAGCAACAGTTACATTAGAAACAGTTACAATAGAAACAGTTACATTAGAAACAGTTACAATAGAAACAGTTACATTAGAAAGTTCAATAGAAAAAGTTACATTAGAAACAGTTACAATAGAAACAGTTACAATAGAAACAGTTACAATAGAAACAGTTACATTAGAAACAGTTACATTAGCAACAGTTACAATAGAAACAGTTACAATAGAAAGTTACAATAGAAACAGTTACATTAGAAAGTTCAATAGAAACAGTTACATTAGCAACAGTCACAATAGAAACAGTTACATTAGAAACAGTTACATTAGCAACAGTTACATTAGAAACAGTTACATTAGAAACAGTTACAATAGAAAGTTACAATAGAAACAGTTACATTAGAAACAGTTACATTAGAAACAGTTACAATAGAAACAGTTACAATAGAAACAGTTACAATAGAAACAGTTACAATAGAAACAGTTACAATAGAAACAGTTACAATAGAAAGTTACAATAGAAACAGTTACATTAGAAACAGTTACATTAGAAACAGTTACAATAGAAACAGTTACATTAGAAACAGTTACAATAGAAACAGTTACATTAAAAACAGTTACAATAGAAACAGTTACAATAGAAACAGTTACAGTAGAAAGTTACAATAGAAACAGTTACAATAGAAACAGTTACAATAGAAACATTACATTAGAAACAGTTACAATAGAAACAGTTACAATAGAAACAGTTACATTAGAAACAGTTACAATAGAAACAGTTACATTAGAAACAGTTACATTAGAAACAGTTACATTAGAAACAGTTACATTAGAAACAGTTACAATAGAAACAGTTACAATAGAAACAGTTACATTAGAAACAGTTACAATAGAAACAGTTACATTAGAAACAGTTACAATAGAAACAGTTACATTAGAAACAGTTACAATAGAAACAGTTACATTAAAAACAGTTACAATAGAAACAGTTACAATAGAAACAGTTACAGTAGAAAGTTACAATAGAAACAGTTACAATAGAAACAGTTACAATAGAAACAGTTACACTAGAAACATTACATTAGAAACAGTTACAATAGAAACAGTTACATTAGAAACAGTTACAATAGAAACAGTTACATTAGAAACAGTTACATTAGAAACAGTTACATTAGAAACAGTTACAATAGAAACAGTTACAATAGAAACAGTTACATTAGAAACAGTTACAATAGAAACAGTTACATTAGAAACAGTTACAATAGAAACAGTTACATTAGAAACAGTTACATTAGAAACAGTTACAATAGAAACAGTTACATTAGCAACAGTTACAATAGAAACAGTTACATTAGCAACAGTTACAATAGAAACAGTTACAATAGAAACGGTTACAATAGAAACAGTTACATTAGAAACAGTTACAATAGCAACAGCATAGGAGGAGGCTCTGAGCCACACACCATGGGAGCTGGGACTAAGGACCCCTGTGAGGTGGGGGGTGGGTGCAGAAAGTTTAAACGTTGCCTCTCCGGTTAAGGGTGTGAGTGTTTCCATGACTACCCACAAACAGGGAATACAGCCCAGACCCAGACCTGCCTGTTGTTGGCAACTTGAGTTCCACCTCGCAGCCCCTCGGTTGCCCTAAACTTGCTAGACCACGTGGGTCCCTTTTAAGCTTCTGTCCACGGACGCCCGGGAGGCAGGTCTCTGGTCCTCATGTCTCCCACACACACGGCGTCTAAACATTGTAGTTGGCGCGACCAGGTGTGTGGTAGCTTCGCTACTCGGTGGGGTAAATTCTTGGGATGAGTGAACCTTTCTTTAAATAAAATTTTTAAAATATTTTTATTGATTTAAGAAAGGAAAGGAGAGGGAGAGAGAGAAACATCAATGATGAGAGAGAATCATGAATCAGCTGCCTCCTGCACGCCCCACCCTGGGGATCCAGCCTGCAACCCGGGCCTGTGCCCTGACCGGGAATCAAACCCTGACCTCCTGGTTCATAGGTCGGCTCAGGGGTGGGCAAACTTTTTGATTCGAGGGCCACAGTGGGTTCTTAAACTGGACCAGAGGGCCGGAACAAAAGCATGGATGGAGTGTTTGTGTGAACTAATATAAATTCAAAGTAAACATCATTACATAAAAGGGTACGGTCTTTTTTTTTTTTTTTTAGTTTTATTCATTTCAAATGGGCCGGATCTGACCCGCGGGCTGTAGTTTGCCCACGGCTGGCTCAGCTGCTGAGCCAGTTTGGTAAATAGAGTGTCTGAAGGCTGCTCCGCAGTTGCCCCCAGAGCTGTGGCCGCTGTTGGGGTGAGGCCGCTGTTGGGGTGAGGCCGCTGTTGGGGTGAGGCCGCTGTTGGGGTGAGGCCGCTGTTGGGGTGAGGCTGTCGTCACTCACTAGCTGTTGGGGTTTGCGCCTCCTCGGGCAGGTCTTGTTTCCCCGTCGCTGACGCCGACTCTGTTAACTTCACAGGTTCACGCCCTACGAGTGGTACAACCCCCACCCGTGCAGCCCTGACCCGGACGTGGTGGAGAACAGCTTCACTTTGCTGAACAGCGTCTGGTTTGGAGTTGGAGCCCTCATGCAGCAAGGTACTCGCTGCCCGCCCCCCACACCCCCACAGTCCGTGGGCGTCCATGCAGGTAAACCCCCCAAGACGCCCCCACACCCCCACAGTCCGTGGGCGTCCATGCAGGTAAACCCCCCCCGAGACACCCCCACACCCCCACAGTCCGTGAGCGTCCATGCAGGTAAACCCCCCCGAGACGCCCCCACGCATCGACAGTCTGTGGGCATCCATGCAGGTAAACCCCCCAAGACGCCCCCACGCACCCACAGTCTGTGGGCGTCCATGCAGGTAAACCCCCCCGAGACGCCCCCACGCATCCACAGTCTGTGGGCGTCCATGCAGGTAAACCCCCCCGAGACGCCCCCACGCATCCACAGTCTGTGGGCGTCCATGCAGGTAAATTCCCCAAGACACCCCCCACACCCCCACAGTCTGTGGGCGTCCATCCTGGTAAACCCCCGAGAGCAGAGGGTCAGGCGGGCACTGCCTGGGACAGGAGACCTAGAATCAGGCCTAGAAGCAGCAGAGCTGAGATGTGGCTCCAGGGGACCTCTGTGCTGAGCCGGAAGTGAGACTCCTGTGAGGCTGAAGGCGGATTTTCCTGGAGGGAAGGGAAAACACAGCGCCTGCAGAATCGTTTACAAATCTGCACAGATGGGGACACAGTCTTTTCCTTTTCACCCGTAACTCCACCCGTGGGGGGTCTGAGAGGGACCTGGAGCCTTTGACAAATAAGACGACTTCCATTCTTCCTAAAGCCATCACCTAATTGCCATCAACCAACTACGGGATTCTTCTTAGCTCCCAGGTGACACTCTGCCAGCTCCCTCACCTGGTAACCATAGCAACCGTCGCCGAAAGGGGTGGGGACATCCAACTCCAACCACAGAAAAGCCATATGTGTCACCCATGTTGATGGGGGGCGGGGGAGCAGGGAGAGGTCTAAGCCCAGGAAGGAAGCAGGCTCCTCCTGGTTGTGTGCCTGACATGCATGTCTGTGGCTGGAGGTGGACGTCCCCAAGGCTGTAGGGAAGGAGGCGCCCTGCCCTCTTGGGAAGCAACTGGTGCATCGGATGGACCGTACAGACGGGCTCACAGCGCACACGCGACCGTGACCGCCTCTGTCCTACCAGAGCGCCTCCCCCCTGCCCCACGCCTCCCACCTGCTCTCCCCGTGGAGCCCACCACCTCCCACAGCAAACGCGGGTGCAGTGTCTGCCGCTCCCCACGACCCCGGGTCCGTGACCGTCAGCCCCCAGACGCCGCCTGTTCTCTGAGAAGCTGAGAGCACCCGGTGACACGGGCCCGCGGACGGGCGTGTGGTGCTGGCGGCTGGCGGTCCGTCCGTCCCGTGTGGCACCATGCCAGCCGGCTCCCTCTGTGCCGACCACCGCGCCCTCTCGTGGGCAGGAGCCTGGTGCTGCCTCGATCGGAAACCGTCCGATGTGTTTCCTTTGACTGTGACGCCCAGACGCGCTCTTTCCCACAGCAAGCCGGGCGGGACTGGCTGTGGCGTCCGCGTCACAGGCCTGAGGGGCCAGCGGTGCCTTGCCTTCGCTCATCCCACCCTCATCCCACCCTCATCCCACCTCCCTCGGACGCTGCTGCTCTGACCGGGCTGCCCCGGCCGAGGGCCTCAGAGAACGTCCCAAAGTTGCGTGAAAGTAACAGCCACGATGGGATGCCGAGAAATTGCCATCCTGGCCGCCTCCCGGGTTTAGGTGCAATCAGAGTGGTTTTTTACTGATGGCGTTTAATTCCCAGGACTTTTATCAAAAGTATCACCGCGAACTTTGTCACCGACGTGAGTTTATAGTATTTTATTACATGTCAGCCATTGGCTGCCGTATCGCCCAGTTTCACAAGCCATGGCGTGGAGCCTTATCTCCTATAAACACATCCAGACACATGAGGGTGCATTTGCAGCCGGAGACCTCCACCTCTACTCTGAGAAAACATCTTTATTAACTCCCTGCTTACTCCCACGGCGACCTTACGGAAGAAATGATGTTTTAATGATAACCCACCGGAGGGCGAACCTCCTGTCCCACGGCCACGGGGCTGGGAAGTCAATAAAGTGCAAACATACGAAGCAGGAGCCCCCCCCACCCCCGCACCCCCCATCTCCCCTGCCCCCCGCACCCCCCCCCCACCCGGCACAGAAACCCCATCAAACCACCAGGCGCAAACAGCAGCCCCAGCTGCTCCACCAGGTCCGGGGGGGGGGGGGGGGTGCTTCCTGGAAACGATTACAAATCTGGTGACTATCAGCCCCCAGTCGGGACAGAAAAGCACAGGGAGGGAGTGCAGTCCGCCAAAGCGCTGGCTTATTTCACTGAACGAGAATAAGGCCTGGAGGTGCCGATGGGGGCGGGGGGGGGGGGGGGGGACGGGGGGCGGGGGGGACACGTCGTTCAGGCAGGGCCTCTGCCCGCCTCCACCGCCGACTGAGCTGCGCTGCGGGCCAGGCGAGCAGTGCCTGTGCCCGAGGAGGAGCCACGCGTGTGCCCGTAGCTCAGCTCGGGGCTCCTCTCTCCGGCCCGACTGCCAGGGTGGAGACGCCAGCACAGCGGGCGGATTCCCCAACCCAGAGGCTCTGCCTGCCGAGGGCTAACCCTCTGGGACGCTTCCACGCGGGGCTGAAATGGTCGCATGCGCGGCGACGCCTCCGGGTTTTGGAGGAAACGCTAAGCAGAACCGACGGTGAACTGTAGGCCGGCGGGTCGGCCAGAACCCATGCAGGAGCCGGTGCTGGGGTGAGCCCTTCGGGGAGAGAGAGAAGCATCCATGATGAGAGAGAGTCACGGACCGGCTGCCTCCTGCATCCCCCACTGGGGCTCGAGTCCGCACCCGGGCCTGTGCCCTGACCGGGACTCGAACCCTGACCTCCTGGTTCACAGGTCGACGCTCAGCCACTGAGCCACGCCGGCCTGAGCCAGAGAATTTCCGTAGATGTTTGTCCTCTTTGTAAGCGAGCTCAGTCCCACGCCCTGTCTTCGGAGAGCAAGGCATTCTGGGTGAACACTCAGGGCCCCTGTGTTACTCACAGACAAGGAGCCTCCGGTGACTAAAATGTATGTTTTCACCAGGAAGGGCCCCCTTCACTGAGAAACAGCCCGTCTGTGAAGTACAATTAAGAAATGGCATTTAATTCAAGGACAAAAATTATGCTTTTCAGTGAATATATTCTTTTCAGGCAAAGCAGTCTCTCCATTAGGAAAAGTAATTTCAGCTCGAACAACGTCCGACAATGAAACGCACGTCCTCTCCCCTCCGGTCCGGCTGCCCCTTCGCTGACTCGATCGTAAAACCCCAGGTTCCGTTCACGCTCAGGTCAGCGGCCGGCACGTTAGGTTCTCGGCCTCTTTAACCTGAAATGGAACCCGCTGGCATTTCGGAGCGTTTGTGGCCGTCAGAGACCTCGAACGTGTTATCTCACCAACGACGTGTCTGTTAGAGCAGCCAGAGCCGGGTCAGGGGTTGGCTTTTCAACCAAAACCAAGAACTGCACTCACCCCGCGCATGGTCGCGGCAGATTATCTCGGGGAGAAGCCACTTCATGCGTCAGAGGCCAGCAAATCACACTTCAGGCGGCAGCAGTGATTTGTGATAAAAGATCCCTTAGATTTCCCTCTGTTTTCTTTAAAAAAAATGCATGAATTGTACCTACACGTCAGGGTAAGTGCTTGATGAATTTACGACGTTTATGCCACAAAAATGCATTAACCCCTGGACCCGCCCAGCCCGTGTCCCTCCTCCTGACGCTGTGACGCCCACTCCGGTGCCCCCAGGGTCGGAGCTCGTGCCCAAGGCGCTGTCCACCAGGATCCTCGCCGGCAGCTGGTGGTGCTTCGCCCTCGTCGTCCTCTCGTCCTACACGGCCAACCTGGCCGCCTTCCTGACCGTGGAGAGAATGGAGGCCCCCATCGGCTCGGCGGACGACCTGGCCAAGCAAACCAGGATCGAGTACGGAGCCGTCCGGGACGGCTCCACCGTGGCCTTCTTCAAGGTGAGAGGCTGGCCGGTCGCCGTGGCCGCCCCGGCCGGGCGGGCGGGGGTGGGGCGGGTGGTGAGAGAGCCCCCCTGGGAGCCAGATGCTGGGCAGTTCTTTAGGAGAATAAGAATGTGGGTGACCATGTGCCCCCCGGGGGACATACAGCGACGTCCGTGGCCCCTTGGCCATCGGGGCACTGGTTCCGCTCGTCCGTGAGCACCTCCCCAAGCCTGGCCTCCTGATGCCCCCCCGCCCCCCCCCCGGGAGTTGGAGTTTTCACGTGTGAATTTGGGGGACACGTTCTGACCTCGTACGGGGACACAGGGAGTCCAGGCAGGAGGAGACACTGTGGCAAGTCCCTCGATTCACAAGTTGGCTTGCAGCCCAGCAACCCTGTGTATCAAGAAGGAATTTATTTGCAAAAAAAGAGCAAGGGCTGAACCCGATTTAGTTTCCCCTGGAGGGAGGTGCGCTGTCAGACAGCGTCGGGGTCACCTGCTATTCCAGGAGGGAACCGTGTGTCCCAGGGTCTCCCCCCGACCCCGTACCTCAAATCCCTGAGTGACGCAGCCACGGCACAGGGCCCCCCAGGCCGACCTGACTCCACATCAGCGATGCCCCTCCCTTCTCTCTCGGTCACGACCACCCCCCTCCGCCAGCTGCTGGAGGAATGAGAAGAGCTGCCCCTCCCCTGCCCTGAGCCTGGCCCTGCCCCTGTCTGCCCCCCCCCCCGTCTGACCCCCCCCCCTCGCCCCGGCTGCCCCCCCCTGCCTGACCCCCCCCCCTCGGCCCTGCCCCTCAGGCACAGAAGCTCCCGACAAGCGGCATTTCCTGTTGCACACGGGGAGCAGGGCCCTCTGTTCCCAGGAAAACACACACGCAGGCTGTCTCCTCAAGATGTATACACACTTGACCAGCAGGCAGCTCGATATTGACAGTGAAGTGTATTTTTTAATATATTTTTATTGATTTCAGGGAGGAAAGGAGAGGGAGAGGGAGATGGAAACATAAGTGATGAGAGAGCCACGGACGGGCTGGATGAAGTGTGCTTTGATGAAACTCTGCCTCTGTAATTATTCCAAGTGTGTGTACGTCTGGGGGGACACCCTGTGTGTATATCCCTTTGGCAAAAGCTTGTCTCTTTGTTTTCTCGATTCCGCATGGTTTTACGGCTTTGAAAAGCAAATAAATAAAACGCAGGCAGCTGCCAGGAGGGGAGGACGATAGAAATTACCAAAACCCAGCAGAGAAACCCACTGACCCCTGCACTGGCCCTCGATGCTCTTGACGAAGTTTCTCCTTGAAAAACGGGGCCAGGAAACACTCGCTAAAGTTTCCATCAAAACCCATCGACTTTCCCCCGTAAACTTGCTGTTCTCGCAGGCAGGGCGCCCTGGGAGTGCAGATCTGCGATATCTTATTTTCCACATGAAACAAAATCGAACTTTAGTTGTGCTTTTTGTAATACAGCTCCCGCGACTCCCACTCTCCCCCGCGTGACTCGGGGGAGGGCCGCGGGGGGTCTGAGACCAGGGGCCTCGCTGTCCCCTGGGGGAGGGGGGTGCGCGGGGAACAACCACCCTGGTCCCCAGGGGCCGCGCTCACACACGAGAACCGGGAAGAATCGTACCCTCAGTCCCACGCGCGCCCACAGGGCTGTGGAGGGGCAGCCGGGTCCCAGCCGACCTCGTCCACAAAGACAAGCTCCACGAAGGCCGTGTGGCTCAGGGGTGACGCCCCTTGAGCCTGACACCCTCAGACCCAGCGCGGAGACAGCCGTCCTGATGCTGTGGCTGATACGACAGCTGTTGGGTCAGAGGGGGACGGTCACCCCGCGGACCAGCAGGAAGGATGAGGGGAGGCAGGCATTTCAACGTTAAAGGAAGTTCTCCCAACACCAGGGTCCCCTCTTCCTCCGCGTCACACCGTTAATTAATTACCGGACTCTTTATTTTTTAATATGCATTTATTGATTTTTAGGAAGAAAGGAAGGGAGTGGGAGAGAGAGAAACATCCATGATGAGAGAGAATCGTTGATCAGCTGCCTCCTGCACGCCCCACACTGGGGATCGAGCCCGCAGCCCGGCCTGTGTCCTGACCGGGAATCCAGCCCTGACCTCCTGGTTCATGGTCGATGCTCAACCACTGAGCCACCCGGCCGGGCCACCGCAGCACCTTAGAAAACACGAAGAGCCGTCGGTTTGTAGCTCAGGGGCTGAGCATCGACCATGAGCCAGGAGGTCAGGGCTGGATTCCTGGTCAGGACACAGGCCCGGGCTACGGGCTTGATCCCCAGTGCGGGGCGTGCAGGAGGCAGCCGATCCATGATTCTCTCTCATCATGGATGTTTCTCTCTCTCTCTCTCTCTCTCTCTCTCTCTCTCTCTCTCTCTCTCTCTCTTCCTTCCTCTCTGAAATCAATCAATAAAAAACAATTTTTTAAGAAAAAAAGCCCTGGCTGGTGTGGCTCAGTGGATAGGGCGCCGGCCTGGGAATGAAGGTCCCGGTGCGATTCTGGTCGAGGGCAGGTACCTCGGGTGCAGGCGCCCGGTCCTGGTTGGGGTGCATGTGGGACAACCAATCAGTGTGTCCCTCTCACATCCATGTTTCTCTCTCTCTGTCCCTCCCTCTCCCTTCCACTCTCTCTAAAACTCAGTGGGAAAACATCCCCAGGTGAGGATTTAAAAAGATTCCTAACAGACTTGTCCTTTCTGCCTCTCGGGGGGGAGGGGGCGGACTTTGGCCAGCTGAGGGGCACGGGCTCCCGACCTCTGTCACTCCTCCCGGGGGGAGGGAGGGTGAGGTGCCATCGACCCCTTCATAGGGCAGATCCCTGCCCCCTGGGCCAGAGCAGTGAGCGGGCGGGGGGTGGGGGCACTTCCGACAGAAGCAGCTATTCCAGGGAGCACACGACTGGGGGCGTTTCTCGGTGTCTGGGTGCGAGGCAGTCTTCATGGCAGACCTGTGAGCTCATGTTTCAAAGGCCCCGCTAACACCACCCTCCTAACGCCACCCTCCTAATGTCATCCTCCTAATATCACCCTCCTAACGCCACCCTCTTAATGCCACCCTCCTAACGCCACCCTCCTAATGTCACCCTCCTAATATCACCCTCCTAACGCCACCCTCTTAATGCCACCCTCCTAACGCCACCCTCCTAATGTCACCCTCCTAATATCACCCTCCTAACGCCACCCTCTTAATGCCACCCTCCTAACGCCACCCTCCTAATGTCACCCTCCTAATGTCACCCTCCTAACGCCACCCTCTTAATGCCACCCTCCTAACGCCACCCTCCTAATGTCACCCTCCTAATATCACCCTCCTAACGCCACCCTCCTAACGCCACCCTCCCAATGTCACCCTCCTAATGTCACCCTCCTAACGCCACCCTCCTAATACCACCCTCCTAACGCCACCCTCTTAATGCCACCCTCCGTGTCTGAAAGGGGAACCCTGGGATTAAAAATGTGTGTGTTTGGGAGGAAATCCATGAGGTCAGTTTGAGTTAACCTTTTTCAAAGCCGAGTGCATTGCCCGTAATGGACCAATCTCCAACTCTAGACAGAAGAAACCCGTGAAAAATGTCTTCGCCAAGGGGCCTATGTCCGCTGAGGGGTTTTAAAGGGAACGCGGGACTGTCTCCAGCCTTGGGGGTTCGGCTGCTGGCATTACTGTCCATCAACCTGAGACCAGGCACATCGGACGCAGTGGGTACCTTACAGACAAAGACGGGGGCTCCTGGCACAGACACCGTGTCTCCCGCTGGCCGCCCTCCCTGCCAAGTGGATTTTATGCAGTAAATCCTGTTTTGGAAACACTACGAAATTTACTCAGTGAAATAACATATTTAATCATGTGTTAGAGGAAATGGTTGTTTTCAGGGCAGCTACTCATCCCTGATCTAGTTCACCAGTTTGGATTTCTACATAGCTGATCTCCATGTCTTTGGTGGACGTTTTTTATTTTTTAATATGTTTTTATTGATTTCAGAGAGGAAGGGAGAGGGAGAGATAGAGAAACATCAGTGATGAGAGAGAATCATGGACCGGCTGCCTCCTGCACGCCCCACACTGGGGATCGAGCCCGCAACCCAGGCCTGTACCCTGACCGGGGATCAAACCGTGACCTCCTGGTTCATAGGTTGACGCTCAACCACTGAGCCACACCAGCCAGGTGTTTGGTTACTTTTTAAGGTTTTCTTAAATCAGGATTTACTTAAAGTGAAAGCATGTTGGAGATTTTACAGTGTGTTTTCGGTATTTTATTTGTTCATATGGATATATCTACCCCATTTATCAGATCACCTTTTATAGTCTGTCAAAGGTCAATACAATAACGTCCCAGTGTTAGTGGGCGGCTGCGGAGACGTGGCCAGTACACACAGGTGTTCCTGGATCGATATTGCCTTCAGGCACAGGACGGTGTAGTAATTCACGCTGCGACCAACAGGATCACAGCTTCCGTGCAGACCCCACGACCTGGGTGAAGGAAAGGGGGTGAATCTGAGTAGATGAAGCATTCGAGGGACGTGCCTCTGAAATGGAGGTTCTTTCCGACCCGAGACCGCCTCCCGCTCCAGAATTCACAGATGGTTTGCCCGTCGCACCTGGTGCCCGGCACCTGCAACCCCGGGGCCTGTGGCACAGTCGCCGCCAAGGAGAGAGCGACTCTGTCCGCATTTCCTTCTCGGGCTCCGCTAACGTCCGCCGCCTTCCTGACGTCCCAGCCTCCTGTCCGAACCTCCGTCCTCCGTAAACGTGTAAACGCGGCCGTTTCAATGAGCCCATTTCTCAAGTCTTTGGCGGCGTCAGCGTTTCATGCTTCTAAAACAACGATTTCCCCTGAAGGCCGTTTCCTGGCAGAGAATGATGTGCCCGGCTTTGCCCAGGACAGCTGCCCCCCCAAGTCCCCCTCGCACGGCCACTCGGCTGGCACTTCAGCAGCATCGGAGGGTCCCGCCCGAGTCGCACGGCAGGAAGCGGCCTGACCCACGGCCCCGCTGTCCTGGCCACGGGATCGATTCGCAGCGCCTGCGGGTGGAGGACTCACGGCCGTCGTGAGCGAATGGCGCCCGTGAAGCGCGGTGTCTGTGGGACTGTTTACTGAAGTGTCGTTTGTCTCACAAGACCTTCCCCCAGGCTCTCCGGACGGAGCCACCGTCCTCTCCTGAAGCCGACAGTGTCGACCTCGGTCTTAACTAAAGGCAGGCGCCCAGGGAGCCTGGGAAGAAGCACGAACGTGGCCACGCGGAGTGGGCCCCACGCCGGTTCTCAGCCGATCGCCCTCCTGAGCTCGTCGCCTGTGCCCGCCGAGGCGCTGGCTGGTGTGTGGGCCCCGGTTTGAGGGTGACCGTGGCGTCAGCGTGGAACTACCAGTGACTCCCATCAAGTCTCATCTCGCAAAGAAGTGGAGGGAGTGTTGATACAAAGGAAGACAGATGGGGGGGGGAGACACTATGGAAATTACTGTAACATGGTAGTCACAGATCGCCATTCGAAAGAATAGAGAGTCCACAGCTAAGCAATATGGAAACGTAGGCAGTATATTTTAACGAGGAAAGAAGATAGAAGACAGCGGAATATGCAGGTGTGTATATAATACATCACATGTGTGGCTTATTATTAAGTCTATCCCCAAAACGAAGAATGAGGGAAGAGGCAAAAGCATAGAACACTTTGAAATAAAATGCTCGGTCTTCATCACCTAAAATCTGGTTCCAATTAAAAATTGAATGTATCTGTAAAAGGCACATAAACACGCGTGTAAGAGTTTTCTGACCTGAATTTTAATTTGCAAAGAACATTTGTATTCGGGGTTTTCTAGAAAAGGTGAGCATGAATGCAGGTCTTTCAGAAACGGAGCGGAGGCGGCCTGTGACGTGTGCCGGCCGCTCCCAGCACAGGCCCGCCGGGCAGGGGTGAGCCAGGAAGTGTGACGTCCGTGAGGCTGAGAAGGGGCCGGCTGAGGGGCCGGGGGGTCGGTGAGTCCCGTCCTGGGTGAGCCCGGGGCCTCGAGGACTCGCTGTAATGCCCACAGCTCGTCAGCTACCCCTTTCACTGATGCCAAGGTCTTCCTTCTGTCACCGGGAGACCCCGGGGGCTCAGGCTGCCTGTCGCTGTGTCAGGTCATGAAGGCCGGTTGCATCCTATCAGGCGTTTACTGACAAGGCCAGCCCACCAAGAAGACAGGCGCTTACAGCATCAACCCCTGCCTTCCAGCAGGTGCAGGGGACAGGCCTATAAGGGGACAGGGCTAGGGGAGGCTGGGGACGGGATACAGCTATGTGCAGGCTGGGGGCGAAGGTCTCCCCTGCACTGTTTGAACCACCGGCTCTGCACGGCCTTGGGACCATGTTCTCAGCCCCTCCCTGTCCCTGCAGAAGTCCAGGATCTCCACCTACGAGAAGATGTGGGCCTTCATGGGCAGCAGGCAGCAGACGGCCCTGGTGAGGAGCAGCGAGGACGGCATCCAGCGCGTGCTCACCGCCGACTATGCGCTGCTCATGGAGTCGACCAGCATCGAGTACGTGACCCAGAGGAACTGCAGCCTCACGCAGATCGGGGGCCTCATCGACTCCAAGGGCTACGGCGTGGGGACCCCGATGGGTAAGAGGCAGAGCATCAGCCGAGGCTGAGGAGGGCGCGGGCACCGTGGGGCATGGCAGGGAGCGTGGTAGGGAAAGCGGCGGGGAGCGTGGCAGGGAGCGTGGCGGTGAGTGTGGCAGGGAGCGTGGCGGTGAGCGTGGTGGGAAGTGGGCTCGGGAAATCTGCTCCACCTTCCAGGTCTCCAAGGCCTGAGTGGACTGATCACTGAGGCAAACGCCCCCTAGGTCAGAGGCCTGTTTTGAGTCTTCAGTCCCAGACACGTAACCGAGTAAACTTTGAAGTCACTACTCCTTTCATGTTCTGGTGTCTGGTTGAGCCTGTAGGTTTCTATTATTCAAGTTCTAGCATCTGGTTGAGCCTATAGGTTTCTATTATTTTACCCCAAAGGTCTTAACAAGAACATCTTCTGGTTAATTTCCTTGGCATTATTTTCCAGTTCCTACACGTGCCTATGTACTTTTTCTACCTTAGTGGGGCACATGCCTGGGTTGTGGGCTTAATTCGATCCCCGTAGAGGGTGTGCAGGAGGCAGCTGATGGGTGTTTCACTCTCACATCAATGTTTCTCTCTCTCCCCCTCCCTTGCTCTCTCTGTGAAAATCAATTTTAAAAAACAAACAAACACAAAAACCTTACAATTGGGTGTAAATACTCTGCGTGCCCTTAGAGGAGCACCTGCCCTTCCTCAGTGCGACTGTCTGTGGACTAAACTATAAAACTGGAAACTTGACCTCTTATCGTTCCGTCTTCCACCCTTTACCCCACCTCAACCGCCTGTGCGCACCCCCCTTTGCCCCCCAAGCCCCCTGCCTGGCAATAAGGATAGAAAATGACAAGGTGGGTCCCCCCACCTGTGAACTGTGCCTGTGGGAGGAGCCTTTGGGTGGCTGTTTCCTCACTGAGTGGAATGTCACTCTGAAGCCAGTGTTTCTGGGGGGGTGGGGGGGGGAGCAAGGGGCTCCGTCTCCAACACCCTGAATGCACGCGGCCCTTTGAGTGTCCCTGCGCCCCGTGCGGGAGGCGGCCTGGAGGAATCGCTGTTTTGCTAGAAAGATGTGAGCGCGCAGTTCAGCCAGGGCTCGGCCATCGGCGCCCGTCTGGACGCGCACGCCAGAGTGGGGGCGCCTTCCCTCGCGGGTGAGAAGCAGCGCATTTGGGGGCTTGTCATCGGGCTGCGAGCCCGTCACGCTGTGGCCCCACAGGCTGTGGAAGGAGGCTGGGGCCGATGGGCCTCCGGCGGGAAGCGGCTGTGGGACGGATTGCGGGGTGTTTCCTCCGTGAGGAATCGACGGTTAAGCGAGATCAGCTGCTCTTCAGGGCGAGCCGTGTGCACCCACGTGCACGGCCAGTGTCACTCAGGGCGTTTAAGCAGCAACAATGACTGAAGGTGAAATCTATTCGGATCTAGAACATTCCCTGCTTGCCCGGCTGCCGTGGCTCTGTGGCTGAGCGTCGACCTATGAGCCAGGGGGTCACGGCTGGACCCCGGTCAGGGCACAAGCTCGGGTTGTGGGCTCGGTCTCCAGTGGGGGGCGTGCAGGAGGCAGCCGGTCAGTGATTCTCTCTCGTCATTGATGTTTCTCTCTCTCCCTCTCCCTTCCTCTCTGAAATCAATAACAATAGGTTTTAAAATATAATAAAAATTTTAAAAAATAAATAGAAGGGACAGACACTGTGGACAAGGGTTCACCTCAGCCTTCGAAGTACAGGCTTGAGCGTCCGTGCCCTTGGCCAGTCAGGGTGGAGGGTTCCTGCCAGCCAGTCGGTGGGTCCCTGTGAGACCACCCTCCCTCCGCCCCTGTGGTCCCCCAGGCTCCCCGCTCCCCCCACTCCGCTCCGGGACAGAGTCCCTCATTCCCTCCCCCTGTGCCCCCAGCCCCCCCGCTCCCCCCGCCCCCCATTCCTGGACAGGTTCCCTCACTCCCTCCCCCTGTGCCCCCAGGCTCCCCGCTCCGGGACAGGGTCACCATCGCCATCCTGCAGCTGCAGGAGGAGGGGAAGCTGCACACCATGAAGGAGAAGTGGTGGCGAGGCCGCGGCTGCCCCGAGGAGGACGGCCAGGAGGCCAGCGCCCTGGACGTGGAGAACATCGGCGGCATCTTCGTGGTGCTGGCGGCCGGCCTGGTGCTGGCGGTGTTCGTGGCCGTGGGCGAGTTCTTGTACACGTCCCATGGGAGCAGCGACGCCCAGCAGGTGAGCCCCTGCTCCCGGGCCTGGGCGCCTGCAGTCTGGGTTACCGTCGCGAGTTGGGGGACCTGGGGGGCGCTCGCCCCTTTCTGTAACGGTCTGTGGACTGCAATGCCCAGAAGCGCCATTGCTGAGTTAGAGCAAAGATCTGCCGCGTCCCTGGCAGGGCTGCTGGCCTTCCTCTGCCGTGGCCGTGGACGGGGACGAGGGGACGAGGGCAGCCGTGCAGGTGGCATCCAGTGAGCGCTTCTCCGAGCGAAGGGAAGCAATGCAGGCTCCGTCGCTTCTGCAGCGGAGACCTGCTCCTCAGATGAGCGAGGACGGGATAAAGCCGGTCCAGGAGGGAAGCAGCACCTCCCTTAGGCCCGTGCTGAGCCACGCGGCCATGCAAAGCGATTTATGTAAAGATGCAAACACGGTGTCTCCGACCTGAGCGTGGACCCCTCGGGGTCTGACCAGAAAGGACAGCGCCCGTGTATTTCCTTGGCCCGGGGCACGATGAGCCACCCGAATGTCGAGAAAACGTGTTAGACACTATTTTCCAAATCGCAGTTAGGATGAAGGTTGCTTTCAACCGTCAGCCATGGTTTCCTATGATTGTTATTTTTGACGGAAATCACACAGGAGCTTACAGGCCTCTGGGAGGACGGTTGTGGTTACGATGGTTCCTTCACAAACAGACGAGAGTAAACAAGCTCCGGCCTTGCGGGGTACGGGGCCACCGCGGAGTCAAAGGTGCTGCTCCTTGCAGGGCTGACTTGACGCTCCGCTGTCACGCCTTCGAATCCTTAATAATTCTGAACGGGGCTCCAGCCCCCCACTGGGCCCAGGCTCTGCAAACGTGGTGGCTGTTCCTGCCGAATCTCGCTCTATCTCACTTCCCTTTCGCGGGAGCTCCCCAGCAGCTCCCCAAGCCAGCAGGGGGTGGGGGGTGGTTAGGGGTTGAGGATAACAGGCTTCATCAGGAAAATGTGCCCCCAATCTCCAGGCGGCTGCGAGAGCCCTGAGCCCCCCCTGGGCCTCCTAGGGAGACTGTCTTTCCGTAAAGGGGGAGCCGGCCTGGTTTAACCTTCAACTCGCTCTCGAGGCGTCCTGTTGGTGGACGCCTGTGTCACGCTTTGCTGTGCGGCTCACGCGTGCCCGCTGTGCTGGCTGTGACGTCATCCGCGTGCTCATCGTAGCTTCTGGCGTATTCGTGTTTCTCCGTCTCCTCCTTTCCTCTGCCTGCGAGGCTTTGTGTGTGCTGCACGGACTCCGTGTAAGCAAACCCATCGGCGGCTCCGCTCGGGGACCACTCCGTCCAGGATGTAGAAGGTGGCAGATCAGCTCGAGAGGCGAGAGGATGCAGACACACCATCGTTCACACTGTGTAATCGGTTTAGAAAGAAAGGTGCTCCCAGAGGAATTCCCCTCCTAATCGGTGTCACGATGCTCTTCGTATCCGCGGAGCGTAAGCGACCGTCACTCCCTGCCCCGTCCCCGTCCCCAGGAGAGTGAAGCTCACGCGCTCTGTTCAACGCTGGAGACCGAGGGCACGGCTCTTAGAAATGGCCTGAGGGTGGGGGCTCCGCGGGCCGTGTTTGCAGGATCTGCTCTCCCACCCGCATCCCTCAGTCCTGTCTTCATGCCTTAAAATTAAGCCGCTGTTTCCTAAAAAAGTAGATTCAGACGTTCAACTGTGCAAAGCGTGACGACAAAATGCTGATTCTGTGGGATGGGTTTCATCTTCTCTCACTCCCTCCCTCCTCTCCCTAAGGTCCTGCCGATCCCATTCCCCAGGGGGCCCCGTCTCCATTCTGACTCAGTAACAACACTCTTTTCCATTCCAACCCTCTTCACTCGTCCGATGGATTATAGGACAGAGACTCACAGATGCTCAGATCTTAAATGTTCAGACTGTGACCACGAGACGAAACGGAGCCTCTGGTGTTGCCGGGAGCCGGTCCATGCTTGCTGTTTCAAGGGACCTGGCATATATGGCATACTGTTCTTAATATGTTTGCTCACCTTCTTGGCACTATGTGTTTTAACCAAGGTCACCTCTCTGAGAAAGGTTGTTTCCCCAGGTAGGGATTTTCCCTTGAAGTTAGGGAGGGAATAAAACCCCTTAACTAAGTGCCAGGCGGGTAATTAATCACTTTAACTATGAACAATCATGCTTAAGCTACATAATCTTTACTCCCTGGAATGGAGATAAGAAACGCCCTAACCTTTGGAATAGAGATTGATAGGATTGAATCAACTGGTATAAATACAGATGTAATAAGACAGCAAGACACAGAACTTAGAACACAGAATTAGGAGAGACAGAACCAGGAGACACAGAACCTCCACAGAACGTTCTCTAGAGACAGAAGAACTTCGCTGGAAAGATCCTGGACAGAAACTGGAGACAGAACCTAGCGAGAGAACATGGCAAAAGATCCTGGACTGAACCTGACTACAGAAATTGGCAACAGAACCTGACTAGAACCTGGTATCTGAACCTGGCTGGAGAACCTGGACAGAACCTGGCTGGAGAACCTAGCGAGGGAACATGGCTACAGAACCTGGCTGGAGAACCTGGGGAACCTAGCAAGAGAACATGGACACAGACCCTGGCAGGAGATCCTAAGCAGAACCTCTCTGGAGATCCAGACCAGAACTTGGCTGGAGATCCTGGCTAGAGATCCTGGCTAGGCTGCTGATCAACTGAACGCTGTCTCCGTGTCCTTCCTTCTTCGCCGACTCCGTCCACACCTTTGGGGACCCCTGGACCCGCTGGGGTTGGACCCCGGCATCTGGCGCCCGAACAGGGACCCTTAGGTAAGCCCCCCCACCAGGGTACTGCAGACCCCCCTATAGAGGATAAGTAGGGTAAGAAGGTGGATAGTACAGAACTTAGATTGAGAAGATGTGCCATACTAAGTCCAAAGAAAGAAGACTCTGTATTGATCTTTAGATTAAGAAGATGTGCCATACTGAGTCTAAAGAAAAAAGACTCTGTATTGATCTTTTAACACATATGCTTGCTAGCAGAGAAATTAAGGTTACTCCCAGTCAGACAGAACGTTTTATACAAGAAGTATGTCCATGCTTTTCTGAGGAAGGAAAGGTAAATGTAAAGGCATGGGAGGAGGTAGGCCCAAGGAGCCCTATCCTTAACCCCACTGCAGCCTTTCCACCCCGGGAAAGTGCAGGATTGGCAAGCTCTCCCTGGGGTGATAGACCAGGATTCAGGTAATAGCGGAAAGCGCCAATCCTACTCTTAAAATGGATACAAGAGAGCATTTGGGGTTTTTCTTTTTAATGCCTGGCTTTTAAAAAATAAAAAAGGGGGAATTTGCCGGGAGCCGGTCCATGCTTGCTGTTTCAAGGGACCTGGCATATATGGCATACTGTTCTTAATATGTTTGCTCACCTTCTTGGCACTATGTGTTTTAACCAAGGTCTCTGAGAAAGGGTGTTTCCCCAGGTAGGGATTTTCCCCTGAAGTTAGGGAGGGAATAAAACCTCTTAACTAAGTGCCAGACGGGTAATTAATCACTTTAACTATGAACAATCATGCTTAAGCTACATAATCTTTACTCCCTGGAATGGAGATAAGAAACGCCCTAACCTTTGGAATAGAGATTGATAGGATTGAATCAACTGGTATAAATACAGATGTAATAAGACAGCAAGACATAGAACTTAGAACACAGAACTAGGAGAGACAGAACCAGGAGACACAGAACCTCCACAGAACGTTCTCTAGAGACAGAAGAACTTCGCTGGAAAGATCCTGGACAGAAACTGGAGACAGAACCTAGCGAGAGAACATGGCAAAAGATCCTGGACTGAACCTGACTACAGAAATTGGCAACAGAACCTGACTGGAACCTGGTGACTGAACCTGGCTGGAGAACCTGGACAGGACCTGGCTGGAGAACCTAGCGAGGGAACATGGCTACAGAACCTGGCTGGAGAACCTGGGGAACCTAGCAAGAGAACATGGACACAGACCCTGGCAGGAGATCCTAAGCAGAACCTCTCTGGAGATCCAGACCAGAACTTGGCTGGAGATCCTGGCTAGAGATCCTGGCTAGGCTGCTGATCAACTGAACGCTGTCTCCGTGTCCTTCCTTCTTCGCCGACTCCGTCCACACCTTTGGGGACCCCTGGACCCGCTGGGGTTGGACCCCGGCATGGTGTCACAGGGAAGCCGGCTGGTCACCCTTCCCTGGACAGCAGGGCTCAGTCGGCCACGGTCCAAGGGACACCCCCTCACACCAGCCACGGACCCGGGGACACCCACTCACACCAGCCACAGTCCCGGGGACACCCACTCACAGCACCCACGGTTCTGGGGACACCCACTTACACCAGCCACGGTCCCGGAGACACCCACTCACACCAGCCACGGTCGCGGGGACACCCACTCACACCAGCCACGGTCCCGGGGACACCCACTTACAGGACAGAGCTGCTCCCACTCACAGGACAGAGCTGCTCAGGGAGCAATCTCCTCTGAGCATCGTGCCCTCTCGCTGCTCTGGCTCCCCAGCCGGTCACATGGATTCACTCCCTGGGAGAGGACAGGGCGAGAAAGCAGAGGCAGGCGTTGCCAGTATCAACTCTTCTGTGGAACCGAATGGGGTGCCGCTTTGCAAAAGCACACGTCGCACATGGGCGTGCAGGGGGCACACTGGGTGTGTGTGCTTTGCACACACAGAACACCGAGCCTCCTCTCAGGCCTCGCGCCCGGAGGGCTTGCTGGGTGCCGGCTGCCATTTGACGTCAGCCAGATCCACACTGTGAGCCTGTGAACAGGAGCAAGGCTCTGACCTCAGAGGGTGTTTTAAGAGTAATATCAACGAAAACAGCCTGGCCGCGTGGCTCAGGGGTTGAGCTTTGACCTATGAACCAGGAGGCCATGGTTCGATTCCCAGTCAGGGCACATGCCCAGGTTGTGGGCTCGATCCCCAGTGTGGGGCATGCAGGAGGCAGTCAATCCATGATTCTCTCTCATCACTGATATTTCTCTTTCTCCCTCTCCCTTTCTCTCTGAAATCAATAAAAATGTTCTTAAAACAAAGAGTAATGTCAACAAAACAACCCCCCCTTAATGAGATCCCTCCAGGCAGGAATGTGTCAGAGACCTCGTGGCTGGGAGAGAGGACCGGGGTCCTGTCGGTTCGTTCGCCTTCCACCCACCGTGCATGCGAACGGCGTGGTGAAACCCACGGACACGCGCCCTCTGCATCCACGTGTGTCCACGATCACCGCTGTCCCCCGTGTCGCTCACGCACACATTCGCTTCCATCCCACCCTCCGCCCCTTCACAGCTGCTGGCCGGTCTCTGTGTGTTTTCCGCAGAAAATATACAATTTTAAATGGTGCTTTCCTTCTTTTTTTTGATCAGAAAGGAAAGTCACCAAGAATTAGATTGTATTTTAGGAACAGAGCAAGGCTCATGAGGGAAAAAGGCAGAGCCTTGGTGCAGCAAAGGTTTGCCCACTCTCTCCGGCGTCCCCCGAGGGTCCGGGCCTGGGTCACCTCAGGGGGCAGGGGCTTAGCTCTCCTCTCGGCTCGGGCAGGGCACGCTGTCCACTCTGAGAGCCGCCAGGTGGTCTGTGTCACTGCATCTGCGAATGAAACCCCCACGTTCGCCCGCTGCCTTAGTTTCCCCACGCAGGAGAGGCGGGAGCCGGGCTGGCGGAGGTGTGGGCACTGGCGGGCGCATCCTGGTGTCGCACGTGCCTGGGCAGCGGGACGGGAGCCGGTTAACTGACCTCTGTCCTCTGCCTCCCCAGTGCCTCTCCTTCAACGCCATCATGGAAGAGCTGGGCATCCCACTCAAAAACCAGAAAAAGTTAAAGAAAAAGTCGAGAACTAAGGGGAAATCTGCCTTCGCCAGTCTCCTCACTTGTCACCCGAGACGGACTCCGCGGAGGGAGGCAGCGGGGCCCCCCAGGACGGCGCCCGCGGGCAGCTGCCAGGCGGCCGGGGGCTCGAACCTCCGGTTCCTGGAGAAAGGGCTTCTGACGAGCGCGTGAGGCTTCCCGCCACCTGCACACGGCCACCCGCACGCCACCCGCACGCCACCCGCACGCCACCCACACACGGCCACCCTCACGCGGCCACCCACAGGCAGGGCCATCCTCACGCGGCCACCTGCACACGGCCACCTACAGGCAGGGCCACCCTCACACGGCCACCCACATGCAGCCACCCACACGCCACCCGCACGCGGCCACCCACACTCAGCCACCCGCACACGGCCACCCACATACAAGGCCACCCACACGCCACCCGCACGCCACCTGCACACGGCCACCCGCACGCCACCCACACACGGCCACCCTCACGCGGCCACCCTCACGCAGCCACCCGCACACAGCCACCCACAGGCAGGGCCACCCTCACACGGCCACCTGCACACGGCCACCCACACGCCATCCACACACAACCACCCGCACACGGCCACCCACAGGCAGGGCCACCCTCACACAGCCACCTGCACACGGCCACCCGCACACGGCCACCCACAGGCAGGGCCACCCTCACGTGGCCACCCGCACGCGGCCACCCACACGCGGCCACACGCACACGGCCACCCACACGCGGCCACCCGCACGCCACCCGCACACGGCCACCCACAGGCAGGGCGGGCTGTGTGTACAGAGACAAGCCACGCCAGCATTTAGAACGCTCACGACCCCACGATACCCGGAAGGTGGCACCGCTTCTTTCTAAATGAACTGTGCTCGCGTGCCTGGCCCGTCTCTCCCCCAGGGAATCGCTGTGTGTCTCTAACGATGAGTAAATGCAGGGTTTCCAGCACGAGTCTGAGGCGATCTGTCCCGACTCATTCCGCTCGGTTTGGCTGCGGGGCTGTCAGCGGCCAGGTTTGCTGCGTTGAGTCCTCTCACCTGCTCAGTCGATTCTGGCCAAGTTGAGGGCAATGCTTTTCATTTACTCCCAAGACCTACTTACTAGAGTGAAGGAAACCATTCATCTCTGTGTTTACATTTTAGTTTAGAAATCGCTCCAATGGCCCTGGGAACATCGGTGAGGGTAAGTGCCGGGAGCCGGTCCATCCTTGCTGTTTCAAGGGACCTGGCATATATGGCATACTGTTCTTAATATGTTTGCTCACCTTCTTGGCACTATGTGTTTTAACCAAGGTCTCTTCTCTGAGAAAGGTTGTTTCCCCAGGTAGGGATTTTCCCCTGAAGTTAGGGAGGGAATAAAACCCCTTAACTAAGTGCCAGGCGGGTAATTAATCACTTTAACTACGAACAATCGTGCTTAAGCTACATAATCTTTACTCCCTGGAATGGAGATAAGAAACGCCCTAACCTTTGGAATAGAGATTGATAGGATTGGAATCAACTGGTATAAATACAGATGTAACAAGACAACAGGACACAGAACCCAGACACAGAATCTAGACACAGAACCTAGATACAGAACCTACACAGAACCTAGAGACAGAAGAACTTCGCTGGAGAGAACATGGCAAAAGATCCTGGACAGAAACTGGCCACAGAACCTAGAGACAGAACCTAGCCAGAGAACCTGGCTGAAGAACCTAGAGACAGAACCTGGCTACAGAACCTGGATAGAACATGGCAAGAGAACCTGACTAGAACCTGGTGACAGAACCTGGCTGGAGAACCTGGGCAGAACCTGGCTGGAGAACCTAGCGAGGGAACATGGCTACAGAACCTGGCTGGAGATCCTAACCAGAACTTCGCTGGAGATCCTGACCAGAACTTGGCTAGAGATCCCGGCTAGGCTGCTGATCAACTGAACGCTGTCTCCATGTCATTCCTTCTTCGCCGACTCCATCCACACCTTTGGGGACCCCTGGACCTGCTGGGGTTGGACCCCAGCGCATCTAGGTTCTCCAGGTTCTCCAGCCAGGTTCTGTAGCCATGTTCCCTCGCTAGGTTCTCCATCCAGGTTCAGTCACCAGGTTCTAGTCAGGTTCCCTTGCCATGTTCTATCCAGGTTCTATAGCCAGGTTCTGTCTCTAGGTTCTTCAGCCAGGTTCTCTGGCTAGGTTCTGTCTCTAGGTTCTGTGGCCAGTTTCTGTCCAGGATCTTTTGCCATGTTCTCTCCAGCGAAGTTCTTCTGTCTCTAGGTTCTGTGTAGGTTCTGTATCTAGGTTCTGTGTCTAGATTCTGTGTCTAGGTTCTATGTCCTGTTGTCTTGTAACATCTGTATTTATACCAGTTGATTCCAATCCTATCAATCTCTATTCCAAAGGTTAGGGCGTTTCTTATCTCCATTCCAGGGAGTAAAGATTATGTAGCTTAAGCATGATTGTTCGTAGTTAAAGTGATTAATTACCCGCCTGGCACTTAGTTAAGGGGTTTTATTCCCTCCCTAACTTCGGGAAAATCCCTACCTGGGGAAACAACCTTTCTCAGAGAGGTGACCTTGGTTAAAACACATAGTGCCAAGAAGGTGAGCAAACATATTAAGAACAGTATGCCATATGTGCCGGGTCCCTTGAAACAGCAAGGATCGACTGGCTCCCGGCAGGTAAGATGAAAGGCCACTAAAGAGGGGAAATTCGCTCAGAGAGTAAGTGTCTGCCCATCCTGGGTGCTGCTCTGGTTCTGGGGTTGCCATGGCCCCTGCTCTCACAAGGTTCACAGCAAAAGGGAAAGGAGAACATTCCGTCACTCAAAGCAGGATTCAGAGCGGAGGCACCCACGGAGAAGTGTCCGCCTGGGAGGGAGGCCCAGAGGGCTCCCTGGAGGAGGCGTCATCAGGAGCAGGAGGGATGTGGGTGGGGAGGCGAGGGCTCCAGGCCGAGGGCATCACTTGGTCAAAGGCACCGACAGAGAAAGGGAGCTCGGGGCGAACTCCCGAGGGGACGGATGGGCAAGAGGCGAGAAAGAATGGAAGGAAAGAAGGCGGAGGGGAGGGTGGGGGTCACCTGGAAGGCTCTCCCACCAGCAGCAAGAAGACGCACAGCCCTCAGGGTGGGGGTGACACAGCCCCGGGCGGGGGGGTGTAACAGGGTAATGGGGGGGGGTGACACAGCCCCGGGGGGGCGGGGGGACGGGGGGGTGGGTATCGAGGGTGAGGAGTCGTTCATTTTGCCGGGACCTGAAGGGCTCGGCCAGCAGATGCTGGCACCGCAGATGCCGGTCACCACCTCATTCGGTCACTCCACTGGTTTCGAGAGGCTCGCTCTGCAACCGAGAAACTTCCAGTCTCGTCCCTTCAGAGCTTAAGTACGAAAATATTCCCAGGCGTGAAAAGAAAAAGGAACCACCTGTAAGTGTCGGTGGCAGACGTGTCCGTGACCGTGAACGCTCGGGCGGCGAGGAGTCGGCGTTTTACTGGCAGCAGCGAGAAGGCAGCGCCGCCCATGGAAACGCGCCCGATGCTCACACGGAGCAGGACAGGGCCTGGTCCCCGTTCAGGACACGTCCCGTCTGTTCTCGCTTCCTGTCCCGGGAACGGGCGGCCAGAGCTGTCGCCACTTTTATTCCTGAAGTAGATTGTGCGGCAGCCTGGCCGACGGTCATTCCAGGCCCACGACCGCGTTCCTCTTCACTCGTGGGTCACGGAGTTCGCACTCACGGTGCCTGATGCTGTCTGTGGGGCCCCCGGAGCCTCAGAGGCTGACTGGCCTCGGCCTCCCGCATTCTGTACCCAGAGCCGCAGGTTAAAATGAGACCACGGTTACTAAAGCCGTCCGGGATTTAAAAGTGCTTTAGTGGCATTAAGCATAATAAACCAAAGGATAGAGATGAAAACGTTTTCATTAAAGCTTTAAAAAGACTCCGCGGGGACGGGACTGAGCCGACCGCGTGTCCAGGGAACCAAGGCAGCGAGCGGCTCGCGTCCGGAGTCGTCATCACAAACGTGCGGTCAGCTCCGGCCTCGGCTCAACAGCCCAGCAGCACAGGGGCCATCAGCGGGTCGCCACGAAGTCAGTGCGAGGGCATCTCTGGCCGAAGGCGGGGCGACCTCATCCGGGCTTCCTGGGGGGCCTCCTCGCGCTGCCCCAGAAGCAGCGCTGTGAGCCGTGCGGCTGGTGTCCCTGAGCCGGAACCAGCGGACCCTGAAACGGGCCCCAGGCTCCTGGCCCGGTTAAGTGACTGCTTCTCTCCTTACTTCCCTGCATTTCCTGAAATTTCTGAGAGTCAAGAATGAAAAAATAAAGCAACTTTTAAAAATATATATATTTATTGATCTCAGAGAGGAAGGGAGAGATAGAAACATCAATGATGAGAGAGAATCATTGATCGGCTGCCTCCTGCACACCCCCGACTGGGGATGGAGCCCGCAACCCGGGCCTGAGCCCTGACCCGGGATCGAACTGGGACCTCCTGGTTCACAGCGTGGCTCGACCGTGGGCGTGGGTCAGCTAGGTGATTTCAGGTTCCAAGATCCAAGGTGGGAACCACATCTCTGCCGCTGCCTGCGCCACCTTCTCTGGCCCGTTACCTGGGAGCCCCCAGCCCACACGCTCCTTTAAAGGGGTTAGAGTCACCCGGCCAGTGTTGCTCAGTGGGCAGGGTGTCGGCCTGTGGACCGAAGGGTCCCGGGTTCGATTCCGGTCAAAGGCATGTACCTGGGCTGCAGGCTTCTCCCTGGTCGGGGCGCGTGCAGGAGGCGACCAATTGATGTGTTTCTCTCAGGTTGATGTCTCTCTGTCTCTCCCTCTCCCTTCCTCTCTCTCTAAAATCAGTGGGAAAATATCCGCAGGGAGGATTAACCAAATAGCCATCAATGGGCCGCCGCCCCAGGTCCCGTCGCTGAGGCGGTGCCGGGGTCTGCCCAGGACTCTGGCCTCCTCAGGGCTGTGCGTGGGGACAAGCGGCTGGGGCAGCGCCGACCGGTTCACGGTGAATCACCCTGCACACCTCGCTGTGGAGCGAAGCACGCAGAATCAGGGGCCATGAGCACACGCACTCACACACACACACATGCACACATGCACACTCATTCACACGCACTCACACACACATGCACACATGCACACTCACACGCACTCACACACATGCACACATGCACACTCACACACATGCACACATGAACACTCACACATACACATGCACACTCACTCACACACATGCACACTCACATGTACACATGCATGCAATGCACATACATGTGCACACATGTGCACACATGCATACTCGTACACACTCATACATACATGCACATTCACATGCTCACACACACACACATACACACACACTCATTCACTCACACACACACATACACACACCCAATTTCCTGAAAGTGTCACAAGACGATCACCAGCCCCTTTAACCAGGATCAGTCGGCTGTGCTCTCCCCTCCATCAGCCCCCAGGACGCCCTGATTGAGCGGATTTCCCAATTAAGCCTGTTCCAGCCGAGAAGCCTTTCTGATTAGATTCCTAATTTGCACGGAGGCTTCGAGCCCTAGGGAAGGGAACGGGGGCCGAGGGGCCGTCAGCCTCTGGAATCTCCTGTGCACTCACCCTGGACGACAAGCCTCCCCTCTCTGCTGCGGGAGGCGGTTCCCGGCCCAAGAGGCTCTGGCCCCTAAGTGAGACAGGAGTTGTTCCCCTGGAGCCACACCGAGTGGGTCGGGGAGGGAGGGGCGTGCAGGGAGGGAGTGGGGGAGGCTCCCAGAACGGACACGAGTCGCCTCTGAAATCAACCTTTGCAACAGCACGGATGGACCTGGGGAGCGTTATGCTAAGCGAAATAAGGCAGTCGGAGAAAGGTAAATACCACATGATCTCACTCACTTATGGAATATAATGAACAATATAAACTGATGAACAAAAACAGATCCAGAGACAGAGAAGCATCGATCAGACCGTCAAACCTCAGAGGGAAGGTAGGGGAGGGTGGGGGTAAGGAGGAGAGATCAGCCAAAGGACTTGTATGCATGCAGATAAGCCTAACCAATGGACACAGACACCAGGGGGGTGAGGGCATGAGTGGGGGGAGAGGGGCAATGGGGGGAAAAGGGCACATATGTAATACCTTAATCAATAAAGAAAAAAATAAAATACAATATACATATAGTTTTTAAATTGGGGCAGCGCACCTTGTCCCCGAGTGATAAACGCACCCACCACCCCACAGAGGCAGCAGCCAGGGCACCCCAACCCCCAGGCAGGCGTCTGCTCCCCAAGGGCCCTCTGCACGCAGCCACCCGGGGGCACCGGGCCCTCAGCGTGATGCCCACGCGGCCCCGCTCCTGTGGAGGCGCCAGGGGCGGCGGGCATCGGGCTGGGCAGCCCTTCCCGGGAGCTGCGTGGCGGCCGCCCACCTGGCCACCTGCTTCCCTGAGCGTGTGCCGAGCATGTGAAGGGGAGGTGGGCCGGGAGGGCTTGTACTGAATTACCTATTCTTGGCTTTTAAAGAAAGAGGTCTTACTTGCAATGCTGAGCGCGCCAGGGGGTTACAACACAAAATGATTTTGAAGTTTGATTTAAAGTCGCCTCCTGGCTGCGTGGGTTTCCACTTCGCTTCATCTGACGCTAAAGCAGCTCCGAGGGCTGGGGCACGCGGCTCAGCCTTAATTTCCTGCCCTTCACGCTCTGCGGCCCCCACGGGGGGACCCTCAGACCTGCGGCCGCATTTTTAAACTCTTGGTGGCGCCGCTGGCCCGACACCAGCACAGCTTCTCATGGGTGTTTCCTGGGCCAACTGTCCCCTCGTTGCCACAGCAACGGCTCTCACTCCGTCCCCACCCAGGACACCTGCAGACGCCCCTTCGAGGGCAGGGCGGGGCCGACCTCAGCAGGACAAGGCAGCCCTGGGGGAAGGGCAGCCCTTGGTGCCTCAGCGGACCCGCCCTTGCGATGCTGGGAGCCGCCTTCGGCTGACCGATTTGGACGGAGACTTCTCCCCTGCCCGGTGCCCGGGGATCTCTCACGACCGAGAGCCGTTTCTCAGGAAACATGGGCAGCGACGTCTCAGACGTCTCTCTTAGCCACACGCTTGCCGACGTGTCTCCTCGGGCAGGAGGAACGAAGGGAAAACAAGCAAATGGGACATCAGACTAAAACCCTCTGCACAGCAAAAGGAGCCACAACAAAATGAAAGGGAGCCCGCTGAATGGGAGGACGTATTCGCAGCGACGCATCTGGTCAGGGTTTAGTTTCCAAAACACATCAAGAACATACACAGCTCAACACCAAGAAGACAAACAATCCAGTTACAGAATGGGCAGGGGACCTGCATAGACCTGTCTCCAAAGAGGACGTACAGACGGCCAACGGGCACCGATCATCACAGAGATGGAAATTAAACCACAATGAGGTATCACCTCACACCTGTCAGAATGGCTGCCATCAACAAATCAATAAAGGCCTAATGCAGGCAGGGATGTGGAGAAAAGGGAGCCCGCGTGCACTGCTGGTGGGACTGCAGGCTGTCGCAGCCACTGTGGGAAAACAGTGTGGAGTTTCCTCAAAAAGTTAACTATGGTGCCCTGACTGGTGTGGCTCAGTGGATAGGGCGTCGGCCTGCGGACTGAAGGGTCCTGGGTTCGATTCTGGTCAAGGACATGTACCTGGGTTGCGGGCACATCCCCAGTGGGGGGTGTGCAGGAGGCAGCTGATCGACGTTTCTCTCTCATCGATGTTTCTAACTCTCTGTCCCTCTCCCTTCCTCTCTGTAAAAAAATCAATAAAATATATATATTTTTTAAAAGTTAAATATGGGACTGCCATTTGACCCAGTGATTCCACTTCTGGGAATTTATCTGAAAAACATGAAACACTGATTCCAAAGGATGTGTGCCCCTCAGGTCACAGCAGCACAGTTCACAGCAGCGAAGATCTGGAAACAGCCCCAGTGCCACCAGCAGACGCGTGGACAAGCGGTGGGACAGTCACGCCGTGGGATACCAGGCGGCTGCATCGGAACAGCCAATAGGCACAGCGTACAGCGCTCGTCACGCCTTTTTAACTTCTTTAATCCTCAAACAACCCCGGCAAAGGCGCCAAGCTCCACCGTCAGGTTAGTAGCCTGTTTTTCAAATGAAGACGCTACCACGAAGGGCAGTTAAGTCACTCGCCCAAAATCACACGACAAATCGATTATTAAACCAAAACGTGGACACGTTCTCCCCAGGAATCCTGGAAGTCGTAGCGTTCCACAGGCAGGACAGTGTGAGACTGTCTACAATCAACCGTGAACAGGTTTAGATTCAATTCTGAAAAGGGAGGAAGAACCCAAACTGGTTTTTAACTTTAAAAAGATGGAAGGGGAGGGGGCGGGACTCACCTCTCAGGTGTGCAAGGTGTTTCCAGGCTCGGGGTTCCAGGGGGGCGAGCAGGACGCTGCTCCCGTGGACGCTGCCACCACGCGGCCACTGTGGGGATTACAGCTGCTTTAAATCTTCATTTCAAAGACCTCCCCCCAGCGCCTCAAAAATAAAAATTACCTGTGAAAACTCTCAAACCCAGAGATCCCGTCCTGGGACTTTTCCTCGTCCAATCAAACGATCCTCCTCCTAGGGGTTAAGATGCATTTGGAGGGGACAGCTCGGGCCAAAGCATCGGTCTGAGCAAACATAGGGTTGGTCCATGAGAAACACTAGGCATTCTCCGTCCTGAGAGGAAAGGGTGGAGACCAACCCTAAGGCACCCGCACCTCCTTCTCACTCCAGCCTGTCTCTCACCCCCCACCAAGGTGCCCCAAGTCACCAATCATCCGAGAGCTGCACATTTAAACCACAACGAGGTGTCACCTCACACCTGTCAGAACGGCTGCCATCAACAAATCAACAAACGACAAGTGCTGGCGAGAACACGGGGAAAGGGAGCCCTCATGCACTGCTGGTGGGAATGCAGACGGTGCAGCCACTGTGGAGAACGGTATGGAGTGTCCTCAAGAAATTAAATGTGGATTTGACCCAGTGATTCTAGGACTATCTCCTAAGGAACCCGAAGCACCAATCAGAAAGCCTATATGCAACCTTATGCCTATAGCAGCACCATTCACAGTAGCTAAGATCTGGAAACAGCCCAAGTGCCCATCAGCAGACGAGTGGATAAAAGGCTGTCTAGTAACTTCTTATCTCCCCGCCGAGCCGATACTCACCCACCCCACCTTTAATGCCAGTGTCCACAGTCTCCTATCAGTAAAAAACAAACAAGAGGCAACCTTAGTGTGATGAGTTTAATAAGAGACTCATCGTTTTAAACTCATGATTTTACTACAAATTCGTGACCTTGTGAAGAATCATAATCCATTGTTTGCCTTTTTCCGGAAGGTTTGAAAAGTGAACAATGACAAGAGGCCTTTCAGTTCCATTGTTTGTGGGCAAAATCCTGACAGAAAGTGTTGGTTAGAATTAGTTGCCACGGAGGCTGTGAAGGTCCTAGCTTGGCGTGGATGACTTTTCAAAGTGAATTCTCACCTGCCGGGAAGGGGACAGGGAGCTTTAATGGCCTCTGTCGGTCTAATTCTACCCAACATTATTGTGTCCACGTCATATATAAGTTTTTTTTTTCTTAAAAATCAAAATGTGCGACCGAAAGTATAAAAGCAACTGAATACAAATGCAAGCTGTCCGGGAAAACATGCCTCCTGGTCAGACGCTGCCAGGAATCCACAAGATCTTGCCACGCCTCACGGACGACTTCTGTCGGAGAGTAGTTCTGGTTATACATCCGTTAGGGACGGCGCGGTCTATTCGGGGAGGTGATAAAAAATTAACAACCACTTCTCGTTCCACTGGAGGAAAAAAATCAGTTAAACCCTTTAACATAGATGATTGAAAAGACTTAGAAGCAAATTAATGCTATATCCCCATGTCATTCATTTGCAAGTACATTCCACCTTGTGGGGGATATGTTTATTTCACTTAATGAAACAGCCAATGACGATTCGGAACTGCTTACAACCAAAAGGCAGCAATTTGGGATTAAGGAAGAATCCTGTGCAGAAGAGTAGGGAAAAAATCAGAGAATAATGTGTAGGTGAAAACTTAGAATGAGGAGAAAAAGAAGGAACCAGAACATGCTACGTTGCAGGCGAGCTCTCGCTCAGCCGTGGACTTGCATCCACTTGGAAGTTACTTGTTTAAAGTCTGGAGCACACACACAGCCCACAGTCATAGAGGCCACGGGTGGAATGAGCCTCGAAGACCATTCAAGTCCAGCACTGCTCCTGCCCGGAGACTGTCACCTCTGACGCACCCCTGCCAAGCCAGCAATGTTATGACTAGCGATTAAGACTCCAGATTACATTGCAAATGAACACATAGTAGGACAGCAATGAACACATAGTAGGAGAGCACCTTTCTACTCCTGTAAAAAGATGGAACAGAGTCAGCACCCAGTGCATGTGAGCTGGTACTAGGGGTTTTGAAATCTTTAACGGAATGTAAATTGTGTGGATGCGCAATATGTTTTCTAACAGAAAAGAGCCCAGACGGGGTCCATTGACAGCCGGCCCATCACGTCTCCAACTTGCTCTGCAGCCCATTTCTTCATTCTTTCCCAGTGTGCATAACCATTCAGCATTTGACATATCCTTTAAGCTGGTCTGAGTTCTCTCCTGAGCTGCAAAGGCTATAAAAGATGTAAAGCTGAACACCTTGCTTGGAAGAACACACAAGCTCTCTCTAGGCTCCGTAAACTCGTTTGACTTTGATGCCTTAATTGAAACCTTATAAAGGGTGTGTCGGTTTCAGTTAATCATCATCATCATCACCATCACCATCACCATCAACATCAACACCACTATCACCACCATCACCACCATCATCACCATCTCCACTATCATCACCATCATCACCATCACCATCAACATCACTATCACCACCATCACCACCATCACCACCATCTCCACCATCTCCACCATCTCCACCATCTCCACCATCTCCACCATCACCAACATCATCACCATCACCACCATCACCATCACCATCACCACCACCACCACCACCATCACCACCACCACCACCACCATCACCACCACCACCACCATCACCACCACCACCATCATCACCACCATCACCACCAGCATCACCACCACCACCACCACCATCACCACCACCACCACCATCACCACCACCACCACCATCACCACCATCACCACCAGCATCACCACCAGCATCACCACCATCATCACCAGCATCACCACCACCACCACCATCACCACCATCATCACCAGCATCACCACCAGCATCACCACCACCACCACCATCATCACCACCATCATCACCAGCATCACCACCACCATCACCATCATCACCACCACCATCATCACCACCATCATCACCACCATCACCACCATCTCCACCATCACCATCATCACCACCATCATCACCACCACCACCATCACCACCATCACCACCAGCATCACCACCAGCATCACCACCATCATCACCAGCATCACCACCATCATCACCACCATCACCACCATCACCACCACCATCACCACCACCATCACCACCACCACCACCACCAGCATCACCACCATCACCACCACCATCACCACCACCATCACCACCATCATCACCAGCATCACCACCAGCATCACCACCAGCATCACCACCATCACCACCACCATCACCACCACCATCACCATCATCACCACCAGCATCACCACCATCACCACCACCATCACCACCACCATCACCACCATCATCACCAGCATCACCACCAGCATCACCACCATCACCACCACCATCACCACCACCATCACCACCATCACCACCAGCATCACCACCATCACCACCACCATCACCACCACCATCACCACCATCATCACCAGCATCACCACCACCATCATCACCACCATCATCACCACCATCACCACCATCTCCACCATCACCATCATCACCACCATCATCACCACCACCACCATCACCACCATCACCACCAGCATCACCACCAGCATCACCACCATCATCACCAGCATCACCACCATCACCACCACCACCACCACCATCACCACCACCACCACCATCATCACCATCACCACCATCACACCATCAGCACCATTTCACAGATGAAGACAGCAATGTCCAGGTAAGTAAAGTGATTTGTCCAAGTCGTGAAGCACAAGAAGAACCCGAGTCCCTTGGCTCTGAGCCCCTCCTCTTTCCTGCATGCTGCCTGCCCTGCCCTGTTCTGTGCTGCACCCCCTATACTTTACCTCCTTCTGCATAAAGTCCTCATCAGGCACATAACATAGGGAGGAAAGCGTCCAGAGACAAGAAACGTCAGAGCTGCCAATTCTAGAGGCCGAGGCAAGGCCATGCAGGCCACGGTGGCAGGTGCAACCAGTCCTGTCCCTGCCTCTACTGAGGGTCCCTAACCCAGTGTACTCCCCTCTGCTGCTGGCCCCCAGAGTCCTTTCTATGATGAACAACTTTCATACAAAATACAACTAAATAACTAGTAATATTGTTTTTGTTATAAAAACCATGCGCTGTCATATTTATATTACTCATATCAAAATGTTACATTTAATAAATGAGACATAAGTTAAAATACAGTAATAAGTAAAAGTAATATTAGTGTGATGAATAAGAACATAAGAGAATTGCCCTAGCTGGTTTGGCCCTGGTCGGGATGCGTGTAGGAGGCAACCAGTCGTTGTGTTTCTCTCACATCGAAGTTTCTCTCTGTCTCTCCCTCTCTCTCCCACCCTCCCTAAAATCAATGGGAAAATATCCTCGGGTGAGAGTTCAATAAATAAATAACAGAACTGACCATGGAGCAAGGGTTGAAGTGTGGGTGGGATGGAACACATTGGAAGTTTGGGGACCAAAACCAAACCTCACTTTTGTCACCTTTTGCCGAGAGCCAATAGGACCACCCCTGGGACGAGGCCGCCGGGAATGGAGTCTGGCTCCACCATGAGCCACATCATGACCGACGACAGGGACACGCGAAAGGCAAGCCCCGCTCGCTTCTTCCACGGCACGGAGCGGACTCCAGGTCCAAGTCTCACTGGCCGGCAGCCATGAAGACAGTGGTCATGGGGGACCCTGGGGAGAGCCCGCAAAACAGGTTGACGCCAGACCTGCTCTTCGTGGGCACTCGGGGAGGGGCTCCCGTGCAGACAGGCTTCCTGGGCCCACCCCGTGCCCAGTGTGGGCGAGAGGAAGCCGCCACCACGCTGCGTGGTCTGTTTCCACAGGAGCCGCTCTGCTTCCGCCCGAAGAGCTTAAACGCAACTCCTCTCCATCCCGGAGCCCAGAGAATGGGGCTTCCCGGCTACGAAGGCTTCGTGACGCTCCGTGGGTTTGGGTTCAGAACGGCTTCTGTTCCACGTCGTGTTTGCCGACCACACTGTGCATCTCACCGGCCTCCGCTGGCTCACAGCCCGGCGGGAAGAACAGCTCCAGCCTGAACACGTCCGTTCTTGGCTTTGTACACGCCTCCTCGGGCAGGTGCTGCCCTTTCCTCCGCTCGGCCGTCAGCCCCGCTCGGTGCGAAGCTCATCATCCTCAGAAGGGGCTTGGCCCGTCATGGGGTGTCCGTCACCCCAAAGCTCTGTCGCTACCACCAGCTCCACCGCCGGCATTTCCCTGCCACAGTCCCGGACGCTCCAAAGCCCGGGTCAGTCAGGGCCAGCTGTCGATGTTGTCGTTGTTGACAATATCTTCTCTTTTTCTTTTTTCCTTTCTTTTAAATGTATGTTTTCTTCAGAGAGGGAGGGAGGGGGAGAGAGAGAAACATCAACGATGAGAGAGAATCATGACCGGCTGCCTCCTGCACGCCCCACACTGGGGATCGAGCCCGAAACTCAGGCCGGTGCCCTGACCGGGGGTCGAACCCTGACCTCCTGGCTCCTAGGTCGACACTCGACCACTGAGCCACCCGGCCAGGCTCCTCTTTTCTTGACCTCGTGCCCCCACGGCCCTGAGGGTCAGATGCTGGGCTGCTCCTGAGAGTCTGTCTCTGGCTGGACACTCCCCTGGGAAGGTCCACCTACCCAGGTGCCTCATGGGAAATGCCTTCTGCTTGTCTCAGATCTCCACACACATGGGTGCCCTCGTGCATTTGGGCTGCTAACAGATACTCCAGACCCAGCAGCTTCTCAGCAGAAATCAATTCCTCGCAGGCCTGGGGGCTGGCAGTGTGAGGTCTGGGGGCCAGCGAGGCCGGGTGAGGGCCATGGTGCAAGTGGCAGACGTTTCCCCGTGTCCTTGCCCAGCAGAGGGAGAGGGACTCCCCCCGGTCCACATGTCAGAGCAGCCCTCACGCCCCCCACCAGGCCTGCCCTCGTGGCTCAAGCACCCCCAAAGGCCCCCTCCTAAAACCACCGCCTGTGGGTTAGGATCCCAACATGGGAATTCTGAGAAAACACCCAGACCTGCAGCGGGCGTGTCCGTGAACACACGCCTTCCTCCTCGCCCTCCTCACCACCATCAGAGCGCAGGTTCCTGGATGAGACGCTCTTTTCTAGGCGGGAGGACCACCCCGCTGACTGACTGTCTCAACCATCCACTGAGCACAGGTATCAGGAATGTGGGCGGGGCAGCCGCTGGGGAACACGGGGCTGAGAGACCACAGAGTAAACCAGAAGTGTGACCTCGGCAGGACAGCACAGGGCCAGGCACACAGTAGGGCGTCAGTGAGTGGTCCTGGCCAGCGAATTGCTGTTCGTATTTCTCCAGGAGAATATTTCACTTCCCACGAATGCGCTTGCCAACACATCCACTGGTAGAATCCACGGTTATGACGGGCGACAGGGAGAGGGTTTCTGTTTTTGTCTTGTTCCATCAAAGTGCATCGTGTGGGGTCCCTTGACTTTGACTAACTGCACATTTGACCTTGGGTGTGTCCACATGTGTCATCTACTGGAGAAGATGCTGGGCTGAGAGGTGGACCCTCAGATGTGGCCGTGGGCAGGACTGGTCAGGTCGGTGCGGGAACACGCGTTCCTGGACAGAGGTGGGGAGTGGAGCTATTTCACCTTCTCGTTATTCTGCTGAACCTGGACGTGGGCGGAGAGAGCCCTCACCTGTCCAGTCTGAGTTACTCCCAACCTCCCCAGGAAGGCGAACCCTCTAGTTGTGAAAGGCAAGTAGAGTTCTTCACAGCCTTAGTTTTCCTATCATCAACCAAAGGAAAGAACATGAGGTTAAAAATTTAAAGAAGAAAGAGCTGATGAACAAACAAGACAAGACAGATCTTTGGGGAAAAGGTTTTTTTGCAAAGATGTTCAGAAAGAGAGCAGTATAAATATCTATCACACACACACACACACACACACACACACACACACACACACACACGGAGACAGGCATGTTCCATAAACAACGATACTTAGTAAAGGCATTGCCTGGCCAGTGGCTCAGTGGTTGAGCCTCCACCTATGAACCAGGAGGTCACAGTTGGATTCCCGGTCGGGGCACAGGCCCGGGTTGTGGGCTCGATCCCCGGTGGGGGCGTGCGGGAGGCAGCCGACCCATGACTCTGCCTCATCGCTGATGCTTCTCTCTCCCTCCCCCTTCCTCTCTGAGGTCAATACAAACCCCTGTAATACGCTTTTGGGAACGACTGACCTGGGTGGACGTCAATGCACCTGATGTCACTGCCAGGACGTGAGGGCTGCTGTCTGAGGCTGCGGCGTCAGGAAGACCGGGCAGTCTCTCCCGGGAGAAGCCGGTGCAGGACTGAACCCCGGCACCAAACACGGGGACCAAACTGCGCCTCCTCCTCCGAGAAGCACCACCTGGCCCAGAGCCCGCGCTGGCGACTCTGACGTTTGCGCAGAGAAAAGAGCCCTGACAGCCCCTCTGGGAGACAGGCTCTCGGGAAACCGACTCCGCGTTCAGACTGACGTGGCAGCGGTGCCCGTGGCTTCGACAGCAGCCCCGCCTGATCGACGCGATGCCGGCCACCTTCTTAGGCCCGATGCTGGCCGCACCCTCGTCTTCTCCACGCTTCCCATGTGTCCCCAGGAAGGAATAAGCACAGGAACTCAGGGGCCTTAACAACCGATCTTAACCCCAACACACAGGGCCCGAGGAGAGCCTCGGGACACAGTGCTGGCTCACATCCGGTCCTCCCGTAGGCCCCTCAGTCTTTTCCAGCGTCGGAAGGCAGGAATAAAAACGTGGCCAACACCCTCTCGTGCACGTAAAGGAGAAGCCGGGCCAGGCTGGCGGGTCCCGCGTCTCTCAGGCTCAGTCCGGCGCAGAGCGGCTCGCCGAGCTGAGAGTGAGAAGTGAAGTGTGATGAACAGTGAGCAGCGTGCCCCTGCCGCGGGCGGGCGGCGTGAATGAGTGGAGGCCGGGAGTGAAAGGGCAGGTCGAGGCGACCCGTGGATGAGCAGAGCCCGGGCTCCCTGCACAATGCATTTCTGATGATGGGTTTCGCTAGTGGTTCTCAACCTTCCCAACGCCGCGACCCTTTCATACAGCTCCTCATGTCGTGGTGACCCCCAACCATACAATCATTTTCGTTGCTACTTCATCACTGTCATGTTGCTGCTGTTATGAATCGTCAAGTAACTATCTGATATGCAGGATGCATTTTCAGGGGTCGCGACCCACAGGTTGAGAACCGCTGCTAGACAATCGCCAAACTCCCTGTAGCTGAATCACAGGACAGAGCGCCGGCTCGCATTTCGTGAGGGGCACACGGGGAGGAATCAACACGCGTGGGCTCCGGAAAACAGCGGCTGGTGGTGACCCCAGAGGCTATACCTTCATCAACCCACGCCCAGCGCCCCGGGAACCGAGGGGAATGGCAGGTCACCCTGTAACGCTGCCGACGCCATTGACGGCTGGGAGCTCCCAGCTACAAGCCACCAGCGTGAGGAAGATGGCGGAGCCGGGGACCAGCCTGGACCCACCGCCACCCCGCCCTCTCCACCGGGCCCCTCGTAAGGAACGGAAACCATTTCAGAGTCCAGCCTCGCTCGGTTCTGTGCGACGCACCCAATGGCCTCAGCGCTACACCGACCGGGGCCTCAGGTGATTGACAGACACCCCACCGCCCCGGGATGAGCTCGCAGGAGAAAACCAGGTCCGTGTAGGAAAAGGTCACTCTTTTCCTCTGCACATCGCAGCTGGGAAGGGGCTGAGTGTGCAGATGTCGCACGTGAAAGCTCTTACGAGACTGACCGACCAGCTGACTTCAGGCATCGGCAGACGTGCGCGCGCTCCCTGCTCATGCTCATGTCATTCTTCTCGAAGTGGCAGCAAAGACCGTTTCTAGAGCCCCCCTCCCCATCTTCTCTGCGGCCCACGCAACCAGACGCCAGGAAGCTGCACGGCCGTCCGTCCGTAGGAGGGCCCTTCCTCTCCGCTCACAGGGCCTCACCGACGTTCACCGACGCAGCGCACACCTGGAGTTGGCCGGCCTTGCCGGGGCCCTCGGCGCGCTCCTCTGCGTCCTGCCTCTGCTGTCTTCATCCCATCAGAGCTCCATTTCCCCCAAACCCGTGGGATGCTCTCCAGCTGCCACGTTCACTCTTTCAAACATTTCTGGGGGGAAACCTCATCTTCAAAAATAACCACCCTCAAAGTGACTCACTTCATTGTCCGGGCCTTTTGCAATTAAAAGGCCTTTTCGTTTTAGTCATGAATCTGAATGTATTGGTCTCAAGTCTCAGCTTTTAGTTAAGACCCACCCTTTCCCGGTGACATTTCAGTGCTGGAGAGAGGCTGAGACTGTTCTTATTAAAAAGGAAATGTTAGCACCTACCCCACCTTTCAGCTGAGGCTGCAGAGTGAAGGGAACAGGGTTATGTTCTTCTCAGTCGCTGCCTGAAGTGAGAATGTGGACTTGGGCACTAATGGGTTTCTGCTGAGTAAAATCACGTTATGTAAATCAGTTCTAGGAAAGCATTTGGTGTGGGTGTACTACCTTTAAAACCTTCTCATTTTGACCATTCTAAAAGTAATCTATGCTTGTTATAAAAAATAACAGAAAAAAGTGAAAAAAATTACCTTACTCCCACTATACAAAACCGTATTAACATTCGGTGAATTGATTTTCTTTTTGTATTTATCTAATGAGAATGGGGGGGAGGGGTCTGTTTTATCCTTTTTTACTTTTTGGTTTTATAGAATAGTGTTTATTGTGTATATGGAACTTCATAAATATATAGTTATCTACACCAATAAAAGACAAAGATGCTAATTGACCATACCTTCGCTACATCCATCAGCCAATCAGAAGAGTATGCAAATTAACCCAACAAAGATGGCCATTAAATTTGCATACTGCAGGCGGGGCAGGACAGCGCAATCCGCCACCTGCCCAGCTGCCATCCAGGCCTGCCATGTGCGACCAGGGGCGGCAAGGCAGGCGGCAGTGCGATCTGTTGCCTGCCCCACCACCAGCTGCCATCCAGGCCTGCCATCTGCGACCCAGTGCACCACCCGGGGAGTGGGCCTAAGCCAGCAGATGGTTATCTCCTCAGACGTCCCAGACTGTGAGAGGGCATAGGTCAGGCTGAGGGACAACCCCCCTGCCAGTGCACAAGTTTTTGTGCACTGGGCCTCTAGTCCTATATAATAAAAGCCTAATATGCTAAGTGTCCAGTCGTCCATTCAACCAATCAAAGCATAATATGTTAATGATATGCTAAGGCGACTCAACTGCTCACTATGATGTGCACTGACCACCAGGGGGCAGACAGTCAACCGGTCGACCAGTCGCTATGATGTGCACTGACCACCAGGGGACAGATGCTCCAACTGGTAGGTTAGCTTGCTGCTGGGTCCCAGCCAATCGGGACTGAGCAAGATGGGCTGGACATGCCCTAGAGCCCTCCCGTGGTACCTTCCCCGGCTGGCCAACCTCCCACATCCCTCCCCAGCCCCAATCATGCAATCGGTGGGGTCCCTCAGCCTGGCCTGTGCCCTCTTGCAATCTGGGACCCCTTGGGGTATGTTGGAGAGCTGGTTTAGGCCCGATCCCGCAGGCCAAGCTGAGGGCCCCCACTGGTACATGAATTCGTGCACCAGGCCTCTAGTATATATAAAAGCCTAAGCAACTGTTACAACAGAATGACCAGAACGACCGGTCACTATGATGCGCACTGACCCCCAGGGGGCAGATGCTCAGTTCAGGAGCTTCCCCCTGGTGGTCAGTGCACTCTCACAGGGGGAGCCGCTTAGCCAGAAGCTGGGCTCACGGCTGGCTAGTGCAGCGGCGGTGGTGGGAGCCTCTCCTGCCTTCGCAGCAGTGCTACGGAGCAGTGAGTCTAGCAGTAAGGAGCAGCGAGCAGGCAGGCAGTAAGGAGCAAGGGGTCCCAGACTGCGAGAGGGCACAGGCCAGGCTGAGGAACCCTCCAGCCCAGTGCACAAATTTCATGCACCAGGCCTCTAGTCTATATATATAAAGGCCTATGTGACCGAACAACCGAATGACCGGTCGACCGGTCGCTATGACATGCACTGACCACCAAGGGAAAGATGCTCAACGCACAGGATTGGGCTCCCTCCTATATCAGGCCTGCAGGGATCAGGCTGAAACCGGCTCTCCGACATCCCCCAAGGGACCCCAGATTGCGAGAGGGCACAGGCCAGGCCAAGGGACCCCACCGGTGCAGAAAATTCATAGAAAAAGTAGGCTTCCTTCCCCCAGCTACCAGCACCGGCTTCCCTCTGGCACCCGGGACCCGGGCTTCCCTCACAGCCCCGGCTTCATCCGGAAGGTCGTCCAGAAGGACGTCTGGTCTAATTAGCATATTACGCTTTTATTATTATAGAAGATATAGGGTATCCCAAAAAAATGTATCTACACTTTGAATAATTATTAATTCCAATGAGTTAAATCTGAAAAGAAAGAAACATCAGCTTTCAGCTGTAACTGTGTGTGTACATTTTGGGGAGACACCCTGTATACGCTGCTTTCTTTACATTGTAGACATACCATATGTACCTTGCTTTATTTACTGTGGCATGACATTTCTCTTATTATAAATTTTTTTTAAAAAAAAATCTTAAAGCACCCTAGCTGCTTTGGCTCAGTGGATAGAATGTCATCCTGTGGACTGAAGGGTCCTTGGTTAGATTCGGTCAAGGGCACATGCCCGGGTTGCAGGCTCAATCCCCACTAGGGGGTGTGCAAGAGGCAGCCGATCAATGATTCTCTCATTGATATTTCTCTCTCTCTCTCCCTCTCCCTTCCTCTCTGAAATCAATAAAAATATATATTTAAAAAATTAAAAGCATCTTAAAGCAATGACATAAAATCCCACTGACTGGGGAGACCTGGCCTTAGTGAACTATTTTCTATGTGGTATGTTAACATGGGCTTCAAGCTTAACCCTTACACACACGAGAAGGAGTACCTCTACACAGAAAGCGTTTCCATTAGTTGGATTGGTTCCTCAGATTAATTCCCAGAAATGAAATTATTAGTTCAAAGGGCAGAAATATTTGAAGTTCTATGTTACCAATTTTTCCCCAAAACCTTTGCAGCAGATTGCACCTGCCTTACAAGGTGTGGGCGTGCCCCTGCCTTTACCTCGCCTGCCTGACAGCGAGCATTCTCATTGAGAACAGCTTACGGGTCTCAATTTGCTGGGAAGAAATGGCCTTTTAGTCTCTGCATTTGAGAGTCTGGTCACGAGTGTCGAAAATGCTTCCGATGTGCTCCTTTAGCAGTCGGTGCCGTCTTTTGTGACTTTCTGATAATGGTTTTTGCATATTTAGCTGCTGTGGTTTTGAGGTTTCTATTATTGATGTTTGTGGTATTTTACAATAAGGAAAATGAACCTGACTCATAGCTGATTCAAAATATCCCCAAAGTACTTGCTTCTTATTTCTGACTTTTATAGACATCAGGTTTTATCTTGTAGTATAAAATCCATCTTCGCCCTGATAGTTTTACTGATATTTTTAAGTTTAGTAAGTCTTCCTTCACCTAAAGAGGTCCTAGTTTCTTCTACACTTTCAATTCTATGATTTTTGCATGAATTCCTTTAGCTTTGTAGAATTTATTTCTGGTGCATGAAATGAGATAAAATCCAAGGTATCATTTGTTGTAAACAGATGACTAAGTGTTCCAAACCGTGTATTGAATAGACTTCCTTTACCGTTGTTGGCCTCGTTCACCACGCGCTGGAACACCCCCGGGAAACTCACCTTGCTCTGGTCCTTCTGAGGGGCCTGTGTCCGAAGGTGTTCTCCCTACTTGATGTCCCAGCACAGAGCTCCTCCCCTTCGTTCACACCCTCTTACCTCCAAAGGGGTTCACCCTGTGGAGTTGCCACTTTCTGGCCCAGGGAGGTGGGGAGTGGCCTAGAAGAAAGTCCGAGAGGCAGGGCTGGACTGACCAGAGAATCGCCTGTGACCAGAGGAGTGACCGGGAGAGGGGACAGGCCTGTGACCGGGGGAGGAGTGACCAGGAGAGGTGACGGGTCTGTGATCTGGAGGAGGAGGAGGCGGCGGCTGAGCAGGAGAGGGGACGGGCCTGTGACCTGGAGGAGGTGACCAGGGGCGGTGACTGGAGCAGGGAGCCGGGACCCGCAGCCTGAGCTGGGGCTCCCGCAGCCTGAGCCAGGGCTCCCGGGAGACGGCGCTACACAGGAGGGTGGCCCGCAGCGGGTCACGCCCACGCGGTGGATCTGCTGTGAGACACGTGGGTTGGAAACACTGGCCTCGTCCCCAAAGGCACCGGGGAGCGTCCTGCCCGCGGACAGGAACCCGCCACGGGGCTGGTCTGGCTGCTCCGGCCACAGCTTGACCCACGCAGCCAGGCCGGGCGCAGGCGGGGCTGCGCTGCCATCTATGGTGGAAAGGAAAGTCACGCGCAGAGAGTTCTGACAAGGCCAGGACTGTGATAAGTTCCAGGAACAGAAGAAAATAAGACAAAATACGTTCCAAAGTGCATGTCTACGGACCTTCCCCAGGTTAACGTCATGTGAGACCCTGACTGCTTACAAGCAAACCAGGCCCCGTGATGTCACAGGGGTGATCACGAGGTCACAGCGGCAAGGCCCAGTGCGTCGAGAAGGGCAGGGACGCAGGGGGAGCGGGAGCCAGTCCCAAGGCCTGGATTTCGGTTCTTGGTGAGATAACTTCCTGCCTTTAGGTTCCTGGCTGACACGCCCGTAGCTTTTGTTTCTTAAAACCACGTTGAACCGTTTCAGTTGCGGTGGCCGCAGTCCCGGATCCACGTGCACCGGTGAAGGCGAATGGCACACACAAGACCTGGTCGGCTTTGGCGACACCTTGGCGGGCTGTTTAGAGACTTTCACGCGCAGGTGATGGTCGCTTCCGATGCAGCGGGCGCTGTCAGCAGTTTCCGCGTCTGTCGGGTGGGCGCACCCGCTAAAGCACCGGGAGGAGGGAGCGCAGGGCCCACCACGGGGCGGCTGTGAAGTCAGTGAACAAGGTCACGAGAGCCAAGCAGCGCGCCGGCCGCCCTCGGGGACCCCGGCGCAGGGTCAGGACAGGAGTCACCTTGTCCCTCTCAGAGGGCTTGTCCACTGCACTGGACGCTGCTGCGATGGGCATCTTGGCACGTCTGGAGTTTCTGGGGTTACCCCTCGGGATGGAGGGCCCCCCTCGTGGGCAGGCCTGTCCGGAACAGCAGGGCCGTGCCCGGCGCTGCCACAGCCACGGGGACAGGCCTGGCCGAGGCCGCTGGGGATGAGGACCCAGTGTTTCCAGAAAAACCAGGGGAGGCGCATGAAGGGGACACCCCTCCCTCATCCGGCTTCCAGGTCTTTCCTAAACCCCTGCCCCCGCCCCCATGCCCCGCACCCCTTGTCCCCACGGCCCTCTCCTCTCACTGCCCAGGGAGGCCCTAGGTTCTAGTCGGTCCGTTGAAGCAGGTGGCCGGCCGAACCCAAGTGCTGGGACCTGCCCTCCAGGGCGCTGTCCCAGGTAAGCTGGGGGACTGGCTGGGGTTCGCCCACGTTCAGCAAACCCACTGGGCTCACCTGCACAGCCGCGCCCTCACACGGGCCTCGCTCAGGCCTCCATCGGCAAGGTGGATGCCACGCCCACCTTCTTTCTCAAATGGCCCAAAACTCGTGTTGGGGTGCGGGGGCAGAGGGCGCGGTGCTACTTCCTGGCCCCTCAGAGAGTGTGACATCCACCCCTCACACTCCCGTCCTCAAAGCCCCTGCACCTGGCCTCAGGCCTCCCGTGACAGGGTCAGTGTTCACAGGGGCCGTCAGATGCCTGGACCTGTGGTAACCATGGTGACCACACGGTGGCGTCCTGGGACTGCCAGGCCCTTGGCCTCTCCCACTGTGACGCTGCCTCGGTGCCCACGCATGCCAGGCTGACTGGTGCCCCCTCTCCTGGCATGTGGCCCACACCGAGATCCCCCGCTTGTGACACCCCATTTCTCTCCTCCACCTCCCAGCAGCCTGCCCCGGGCGGGCCTGGTGAGGGTGTCTGGCATCTCTGGTGGTGGGTTCTTTGCCGTGAGGGTCACCTTGCGCCTCACAGACACTTGGCAGTGGGCCTGGCCTCCACCCACCTGGTGCCCTGTCCTATATCCTGCCCCTGCTACTCTGGAAATTGCCGAACACAGGGGTGTCAGGTCCCCCTGGTGAGTCACGTTTCCCAGAGAGGCACACACGGGGGGTGCAGGCTCTGGGTGGCCAGCCTGGTACAGGGCCTGTCACCTGGGAGAGGTGCCTGAGCAGGTGAGTCTGTAAAACCCGGGGACTAGAGACACAGTGTCCCCTCCAAAAGCCCCACATCTCCACCCGAGTCCGTCAGGAGCACGGCAGACGCTGTGCTCCCTCAACCCCATGTCTGGGCACAGTTTTCAGCACCATCATCAGATATTAAGTCCTCCCTCAGACAGGTACTGCCTGACCAAAGACTGAGATTATTAGTAAAGTCACCTCAGAAGTGGGAAATGGAAATGGAATATACAACTCTATTCAATTAGAAGCAATTTTAGGGAATTTTATTTAACTGTCAATTTATTGCCAACAACTAACATCTATCGTTTTGCTACATTTGGATTAGCACATTAGGGAGGAAATATAAATTAAATACTATGAAAGTTTTGTTTTAATGAAACATGACCTTAATTGGCTATGAATATATAAATTTAGTGGTTTTATTGCATTGTTAGAAAATTATATTAAGGAAGATACAAAAAAATCAATAGATGTTTATTTACAATTAGTATGCCATTATGGCTTTAAATTTTCATTTACCCAACAGGGTTCAAAGAATAGTTTATTACATGCCTTAGTAAACCTTTAAAATACTTACAAATTCAAAACAGATGTTTTATACAAAACAAGTTCACCTGAGAATTCATTATAACATTGCCATTTGTCTGATTTTTTTCCAAGCTGTGAATGGGGCTGAGTGTCCACATGCAACCTGTATCGCCTACCACATCAGAATATTTAATTCCCGCCCGGCCGGCGCGGCTCAGGAGCTGAACATCAATCTGTGAACCAGGAGGTCACGGTTTGATTCCTGGTCAGGGCACATGCCCAGTTTTGGGGCTCCATCCCCAGTGTGGGGCGGGCAGGAGGCAGCCGATCCATGATTCTCTCTCATCATTGATGTTTCTACCTCTCCCTCTCTCTCTGAAATAAAAATATATTTAATATATATATATATATATATTTCCTTATTCAAAACTGGCAAAACATTAAGCTGCAGTAAATTATGTCATAAAAGTTACACATGGAGAACCAAGATTTATATCCATATTTGCTTTGAGCATAACAATTTAACAAATCATTTGCTATAGGTGAGCTGAAATAACAAATTTAAGGTAATATTATTTTGCTGAGTTAGACAACAGCTTTTTAAAAACCATCAAGCATTGAGAAAGCCGATTCATAGACCTGGGGACCGGGACCGTGTGACTACACAGCAAAGACTGAAAACAACCTTCCCAGACTTCTGCACGAAGAAAACGCTGCACACGTGCGCACACAACCCAGCCATTTGTCTTCCGCACCCTCAGGAAAATCAACTTAAACACACTTTTAGGAAAAAACCTCTTTAGAAGTTAACTTTAAAATACGCATAAGTGTGTAACCCTATGCAATATGTAGAAAATTACAGCCAAAAGACAAAGATAAAATCTTTTTTATCTTCCTGTCCCTCTGTTACAACTTGAAAATTATGGAGGTATGAGGTAGTGTAGTTCCTGTGTATTCCATGCTGGCTAGTAAAACAATGCTATGCTTTACAGCTGGCCAATAATCGGAGTATCATTAACATAAACCCTTAATGCTAAGCTGTTTATATGTAGAGATCAATTTAAACCAAGTGCCTTAAAAATCATAATCATACTCTGGAGACAACTGGGTTTTATCATTAAAGGAGAAAGGAAGCTTTCAAAGCAGTTATTTACGGGGCAACGAAGCAGATCATGTGACACCTGCACGCACACACACACACACACACACACACACACGCGCGCGCGCACACGCATACTTGTATGACAGACAGCTGAGTGTCCGCTGAGGTAGGAAATCAAGGATTCCATTGGCTTGTATTAGATTTTACATTTGTAAACCAGAAGCATTTTTATATTATTTCGTATTTTGAAGTTAAAGTTATAAGTATCAGACAGCTACACGGGATGTCTGTGCCCACACACTTTATGGGCTGGGATGCATTAGCACAGAACTAATTTCATTCTCCCTGACACATTCTTGAGTGTATTCATGAAAGCCTCTAGACCAGCGGTTCTCAACCTGTGGGTCGCGAACCTTTTGGGGGTTGAACGACCCTTTCACAGGGGTCGCCTAAGACCATCGGAAAACACATATATAATTACATACTGTTTTTGTGATTCATCACTATGCTCTAATTATGTTCAATTTGTCACAATGAAATTGGGAGTCACCACAACATGAGGAACTGTATTAAAGGGTCGCGGCATCAGGAAGGTTGAGAACCACTGCTCTAGACTAGAAGCAAGCCCAACTAGTTTTCTCTTACAATCACTAAGCCAGTAACAGACATAGACTGGGAATGCCTCCTGCAGCCACCGCCCATCAGAAAGGGTCGCACCTGGCCAGGAGTCTAAAGTCCTCAGTGGTCCCTGTGCTCTCAGCCAAAGCTGCCTTGCTTCAGGCTCACTGTCCCGGACGAGAGCTGTCCCCACGGGAGTGGCACCCATGGGCCCTTCTCGTGGTTCAGGACGCCCTGGATGGAGCCTTGGGTGTCTGACTCAGTGAGGTACTGTCTAAACCAAACACCCTCAACCACCCCTTCGTACCCTTTACAACAGGCTCTGCACATGTCTGTGCCTGAGAACACGCTTTTGTAATGGTAGGAGGCCAAGAGTCTAGCGTTCCTTGTCAAACAAGTCTGTAACAGCAGTGCGGGAGCACTCAGAGGTGAAAGCTGCATTGAACAGGACGGGCAGACACAAAGGACGACTAAGAGGACCAGGACCGTGGGCCCCGAGACACCAGATTCAGGAACAGCAACATTCACTCAAGTTTCCAAATTCAAATTCACATGAAACAAGATCGAGTTTCATCCCGTTTCACAAACCTATACGGTTGTTCTGGAGGCATCTTTTAAATCTACAAGAATACTTTTTACAAGTAAACCAAAGGGTTTCAAAACCAGATGAAAGTGCCTGCCGCTCCCAGTCCTGCAGGTGGCCCTCTCCCCAGACGTCGGGCTCTGCAGGGCACTGCGCTGTGGCGAGCCCTTGGGGTCCACGGAGCTGAAGGCAACACTGCCTGAATCCAACTCCCATTTCCCCCTGCAAAGGGACAGAACGTCAGGAGGCAGAGACCTCAAGGACCAGCTGGGTAGACTGAGGAGAGAAGCCGTGGCTCTTACCCGCTACCATGACCACAGCCCCTAAGAGCCACATGACAGGGCCAGAGCCTCTGCTTGGGCCACCTGCCTGCCCCGGCTCCTCAAGGCCCATGGGCGCTTAGGTCACAGCGGTAGGCCACCCACCTCTGGTTTTAGCAGGAGCTGAGGAGCCAAGCTCCAGGCTTCTGGCATCCCAAGCAGCTGCCCCACTGTGCGCAGCCCCATCAGCTCTTGGGGCCAGGCTCTCTCAGCACACGCAGGCAGGGCAGGCTGCTGATTCCCCGGGCCCTTCCTCGGGGAACCCTGTAGGCGCCTGCAGTTACACGGCTGCTGGATAGGCTAGTCCACATTCTGACATTTTGAATGAGGGGGAGAGTTGCTACTAACAGTTATTATTCTTTGAAACAGAATAAAAGCCTCACTACGTGTTCGATGGAACTTCTCCATCTCCAGAAAGCTGCCATCTCTGCATCTCTGTGGAATCGAGGCATCGGGCCTCAGAGAAGCCCCTTCAGCCACGGAGGGGAAACAGCCCTGTCAGCAGACCAATGGCTGGATGAGGCTCAAGACACACGCCAGAGCTTCAGCAGGAGGCTCGGGGGCTGGAAGGAGGAATGAGGCTCACTCGTCAGTAGTGCATTTGTCGGTCATCTGCTGGCAGAAGTCGGAGATGCCTGTGCTCTGCCGGCTCTGCTCTGAGGGCCCCGCGCACTCCGGGGCCACCCTGGGGCTCGGCCCAGACTCCTGAGCCAGCACGCAGCCCGACCCACTGCCCTTCCCGCCGCCGGGGAAGCAGGGGCTTTGGCCCCCAGCAGGTGGCGTGGCAGGAGGCCCCTCCGGTAAACTCAGAATTGGTGGGAACACAAGAGCACCATCAGAAGTACTTTTGTCCTTTTCAGAAATTAAAAACGAAAGTGGGCAGTCTGAGGCCGAGTACTTGGCGAGTATCTGAATCTGTTCCTGGCTCAGAGCCGCCTCTTTACAGACTTGCTGGCAAAGTCCGGTCAGGTTCTGCTTGGTCTCACCCAGCGTCGACAGGATGTGGTCTCTCTCCCTCAGCAAGCTCTCCTTCTCACTCTGCTGTGGGCACAGAGAGAACGCAATGACTCGGGGGCATTAGAACCATCGCTAAGGCGACCAGACATTGGTGTCTGCAGTATCTTTTCATTAAACAAGGTCACATGGAATTTTTCCTTTCAATTCAATTGAAAAATGTATTCAATACCTCAGGTCCATAATCCCTCATCCAAAACTCCTAGGCCTGACGTATCTTGGGATTCAGGATTTTTCAGATTTAGGAAGATAATGTGGACGCACATCTTCCCTCTGGCGGGGTCTGGGGCAGCCACCCACTGTCAAACATCTCTACACTTCTAAATAAAACACAGTGAAATATCAAACAATGCGCAAAGTAGAGAAAAATAGATTCTACGTCGCCTGATGTCATTTGCATCAGTTTCTGGCCAAAGGAGTGGTGACACTCGGTACTGTCTCTTGTACGGTTCTCAGAGCTTTCTGGACTTGTGGACTGCAGAACAGCAAGTGTGGACTTAACATCTTGGACAGCAGAGTCAAAAGAGGCACAAGCACACTCATCCGAACTCCTGCGACTCAAATCACCATCAGGTTCGAATAGCGACTAGCATTTGTTGAGCACTTACTTTGTGCCGAATATTGTGCAAAATGTCTTCGAATTCACACTCTCAGCTGTGTGATTCCCACGACTGCTGATTTAAGTAACGTTAAACCCACATTATAGGTGGGGCTCAGCGTCTAAAATGCCCACAGTTAGAAATCTAATGCGTGAGCTACGAGAGTGTGAAGAACTGGGGTGTGTGGGGGGAGGGGGTGGGGGGTCTGTTTTGTCGATCATAGTATTATTATTTAGAATTGTTATTTCTCCAGGCAAGTCTTCACAATGTTCTCAGGTTTGCTGGCTCTTGCAGCCCATCCACCACCACCACCTGCTTCCCCCTCGCTCACTCCCTTTCCTGCTGCCCCTACACCTGCTCTGACCCAGCAGGAGCCAGGTGACCAGAGGGAGAGGAAGTAAAAGCTGGCAGGAGGCCAAAGGCTTCCCCTGTGGGATTAGACAGGGCTCTTGGTTTTCTGCTCATGGGTAGGTTCTATAGAGCTGACGCTGTGCTTAACAGTTAGATGGGTGATATCAGTGATAACCCTCTACATAGATTCTTTTCTGGAACAGAAATAGTTTTAAGGGTAAAAGGAAATTTGCTTTATACAGAAGTACTATTACGGTTTTATATAAAAGTTTTTCTAAAAAACTGTAAATCTAACTATGGTAATTAGTTTTTAAGTATTTCATAGCAGCTAATATTTTGAAAAAAATAAAGTACTAAACAACAGAGGTACATGCCCCTGACTGGGAATCGAACCCACAGACCCAAGCCAGTGCTTTAACCACTGAGAAAAACTGGCCAGGGCCCAAATCTGTAACTTTTCTGTGTTCCCAACCACTTTAATCAGTCAGCAAAATCACAGAGGTTTTCATCTCTCTCGTGCCTTCACTTGTAAAACATCTGGCTTCTCGTTAACCTTCTACAGCTGTGCCTCGTCTTTTTAAATAGTTATATGTCTTCCTCTTTTTGCACAACTAAAGTATACAAAAAATATATAAATTTTTGTTTTCCACTTTTTTGAAGGTATATAAAAGCATGGTTTTCTTTCTAAATTATCTAATTGCTATTCATAGCTAAAATGTTCATACTTGAAGATTTGCTACAATCACAATTTTAAGCTCTCATCAGTAATTAACAAACACCCAAAACTGAGCACAGAAGAAAGGTACTTCCTCCATGTGGGCCCTCTTCCCTGCTGTCTGTACCAGTTCCAGCTTCTGCTGCTCAGACAATGTTCCTTCCAGCCACCACTAGGGGACAGAGACACCTGGCTGGCTGTAAGTTAATCGTTTTTCAGTTAATCTGTGTTTTGATGCTGGAACAGAAAATAAGTTTCAACAAAGCAGGCATTCCTCACACGCAGGGTCTCCTTAGATCTCGGAATGTTCCTTTCCTATCAGCATCTGACTTTTTCCCTTAGATAAAAGATCCAAGTGGGTTTGTTTTGGTATCAACCAAAACAAGTTATTCAAGTCTACAGTGTATTTTAACTAACAACTGAACCATTAAGTGTTACAGATCCATGACACAAAACACTGAAGTGCCTCACAATGTCTTGCATCTTGATTCAACCTAAGAATTAGGTAGGTGGTAAAACTATCCTTAATTTGTAAATCGTTAAAAAGGCACCCAGAAATAGTTCTCAATTTATAACATATTATGCTATAATATGTAGAATACTTATATATGTAAAGTAGTCTATAAACATCCTTTTTTACTTCCTAAATGTCATATAATTTACTTTCTTAAATGGTATGTGGTAAATTTTAAAGTTAATGTATAATTGGACATTATAATCTGACTTAGGAATTAAAATAGCTGTCTCCTCTACAGTAAAAAGAATGGGTGAATGTGGTGGAGTTTAACTCTCTGGCATCCTTACCAGCTTCTCGATTTCCGACTCCAGGTTCTGTATGCAGTCGAGCTTCCTCTTGCGGCAGCGCTGGGCGGCGATCCTGTTCTTACTCCTCCTCCGGATGTCGTGGATACAGTCCAGCTGTTCTGGAGTCAGCTTGTGCATCCTCAGCAAGGACTGGAAGTCATTCCGAGAGAGGGAAATGATCCGCTGTGCGTTAAATGGCAGTTTTACCTAGGACGTGAGACAAACATCAGTCACCACTGCTGTGTTTTGCTATCACACTCAACCCTGGGAGACAAAGGCACACATCTCACTTTCCAGCAGGGGAGGGCAGCTGGGGGCAATCGGGCCGGCAGGAGAACAGTTAGGCGTCGATCAGGCTGGCAGGAGAGTGGTTAGGGGGTGATCAGGCTGGCAGGCAGAAGCGGTTAGGGGCAAGCAGGCAGGTGAGCGGTTGGGAGCCAGCAGTTCTGGATTGTGAGAGGGATGTCCAACTGCCGGTGGGATCAGGCCTAAACGGGCAGTCGGACATCCCCCGAGGGGTCCCAGATTGGAGAGGGTTCAGGATGGGCTGAGGGACACCCTCCCTCGCTAGTGCATGAATTTCATGCACCAGGCCTCTAGTGTAGAAATAATTAGGAAAATGTTGTAAATTCATTTTCAAGATACATAAATTTGGGGGGGGGGAAATCTAATAACAAAATTGTAGAACAGCTTAATTATATTAATGACTAAAAATGCAAATAAAATATTGGTCAATTTTCTGGCAACCTATTTAGTTTGTTACATATATGAAATATTTTTAAACTTCCTAAATGTTTTATTTTTAATGTTCTTTTCATAGTTCCAAACGCTGAGTTTATAAATAGCATACAAAAATCTACAGATAAAACTCATGCATACATCTTACTTCTTAAGTTAAATCACTGATCACCTCTTCCCAAAGCCCAGGAAAAACAACCTCTTACACCAGTGATGGCGAACCTATGACACGCGTGTCAGAGGTGACACACGAACTCATTTTTTTGGTTGATTTTTGTTAAGTGGCATTTAAATATATAAAATAAATGTCAAAAATATAAGTCTTTGTTTTACTATGGTTGCAAATATCAAAAAATTTCTATATGTGACACGGCACCAGAGTTAAGTAAGGGTTTTTCAAAATGCTGACACGCCGAGCTCAGAAGGTTCGCCATCACTGTCTTACACTCTCCCAAACCTGTCATCCAACAACTACAGAACCAAGAAAATAATCAAGAACTAAGAAGCCCTGGGGATCACAGGCAGGTTTTACAACAGCAGCTATCGCACACCAACTACACGCAGCACTTGCTCAGTTATTAGACATCATTAAGGCAATGCTGAAAGACTAAGGAACTAAGAGAACAAGCATGGCTATGAGAGAGTAACGGACTAGTAAAGGCAGGTCGCGCTGCCGGCCGCATCCCTACAACGGGCACCGCAGTCCTGCCAAGGGGCTGCCCAGGTGCAGGACCCCATGGCAGTGAGTGGACCGTCCGTGCTACCCACTCAGGAGTCACACGCAAGGACCCAGCACCACTGCTCCCCTCCTGGGGGACCTGGCGTTTGAGGGGAGCACTTACATAGCCCTGTGGGCCTCCAGGCCATGGCTGACAGAAGTACCTGCTTGGTGCAGACCCCACAGTTTCACACCTCATGGTGCGGTCCCCTCCCCGAGCCCGCGCGCCCCCCTGGTGGGGCGCCAGGCGCTGATAGTGAATCCCCGTCAGTGGTGGCAAAACCTGACTGAACACCCCCGCGAGCCCTCACCTCACATTCCTGCTCTCGGGCTGAGCAGGGCTCACTGTCCCCTTCGGTGTCCGTCTCAGAGTCATCCCCCAAGCTGATCACACAGGCGTATGGACAGGGTTCCTGCTGGGGCTCCGAGGCATAACCGTCAGCTCCTATCTCCAAGCTGCTCACATGGCCTTCGGTGCTCAGGGTGCTTATAAAAGGGCAGTTGACAGAACTTAACGTTGCGAAAGTCCTCTGGCCCGGCTCCGGGCTCTCGCTAATCCTGATCCCCAGCCAGGGGCACTCGGACCGCTTCTGTGAGTGGCCCTGTCCTGCCCCATCGTTGGCCCCGGCAGGTGACAGCGGCACTGGGCCAGGAGCGTCTGGGCTGCAGAGGTCGCTCCAGAAGCCCTTGGCCAAGTGCTCGGCCACCTCCCGCTCTACACTGCTGCGACCACCAGGAGCGGGGCCGCCCTCTCCCCCAGGGCTGGAGTCCTGTTTCAAAAGTAAATCCTCACTTCCAGCAAAGGTTTTCTCTTCTCCAGCAGCTGGGCCTGACAACGGCTTTTCGGTTAACACTGCTGTGGGTTGCATACCAGCCAAGTTCAAGTCGCCATACTGGTCGTAGGTGTGCAGGAGGGACAGCGAGTAGAGGCCCGGCGGGTCCGCGGGGGAGTGGAGGAACGGCGCCCCCGTCTGCTCCAACGGGCACTGAGAGGCAGGCTCCTCCGTGGTGTCTTCAGGCTCTGCTGCTGCGTTACTTTCTTCACATTTTAAAACCACCTGCAAGTCTGCGCAGTCCTGGGCTCCTCCCGGACACTCGCTTTCAGGCGTCTCACTGGGCGGAACAGAAGTGTGAGCGTCTTTGAACCCCGACTCCACAGCGCGGACTCTGTCCGTCCCAAACGCTTTCTGGAATTTTCTGTATTTGGGGCATAGAGATGGCAGAGCCAGAGCAGCCCCCTTGTCTAGGCACATGGACTCCCATGTCTGACTGGCACTGTCTTGTAGGGGAGGTGACGGTTTTGTATTTCCTTGACATCCACGGAGTTTACATTGAGGAGTCTGACCATTTTTATTTTCCAAAAATTCCTCCACCTCATTAACTTCTAAATCCCTCTGGTCTGGAAGTGGGAGCCTGAGGCCTGCTTTCTGGCAGTGGGCGGGGAAGCAGGCTTTCCTCGGGCATTCCTGCTGGTTGGCAGTCGAGTCCAAGGACTTAAATCTGAGAAACTGAAAGCAGGACTCCTCGATGTCGTGAACACCTAGAAACTCCACACACCTGCACACGTCATCCACGTTGTCCTGACTCAGAAGCAGCTTAGCCGTGTAGGCAAACTGAAGTAAAGGCTCAAATCCTTTAACTGTCACCTGTTAACATACAAAATGAAAACAAATGCATTACTCGACAGCTGTCTAGTCGATAACACAAGAGCAGACGGGACGAGAGATGAGTAACTTACCTGTGACAACGATAAAGCAGGTTCTTTAACTGGATAAGACAACCATTCCCAGGGAGTACAAAGCTGAGGGGGTCACACTATCACACACACCTACTCAGAGAGTCCACGCTGACTGACACGTAACTACAATGTACTCACACGGGGAAAGAAAGAGAGACAGCACCACACTGTCTCCAAACGGGCTGCAATAAATACCGGTAACTACAGCAGGAGGAGCCTGACACACGCATCACCCCCAGTGTCCACGCCAGCCCACCAGGCAGTCATATGCGAACAACTCCAGCTGCTGTCAGCCACAGAGGGAGCAGTTTACAGGTGAACAACATAGCTAAAGGACTTCAAGGAGTTCTGATCCAGGGCAAATGCACAATAAATGGTAATTGTTACCTTGATCTCATTCCAAAAACTTCTAATAAAATTTTTAAAGATTCAAATTTTAAAAGTGAACAAAGTGAAATTCTAAAAATCATGCAAAGATCCACGGGCTCCCGGCTACACAAGCTTTAAGCAGAAACATGCACATCTGCACTGAACCTGCCTCAACACCGTGAGGGCAGACGGAACTGAGCGGGTGAAGTGCAGGGAAAGCCTCGGTCTGGGTTACGATACAGAACTGATTCTTCAACACTGAGTCCCTGTAAGAGTGGCCAAGACACTGTTTTCGTGATCTCCTTAAAAACATTCTAAGCTGTGCGCACTGCACTGGCTTTCAAATGGTGTGAAACAAAAAGCAGCTCTCCCCGGTGAGACATGGAGAAGCAGGGCACTCACACTGGCCAGGAATGGGAACGCACAGCCACTCTGCAAAGCAGTCCAGGGCTTCTTGTAAAGCTAACGCACAACCACCGTAAGGCCTGGCAACTGGATCCTGCCCTCTGTCCCCAAGAAATGACCTGGACACAAATGTCTGTAGGGAGCGACTGATCTGTTGGCAAAGCCACAAGCAAGTCCCGGCTTAGAGGGCACAGTCCTCTTACCATAATGAGGCTTGACCTTATGACGCTCCCTAGATCCTTCCTAGGTAGCTAATGGGCTGTGGGAGGTGCAGCAAGTGCTGCCAAAACAAGTGAAACTCACAAGAACACTGTAACTATGGTGACCACTACCTTGTTTACCTCTGGCTATAAAATAAAGACTCAGCTTGCCTCTGGATCTCTCTCTCTGGCCTCAGCCAGGCACAGGAAGATCCACCTAGATCAGTGATAGCGAACCTTTTGAGCTCAGCGTGTCAGCATTTTGAAAAACCCTAACTTAACTCTGGTGCCATGTCATATATAGAAATTGTTTGATATTTGCAACCATAGTAAAACGAAGACTTGTATTTTTGATATTTTATATATTTAAATGCCATTTCACAAAGAAAAATCAACCAAAAAAAATGAGTTTGCGTGTCACCTCTGACACGCGTGTCATAGGTTCGCCATCACTGACCTAGACCCAGCTTATTCTCTTTGTCATTTCTTCATCCTTTCGCTGCCCTCATTCAGGTTTTCGAACCCTTGGCTGAGCTGGCTCGGCCCATGTGGCGCCCAACGCGGGGCCTGAGTTTGGGGGAACTGCAGTTGTCAGGTGAAAGGACACTCCAGTGAAGAACGTGCAGAAAACAAGAAGGAAGGTACGGAGCAAAGTTCAGTGATATAACTAGGTGTAAAACATGGGAAATTCAGGATCGCAGGAAAAGAACTTACACATATCCATGCTTAAGGCTATGCTCCAAGCACGGGGCTGTTCTGTGAGGTATGAACAGCTTTTCGAGTTGTTGGGTTTTGTGAGTAAAATCTGTCCATGGTTTTCGGAGGAAGGAAAGGTAAATACAGAGGCATGGGAGAAGGTAGGAAAACAACTTAAAGATCATTATATAGCTGAAGGTCCAGAGGAAATGCCTGCCTCTGCTTTCAGTCTGTCGTCCCTGATTCGGGACTGCCTAGAGCCCACTCCTGAAAGGGAGTGGATGAATGTGGCCGGGGAATCAAGACAGATGGGGGAAGGCTGCCAGAGGCTTCCGACTCCACCTGCACCATCGGCGCCTCCGCTGCCTCCTCCAGTCCCCGGGGCTGCAGCTCCTGTGGGAGAGAGCCCTCCAGAGGATGTGCTTCTTCCCATGAAGAAGCAAGGGAACAGCGCCGGCGGGTTTGGGATGATGGGGGTCTGGTGCAAACATTTGGGGAGCTTACTGTTGCTCATAAGCCTCTCCTTTTACCCCCTAAACATGCAGAAACAAAAAGAAAGGGGGTTGCTTTAACTGTGACAACCAATGCCCCCTAGGCAGAGACACTTCAAGGGAGGCCAGCCCGGTCCCATCAAACATTAGGGGTCTTATCCTTAACCCCACTGCAGCCTTTCCAGCAGGCTCAGTAAACCTTTCTCATGCCACCCCGGGAAGCGCAGGATTGGCAAGTTCTCCCTGGGGTGATGGATCAGGACTCAGGCAATAGCGGAAAGCACCAATAATACTCTTAAAATGCAACTATAAAAACAAAAAAAAAGGGAGAGAAGAATGTTATGTGTTAAAGTTTTTGAATTACAATGCAGAGGGTCGTACAGCAGCCGAAAGGCACTGGGCCTCCTGACAAGAGTTTTACCAGATCCAGTAATGATGTGGGGAAGAGGTGGTGTTTTGTATCTTTCCAGACGGAGCAGCACAGCCAATTTGGGTACCAGGGTGTTACGTGCGTCACCACAATGGACCCAGAGAAGCTCCTTGTCCCTTCGCTCAAAAGACTGAGAGTTGCCCCGATGACAGCAAAACAAAAAAAGGAAGATGACGAAGGCTACGCAGGGGACTGAGGTGCCAACAGGGGGTCGGCTGGAGAAGTTCACAACTGAGGCCCAGCAGATGGCAGAAAAGCAAGACGTGGAAGCTACTCCCTCAACCATGTTTCTGGCTGTGCTAGCATTCGTTAGCTGCCAGTCTTCTGCAAAGTCTTGCGCAGCCATGTCTGAGGATTCTGAGTAGATCAGCAAAAGAAACTTTCATTTAGCAAAAACTCACTTATTGCTGTTTTGCATTGGCATTGTTTTATTATTCTTACTAGTTTTAAAAACGTTAACACATTGGCATTGTTTTGTTAACAGCCAGAGCTTTATGTTTAAGTTTTAAAATGTTAACATGTTTGTAGTTTGGGTTTTGCATTGGCATTGTTTTGTTATTGTTTTAATAGCCAGAGTTTTGTTCTTGATGCTTAAGTTTTACTTTCATTATAGTAGCTTAAAAATAAAAAAAAAAAGGGCGAGATGTAGGGCGCGGCTATCGGGTTAAGCCTCGGACTGATCTGTTGGCAAAGCCACAAACAAGTCCCAGCTTAGAGGGCACAGTCCTCTTACCATAATGAGGCTTGACCTTATGACGCTCCCTAGATCCTTCCTAGGTAGCTAATGGGCTGTGGGAGGTGCAGCAAGTGCTGCCAAAACAAGTGAAACTCACAAGAACACTGTAACTATGGTGACCACTACCTTGTTTACCTCTGGCTATAAAATAAAGGCTCAGCTTGCCTCTGGCTCTCCCTCTGTGGCCTCAGCCAGGCACAGGAAGATCCACCTAGACCCAGCTTATTCTTTGTCTGTCATTTCTTCATCCTTTCGCCACCCTCACTCAGGCTTTCGAATCCTTGGCTGAGCTGGCTCGGCCCAATGTCCATAGCAACATTATTTGTAATAGCCAAAAACTGGAACTAGCCTAATTTCCTTTAATAGGCGAACAGTTAAATAAAAACTGGCACATCCATACTGTGGAAAATTACTCAGCAATCCAAAAAAAACTATCGATACATGCAACCTGGATGAATCTCAAGGGAATTAAGTGGAAAAAAGCCAATTCTAAAAGGTCACATACTGTGTTATTCCAATTATATAACATTTTTGAAATGACAAAACTTTAGAAAGGAGGACAGATTAGTGGTTGCCAGGGTTTAGGGATGGAGGGTGCAATTATAAATGGTTCTTCGGGTGTGGGAACCATTTAGTATCTGTGGTGGACACATGGAACTGCACAGAGCTTCACACACACACACACACACACACACACACACACACACTTAGTGCAAGTAAAACCAAAAACTCTGAATAAGCTGATGGGTTGTATTCATGTCAATATCCTGGTTGTGATATTCTACAATTCTGCAAAATGTTACCATTGGAGGAAACTGGGCAAAGGAGATCAGGGCACATGCCTGGGTTGTGGGCTCGATCCCCAGTAGGGGGCATGCATGAGGCAGCCAATCAATGATTCTCTTTCATTGCTGATGTTTCTCTCTCTCTCCCTAACCTGCCTCTCCCTGAAATCAATACAAATATATATTTTTAAAATATTTTTATTGATTTCAGAGAGGAAGGGAGAGGAAGGGAGAGGAAGAGAGAGATAGAAACATCAATGATGAGAGGGAATCATTGATTGACTGCCTCTTGCAGGATGGACCAAGCCCACAACCCAGGCATGTGCCCTTGACCAGAATCGAACTCGGGAACCTTCGGTCCGCAGGCTGACGTTCCATCCACCGAGCCAAACCGGCTAGGGCAATACAAATATATTTTAAAAGTTAAAATTAAAAATAACGTACGTTATTCATCTGCTCAATAAATATTTTTAACTAAATCCAAAATTAATAATTTTACATGTAAAATGTCATAATTTTGTGAAAAAAAGTTAAACGTATTGCTGCAGAACCTAGGAACTGCACCTGAGCCTTGAGACAAGATGGTTTTGTCTTTAACTGAGTGAACCATAGAGGTTGAATTAGGTTCCATGAGTTAAAATCAGGGTGGCTTCCCGAGGGTGGACCCGCTCACCTCTTCTGGGAGAGAAATGCTGAGCTCCGGGTCAGCCTGGCACAGGACCCTCGCGTGGAAGTAAGTGCTGCAGGCGGCCAGCACGGCACGGTGGGCGCGGAATGGCCGCCCCTCCACGAGGACGGTGACGTCGCACAGCTCATCCTTCCTGCGCTGGTCGTCGAGGCTGAGCAGGACGTTGGCGCTGTGCACTGAGGACTCATAGGCAAACACTGCGCTCTCCCCCTGGGACATCCTGAGTTGCGAGTGGGGCTGGGACGTGCCGTGAAAGCATTCTCCCCACTGTGTCCAACCTGAAAGACACAGGCAAGGTGTCACCTGAACAAAAATGAACATGAAGGCCTCAGTGACCCTAGACAAGTGATGGCGAACCTTTTGAGCTCGGCATGTCAGCATTTTGAAAACCCCTAACTTAACTCTGGTGCCGTGTCACATATAGAAATTTTTTGATATTTGCAACCATAGTAAAACAAAGACTTATATTTTTGATATTTATTTTATGTATTTAAATGCCATTTAACAAAGAAAAATCAACCCAAAAAATGAGTTCGCGTGTCACCTCTGACAGGCGTGTCATAGGTTCGCCATCACTGCCCTAGAAGCACTTAACCAATTTCCCTCATTTAAAACAGGGCTGGATAGCGCTTTTCTAACTAATTTAGGACAAAGGTTCTCAGGGTGGGAGAGAAAGAACCTGTGAACCAAGGGTTACACGGGCTCTGACTGTGAGGCCTTCCATACTGAGAAAACACGACGCAGAGCAGAAGGGCCAGGACATTTGGGGGGAGCATCCCATTCCTGTTGCTCTAAGGCGTGAATAGGCGTGTGGGTCCCCAGGGGGTACGGCTGGGACAGGACTGACCAGTGCGAGGGCACAGGTGCACCACGCTCTCCAGGCCCCATCCCCAACCTGACAGCTGGCAGGAGGGCACGGTGCTTCCTAACAAGGGACACCTTCCGCAAAAGGTCAAGTTCCTTTTGACCTTTTCCTGAGGAGGAGAAAACGACCTCTTTGAGAGCAAGTCTTGCTCCACACGACAGTGCAGGCTGCAAGCACAGCTCCCTCCTTGCTGTCACACAGGTCACATGCACAGAGGCTCCTGGTTCTCCCAAAACGTTAGGACAAGTTATCAACATGTGCCTTTTTAAGATCCAAACTAACATATAGTAGCCTCCATACATTTTATCACATACAACCACCTGCAAAGAAAGGTAGCCCAGCCTATGTGTATGTGTCTCAGACATGTACTACCGTCCTCACACATGACGTTTCAAGCACACAGAGCTGAAAGCAGGCGGTGATTCGCGTTTCCTTCCAGACCCCAACGCCGTGGCGAGCACCCCCAGTGTGTGCACCCCCATGGAGTGTGCACCTCCCACGGCGTGTGATCATGTGACGGCGGCTGAGAAGCTCCTCAGGATCCACTCCTGTGACCCCTTGTCCCCCGACACTGGACTCACTGCCTAAAGCCGGAAGGTCCCAAATGTTCAGCAACTGCGGAAACGTCCCTGTCCTCAGATCCACTCTCCTCCAAACAGTGAGGAGAGACAAGGACTGCAACGTTCAGACAGACCCAGCCAGACCAGGGCATTCCACCTCCGAGACTCAGACACGATGCAGCTCAAACGCTATCCTACTTCTACGCTTGCTTCCAGGTGCTCCGTGTGGCTGAAACTGAGTTCCTCAGAAGCAGTCGATGAAAACATCTCAGACTGTGCTCACGCTCCACCCGACTGACTCAGCACCACACGCAATCAACTCCAAAATCACCCCGAGAACTACTCGACTTGGGGGTGCCCGTAGGAAACAGGCAATTCCTTTTGGCAACTGGTCTTAATATTTCAGTTACCAACAGGGAATCAGTGTTGGGAAGAAGAGGCCAGCACCGTCGGTCAAGGACATCACGCACCTGCATGCTGGCTCCACAGACAGAGCCTCCACCTTCTCCAGACGGTCACATCCCAGCCACTGCGTCCCGCACCCAGTCCCAGCCTGTGCTTTGCGGCACCTGCCTTGCGAACTCCTAAAACTGTACTAATCTTACTTTCACGTTGGGCCTTCAAGCCTGGAACCCTGAGGTCCTTGGATCCCAAGGGCACTGACTGCAGCCAAACCATTCCCAGACCCTCACTCCAACACTACTTGCGAGCCCACTGCCACTGGGTGGCTCACCACTCACCTTAAACTCCGGAGAATTGATTCGTGGCTCAAACCCCTATTCAGGCAGTTCGGGGTGACAGCTCACCTCACAAGTCAGAGCCAGCTGACAGATCTGCTGGAAGATGCACATGTGGGTGACATGCCAACCCTGTCCCATCAGCTACCGCTGAGAGAAGCTAGAGAACCAGGAGGCCTGCACTGCGCACACGCACACCTGGACCCATCTTCTCCCCCCAGAGAGCGGGGCACGTCCTGACACCTCCCCACACTGGGCCCTGCGTGCATCTCACATGGAGACTGCACATCGGCCTCTCACCCTGAGACTCCCTCCCCTCCATGAGCACTGCCACCACTCCACCGGCTCTCGGCTACACCAATGCTGCTTGCTTTCTGCAATGGCTTACAAGTTCACACGTGCACACGCACAGCTGTACAAAAAAAAAGTGAACCAAAGTTTTACATACCAATGCTGCTTGCTTTCTGCAATGGCTTACAAGTTCACACGTGCACACGCACAGCTGTACAAAAAAAAAGTGAACCAAAGTTTTACATACCAATATTTTACTTTTACTAGTCCCAAGTACTCTAATTTCTGTTGTATAAAAAAATGTCCAGCGTGACCCACCCACAGTCAAGAACCGCTGGCAGACCATCACCTCTTGCCCTGAAAGCGCATGCCCAGTGGCTCACAGCACGGGGTCTGGAACCCCACACTGTCTGGGCTCAAGTCCCAGCTCAGCCACTGATCCTCGCGGGTCTTGCTTTCTCATCCGTGAGGCAGGGATAACAGCAGCACCTACTGGGCTCTTACAAGGTTTCCCTGAGACGAGAGTAAAAGGGTTTGGCATACTGCCTAGCCCACAGCCAACAAATAATAAATATTAGCTGCTATTCAAGACAATAACAAAAGCTTCATTCCCCTCAAGCCCTCTGGATCCTCTAGTTCAGCAGTTCTCAACCTGTGGGTCGCGACCCCTTTGGAGATCGAACGACCCTTTCACAGGGGTCGCCTAAGACCATCGGAAAACACATATATAATTACATATTGTTTTTGTGATGAATCACTATGCTTTAATTATGTTCCATTTGTAACAATGAAATTGGGGGTCACCACAGCATGAGGAACTGCATTAAAGGGTCGCGGCATCAGGAAGGTTGAGAACCACACTCTAGCTGATTCTCCCACAGCAATGCCATCCTCCCTTGCTGAAACTCCTGTGATGCCTTCCGAGTGTCTGATGACCGATTTTAAAGCCTCAGCGTGTCCTCGGACCTGTGTGGTCAGATTTCCCACCTATTGGCCCAACGTCTTCTCAAGCCTTTGTCTCCCTCTCCTGCTCTTCTCCAGCCTCACCATTCGTCCTGCCCAAGGCATAAGCTCCTCCCTGCCGCGCCTGGACCTCTTCACCTTTAGGTCTCAGCTGAAATGTTAAAACCTTGCCAGTCTTGTTTTCTGCCCTCAAGCATAAAACACAGGACCTGGTCCAATGCAGTACTTGCTTCTGAATGAATGACTTGATATTTTTAATACAAACCCAAAACCTCTATCATCAACTTCTTCCAAACACAGCACAGCCTATTGCCATACATACGCCCTGAGACAGGACTCAGAGAAACACCCCTGATGGCTTGTCCAGAGCCAGGAGGAGCGAGAGAGCCCTCGCTCATTGCTCTGGGAGCTGGATACACCTGCAAGACAACGGCCAAAGAAGAGCAAGGCTTGGCAGCTCTGAGCACAGCCACCTCACTGACTTCTATGAATGAGGCCCCTCAGCCCTGGCCTCACTGGCATGGGGCACAACAGGAAGTTCAGAAAATCTATTGCCCTAATTTCGAAACCCTTCCAAGTGGCCAGTACCCCATTCTCACCCAGCAGTGTAACCAAGCAATGACTCAATCAGGTAAGAATGCACACATCCCTCGAATAACACAGTCACCTTCTAATATTTCTCAAACCTAAAAAGATATAATACCCCCAAGGAACCTTCCAAAACTAAAATTCTGTTAATGTATTAATACCAAATTAAGATTCCTATGTTACAGATGATTTTTTCTACATATACTATGGTTAAAATTCAAAGTAAAAGTTGGCTGACTTTAGCAAATTGCTGATTCACCCGGTAATGCTGACGAAGGATGAGCAGACATTTCACGCTTCCTGTACCTCCATTTGGAAATAACTTCTGCTCTCTGCTCAACACACACAATGTGAGTTTTAAAACAGTGATCACTTGATGTTTTTCTTTCAAAATCATGAAGAAAATGAAAATTGTGCTGTGGTTTTATCACATTTTAATACAAGTAACTTGACGGATAACTTACTTTTAAAAACTTTTAAGCACCTCAGGTAGCTATTGGGTCATGGAGCCAGGCCTGCCTGCACTGAAGCAGACACTCAGAGATCCTGTGTGAGGTTCGCGTCGCAAGAGTGGGCGCACCACCCACCTCACGTCTCACGGGGCTGCACTGTCCTAAGTTCTCAAGGTGGGAGGCACAGAAAGTCATCTAACACCCAAGGCTCATTTCGTAGAAAAGGACAACCATCCAAACATCCTCCCTCCTCAGTGAAAGGTGACAACTATCCTTCCTACAGGCGTCTATCCTGCCACACAGCAGAGGGTGCCATGACAACAAGAGACAGTTCCCACATCAAAACATAACCCAGAGATGCTCAGACCAGAAAGGATGCCCGGGTGAAGGAGACAACAGTGATCATTATCCTCCATAGACACAGGAAGGGGGACATTTCCCAAAATATCTACTTGCAGTAAGTCTTCAGACAAAAACTACTTCCTGGTCAATCCTCACTTAACCGTAATATCCAGCTAAAGAGAACAATCATTTCCAAAACAATCCTGTTCACCAAGGGTTGGGGGAGGGGGCCAATAAGTGACCAGTGACCCTTGATATCAGAAATAGTGCAACAGGCCTCTCCTGGCCTGTACACTGACGCAGTGCCTCCATGGCGGCCAGGCTGAGGTCCTTCTTTCATCCTCACGGCTCTGCCTGACCCCCCTCCAGCACCCGCCCATCACTCTGCCTCACTCAGCTCAGCCGCAGGACAGGGTCTCTATGGCTCAGTCCCCTCACCATGCCTCCTTCGTGTCTCCCTCCGACACTTCGACATCCCCTACACCAGGGCGGTCGAGGTCCGTTACGATGCACCCATGTACCCAGAGTGGGAGCAGCTCTGGACACTAGGGGAACCTTCTCCTCTGTTGTCCAGTGGACGGCAAAGCCCCACAGTGTCAGCCCCGCAACTCAGTCCTTTGTCTTTCCTTCAGGGGGATGTACACAGGAAAGAATTTCTTTAAAACTTGGCTTTTCTTGTCACCATTCCCAATTCTGAAAGAGCCTTAACATCAAAACATCTATGGAATTTAAGTCAGAGACGATCATTCAAGTTGGCATTCTTCCCAACGCTCTGAGACCCGACTCACCTGCCGAAGAGCCAGGGAGAAGAGCTCTGTGACCAAGATTTGCTATTTTCTTTCACCTTTGGCAGATCTTAAATATCACACTTGTTTAAACATCGTATCTGATAATCCTATTTTCTAAATCTGTTTCCGTCTTAGGAAAAAATCATAAGTTTGACTGGGTAAGATGCATGGATGAATATATCAAAAAAGGCTGAAAGAAAATGTAAAACAAAGTCTGAACAAGGCTGAGTAGCAGAAAGGCTTACAGCAGCACAATAACGGCGCTGTTTGAAGAACTTTTACAGCAGTGGTTCTCAACCTTCCTAATGCCGCGCCCCTTTAATACAGTTCCTCATGTTGTGGTGACCCCCAGCCATAAAATTATTTTCGTTGCTACTTCATCACTATAATGTTGCTACTGTTATGAATCGTCATGTAAGTATCTGATATGCAGGATGTATTTTCATTGTTACAAATTGAACATAATGAAAGCATAGTGATGAATCACAAAAACAATATGTAATTATATATGTGTTTTCCGATGGTCTTAGGCGACCCCTGTGAAAGGGTCGTTCAACCCCCAAAGGGGTCGCGACCCACAGGTTGAGAACCGCTGTTTTACAGTGACATATGGGAAACTGGGCTGGCAATCCATGTTAAAACCATGCCACTAAGGATGCCATAACATTTCTTTAATGGAGGAGCAGCGGGGAGGGGGGATAGAATAATGCAGTTTTTGCAGCTCATGATTATTACATTATGAGAGGTTCCATACAGGGAAAGTTAGTTTTTTTTTCCCCATTTACTCTTCCTAATATTAGAAATTATGTAATCATGGATCTTTTGCTATATTTATTTGGAATAATTCCGTATCTAAAATGTAAAGCTACAGTTACACTTAGAAGTGAGCCGTCTGAATGGTTAGAGTCTGAGGGAGTTGTTTACAGGCTCATGAAACAAAAGGTAGGTTTTTTACTTCCCAAGTCAACAAACCCAATTTTGAGGATTCTGGGTAGTAAGTTTAAAACAGCTTGGAAGGGAGGAAAGAAGAGAAGGAACATAGGAAAGCCAAGTTCCAGAACCAAAACAAGAATAATTGATTCCACAGTTATACTTTCTTACTACAGAGAACATAAATGATGAGGTCTTTTATTGGTGAACATAGTTAGCAGGTACTTGATCCTAAAGAGATTATTAAACCTCAATGGAATATGACTATGGTAAGATAATGTGACGTAGCAAGGACACTTGGCCCATACCAATAAAGCTAATTTACTGAATACATATTTTTATTGGTCACTATTTTTATTTTTTAAATTTATCTTTATTGTTGAAAGTATTACAGATGTCTCCTTTTTTCTCCCATTGGCCCCCATCCTCCCCACTCTCATCCCCTCCCTGGCCTCCACCCCACTATTGTCTATAATCTATGGGTTCAGCATATATGCATACAAGGTCTTTGGTCAATCTCCCCCCCCCCCCCCCCCCCGCCACACACACACACACACCCCTTCCCTATGAGAATCTTCAGTCTGTTCTATGCTTCAGTGTCTCTGGATCTATTTTGCTCATCAGTTCATTTTGTTCATTAGATTCCACATATAAGTGAGATCATGTGATACTTGTCTTTCTCTGACTGACTTCTTTCACTCAGCATAATACTCTCTAGGTCCCTCCACGCTGTCTCAAAGGGTCAGAGATCCTTTTTTACAGCTGCATAGTATTCCATGGTGTAAATGCACCAGGTTTGTTTATCCACTCGTCTACGGATGGGCACTTGGGCTGTTTCCCAGATCTTGGCTACTGTAAATAACGCCGCTATGAACATAGGGGCACATATATTCTTTCTGATTGATGTTTCAGGGTCACTGTTTTATTTCTCAACTTTGAGTTATGATTATGCAGAACTGCACTATTCAAAGTGTACAGTTCAGTGAGTTTTGACACTGGCATATGTGCAGAAAACTACCACCATGGTCAAGACTAGAAACGCCCATCACTCCTCAAAATTCCACAGGCCCCTCTCCTTCCTGTTTCCCTGGCTCTGGGTACCAACAATTTCTTTATGCATTTTCTCTGATCTTGATATAAATGAAATCACACACTGTGTTCTCTGGTTTCAGGTTTCTTTCACTCAACTTGTGACAATCATACTGTGTACATCAGTGATTTATTTGTTTTTATTGCTAAATAATATTCCCTTACATGGATATTCCACTATTTGTTTATCCATTCACTATAGATGGACAATTGTAATAAACATAGACAATTGCACTGTTTCCAATTTGGGATTTTTGTGATAAAGCTTCAGCGAACATCTGAATGGACATACACTTCATTCTCTTGGGCAAATAAATATCTAGGAGAGGAGAGCTGAGTGCTACAGTAGATTTGTGTTTAACTTCTTAGAAATGGCTAAACCGTCTTTCCAAAAGCAATGGTGTCATTTGACACTGCTGCCAGCAATGTCTGAAGGTTCCAGCTGCTCCTCGCTTTCACCAGCCCTGGTCCTGCCAGTCTTTTTCACCTTCGCTGCCCGAGTAAGCGCACAGCACGCTCTCCTGTGGTTTCAGTCTGCAGGTCCTGATGGCTAATGATGCTGAACATCACATCTTTATGTGTGTTTACTGGCCAGCTGTGTATCTTCTTTTGTGAAATGTCTGTTCAAGTCTCCTGTCTATTTTTAACTGGGCTGTTTTCTTCTTTCTACTGAGTTGTAAGAGCCAGTAGAATTTTATTAGGATTTCAATGAATCTATGTACCCATTTAGGGAAAACCCACATCTAACAAATGGAGTTTTCTGATGAACAAACATGCTTATCTCCCTATTTACTTAGGTCTTCTTTATTTCCCTCAGCATTATTCCAATGTCTCTAGTAAAGAATATCTTGTGTTACCTTTACTCCCACGTACTTTATATTTTTGTGTAGTTACTATAAGCGGATTTAACTTCACTTTCTGGTTTTCTGCTCTGTAAACATGAAGTTGACTTTTTAAATATTAACCTGGTTTTGAGTGGTACAGGAGACAGTGAGGCTGTGGGGAAAGGGAACACATGCTGCTCAGCTTCCCTGCCCAGCACCACAGACAAAACATGAACATGAACTGGTTTTCAGAACAGACAGTAACACAGGACTGAATGACAGCTATCGAACAGAAAGTAAGTACTATTAACCCTGACAACATAAAAGTAACACTGACGGGTGGGGAGATGGAATCAAGAAAGAACTGAAAGGAAAGGATGTACATCTAACGACTTATAATATCCAAAGTCAAGAAGGTACTTCCTTAGATTAATGAGACCAAAGTAAAAAAGATATATATTAATTTTGATTTATAGAGGTGACCAAGAACAGGAATAAAATAATATAAATACAGGTGGGAGGGATGGTAGGAGCAAACAAAAATCAACATTCAGGATAACAGGAAACCAACAGATAATGTCTTAAGTTCATAAATAAATGAAGTACAAACATCTTAGAGACACAGAGGTAAGTAAGCACCAAAAGAATTAAATAGCAAAAATAAACAAACATGAATATTAACCATGAAGCAGAATTAGAGGTGGGATGGGGTGCAACAGATGAGGCTGCTGTAGGAGAAATCTCTGTATTTTTAAAAAACAACATGTATTACTTTGACTAAAAACCCAAACTAAAAAAGATGTTTAACTAGATAGCAAACCCAAAAAAGTAAAACTGAGTTAAGTCTAAATTGTTGATAACTTGGTTCGAGTCTTAATGCAACTTTTTAAAGATTCTACAAACTGAAAAGGAATTTGACAAGTGGAAAAAAACATCAACCTTTAACTAAAATCTTAGGTCTGACATAGAAACTAAGCGATGGAGGAGGTAGAAAAAATAGAGTAAGGGCTCTTGTTTGGGACAGTGTCACACACGCTGTTTAATATTTATGTTGACAGCAGGTGTGGGTGTCCTGTGAGGGAGGAGCTGTGATGCCCGGGGCCCACCTCCCCCAACCTGAGGGAACCTCTGCACTCACCAACAGAGCCCCTCACACAGTGCAACTGTGTGTCTGCTTTTGGTGGAACTGTTCATTACACCACGAGCTAATTCTCTGAGAAGACCAATAAAATGGACAAACTTCAGCACAGTCTCACCAAGACAAGACGAAAAGAAAATGAATCAACAGCATTCCCATTTTCATACAAAACATACTGCAATGACTCTTCTCTTTTTCTTTTTGAAATGACTTTTCTCTTAGAATAAAATGTCTTGACCTTTCCGAGACCCTGCTACCTGCAATAAAATCTCTGTTCCCTTTGGTGAATTCCCAAAAAGAGCCGTTTATATTCACCGCATCCCCACTTCCGTCTTCCTGACATCATGAGCCCACAACATCAGGCTTTTCCCTCCACGCCAGGAAAACCACTCTGAGGCTCGATGGCCTCCCCTCCACCAATGGCAAAACACCAGTTTCTCTCCCAGCATCCAGCAGGAGTCCAGATGAGTCATCCCCTCCCGCATCCTTCCTTCACTTGGCTTCCAGGGTACCACAGTCCCAACATGCCATCGTATTGGCACCACCTACCAACTTTCTTTGGTGGATCCTCCTCCTCCCCCAAACCTCGAAATGCTGGAGAGCCCAGGGCTTAATCCTTAAATTTCTCTCTCTTTTTTTTTTAATCCTCACCTGAAGAGTATGTGTATTGATTTAAGAAAGAGAGTGAGACAGAGAAACATCATGTGAAAGAGAAACATCGATTGGTTGCCTCCTGTACACACCCTGACCGTAATTAAACCTGCAACCTAGGCATGTGCCCTGACAGGGAATCGAACCCGCCACCTCTCGGTGCACAGGACCACGCTCCAACCAAGCAAGCCATCTGCCAGGGCTCTCCTCCCCTTTGCACACACTCCCTGGGTGAACTCACCCAGACCCGCAGGAACATGCTCACTCCTGGGCTGCAGTACCCTCTCATCTACATTTGGTCCAACCAGGATTTCACGTAACCAATTGCACTCCCATTACTACTTGTATATCTCAAAGTCACCTCAGAGTTAACATATCCATAAACCTTGGTTCCTCCACCTTTAGTCAAGATACATACCAAAATAGTAACAATGGTTACACCTAGGCAATTTTTGTTTATTTCTGCATTTAAATGCTTAACCATAAACACCCATTACTTTGTAATCAGAAAAATGTTAAAAATAAGCAGTAACTATAAACAAAAAAGGTGCCTTCATTAAAAATGCAGTTCACATTTATTTTTATTGTTCTGAATACTCTCAAGTGAATTACTATTTCCTCCCATTATCAGTAGATACTGGCTTGTCACTAGGTAGAAAAATCATGGGTGCCTCTAAAATACAGCAGCCTCCACTGGTATCTTCACAGTAATCACAAAAGAAAATTAAATTGTACAGCAAGCTAAAATAGGATGGTGATCTGACTTGGAAAAAGAGAACCCTGTTAAAGGAAAAGAAGGAGACAGACCATCGAGTCAGGTGTAGCCCTAGGAACAAGGGCAGGTGCGCACCATGAATAAGTAGGTAGCGCCCACCCTCATCTCACAAAGTCCTTTGAAGACAATAAAGTGCTAGACAAATACAAAGAGTTATGAAATGCAAGAGAAAACCAAGTTTAGGTCGTGTTAGCACTATCAACAGGACAGCGTGGGAACGAGCAGGAGTATGTGGATACAACTAAGGCTTTGCCGGAATGTCCAACTGCGACCTTCCGTAAAACACTGACTCCACACTCAGGTCCCCTAAGAAAGCACCACCACTTACTCTGAGGATTGGACGGTTTGGCACATTTCATAGCACAAGCTTGGCACAAGATCAACATTTTATCACTACTACTGCCATTATTAAGCAAGTGATGAAAATAAAACTTCATTTTATGCTCTGGCTGGTGTGGCTCAGTTGGTTGAGTGTCGTTCCATGCACCAAAAGGTGGCAGGTTTGATTCCTGATCAGGGTGCATGTGAAAGAGAGCCAATCATTGTTCCTCTCTCACATCAATGTTTCTCTCCCCGCCTCTTCCCCTCTCCCTTCTTGTCTCTAAAATTAATAAAAACTTTATTTTTTAAAAAAAGAAAATTGCATTTTAAAAGGCTCTATAAACCCAAGAATTGTTACAAAATGCAGAGCTTCCTAAACTTCTTATATTATAAAAAGCTAATATGCAAATCGACCAAATGGCCAAACGACCGGTCGCTATGAGGTGCACAGACCACCAGGGGGAAGACGCTCAATGCAGGAGCTGCCCTCTGGTGGTCAGTGCACTCCCACAGGGTGAGCACCGCTCAGCCAGAAGTTGGGCTCACAGCTGGCGAGCACAGCGGCGGTGGAGGGAGCCTCGCCCTCCCCCATGGCAGCACGAAGGATGTCCAACTGCCAGTCAGACATCCCCCAAGGGCTCCCGGACTGCGAGAGGGTGCAAGCCAGGCTGAGGGGACCCCCCCCCGCCGCCCCCCCCCCCGCCGCAGTGCACGAATTTTGTGCACTGGGCCTCTAGTTTTAAAATAACAATTTAAAGATCTCAACAAGGTAAAAAGAAAACTTTAAAGCTCCACAATTCTGCTCAAGATAAATTCCAATTTCACAAGGCTAAAGATTTTCTAGTAAAAAAGAGCACATTCAACCAGTCTGACCCACTTCCCCACTTGTTACAGATGAAGAAAGTGAAGCCTTGAAGGGTCAGTAACTTCAAGGTTGAAAAGGTCTCCTGGCCCCGGTCCACATATTACATTTCAAGTATGTTCCATAATCTCTGTGTTGTGTGTGTTGTTGGGGGGGAGGGGGGGGGAGATAAAAGTAAAGAGAGGTAGAAGAACAAGGAATAAGATGGAAATGCCTCAAGTATCCTCATTTCTGTTAAGCAGATTAAAATGGCATTTAAGAAATACCAAATTTCCCCTTATTACTCAATATCTGGTTAACTAATTTGTTATTAACACTTCTTGGGTTACATAAACAATCTCACATAGTGTTAAGAGGAACCTGACACTGTACTATGCTGAACTTATATCAAATTCTATAGTTATACCCATCTACATAGGGAAAATTCGAGGAAAGTATGCTCGATATTTCACTAAAAGTTACTTTCAATCCAGAGCATTAGTGTCCATGCCCTACATTTAAATTAAAATATTAAAGATTCTTCATATATCCTTTTGTTTTCAAACTGTAAAAATTATAACCATAATCCAAATTATTTATTTCTGATTGCCCAGAGAAAGTGGAAGCCCTAGAACAGAATCTGACACATATGCAAAGTAACTGAAAAACACCCTTCAAATGCCCAACCATTCCTTACACACACCTCACTCCAATTCATAATAAATTTGAGTCACAAAAAAAGGATGAAGAGTAAAAAAAGTTCACATAAAGCTAGGGAAGAGGTGTGGAACAGAGTCACCCCCACAGCCCTCCAAAGGAACCAATCCTACCAAGACCTTGATTTGGTACCTCTGACCTCCCGAATTTACACAGACAATAAATTCCTACTGTTTCAGCCACTCAAAAAAAAAAAAAAATTAAATAACATTTTAATTAAATAAGGCAGCAGTTACAGTAAGCAATTAGAACACTGCATGAATAACAGAATTGAAATGTTTTTATTTAGGTAGAAGTATTGTTTTAAAAAACCTAACCCAGAAGTCCATGACAGTACCACAGAGCTACAGTATCTCAACATCCGCAGCTAAACCTAAAATGCTAAAGTCCAGTTCCTTTATTTATGGTAACTTGGGAGTCAAACTGCCATCTCCAAAACGTAGACTTTCCAGCTAAGCTCTCAATGGCTACTTTCCAAAATATAATCATCCCAAGATTTAGTCAAATAATAATGCGAGGTCTGTTAAAAGGAAAAGGTGAAATATTCCTTGGTTCAGACATTATTTGAGGAACAACTGAATAGATAAATACTGTCTTTTTACTTGAGACAAAAAATATTTTGGCCATATTACAAGTCTTTTCTATGACTTGTGTTCCACAGAATCCTCCCCATCCAGTCAATGAACCCAGCACTCTATTCAGGTGAGAGCCACAGCCATCGCAGGGGGCATGCTCACAGGTTAAGAGCACGCGGTTCACCTGGTATACACACAATGAGAGGTGGCAAGACAGCATCTATTCTCCTTACCCTGGAAGCATTCAGAGAAGGCAAAGAACTTTAGGATGGCTTAGAGTACTGAAAGAATTATATTCTTTCCATATGTAATTGCTTGGATAGAAAGAGCATTTTTAATTTTTAAACAATCCTATGTAATAAAGAGGTGAAATGCAAATAGACCATCACTCCAACACACAAGATAGCCGCCCCCATGTGGACACAAGATGGCCAGCAGGGGAAGGCAGTTGGGAGGGACCAGGCCTACAAGGGAGGGCAGTAAGGGGCAATCGGGCCAGCAGGGGAGCAGTTAGGCATTGATCAGGCTGGCATGGGAGTGGTTAGGGGCGATCAGGCTGGCAGGCAGAAGCGGTTAGGGGCAATCAGGCAGGAAAGTGGTTGGAGCCAGCAGTCCCAGATTGTGAGAGGGATGTCTGACTGCCCCCGGTGGGATCAGGCCTAAACAGGCAGTCGGACATCCCTCAAAGGGTCCCAGATTGGAGAGGGTGCAGGCTGGGCTGAGGGGGACACACACACACACACACACACGCACACGCATGAATTTTGTGCACCAGGCCTCTAGTTTTTAAATAAAACATTTGATTGATGTGATTGTAAAAGTATTACTTGGTCATTATAGAAAATGTGATCAGGTAGAAGGGAGAAAAATCACCTAAAGTTCCTAATCTAAAGGCAAGCACACCTCCTCTGCACTGGGCAGCGTGTGTGTGGGCAGCGGTGGGCCAGCAGCAGGCAGGGAAAACCCACTGGCCCAGCACTGCTCACCCTCGTCCTAGCCCCGCCCTGACTGTGCTCACAAACCCACTCTCCACCTGAGGCATGAGTTTCTGGGGAAGGCTCCTGTCCCAGCTCAAATCGCAATCCATTCCAGGCAGTCCCAGTGGTGCCTGGCCCCTGGGACTCGGCTCCTGGCTGATGTGCAGTGTTGGCCCAGGAACCTCCGAAAGGAAGGGCCAGGATGCATCTGCTACGAGGCTTCTGGCATATATAGGTTTCACACGGATAAAAAGACAGGACAGCCCAGGAAAAAGAGTTTTCTTCCAAGAAGCTTAGTCATAGTTATTGCTGACACCTGAACTTGGGGCCGACATCTTGCAATCACAAGACAAAGAAAGACAAATCTATATCTTCAACCTCTTCCCACTGACCTTATTTTTAAATACATACACCGACACACAACCATTCTGACCCAACCTCCCCCTACTAACATCCATCTCTCTATTTTTCTTCATTGCTAAACTTCTCAAAAGAGTTGTCAAAACAAGCTGTTTCCTCACGAACCTATTCATTCATCACTGACATTCCTACTGCTTTCCTGGTTTCCCAAAAACTAGGTTTCCCACCTCCTGAGGTTCCAAGGCACACTTCACAGGCTGCCCTTGCGCAACACAGGCTACCTATGGGCTTGCTTGTCTACTGGACTAGGACTTTCCAAAAGTCCAGGACTGCCAGTATCTGCCAAAGTTCCTGGCACATATGCTTCCTAAAGCAGATACTGGCAATCCATATAGCAAATGTAAACCGGACAGCAAGCATGTAAGCACATCACCAACGTTGAAACAAAGTTAGCAACCCCACTATCACACACACCACAGCTGGACGTGCTTGTGTGCGAGGCTGAGGCGGGCAGTGGCACAAAGAGGAGACTGAAGTGCCTTCACTTTAAAGATGATTCTTCTTTACTTTCCAGGATTAGGGAGCTGCTCCAAGTCCCCTCAGCAGGGGGGAGGGACTCCCACATTGAGGTCTGTGGGGCAACGGCAGGGAGGGGCTGGTGTCCGGCCTGCCCCACAGAGGAGGTGGTCCAGGCTCCTGATGTCAGAAACAGACAAGCAGCTAGGCCAATGGCAACAGGCATGCCCTCAGGGACAAAACACCTTTTCAAAACAAAAAGAACTATATCTGGAGTTTTAACAGTATCTGTGACAGTCCTTTACCTCCAAGAGCCAATTAAGCAGGCAAAACGACAGTAACTACAGCTCATCCCTAACTGGCATTTACTTTGGGTTCTCCGGGTGACAGGCGGGAATGAAGGTTTGCAACCCTCGTCATCCGGGAAAAATGCTTTTCTACTTCAAGTCTTTACTAATTGGGGAAAGGTGATTAAAAGGGCCATTGGCTTTTTTTTACCTCTCTTTCTAATTTAAGTGAAAAATTCTGTCTTGAGGAGAGCCCTGAGCCATTCTTGGAACACTTCTCAGAAACACCGAGTAAATAAGTAGACGTTAGGTATCTTGAGAATGAGAAGTGTGCTAGGCCAAGATTTGATAGGCACTTGGCATTTTTAAAATACACTTAAGTGCAAAATACACACTAATGAAATTACGATCTTACCAAAAAAAGACTTACTACAGAATGACAATCAAAAGCTACAACCTAACAAATGTATTGAAAGAGTAATAGATCGTTTAAAGCTACACTTTCTAACAAATTCTCCATGGAGATGGATGATTTGGAGAATTCCTTCGCTACTTTTCCTGGCTCTCAGAGCAGGTGGCCCATTTCAGAGGAGGAGCACGGCATAAGGACATGAGGACACCAGGGGTCCCCCCTTCCTAAGTTCACCTCCTTAAGCCAAAACATCTATGCTGGGACCCGAGAGGATGAAGACAAGTCAGTGAAAAGAAGAATCCATGCGAAAAAGGAGAGGGGAGCAAGGCATTTCCCTTACTAAACTAGTCAGTCTATAACCTTGGAGGTGGATATTGAAGAAATTACCCCTATATGAAACACTTTTTAGTGTAATTCCACTGTAATGGGGGATAGGGAAGTAAAACTGTCCACTATAACTGATCCAATCTAAGAAATGACAAACAAAAAAGTGAAAATAACTTTACCAGATAGAAGCTGGGAATAATTTTATTACAAAAATATTCTTTTGAATAATGAGTTTTCAAGGAAATTAAGAAAATGATGTAAAGTTATGCTTTAAGGGAACATGATTTGCACAGCTTCCGCTGCAGTCAGGTAACACTTTGTAAACTGGCCAGACCTCAGAGAGGAGCCAGCAGCCCCCCAACTCTGCCGCACGCCCACTGCCATCCTACCCAGTCAGCAACAAAGTGCTGGCAGCACGAGGTCTTTGCTCCTTTTGTTTACTTAGGGGCAACTTTTATTATCCTACTAGAGGCCCGGTGCACAACATTCGTGCACTGGGCGAAGGGGGTACCTCAGCCCCGCCTGCGCCCTCTCGCAGCAGTTCGGAAGCCCTTGGGGAATGTCCGACGACAGCTTCGGCCCCTCCCTGCCTAAGCCGGCAGTAGGACATCCTTAGTGCTAACACAGAGGCGGGAGAGGCTCCCGCCACCACCACAGCGCTCACCAGCCATCAACCTAGCTTCTGGCTGAGCGGCACTCCCCCTGTGGGAGCACACAGGCCACCAGGGGGCAGCTCCTGCATTGAGCGCCTGCCCCCTGGTGGTCAGTGCACCTCATAGCGACCAGTCATTCCACCGTTCGGTCAATTTGCATATTGCCCTTTTATTATATAGGAGGATTCATGTTCTCTAAACTATCCCTGATTTTGTACAAAACAAGGGCCAGTTCTAGAGGAATAATAATAGTAAAGAAAAACTATTACATGCATCAGAGGTTTAACACCTAGACAATCCAAATGATATTTGGTTCAATTCAATTCCAGATCAATTATAGGTAAAGAAAAAAAAAGCCACAAGGCAAATTTTTTTTTTTTAAATATATTTTATTGATCCTTCACAGAGAGGAAGGGAGAGGGACAGAGAGCCAGAAACATCGATGAGAGAGAAACATCGACCAGCTGCCCCCTGCACACTCCCCACTGGGGACGTGCCCACAACCAAGGCACACGCCCCCGACCGGAATCGAACCCGGGACCCTTGAGTCCGAAGGCCGACGCTCTATCCACTGAGCCAAACCGGTCAGGGCGGCAAATTTTCTTTCTATCTCAGGAGATGAACCAAAAGAATGATTTAAGTCCAGCTGCTTCCTCAATATTTACACCAATGATGAAAACAGAAAGCAGAATTCTAAATGATTAAGAGTTTCAACTCGGTAACCATTTAACACAGCTTAATAGATACAACAAATAATGGTCTCACTTTTAAAAATGCCCAAGTTTCAAAACCACAGAACTAAAATGAATCCATATTGTACAACCAGCACAGAAACCAACAGTTTTCTGAACAAACCCAGCCAAGGCACCCCAACACTCCACAGGAGATCAACCAGAAAACATCTCCCCAACCTTTCTCAGTGACGAACAGGTCCAGGAAGCCCTATCTAAACCGACCAGTGTGTGGCATGGATAATTCTATATCAGCATAGGCATGTCACCAAAAGAACATAGAACACTTAGAAGTAACTGGCAGGTAAACTTACATTCCAAATGTTCCCAACAAACTGCCCAGGAAAGAGTATCAAGAAATGAGTTCTGTCCTATGCGACTGAGCGGGAGGGAGTGGACAGGCTACTGAATCTGCCAACCACAACGTCCTTAACCTCAACGTGGAGAACAGACCAGATGCAGATCAAAGTGCCTCTATTTCCTCAACAGCCAATTCCAAGTCGCTGGCCAGAGCTGCCTGGAGCACCTCACGCGGCTGCTGGACTCCTGGGCCCTGGGCAGTGGGGGTCTGACCTACCAGCACGCTCCCAGGAGCTGGTTCTCCAGCAGCAGAGACTGGGGCTCACCCACGTGCTCGCCTCCACCTCCCTCCTCATCTGTGGCTGTAACTTGCACGAGGAGGCTGCCAAGCCTGGCTGTGCAACCAGGCACTTCCCTGATTTTGAAGACAGATAACAACACCTAACATGTATGCATACTCAACCACTTCACACATGTTCACGCATTTAATTTGCAAACTATCTGTGCTATAGATTGCATTACCATCATCCCCATTTGACAGATGGGAAATGGAGGCACAACTAAATGCAGTAACTTCCCAAGGCTCCAAAGCCGGTAGCAGACCTCTGGCAGACTGGCTCCAGAACCACTCTTAACCCCTGAGCTTCCTGCATTTCTGCCCAGGGTACAGGCAAGCCCGACCAGTTCTGTTAATGCTAAGCACTGAGAAGGCCCCAAGCCCAGGTTTCATGCAGGTGAAAGTCTATATTTTATCTGCAGTCCCGAAATATTTACTCTCCAAAGGTCGTGGATTTGGCAAATAGTGCTCAAATTACCGTACCTTGGGCCCCAGTAGATTACTTTATGTGGCATATGTTTTTAATCAAAATAATTTCATAAATCATCAATTCCACCACATAAAATACACCCTCCACTTAGTAGGACCCTCAGGAAAGGCAAGTTTGAGAGCTGAAGCAGCTCTCCCTTCACAGAGCGTCAGTCGAGTGGTAAGTACTCTTCGCCCCAGCATGCCGGCCAGGTCCATTTTCTGAGTCAAGCCCTTTTCCTAAGGAGGGAAATGCCACTTGCCAAGCGACCTGCTGAATATGTGGTCTCATTAACCCCGTTAAAGGAGTGCGCACGTGGCCCCACGAACGCAGATTTACAAGGCGTCACCGGTGCAGAGTCATCTTTTTAAATTTTTATCTAAATCGCACTCCAAAGCATAGATTATCTTCAGGTGATCCCACTGGATCCTTTCACATGTGACCACACTTCAGGTCACACACATGAAACCACCCTGGCTTGTCTCCAATTCAAGCCTCGTGGTATCCAATGTAACGGGCAGATCTGTCTTTTTTTATTTCCTTTCCCCCATGTCAACAATGCAGTAAGAAACTTACACTCAAGCTTCTAATCTTTAAAATATAAAAAGAACAGAACTGCATTGGAAATAAAAATTAAATGAATATGAGGAACATTTTGAGAGTCAGGAAGTCAGGTGTGTGGTGTTTTTAAAGAAAGTCCTCCAGTTGGTGAATGTTTTGGTTCACAGTAAACCCTCCGTGTCCCCAAAGGAAAAAGCGGGCCGAGCACCCACACTCTATGCATGTGCTTCTGTTCATCCGTACCCTGAAGTTAATGTCTTTCTTATCCTACAGAAAAGTATAATTTTAATGTCAAAGTTTTCCCATTTTCTTCCAAATGAATCATTCTGCACCTCACCTTGGACACCAAAAACAAAAGATCATGATTTCTAATCTCCTCTAGTCCCAAACCTGGAACAACAAGTCAAGGGCTGTCGTTGTCTCAAATACAAACGTGTTCAGTGAACCGTCACCAAAGGCTTAGTCACGCTCTGGACCAGGTCAGGGCCGGATCCCTCCTCGTTCCAGTTCCTCAACCTGGTCGGCCGGGGCCGAGGCCGGGCCCGGGGGCCGGGGGCCTCCGCGTTCCAGTTCCTAAACCTGGTCGGCCGGGGCCGAGGCCGGGCCCGGGGCGGGGGCCGGGGGCCGGGGGCCGGGGGCCGGGGCGGGGGCCGGGGGCCGGGGGCCGGGGGCCGGGGGCCGGGGGCCGGGGGCCTCCGCGTTCCAGTTCCTAAACCTGGTCGCCTGCGAAGACGCCCGCGCGGCTGAGAGAAGGCGCGGGTAAGGGCCCGCCGCCCCGCACACCAGGAGGAAGTCCTGCTCATCAAGGAACCTTTAGGAAGAACACAAGTTCGCTGTTTGAAGCGCAGAAGCCGCACAACAAAACCACAAAAGGGAAACAACTAGGTCCCTGCGCGGAGACCAGGCGGTGCCGCACGGCTGTCGGTGGCCCCGCTGCCCACGGGCCCTCGGCGGGACGCCTGGGGCCGGGGCCGGGGCTGCTGTGGCTGCACCGCTTCGCCCGCTGACCCGCCTGGCACCCCGGCCCGGTCCGGCAGCCGGCACCCCTCCGAGGGGCGGCACGTGACGAGCGCCCGCAGCAGCTGCTCCCCGTTCCCTCCGGGCTGGGACCCATGACTCAGCGGCCCGGCTGTGCCAGGACCCGGCCCACCTGGTTCCCCTCCGGCCCCGCGCCCGGCGGCCCCGGACTCCGCCGGGGCGCGAGCAGCACCAGCGCGGCCGTCCCCGCGTCCCCGGCTCAGTCCCCGCGGCCCCGCTCAGGCTCAGCCCCAGCGCTCGCTCCGCCCGAGGGCCCGGACGGAAGGCGCCCCCGGGTCGGCGCGGCACCGGCCCCTCTGCCGGGCCGGCGTCCCTGACGCAGCCCGTCCCAGCCCCGCGCCCGTCCGCGTCCCCGCCGCCCCTCGGCCCGCGCTCCCCTCCCCGCGGCCCGCGCCCCCCGCCGCCGCACCGCCCGGCCGAGCCCTCCCGGAGACCCGCGCGTGCCCCGGGGTCGGCGGTGCCGGAGGGGCAGGAGGACCGCGCGGAGCCGGGCGGGCTGGGGCGGGACCAGGGACCGGCGGGCGGGCTGGGCAGAGGCCCCCGGACCGCGGCCCGGCACGTACCCCCACCCGCCCGAGGCAGGACGGCACGGCTTGTCCACAGGGCCGGCGGGTCCTCCTTCCGGCGGACGCGGCCACTTCCAGGAACCGGGCCGCCGCCGCCCCCGCCCCGCCCCGCAGGCAGCCGCCCGCACAGGCCCGCAGCCCGCACCGCGGACGCCGGAACCCTCCGGGGAAGAGCGTGGGGCGACCAAGCCACTCACCGGAGCCGAGACACGGCGCGGCCCGACTGACGGCAGCGAGAGGGCCGGCCGGACGGACAGACGGCGGGCGGGCAGCGGTCAGGTGACTCACCGCCTCCCCGCGGCCGGCCGCTCGCTCCTCTCCTTTCTCCTCAGCAGCCGCCACCGCCTCCGGGCGCCGAGGCCACGCCCCCTCGAGGTCCCGCCCCCTTAGCCCTCCTCGCGATACCCGGCCCGCCCTTCTCGGGACGCCGAGGCCCCGTCCCCAGGCCCGCCTCGCGATGTTTCGCACCGCCCTCGCTGGAGGCCACGCCCTCTCTCGAGGCCCCGCCCCCATGCCCGCCTCGCTATGTTTCGCACCGCCCTCGCTGGAGGCCCCGCCTTCCGTGGAGGCCCCGCCCCCAGGCCCGCCTCGCGAGGCCCCGCCCCGCAGCCCGGGAGTCCCGAGTCCCGCGCGGCTGAAGGTGCTCCGATGCTGAGTCCGCGCCGCCTGAAGCCCCCGCTGGGAGCGCGGCGGGGGCGCGCGGGCAGGGGAGGGGCGGGGCTCGGGAGGCGACGGCGGGGTCGCTCGGCCAGGTGTTGGGGCGGAGAGGAGGAGGCCGACGTGCCCCGGCGCTGGTGTTGCCCGGCTTCCCCAAATGAGCAAAGCCCCCCCTCTTTTCCCCGCCGCCCGCCCCGAGAGCCGGGACTCCCGCGGTCAGAGCGGCGGGACGGGCGGGAACACGTGGTCCCCAGCCTCTTGGGTCGCCGGCGGGAGCCCGGGCAGCGCGCAGCCCCGGTCGGCAGGTGGGCAGCGCCCGGGTAAGCTGGGATCTGCAGCTCGCGGGCAGCGGGAGAGTGCCTCCTGCACCTACAGCCCAGACAGCACCCCGGACCCAGACAGACAGCACCCGGACCCAGACCGCACCCGGGTCCAGACAGCATCCCGGACCCAGACAGCAACCAGGGCCCACACAGTACCCCAGACCCAGACAGACAGCACCTGAACCCAGACAGACAGCACCCAGGGCCCAGACAGCACCCGGACCCAGACAGCACCCCTGACCCAGGCAGCACCCCGGGCTCAGACAGCACCCCGGACCCAGACAGCACCCAGGACCCAGGCGGCACCCGGACCCAGACCGCACCCCGGGTCCAGACAGCAACCAGGACCCAGACAGCACCCAGACCCAGACAGCACCCCGGACCCAGACAGCACCCGGACCCAGACCGCATCCCGGGTCCAGACAGCATCCCAGACCCAGACAGCAACCAGGGCCCACACAGTACCCCAGACCCAGACAGACAGCACCCTGGGCCCAGACAGCACCCGGACCCAGACAGCACCCCGAACCCAGACAGCACCCAGGACCCAGACAGCACCCAGACCCAGACAGCACCCCAGACCCAGACAGCACCCGGACCCAGACCGCATCCCGGGTCCAGACAGCATCCCAGACCCAGACAGCAACCAGGGCCCACACAGTACCCCAGACCCAGACAGACAGCACCCAGGGCCCAGACAGCACCCGGACCCAGACAGCACCCAGGACCCAGACAGCACCCAGACCCAGACAGCACCCAGGACCCAGGCGGCACCCAGGACCCAGACGGCACCCAGGACCCAGATGGCACCCCTGACCCAGAGAGCACCCAGGGCCCAGACAGCACCCAGGACCCAGACAGCACCCCGGACCTAGACAGCACCCAGGACCCAGACAGCACCCAGACAGACAGCACCCTGGACCCAGACAGCACCCCGGACCCAGACTGCACCCCGGACCCAGACTGCACCCAGACCCAGACAGCACCCGGACCCAGGCAGCACCCAGGGCCCAGGCAGCACCCAGGAGCCCCTCTGTCTCACCGGGACCCAGGTGTGCCCTTGGCACTGCGGCGGCCAGGAAAGCCCAGCACCCGTGGCCTAGCCTAGCTCTGCTCAGGCCTTTGTTTCTGCTGCTTATGCTGGTCTTTATCCAGCGTCTATTTTATTTATTTTATTTTAAATGTATGACTTATTGTTGATAGTTTTACAGGTCTCTCCCATCCCCCCCCCCCCTTAGCCCCTACCCCACACCCAGCCCCAGGTCTTCACTACCCTGTCGCCCCTCAGTTTTAAAGTTGAGCTGCAGAGGCGCCCAGTGGCCCGGGACGTGAAGTGGCGTCTCTGCGAGGAGATATGTGCAAAGCGGCAAAGCCTGTGCGGGCCCCACGCCACCACCTGACGTCACCACCCTGCGGCCCCCAGGACTTTTCGAAAGGATTTTGCCTTCGGCTGGGGAGTTCAGGGGGAGAGAGAGGAGCGGGGGCCCAAGGCGGGGAACGTTTCAAAACCCCTTGAAGCCTGCAGCGGCCTATAGGTGACCCCAGGTCTGTCCCTCTTCCATCTGGGAGGGGAGTTTGATTTCCAGGCCGTTGGATCGGGCAGCTGTGTAACTGCGTGGACCATGGAACACCCAGGAGGGGTGCTGGGGCAGGTCTTAAGGAGAACTGGCATCTTCTACTTCTTTCCCCAAAGGATCTCTCTGGGACACCCTCTCAACAGGCCACCTCCCCACCCCCTGCTGTGAGAAGCCAGCAGGGACCCCTGTCCTCTCCCCCAGCCTAAGCCAGCATCAGGTGTGTGCGAGCCACCTTCCTGTCATGGCCCAGCCAAGCTCACGTGACTCCAGCCCTAGCCAGAAGAGCCCCCAGCCCAGCCCGTCAACTCACAGAATCATCCACACTAATAAAAGAGAAACATGCAAATTGGTGTCACTCCGCTACGCCCACCAGCCAATCAGAGCATCTATGCAAATTAACCCAACAAAGATGGCAGTTAATTTGCATGTGCAGGCGCAGAGCGAAGACTGAAGGCTCCAGCCAGAGTGATTGAAGACTGAAAAGGCATGGCTTCTCTGCTGCAGCCAGACCAAAGGCCTGGGTCCCGGGTGCCGGAGGAAAATCGGTGCCGGCAGTCAGGGGAGGAAGGCCTATTGCGCGAATCTCTTCATGCAACGGGCCTCTAGTGAGATAATAAAATGATTGTGGCCCTCGCTGGTTTGGCTCAGGAATAGAGCGTTGGTCTGCAGGCTGAAGGGTCCTGGGTTCGATTCCGGTCAAGGGCATGTTCCTTGGTTGCAGGTTCCTGGCCCTGGCCGGGGTGCATGCGGAGGCAACCAATCAACGTGTCTCTCTCACATCAATGTTTCTCTCTCTGTCTCTCCTCCCTTCTTCCACTCTCTCTCTAAAAATCAATGGAACAATATCCTCAGGTGAGGATTAAATAATAATAATAAAATGATTGTTGTCTTAAGCCACTAAGTTTTGGGGTGTTTTGGTTAAAGAAAATATCTGATGATGGGACAGAGCTTGAAAATGCAGTTAAATTTGTAAGAAGAACCACAAGGATCAGGGCTTAGAGGAAAGGTCAGATAAATAAAACAGAAATCATGTCAAAGGGACTTTCATTTTAAACCTGTGTCCACCCCCTTGATCAGAGATGACCCTTGAGGGGGTCCCCAGTGACAGGGTTCCCTCATTCTGCTGCGTGTATTTATATACTGAAGTCAGGAATGGTTCTTCTCTCAGAAGCCAGTGCTGGAAATTGGACTTTATATCACTATACGGACACGTATATGTGCATACGCAGATCTCGTAATGAGTGCTTGGCAATAGCAAGTGAGACCGTAGGATTTGGGGTGCAGCCTGCGTGCTTGGCACCTAGTGGGGGCGGTGGGAGGGGACGGAAGGGTGGGTGGGAGCCAGAACACGGACAGGTGCACAGAGCCCCCCGAAGCGTCCTGACGCCGCGGGAGATTCCCAGCTGGTTGGTGCACGTGCTCACTGTCCAGCCAGTGACGGTTGTGCTTGGTGCCGAGTCAGACACAGTCGTCTTCAGCCACAGTCACGTCCGCAAAGCACGAAACCCCACAGACGCTCTGCTTCGCGCCCTTGTTAAGGCTTCCATTCAGGACAGCGCCTGCAGCTCTGCATCTTTAAAATGTGCGCAAGGGCCGGGCTCTACAAATCACATATTCCTTTAATGAAAGCATTCTCGCTGGCCAGCGTGGCTCAGTGGTTGAGTGTCAACCTATGAACCAGGAGGTCACGGTTCAATTCCCAGTCAGGGCACATGCCTGGGTTGTGGGCTTGATCCCCAGTAGGGGGGCGTGCAGGAGGCAGCGGATCCATGGTTCTCTCTCATTGTTGATGTTTCTCTCTCTTCCTCTCCCTCCCTCTCTGAAATAGATAAAAATATATTTTGAAAAAAGCATCCTCAAAATGCCTTTCCCGGCCCTAGCCGACTTGGCTCAGTGGATACAGCATCAGCCTGCAGACTGAGGGGTCCCAGGTTCAATTCTGGCCAAGGGCCCATGCCTGGGTTGCGGGCTTGATCCCCAATAGGGGGCGTGCAGGAGACAACTGATCAATGATTCTCTCTCATCACTGATGTTTCCATCTCTCTCTCCTCCCTTCCTCTCTGAAATCAATAAATATATATATTAAAAAAATGCCTTTCCAGGGCAGGGGCACAGTGCATAGAGGTGCCATATTTGGACTCAGATTTGCTCCCCTTCTGGCACCTCTTGCCTCACTCGCCTGCAGCAAGGTTCTCAGCAGAGGCTGCCCCCCAGGAGACACTGGCATTGATATGGGGGTGCACTGGTATTCAGTGGGTAGAGGCCAGAGACGCTGCTGAACACACTACCATGCACAGGACGTCCCACAGATAAAACCTGTGAATGAAGACACTGATTCCCCATTCACAGCGCAGAACCCCTGGGTCCACAGTGTCAATAGTGCCCAGGGTGGGAGACCCTGACCTCGGGGTCCTCGAGCTCCGATGTGGGAAGTGTGTTCATGAACTAAAAGAAGGAATAAGAGGAGATGCAGTGGAGCCAGGACAAAGCTAAGGAGACTTATCACCAAATGCAGAACCTCAGCCGAGAGGGGCTGCAGGCTGACCTGTAGGCTCCCAGCAGCCGGGTTCAAAGGGAAACCTGCTGAGTGAGTGAGGAGCTAACTGGTGGGTGGGACTGGGTGGCCCAGGGAGAGGAGGAAGTGCCCAGCGGGGACCCAGCACCAGCCGGCCCCTGGCCAGGGCACCATACGGGAAGTGCTTTGGAAATGGGGTACAAGGACTGGCCTCTGAGATGTGAAAGCTGTAACATAAGGAGGGGAGATGCACAGACTGCCATAGAGAGCATCCACGGCCCCTGGCCAGCCCTCCACCCTGCTCAGTACCCGGGAGGCAGGCCTCTAGGCAGGGTGGGTGGTGGTATTTGAACAAGGGGAGGTGTTGGCACGGCCACAGCCGTCCCCCTACCCGGCCAGAGGTGGGCTTGGCTGTATTCCTCGACCAAGTCCCCAGCTCCTGTCAGGTCCCCTTCACCTAGTCTTTAACCAAAGCACCATCATTCCAGGGTGGTGACCCCTCTCCTTGGCCAGCCCAGGTTTGACCCTGACCCTTGAGTTCGGTCCCTGTTTTCTGCCCGGCCCCTGACTGATGTACTGGGTCAAGTAAATCTGTCACCAGTGGTGAGGGAAGACTGGGACTGTCACTGTCGGGAAGAGGGGTCGTCAAAGTCTGAAGCCCAGAGAGAGAGACCCTGAGGCAGCGACCCAGGCAACACCTGGGCACTGCCTGGGATGAGGGCCCATAGCCGGGAACGTGGGCGTTGTTCCTGGCGCCGTGACCTGCAGGATGCAGAGAGGAGCAGGGCCCAGGTGCCTGGTTCCACCAGCTTCGCCCTGAGAGTCGCATTCGCATCCCTTTGCTTTGGCCGTGGTGTGCGCTGTCTGCGGGGAGCGGGCGCTGGGAGGCGAGTCCTCGTCTGGTACTCCTGCGGCAACATTCTCCTGGTTCACCAACACGTTACCTGCCCATCTCCTGCCTCCGCAGCTTCAGGGGGGTGTGCACCTGCAGCTGGGGCACCACCATGGGACCTGCAGGCTCAGAGTCGTGGCGGGTTTGACACCGGGGAGCCCACGGGGTGGGTCCAATGGTGCCGACTCCACAGAAACACTGTATTCGGCGTGAGAGCAGGGACGCCTTCTTCCCCTCACGTCCCTCCCCTAAGTCCCCTTTGCGGACTCTGCTGGTTGGCTGCCCAGCAGCGCCCACCCCTTCCTTCCTCACTAAACACCGCCCAGCTCCCTTCCCCCGTTTCTGGCCCCCAGATGTGAGCAGATGCGCACTGGATGGAACTTGCAGCAGCTCTTCCTCTCCTGATAAGGAGAGACCAACCAGCAGCTGGGCTGTGCCCTCTGCCGCCCACCATAGGTGGGGAGGTGGCTGCTTCTGTCAGCCACGCTGGAAGTCGCGGGCTGAGCCCCAAAGACGCTCAGGTTCTTGGGGCTCCTTGAGCGGCTGACCAGCCCCGACTGTGGGTTCAGCTCCTTTCGAACCAGAGATAGAAAAACCTCTTCAGCTCAGCGTCTAACGCGGAGTCTCGAGTACAGAAGCCGCATGCAGTCTTAGCTGACACCCCTCCTCAAGCTCAGGGGCTGGCAGGACCCGCTCTCATTCTGCTTCAAAGCAGCGCGGGGACCCCGAAGCCAGCCTGCTGGGTTCCGTGGGAGGAAACAGGTTGTGATGAAGATACGCGACCTGGAATGTGACCTGGAGCTGGCAAAGGGGTCGTGTGAGGCCAAAAACGAGGCCTTATCATGAAATGATGGAGAGTTGCCATCTCCTCTCAGACAGAACGAGATCACCAATCAGAAAGCAGGGATGCAGATAAGCCCATTAAAAATACTCCAATAAAATTCCAGGAAATGGTTCTTTTGAAACATGGGACCATTGCCAGAGGGGAGAAAGGAAGCTTAAATCTCTCAAAACAATTTCATGGGTTTCAGCGCTGCAAAAACATTGTGAGAAATGATATGGAATTATTGTGACAATTTAAATTCTTCCTCCTTTATTGTGCATTTCATAGCTGAATGGTAAAAAGTCTGCATATAATTAATAGATGGCCTGGACTGCAAGAGGCAGAGCTGCTGCAAGGGCCAAAGCAAAGAATGCGCTATGCCTATGCCATGAAGCCATGGGGTGAGGAGACGGTGAGTTCCCTTTGGGAAAAGGAACTGTGTTCTTATACTAAAAATTTGCAGATTTTACCCAAGTAAAAAGCTGCTTTAGAATTAATATTAAGCTTCAAATTCTAAAAGCATCGGTTTAAATTTATTAAACACTAGAAAATGGCACCCTGACTTAGAAGAAAGAAAAAAGATTTCCAGAAGAAATGCAATTGGAAAAATCACTCACGTCCCGTCAGATAAACCAGGAAGGACACGGAGGCGCGTCTCCGACTCCCTGTGCCCCGGGCTCCCCTGGAACAAGCCGGGGCCTGGCTGGAGCCTCAGCCTCTGCAGCACAAGCCAAGCAGCAGGCTGTGCCCGGGAGGAAGAGAAGGGTCACAGGCACTTCTATCGTTTAAGTGACAAAAAGCCACTTTAAACGTTTGTTGCCACCTCCAGGCAGGTCAGGCTTTGCTGCTATGACTTCTCTATTTGGTGCCTGAAATCCGTTGGACACAGTTTCTGGGGTCAGAAGGTTTTGCATGCTCTCAAGTTCTCCGTTAAAATAGAAATAGTTTCTCCCTGGCCGGTGTGGCTCAGCCGGTTGGAACATAATCCTGAACATCAAAGTGTGGCCGATTCAATTCCCCGGCTGAACTTAAAACCTCGTTCAGTGTAATGCTGGACAAACAAATCGCTTATTTTTTCCTACATACCCAGGTTGTGGGTTCAATCCCCACTCCAGTCAGGGAGCATGTAGGAGGCAGTGGATCCATGTTCCTCGCTCACATCCATCTCTCTTCCTCTCTCTCTCTCTCTCTCTCTCTCTCTCTCTCTCTCTCTCTCTCTCTTTCTCTCCTTTCCCTATGCCCCCACCCTTCCCCCTTCCACTCTCTCTAAAAACATCAATGGAAAAAAATATCCTCGGGTGAGTATTAACAGCAACAACAAAAAAGCAAAGCCCTCTCTGACTTCGATTGGCAGGGAAAGCAGATCCTAAGGGATCTTTCGTGAAAGCACAGGGTCCTCGTGGGCCGGTGGCTCAGTGGTTGAGCGTGGACCTATGAACCAGGAGGTCCGGGCTCGATTCCCGCTCTGGGCACAGGCCCGGTTGCCGGCTCGATCCCCAGTACGGGGCGTGCAGGAGGCAGCCGATCCATGACTCTCTCTCTCTCATCATGGATGTTTCTCTCTCCCTCTCCCTTCCACTCTGAAATCAATAAAAACATATTTAATAAGTGACGGAAGCCAGAGGAGCCATTGGGAGGATGGAGAGAGCTTGAGGGAGAACAGCCGGGGGGGTGGGGGGGTTATCCTTGCCCGCCTGGGGCAGGAACGGCGCTGTGCAGCCTGGTTCGGCGTGAGGACCAGAGGGAACCAAACAAGAGCTCCAGAGAGTTCCTCCAGGCCCTCCAAGAAGCAGAGGGCAGGCAGGATGGAACAGGCAAGTGCTGCCTGGAGAGGAATGCCGTGTGAGAGGAAGTGGGACGGAGCCAGCGAAGACGGAGTCACGGGCTCATGCAAGTCTAAACGCAAGCAGAGAAGAGAGCCAGAAACGCTGCACCAAGGGCCCGAGACATGGGTAGAGCCCAACGCGGGGCAGCAAGGCCGCCAGGAAGTCCCGGCCTACGTCGGCCATGGCCTGAGCCCCTGGCTCCGTGAACAGGTCTGCCTCAGTGCCCCCTGCCCCAGTACTCCCACCCAGGGAGCAGGGTCTTCGTCAAAGATGCCAGGCATCTCAAAGCCACCGGCGTGGCCCTGGATCCATGAGAATCACCCCAGTAGAAGGTCTGGAAGGCACGTTTCCATGGCCATTTACCCCATCGCAAAGTGTCTCTGCAAGTTATAAAGCAGCAGCCCCTTTATTCTCGGCGTTTCACATGGAGAAGGTGCGGCTGGCCACCTGTGTCATCGCTTGCGTGCACCGTCCCTGTGCGAACACCGCGTGTGTTGTTTCTCTTATAGTCCCCACAGCAGCCCTGTGCAGTGACATCCTTACTCTCACCTCACCGGTGAGGAACCCCAGGCCCAGAAGGTTCCAGAACTCCCCTGATAATACAGTTAGTAGGAGTGATGCCAGTGTTCGCCTCAGCTGACTTCCAGGGCTGATCGCCACTGAGTAACACGATGATGACCCCAACCTCGTCCTAGGGAGGGTTGTCATGGGCGTTCCGGGGAAGAGTCCCCGCAAACGGCCTGTACACAGAGCGGCCGGGGGGGCTCAGGGGAGGCCATGGCTGCCTGGTGGCTGAGCGGGGACGCAGCCCCAGCCCGGACTGGCCGCCGACACGGGCAGCCCGCAGAGCCGATTGATTCCGTGTTTTGATCAGATCGTGTTGGAGCTGCTGGAAAGGCATCAAAAAAGAAAGGGCGGGCGCTAAGCCTCACACCGATAGAATTCAGCGATAGGAGACGCCAGAAATGCGAGGAATGCTTCGCTTGCTTCCCCGGGGGTGACCGCACGCAGGTGTGCCTGTTTACTGCTTGTTCGCAAATAGAAACACGTGAGATTCAGGAGGCTGCGTGGGAGAGGATGGCAGGTTCCTCTCTACGCTTAAAAAGAAAAAAGCAGAAAGGAGCCAAGCGATTGCAGGAGACACCAGATTTCTGCTGACGCCCAAGATATAAACAGGGACGATACTGGCCCTCCTGCCAGAAACTAAGAAAACACTACGGAACCATGTTTTTGGATCTTGGGTTCCGACAACGCAGGACCATGCTCCCTGCGGGAGGGGATGCACGCGAGGGGAGTCCTATGCGTGCCCCAGACTCTGCCTGGTGAGAGCGACTCCGGCGGAGCCCGGTGTCAGCCTGGGTTGAGGAGCTGGCGCTGGGGAGGTGGAGGCAGGTGGAATTCCCAGAGCAGAACGCTGAGGAGAGGGGCGGCCCATGGAGAAAACCCCGGGGGTCTGCAGAGTGCCCTCAAATCCCCAGCTTAGCAATGGCCGGGGGATGCCTGCGGGGGGGAGGGGGGGCAGGGGGGGACACCTGAGAGGAGCACGTGCTGGAGCTCAGTGATTCCGTTTCCACAAACCAGAGGGGAAAGCACCTGATTTAGGGGCTCTGGGGGGAGTTCTCAGAAGGCTGCTGCAGCAGGAGTGGGCAAAACAAGCTACAACTAAAGGCTGCTCCTTTAAAAGCTTAAACATTTAACAGCAAGCCTCGAAGGAATCAGACTGTTTTCATCACTTCATCTCAATAAAACTCAAGGATGTTTATGAGAATTTAAAATAATAGCCAGCACTCCAACAAAGTGAATTCATAATGAATGTCATCCGATCAGATATTTCCAGGTATTCCAAGAAGCAGGAAAAGATGGCAATCCATGAGAAAGAGAAAAACCAATCAATAGAAACAGATCAAGAGATGACAGGTATACAGATGACCGTATCAGCAGGCAAGGCTCTCACACTGTTGTTGTAACTATCCCGGTGCACAAATTAGTGCACAGGGTGGGGGGTCCATCCGGCCCACCCCGATCAGGGCCAATCGGGGCCAGCTGGCTGGGGGGAGGGGACACGAGAGGTTGGCCACCAGCCCTGCCCCCGATCTGGGAGAGGGAGGGGCGATCAGAGCAGGGCCAGCTGGGGGGAGGGGCCACAGGAGGTTGGCCGGCCCCACCCCCATCGGGCTGGTTGGCTGCCACAGTGTGTGTCTAGAGACCAGTCGTTCTGATCATTCAGGTCATCGTGGTTGCTTGGCTATTATATATATAGATCTCTGAGAAGGCAGAAGACAATTAAATATTTTAAGTAGAGGTATGAGGTATATTAAAAAGACCTAAATCCAATTTCTAGGGGGAAAATACAATATTTTAAAATGACAATTTCATCAGTTGGATGGAATTAACAGAAGATTAGGCTCTGGAGAGGAAAGGATTTGTTCACTTGAAGACACAGTGATGAAAACTATCCAAAATGAAATAAAATAAACAATGGAAAAGGAAAGAACTGAGATCAGGAACGGGGACAACCCCATCGGCCTACCACAGAGACAGGAGAGGGCAGAAAACGTGTTAAAGTCAGAATGCCTGCACAGTCTTTAAACTTGATGAGAACCTCAGACATCTACATCCAAGAAACTCCACAGACCTCAAGGACATGACAGGCATCTTCCTGCACCTGCAACACATTCAGAAGGGACTGACTGAGCCGTAAACTTGTCCCAGATAAGCTCACAAGGCCCCAAATCTATTCAAAAGGAGTAACGAAGAACTCTCATGGGGAATCGGGTGGAGTAAGAAAACTCTGTCTAATCAATTAAAAAACAGAAGAGGAGCCCTGGCCGGTGTTGCTCAGTGGATAGAGCCTTGGCCTGCGGACTGAAGGGTCCGGGTTTGATTCCGGTCAAGGGCACACGCTCTAGTTGCGGACTCAGTCCCCAGTGGGGGGCGTGCAGGAGGCAGCCGATCCATGATTCCCTCTCAACATGGATGTTTCTCCCTCTCCCTCTCCCTTCCTCTCTGAAACCAATAAAAACATATTTTTCCTAAAAAAGCAAACAGAAGGGGTGATACGAGGCAGGAGCAGCTAGAAGGGTCGAAGAGAAAGCATTCGCCCGACCAATGTGTGGAACAAAGCAGAACTGGAACTCGCTGCCAAGGAGCGGAAGCCTCACCTGCAGAGACGGTAACACCGCATCGTGCCCCTGCCTAGCTCCGTGCTGCAGGCCCTGGGAAGGCTCACGGTCCCTGGGTTTCTGGACTCAGAACGTCCTCGCTCCTACCGCTCACATCACGCCGTCTCACTCCAAACTCCAGCTCCTCGCTGGGTATGCGTCCGTCCGTCTCCGTTGGGGCACCGACCACTTTCTGCCAGGCTGCCCGTCTCACCTCGACGCCTCTGCCTCCTCCACACCAGTCACCACCTCCTTACGTTTACCTCTGACACGTCCTTCATCCAACGTCCTTCCCCTTCTCTCTGTCCGCACTGCCTCGGGCCCTGGTCGTGTCTTTTATTTTAATTCAATAGAAACCTTTTCTTGACGTGAAGCTCACACACAGGCAAATATGCAGTCAAGTCTACAACGTGAAGCGCTGAACAGACAGACGACACCTCTTGAGCCACATCTAGGCCTGTGGGTAGAGCTGCGTCCTTACCCCGATGACTCCCTGGCGTGCCCCTCAATAATGGCCCGCGTCCCCAAAAGACCACCACTCTCCATACAGAAGCCTAACGCCACACGGTAGTTGGCCTGACTTTTGAACGTCGTATAAGTGGAATTATATGGTGAAGAGTCTCCTCTCTGGTCTCTTTAGCTCTGAATTATTTTTGAAAACTTCATCCCTGTTATTATCACTCGTTGGAATTTAACATTCAGCGTAGGGTTGGGTCTCTGTCAGAAACAGACGCATGAGGAAAATACAGGGAAGTAGGAGGGAGAAAATCGTACCTTAAATTTCTGGATGTAGATGCACCTCTTGTGATCCTTTTATTCTCATAATAGAGTTGTTCACTCACGAGTCAGTATTATTTCCAAATTCCAAATACACCCTCCACTGTGCTAAAATTTTTAAAAAAACATAAGCTTTCATTTTATATTCAAAATGATTAACATTACAAAGGTAATTTTTAAAATGCAAACTGTGCATTAAGACATTTGAACAATTTTATATCCTATAAACAGTGAAACATACCAGGGCGATCGTTATTTAGGAACAATTTGTTGTTAAAATGTGAACATCAAGGTTCTTAGTACAAGAAAATAGCGAACCAGTGGGATATGGCTTTAAAGAGCAGTCACCGGCCCTAGCTGGCTTGGCTCAGTGGATAGAGCGTCGGTCTGCGGACTCCAGGGTCCCTGGTTCGATTCTGGTCAAGGGCACATGCCCAGGTTGCAGGCTCAATCCTCAGTAGGGGACGTGCAGAAGGCAGCCGATCAATGATTCCCTCTCATCATTGATGTTTCTATCTCTCTCTTCCTCTCCCTTCCTCTCTGAAATCAAAAAAAATATAATTTAAAAAATAATAATAAAATAAAATAAATAAAGAGCAGTCCCCGGTTAACTGTATGTGGCATACGTTGCTGAATAACCAGTTACTGTAGGTGGTCGCAGCTCAGAGTAACAGTAGGATTTACTAGTCTTGTCCCGTGGCTGCCGTAGGCCAGGACTTGGGGGCAGGGCTGGAGGTCCCGGCTGGGGTCGCGCCTAGGTTCTGGTCCCCCGTTGTCCGGGGCCACGGCCACCCACGGGCCCTGGGGCTCGGGATTTTCCGAGGTGACTCACTCGCCGCGGAAAGGAAGCGGGTTCCCCTTCCAGCTGCTTGCACATCCTCCTGGCAGGGGTGCTCCCCCAGAGGGAGTCGCCGAGAGCCAGGCCACGCCACATCGTCCTCACGCTCCGGCCTCAGGAGCCACGCGTGGTCGTTGGGCAACAGCCTCCGTTACTCAACGGCATCTGGTCCGCGTGGGAGGGGACGGGCAGGAGCCCGAGCCAGGTCGCCAGGGCCATGGGGGGGCCGGGGGGGGGCGCTGGTGACCAGGACTCTAATTGCAACCTGACACTCAGGAAGTGCCACCGCCACCTAAGGACATGGCCAGTTTAAAGAAGTACGTGAGCCCTGGCCGGTAGCTCAGTTGGTTAGAGCATCGTCCTGATAAGCCAAGGTTGCAGGTTCGACCCCCGCTCAGGGCACATACAAGACCCACCAGTGATGCACAACTGATGTTTCTGTTTCTCCCTGTGTCTCTCCCTCATGTCTCTCTCTCTCTCAGATCAATAAAATAAAAAAAGAATTGATACTTTAAAAAATACATAAACAAGTAAATAATTATATTAAATTCAACAAGCATTTTCTGAATTTTTATCTGTATGCACTTCTAAAATATATATACTTTTATTTGATTTTACCTTCGTTTTTAAAAATGATGGCATGCTGAAGGTAGCCTCCTGGCATTTAGTATTTCCACGCGATATTAGTTATGAGACGCATCCTGTCATCAGTGTTGCAGTACATACGTTATTAGTAAGAAGCTGTGTACCATCGGACGGTGTGACTACACGGCAGTTCTCTCACCCCCGTCCCACTGACGGGCACCCGGCCCTCCCAGGCGTGGGCCATGGTGCACGTTCTGCTGGGACCTGCTGACACGGCGTTCTCACGCTGCCCGTCACACCTGGGCCGGCTTCCTCTTGGGCGTACCCCTGAGAGCAGGACTGTGAGGCTACCTGCCTGTGAGCATTTAGCTCTCAGAGACAATGCCACTCTGCTTTCCAGGGTGATAGCATCTATGCATCTTCCCACCAGTAACACAAAGAACATTCCACAGACTTTTTTTTCATTAAAAACTACTGCTATCCCACCTGGCCAGTGTGGCTCAGTGGTTGAGCATCGACCTATGAACCAGCGGTGATGGTTCAATTCCGGGCAAGGCACATGCCCACGTTGTAGGCTCGAGCCCCAGTGCCCTTGACCAGAATCGAACCGGGGACCCTTCAGTCCACAGGTCGACACTCTATCCACTGAGCCAAACTGGCCAGGGCTGTAGCTTTTTTTTATTATTATTATCATTCAAAACCATCCAAGAGAAAAGCAGCCAAAAACAAAGGAACCACATCTATATACATAAAACCCAGCGACCGAAGGCGGGACGACCAGAACGACTGCTCGACCAGTCGCTATGACACACACGGACCACCAGGGGGCAGATGCCCAACGCACTAGCTGCCCCCTGGTGTTAGTGCGCTCCCACAGAGGGAGCCACGCTCATCTGACCGGGATGAGCGGTGCTCCCACAGCGCCGACCCCCCCAGGCCACGCTCCCCCACCAGTGCATCCGTGCACCAGGCCTCTAGTTGAAGGATGAAAACAAAAAAAAAAAGGAGGATGAATCAGGATGAAATCCTCGAGAATTCACGAAGCTGTCGTGACTGCAAGGAATCACGTCCCAGAGGAAACCTCAGAGGGTCCGTTCTTCCCGCCAGTGATAACGCCAAGGAAATCCTGACACAAACAGGCGAGAAGGGGTGGCACGATCGGCTACAGGGCTCACAGGGATGAGTGATCGGGTGTGCAACAGGCACAACCACGCAGGCACGGCCTCCAGGACTCGGAAGGGAGGGGCAGGCACGAGCCAGGCTGCACCCAGATTCCAGCTCCTCCCGGGACGTGACTCCTCCGCCTTCCCCGCCCGTTCTGGCCGGAAGCAGGACGCCTGCCCTTCGTCAGGAGGCCCGGGTGGCCCCGCCTCGTTGTCCCTGTCTCCTCACGCCCCTGGGCTTCTGGGATTGGACTGTAAATAGCTTCTACATCACGCTGACAGGTGTCCCCGGGTGTGAATACCACGCAGCCACGCCTCACATACACATAGTAGGACTCACATCGCTGGACACCTCCCCAGACAGATGCTCTTTTTTTTTTCAATCTTTGTTGTTGAGAGGATAACAGATGTCCCTCTTTTTTAAAAAAAAATGTTTTTATTTTATTTTATTGATTTTTTTACAGAGAGGAAGGGAGAGGGACTGAGAGTTAGAAACATCGATGAGAGAGAAACATCGATCAGCTGCCTCCTGCACACCCCCCACTGGGGATGTGCCCGCAACCCAGGTACATGCCCTTGACCGGAATCGACCCCGGGACCCTTCAGTCCGCAGGCCGACGCTCTATCCACTGAGCCACACCAGTCAGGGCCAGATGTCCCTCCTTTATCCCCATTGCAGGCAGATGCTCTTCATGCTACAGCCTCGTTCTGATGGCCATCCCCGAGAAGGAGCCGGGATTCTCCCTCTGCAGTGAGGGGCCTGTTCAGGAACCTCCCCCAGGCATCGGGCCTGTGGCATGAAGCCGGGCTGAGCCTCGTCTGACCCCAAACGCTGCCTTTTCCTTCTGCGTCATGTTCTGAAGTCCTTCAGTCTGAAGTCCCTGGGAAAGAGTGATGTTTTCTTCCCGCACGCGTTACAGGCGGCATGAGGATGAAACGAGACGCTAAAGAAACGAACCCTAAGGAAAGCGGGCAGAAACGGAAAGGGTCTCTGACCGTCACGTCCTCTGGGGAACCCCAGGAACCCGACTTCTGTCCCCGTCGTACTTTAAAAACAACCTTCACAGGGACTTACTGAGGCATTTCCCGATGTTCACAGCAGCTTCAGTCCTAGCGCAGAAGGCCGAGCTGCGACGCTCAGCCACATTGGAGCATCGCGTCCCCACTTGCCGCGCTGCTGACGTGAGGGTCTGTTAGCACGACTCTCAGTGTCAATCGTTCACATGAGAAACACCAAGCAACCACCTCAATAAATGCAGAAAATAAACGACGTAAAATCAAACAGCCATTCCTGACACAAAGCAAAATAGATCAATTCTTATATTTAATCGCATCAAAAGCCAGCATCAAACCCAGTGGTGAAACTTTCCACTCTGCATTCAAATTTCACCAACAAAACACAAGTGCTCTCACCATGACTCAATGTTCTGGACGAAAAATCCAACACCATCAAGAAGAAAAATCAATAAGGAGTCTATGTATTGGAAATGACCAAATGCATAATTCTCATTGTTTCAAGATCACATGATTGCAGGAGAAGATTAAATAAAGTGGCTGGTTAAAAATGCCATTTACAAAAATGAATAGTTTTCCTATATACAAATCATAATAACAGAAAAAATAAATTAAATCTTACAATAGCAAAAAAGCAACAACTAATGAGGTATCATCTTAACGGTGAATGTGCAGAACAAATATGAAGAAAATGTTACAACTTTACTGAGGAGACATAAAAGTTGAATGTTTCTACATAGAAAATCTAAAAGGATCAATCCGACCTTCAAAAAAATCAATTTTAAACGGATCAAGACCTTGGGAGATATTTGACTAAATATTAAGCTTATCTGGAAGATTCAATCTACTAGACTATCCAGGGGGGAACCTGGAGAGAATATAATGAGAAAAGGCTTCTTGTGTCAAATATGAAAACATAAAACCACCAGAAGTGAAACACTTGTGGCGGGACCAGCGCATTTGTCATCCATTGTTGCGCAACAGACTCCCCCAAACTCGTCGGCCTGCACAGCTCAGGCTTTTCATCTCAGGTTGTGAGTCAGGGCCCTGGACGTGGGGGTTCGGTCTGGCTTCCTGACTCCTGGGGTGCCACCAGGACACGAAGCATCGTATCGGCCACACCCGATCTCACCCAGCGAAGGGCCTGCTCCAAGCTCGCTCTCTGGCTGTTGGAAGGATGTCGTCTCGCTGGTGGGTGACTGGGGATCTACCTCACCTGCCCAGGTGTCCCCCACAGGGCGGCTCCCACATGGCAGGTGGCTCGTCACGGCCCCAATGGGGGCAGGAAAGGATGAGCAGGTGGGACAGTCCCAGGGATTGTAGAACTGCTGGCGGGACGTCCCACCACGCTCACGTGGCCTGGTCATTATGACCACGTCACCAGGCCCGGCCGACTGTGCGGGGAGGGGATTGCCCCTGGGCATGAATTATACTGGGATCTCTGGGGCCGCCCTACAAGTCTTCCTGCTACGACCAGAGAGACAAACCAGCAGAAGAACATGAAGAGAATAAGGATAAACCCACAGCCCTTTGGAGAGTTAGGGTACAGTAAAGATGGCGTTCCACATCCATGACGAAGAGCTGTGTTGCTTACTACGTCCTCACCAGACCCAGGCATCACCGATCGTCCCACAGACACCCAGCCGGCCAGCTGGGACCCTTCGACTCTCCGTCCTCACACCCGGGCTGATTCCCAGCAGATTGCACACGTCAAAAGAGCAATGCACACAAGAGATGGACCTGGGTTTCAGCCACTCTCTCAAAGTGAGAAGGCATTTCTTAGCCTGACGATACATCCGGACGCTATGGAAAGGGTGATGCTACTTGCCTATAAAAACGCATCAACATCCACATGGGATGAAACACTGGAAAAGAACATTTGCTACACATATGACAGAGAGCTCACTTCCTTAATGTAAAAATAGTACTTCTAAGTTAGGAAAAAATTAACCCCATAGAAAAATCAACTAAGCATATGTAAGTATCCAAGATATATGTGAAGAAAGCCCATAATTTCCTCATAATTAAAGAAATATAATGTCATAGAGAAAAAGAAATAGCATTTTACCTATAAAATGGCAAAAAAAATTAAAGTTTCACAACCTACAGTTGACAAGAGCACAGAGAAAAGGTAAATTCAGGCTAACTTCTTGGAGAGCATCTGGCAAACTCTTTCAGAGTTAAAAAGTATGTATAACCTTTGACCCAGCAACTGACTGCTAATACCTTATCCTGTGGAATTCATGAAAACACATGTGATCACACACACTCACACATATACAGTGACCACAGATGTGACCACACAATGACCACACATACACACACACAATGATCACATATGCATACACGTGCATATGCAATGGTCACACTCACACACACAATGATCACACATGAGCACACACACCACTTGGGTTGCAGCCAAGGTGCAGGTGCTGTCCAGGGGTGGCCTGCACCTCCCACCCTGAGGAGCTTAAAGGGAAGGGGCTGATCGCCTGCTCCAGTCAACAATCCAACATCCTGTGGAGACAGCATTTACCAGCTGGATCCCAGCAGGAAGCTCACAGGCCTGCAAACTGGGTGATCTGAGCAGAGTTTAGTAAACAGGCTATTCATGACGGCACCGCAGGGGGTGGAGACACTACAGAAGGGGTGCAGCGTCCCAGGCCAGAGGGCGAGGGAGGGAGGAACGTCAGAGGAGGGAGCAGATATCAGAGAGACACGGTCCAGTCCCAGGAGGAAGCCCAGCCTCTCCTCAGGCCTCCTCCCAGCTTCCTGCAGCCGCTTCCAGGGCTGACGCCAACAGAAGCTACACCAGGACCAGAGCGAGGGACGTCACCCAGGGCAGACCCACCTCAGACCCAGGCAGGTGTGGGGGGGGATGGGGGGCGCGGGGGGCACAGCCATCCTGGGCAGAGCCACCTCAGACCCAGGCAGGTCGGGGGGGGGGGGGGGGGGGCGCGGCCGTCCTGGGCCGGGCATCTTCTAATCCACACAGAGGCCCGTGCGGTGGGCGCCACCTGAGTGTCCATGGGTGATAATTGCAAGAAGCAGGAATAAAGAAACGATTCCCTAGATCACGTACCTGGTGCATGAATGCTGCCTAGAATGTGTGGGCTGATCTGAGGGGCCGCCGAGAGTAGCCAGGGTAACACGTGCAGTGTCCTTTGCTCTCCCTGTAGGTTTCCTCCCTGTATTCGCACATTTTGACTCTCAGTCTAGGGTCTCCCCACTCATAAGTTCACCTCCTTAAGCCTAAACGTCTGCTGGGATCCGAGAGGATGAAGACAAGTCAGTAAGAAGAATCCATGAGAGGAAGGAGGAGAGGGGGCAAGGCATTTCCCTTACGAAACTAGTCAGTCTATGACCTTGGAGGTGGATATTGAAGAAATTACCCCTATATGAAACACTATTTTTTTATTTTTTTTAATATATTTTATTGATTCTTACAGAGAGGAAGGGAGGGGGATAGAGAGTTAGAAACATCGATGAGAGAGAAACATTGATCAGCTGCCTCCTGCACACCCCCCACTGGGGATGGGCCTGCAACCAAGGTACATGCCCTTGACCAGAATCAAACCTGGGACCCTTCAGTCCGCAGGCCGACGCTCTATCCACTGAGCCACACCGGTCAGGGCGATGAAACACGTTTTAGAGTTTAATAAAAATATGGCCCTTTGCAACGAAGAAAAGCAGACTCTAAAGAAGTGGAAATCGTTTTCGAACGAACCTCCACCACTAAGATGCATCTAAATGTTTTCTGGATGAGTGTTTGAATGTTTAAGGTAAAAAATTGAGAACACCAAATATGATAAGACATTAAAAACATCCTCAATCTCATTACATAAAAACAATAGAAAAGTGGGTATTGTTTTCACTGGACATTTTTAAAAATTTACTCACCATTAGTCTGTTTAAAACCAAGCTCTGTTTTCTTTCTTTTTTAAAATATATTTTTATTGATTTCAGAGAGGATGGGAGTGGGAGAGAGAGAAACATCAACGATGAGAGAGAATCATTGATCGGCTGCCTCCTGCACACCCCCATCTAGGGATTGAGCCCATAACCCAGGCATGTGCCCTGACCGGGAATCGAACCTCACACCCTTCGGTCCGCAGGCGGACGCTCTATCCACTGAGCCAAACTAGTTAGGGCCCAAGTTCTGATTTTTTAGTTTTGTTTGCCATGAAACAAAGAATCAGTTTATAGGACAAATTTGAAAGCTTAGAACTGCTGATGTTGAACATGAAAATAAATAAACAGTTTCGTCTGAAACTCTCCACATGTTGCCTTGTCACCAGAGGCGAGACAGAGCGGAATGGAACCCCAGTCTCCAGAACCTGGGGCGGGACCCGGGGTGTTTGCCTTGCCGACTCCCACCCACACGGGGAGAGCTGGGCAGTCCTCTCTGTGTCTCCTCTGTGACTAAACACAACACCGGAACTTGCTAAGGGAGGGTCAGCCAATCTTCTTCTTGGAAGAAGAAATGAAATCACCCAAAAAGGGCGCTTTGGGAACGATGAGGAAATAGGCCCTGCCTGCATGTCTGCCTCTGACAGCGAATCAACCAAAAATAGGAAACATGACAGCAAGCTCAGTGCCCGTCAGTGCGCGGACCGTCAGTTACACGAAATCTGCTGACTACCCAGACTAGAAGGTTATGTGACCAAAGACAGAACTTCTATTGGGGAAAAACCATGTAACAATATGTATTCTACTTTTTAAAATTTTCTTTTATTTTTTAATCCTCCCCTGAGGATGTTTTTCTATTGATTTTTAGAGAGAGTGGAAGAGAGAGGGAAAGACAGAGAGAAACATCGATGTGAGAGAGACACATCGATTGGCTGCCTCCTGCACGAGCCTGACCAGGGCCTGGGCCGGGGAGGAGCCTGCAACGGAGGTCCGTGCCCTTGACTAGAATCAAACCCGGGACCCTGCGGTCTGCAGGCCAATGCTCTATCCACTGAGCAACACCAGCCAGGGCTACACCATGTATTTTTTTAGAAGTGGATATAAAGAGTGAAGAACGAACACCTTAATTATGTAAAGTGTGTTAGCGTAATTCTTTTTAGAGAAAAATATCCTCATTCTAATAGACTAGAGGCCCTGCGCAAGAAATTCGTGCTGGGTAGGGTCCCTAGGCCTGGCCTGCGATTAGGGCCGATCTTCCCCGCTGCCAGCAGCCAGCCCCGCCCCCCACCACGACCACTGCCACTGGTTGCCCTCTGGGTGTGGAGCAACCGGCAGGGCGATCGGGGCCCCAGCGCTGCCCGCATCCACCACCAAACCCCCTGGTTCCTGGTTCCTGGTTCCCCATCGGGCAATCGGGGCCTGCAGGCTGGGGACAGCCCCTGTGTTGAGTGTCTGCCCCCTGGTGGTCAGTCACATCATAGCCGACTGGTTATTTGCCAACCGGCTGATTTGCATATTACGCTTTTATATATATAAACTAGAGGCCCAATGCACGAAGACTCGTGCACGGGGGGGGGGGGGGGGGGCGGGGGGCGGTCCCTCAGCCCGACCTGCACCCTCTCCAATCTGGGAGCCCTCAGGGGAGCCCTCTCCAATCCGGGAGTTTCTGTCTGTCTTTGCAATCACATGAGCGAATTGTCTGAGACCCCAAATCAGGTTGGTTTGTTGCTCACAGAATAATAGAGGCTTTTTTTTTTCTTTGCTTCATTGGTGGAGATTTCCTGGAAGTTTTAGGATATCTTCCCTTAAATTTTTCCTAGACACTCTGACTTTACTTATGTCTTCACCTTTGCTTTTCCTCCATCCCCCACCACAACAGTAACGTGTTCCAGGCTCACTTTGCTCTAGTGTCTAGGAGATCCGTCTGCCACCAGAACTACAATTCCCAGCATTCCTGGTGCTCCCCGCACTGGGAGCAACCGAGGAAGCCACGTCCCCCCAAGCTGCCAGGTCACCCACTTCTGCTCTCCGCCCGGGGCCTGTGTATGCAAGTTAACCCACCATCTTTGTCAGGTTATTTTCATATTCACTCCTGATTGGCTGGTGAGCGTAGCAAAGGGACAGTCAATTTACATGTTTCTCTTTTATTAGTATAGATGGCGTGGGCAAACATAGGTTTACAGTTTCTCATATGGAAAACAATACAATAATTAATAATAATACAGCAATAAACTCTGTGTTTCATGTACTCACAACTGTAACCTCACCCTGTATTTATGTGGTGCGACCCTGATTCTAAGACACGACCCTTTGGCTGGTGGGAGCACAGCAGGCAGGCGTGCCTTCACTATTCACAGGAATCAGAGGAAGTGGGGAGGTGGGATTAGCATGAGGCTTCTCCCCCGTCAGCGAGGATCCCCGACACACACACACACACACACACAGGGGAGCAAACGTATTAAGAACAGTATGCTATATATGCCAGGTCCCTTGAAACATATGCTGTGCAGATGTTTCTTTCCTGCAGCGACTGTGTCAAGCAGCAAGGATGGACCGGCTTCCGGCACACAGACACACACAGACACATAGACACAGACACACACACAGACACACACACAGACACACACACATAGACATACACAGACACACACACAGAGACACACACACACAAACACACAGATATACATAGACACACACACAGACACATAGACACAGACACACACACACACACAGACATGCACACAGACACAGACACACACAGACACATAGACAGACACATAGACACAGACACACACACACAGACACACACAGACACACACACACACACAGACATACACACAGACACACACAGAAACAGACACACACAGAGACACACACACAGACACACACAGACACACACACACAGACACACACACAGACACACACACACAGACACACACACAGACACACACACACACAGACACACACACAGAGACACACACAGACACACAGACACAGACACAGACACACACACACAGAGACACACACAGACACACACACACACACACAGACACACACACAGACACACACAGACACACACAGACACATAGACACAGACACACACAGACACACACACAGACACACACACAGACACACACAGAAACAGACACACACAGAGACACACACACACACAGAGACACACACAGACACACACAGACACACATAGGCACACAGACACATAGACACAGACACACACACAGACACACACACACACACACACAGACACACACAGACACAGACACACATAGACACATAGACAGACAGACACAGACACACACACACAGACACACACACACACACACAGACATACACACAGACACACACAGAAACAGACACACACAGAGACACACACACACACAGAGACACACACAGACACACACAGACACACACACACACAGACACACACACAGACACACACACACAGAGACACACACAGACACACACACAGACACACACATACAGAGACACACACACACAGAGAGACACACACAGACAGACACAGACACACACACACAGAGACACACACACACACAGAGACACACACAGACACACACAGACAGACACAGAAACAGACACACACACACAGACACACACAGACAGACACAGACACACACACACACACACACACACACAGACACAGACACACACACACACACAGAGACACACACAGACACAGACACACACACACACACAGAGACACACACAGACACAGACACACACAGACACACACAGAGACAGACACAGACACAGACACACACACACACAGACACACACAGACACACACACAGACACACACAGACACACACACAGACACACACAGACACACACACACAGACACACACACACAGAGACACACACAGACACAGACACACACAGAGACACACACACAGACACACACACACACACAGACACACACACACAGAGACACACACAGACACAGACACACACAGAGACACACACAGACACACACACCTCTGCCGAGACGCCTGTGCGGATGGGTGTGGTTCGTGGGCGTGGCTCCAGGACAGGAATTACAAGCAGAGCTGTGCTCATCCCGAGGGGAAGACCTTGTGGAGGACAGAGGCCTGTTGCTATGGACACAACACCAAGCTCAGGCACAAGAGGCAGGTCTGGTCTCCAGAAGGAGACGTTTATGACACCAAGTGGACTCAGCCACCGAGGGGGACAAGCACCGAGACCTCACTCGTGTGGATCCTAATGACCCAAATGAACCAGGAGACAGACTCAGCTGCAGAGAACAGCCCGACACTGTCAGGTGAGAAAGAGGAAGGGACTGAGCAAAATTACCACAAAACCTCATCGACCCAGCCAGCAGCCTGGCGGTTACCAGTCGGGGCAGTGGGAGAGGGTCCGGGGGGGATGAATGCTGAGGGAGGGAGACTGGACTTGGGGTGGCGAACCCACAATACAACAGGCAGACGATGTGTTATAGACTTGTGCCCCTGGGACCTGTATAATGTTATTGACCAACAAGTGCCGGAGTCCAACCCCAGCAGGTCCAGGGGTCCCCAAAGGTGTGGATGGAGTCGGCGAAGAAGGAAGGACACGGAGACAGTGTTCAGTTGATCAGCAGCCTAGCCAGGATCTCCAGCCAGGATCTCCAGCCAAGTTCTGGTCTGGATCTCCAGCGAAGTTCTGCTTAGGATCTCCAGTGAAGTTCTGGTTTGGCTCTCCAGCCAGGTTTTGTGTCCATGTTCTCTTGCTAGGTTCTCCAGGTTCTCCAGCCAGGTTCTGTAGCCATGTTCCCTCGCTAGGTTCTTCAGCCAGGTTCTGTCCAGGTTCTCCAGCCAGGTTCAGTCACCAGGTTTTAGTCAGGTTCTCTTGCCAATTTCTGTAGTCAGGTTCAGTCCAGGATCTTTTGCCATGTTCTCTCCCTAGGTTCTGTCTCTAGGTTCTGAGGCCAGTTTCTGTCCAGGAACTTTTGCCATGTTCTCTCCAGCGAAGTTCTTCTGTCTCTAGAGAACGTTCTGTGTAGGTTCTGTGCCTAGGTTCCGTCTCTCTTGGTTCCGTATTCTAAGTTCTGTGTCTTGCTGTCTTATTACATCTGTATTTATACCAGTTGATTCAATCCTATCAATCTCTATTACAAAGGTTAGGGCGTTTCTTATCTTCATTCCAGGGAGTAAAGATTATGTAGCTTAAGCATGATTGTTCATAGTTAAAGTGATTAATTACCCGCCTGGCACTTAGTTAAGGAGTTTCATCCCCTCCCTGACTTCAGGGGAAAATCCCTACCTGGGGAAACAACCTTTCTCAGAGACCTTGGTTAAAACACATAGTGCCAAGAAGGTGAGCAAACATATTAAGAACAGTATGCCATATATGCCAGGTCCCTTGAAACAGCAAGCATGGACCGGCTCCCCGCAAATTCCCCCTTTTTTATTTTTTAAAAGCAGGCATTAAAAAGAAAAACCCCAAATGCTCTCTTGTATCCATTTTAAGAGTACGATTGGCGCTTTCCGCTATTACCTGAGTCCTGATCTATCACCCCAGGGAGAGCTTGCCAATCCTGCACTTTCCCGGGGTGGAAAGGCTGCAGTGGGGTTAAGGATAAGGCTCCTTGGGCCTACCTCCTCCCATGCCTTTACATTTACCTTTCCTTCCTCAGAAAAGCATGGACATACTTCTTGTATAAAACGTTCTGTTTGACTGGGAGTAACCTTAATTCCTCTGCTAGCAAGCATATGTGTTAAAAGATCAATACAGAGTCTTTTTTCTTTAGACTCAGTATGGCACATCTTCTTAATCTAAAGATCAATACAGAGTCTTCTTTCTTTGGACTCAGTATGGCACATCTTCTCAATCTAAGAATCAATACAGAGTCTTCTTTCTTTGGACTCACTATGGCACATCTTCTCAATCTAAGTTCTGTACTATCCACCTTCTTACCCTACTTATCCTCTATAGGGGGGTCTGCAGTACCCTGGTGGAGTCCTATCCATCCCGAGTGTGGGGGTTCTCAATGGGGGGGGGGGGGCTTACCTAGGGGAATCCTGTTCCAGGGCTTCCCAAAGGTGTGGACGGAGTCGGCGAAGACTATCCACCCTCTCCTACGGTGGAGTCCTATCCATCCCGAGAGTGGGGCGCTTACCTAGGGGTCCCTGTTCGGGCGCCAGATGCCGGAGTCAAACAAGGAGCCCAGCGCACGGTTTGAACTCACACGGCACCTTCCTGCCTGACACACAAACCTCTCCACGCAGAGCTCCAGCGCGCCCGGCCCAGCCCCCAGGCCCTCTGGCCTTCTCTGGCCACCGCAAGCCCCGCCCTCAGTCACTGAGTCGCCTAGGGCTGGTCCCGCCTCCTCCGGGCGCCTCCGGCTTCCGCCCCATCTCCAGAGCAGCCCCCTAGCTAATATGCTAATGACCTGGTCGTTACCGTTACGGGGCATCGACCATTAGCATATTAGCTCTTTACTACTATAGATGTCACTCCAAGAAATTCAATAAAAAAATTTTTTAAAGAAAGATAACTTTGTGCTACATCAGTCTCATTGGCACATAAACTAGAATCATTTCCCTTAATGATTAACTTTAATTGTTACTGAGCCATATCTCCTCCCAACGCATGGGTGGCATCAGCTCCGTGCCCCCCGGGGAGGGAATGAGGGGCACAGCCGCCTCTCCCGGCAGGGCCTGCACCGCCTGGCGCACAGGGCGCGTCCCTCGGCCGCAGCTGCTGGCTCATCTTCTGTAGGGAAAGGTGTGGGTGTGGTTGCTGTCTTCTCGTTTTCCTCTGGTATTTCAATCGGGTTCTTTTTGAAAATATGGGCTTCTATTCAAAGTGCTCACGTGGCATAAGAAAGGTGATTATTGTAGAAACTGTAATGTTGTTCCCTTTCTGCAGGTGAATTTTTGGATTATCTTTTGTCAGTGTCTTTCTCATGGAACACACAGCTTAGGTGGAGAAACTTTTTCTTGACTTTCATGCTTTCCTGAAAGTCTAAAGGGGGGGGGGGGGGGTGCTTCTCACCTGGCAGCAATGGATTCTCAGAATAAAGTTTGAAATGGGAGAAACACCTGATTATTCTGGATTATTCGCTGGGGGAACTGAGAGAAGGCAAGAGGGCCCGTGAGGCCACCTGGCAGGAAGACAAGAACTCCTCGGGGCACCCTGCCCTCTCCTGCTTCCTCGCCCGCGATGCCCGGTCTCCCTCAGGCCAACTCCTGCGCCCACTGGCCAGGCGCCAACCCACAGGGGTTCTGCAGCTGCGAGAGCTGGTTCAGGGTCAGCAATCGTGGACGTTTATAAACACCACAGCCGCCACGTGGAGTCAAGAGATGAAGTCAGTCCGGCCGGTGTGGCTCAGTGATTGAGTGTCGGCCTAGGAACCAGTGGGTCCCGGTTGGATTCCGGTCAGGGCACAGGCCCGGGTTGTGGGCTTGATCCCCAGTGTGGGGCGTGCAGGAGGCAGCTGGTCAGTGATTCTCTCTCATCACTGATGTTTCTCTCCCTCTCCCTTCCTCTCTGAAATCAATAAAAATATATTAAATAAATTTTTAAAAGCCTGCGGGCCTTGAGCCGTCCTGAAAAGTCCGACTTCCTCCCTCAGCTGCCCCCTCAGGACCCAATTACCTCGGGGGCCTGAGGAAGGGGGGCCTTTGAAAACTTAATCACAAAAGTAACGAGCAGCTTAGCTTCAGGATGTTGTTTTTGGCAGCAGTCTTGGGACGGAGGGAAGGAGACAGGGTGGAGCAACAGCCCAAAGATCTGTACAGGGATCAGACGTCGCGCCAGACGTCGCGCCAGCTGCGTCTGCTGGCCCAGGGCGTCCTCCGCTCACCGAGCCCCAGCCTCAGGGCCACAGTCTCCAGGGGACCCGGCGGCTCCTCGCTCGGCCGCACGTAAGCGTCGATGCTGTCAGATGGTGCAGATGCTGGGGACACCGGGGACACGGGCTCCGCACTCCTCTCCTCCACGTGCCGTGAGCCAGAGGAGCTGCCGGTGTGTGACACACAGACGTGCACAGGTCGGGGAGGGGGGGAGATTCACAGAAAAGGAGGCATTTCCGTTGAATCTCGGGGAAGAGCAAGAACCATCCGTGTGGGAGGAATTGGGTAACTGCTCCGACTCATCAGTGTGACCTGAACGTGATGACATTTCGGGAAAGACTTCCCATAAACTCCCCCTGGTAACAGTCTGTCCTGTGAGCCATCGTGCGGGGCCAGCAAAGAGGAAAAGGTGCTCCTCTGGGAGCTTTTCATGGAATAAGAACGAGTGGGCGTTTGAGTGGAGTCTGTTCTCCGGCCCCCACACCTGGGCCCTGCAGAAGGAGCCAGATCCTTCCGGACCACAGGCGCCTGCCAGGAGAGGACACGTGGATTCGAGAGGCCGGTGGGGAGACCGGAAACGCAGAGACACACAAACCTGCAGGAATGAGCCCCTCTGACCGGCAGGGTGGGTGGGACGATGTCATGGATCAGTGATTCTTGCTCGGGAAGGAGTCCGTCCCCTGCGACGGGAGCAGGTCGTGCTCACGCAGTTGGCGGGTCCACTCGTCGGTGGGACTCAAACTGCCCGTCTCAGAGAGGAAGCCGCCTCCAGGCTGTACACTGCACGTCTCTGGGCGTCACACCTGCAGGCCACTGGCCTGGCACACCAGCGAGCCCGCGACTCCCCGCCTGCCCCGCGTGTGCACCTGCGCCTCAGAGATCCCGCATCCGTGTCTGGGAACCAGAGGTTGTAAGAACAGTGTTATTCCTCATTACGGAGAGAAGCTGATTCTCTTGATGATTTTATTTTTTTAAATATATTTTTATTGATTTCAGAGAGGAAGGGAGAGAGAGAAACATCAATGATGAAATCGTTGACCGGCTGCCTCCTGCACACCCCACACTAGCGATCGAGCCCACACCGGGCATGTGTCCTTGACCGGAATCGAACCCAGGACCCTTCAGTCTGCAGGCCGACGCTCTAGCCACTGCGCCAAACCGGCGAGGGCTTGATGACTTCATTTTTAAACAGTCTCCTCTGAGCCCGAAGACGGGCAGAAACCCAGAGTTGCGAAACTTCCTTCCTAGAAGCCTGAGTGTCTTTCCGATGGTTTGCCAAGCAGAGAGCCGGCCTCAGGGCTTTAAACACGGAGCTAGTGACTCACGCACTCAGCGCTTCCCCCGAAGTCTGCGTGATTTCGCTGCTGGACACGGAATGTGCGTCCTCCTATCGCGTTCTTCCCCCTATTGCCAGTGTCCACTCCCTTTTGTGCAACACACGTTTCACGCGTCAGGGCTGCGCTATGTGCTGACATGGAGGGGGACCAGCGTGAGGCCCGAGGTGGGGGGGAGGGAACATTTTCTTTAGAGGCTACAATGCCCTCAGACTTGCTGTTTGCTAGGAACAAAACCAAAGGTGACTATTCCAGACTTCACTGCACAGCTCTGCCTCCCCCAAAACCGGTGAATAAATCCCTGTCGGAACCTACACTGTTCTCTCCCTGCTGCTTGTGGACAGTTGGAGGACTGAGCCACCGAAAACCACGTCCATTTCAACAATAAAGATTTTTTTTTTATGAAAAACGAAAACCACACCCAGCCCCGGCCGGTGGCTCAGTTGGTTGGGCTCCGTCCTTCACCAAAAGGTTGTCGGTTCGATTCCCGGTCAGGCACGTGCCTGGACTGTGGGCTCGGTCCCCGTAGGGGCGTGCAGGAGGCAGTCAATCGATGTTTCTATCTTTCTATCCCTCTCGCTTCCTCTCTCTCTAAAATCAATAAAAACCTTTTAAGTAAGTGTCACGTCAACTGTCCATGACTCCTCCAGGCACACATCTGGACTCAGCACCTTGCCTCCCTCGGCGATTCCGGTCTGGGCAGAATTACACCTTCTCCCAGTGGCTTCTGACAGTCCGTTAGAAAACCGCCATCAGAGATGACTGGGAAGCTGACCGAGCAGGGACCAGTGGCCCGGGCATTTTTCATGGCTGCTTTTATACCAGAAAATCTTGCAAACCTTCTAGGGCTACAGACAATAAGTTAGCATTTGTCGAGACGCCGGGTTCCTGGAGAGAGGACGTGGACGCCAGATTTGAGTGCCAGAGGTGTGCAGGGTACTCACCCCACAGGGTACACCCCAGACTAACACTTTGATGATTTACATTAAATTTTGGTTCATGTCTTTTGAGAAAGAAAAATACTTAAAAGCATTTCGTTTTCATATTTTCACCTTTTTTAAAAACAGAAATACAACTCTTCAGCTCCTCTCTAGGGATAACGTGGCGAGGCCTTTCTTTTTACTGTCTTAATCGTACGTAGCTACGGAATTGAGTGTTTTACCACTGTAATGCCATCCCAGTTACGTTAGAAACCTCTATCTCTATATACAAAAGCCTAAGTGTCCATCCGACCTTCCACCCGGTAACTACGACACACACTGACCACCAGGGGGCAGGGGCTGCCGTGACACGTATTGGCCATTTAAAAAGAAGCGGCACCGCGGACCTGGTGCCGACAAACCAACACTTGGCGTCCCCCAAGTGGGACACAGGCCCCGCCACCACCCTGGAGCCACAGCCCACCAAATCGCAGCCAACGCTACCAAGACCCCATGGCACAAAATGCGGCCCACAGCCCAGCCCAGAAACGGTTGCTATGGTAACGACGCCAGGTAATGACGTCATGTAGCAACACCCAGCTTCCTCTCCCTAGCAACTGACCTCCTTGGAGTTTCTTCAGCCCAGGAACCTGACTTGCTTTGCAGCCAGGTGCAGACATTTCACACTTTAACCAAATGTCTGTGAAGCGTTTTCCCTGCCTATTCTCATTTGATCCTCACAGAAGTCCTGGAGTAGGTAGATAGGAGACTTGGTGGAATCCTATTTTCTTTTCATTAGCTGGAAAATGGAGATTTAGAAAGCTTAGAAACGTGACCCAACTGAAAAGAAGTAAGAAATGGTGGACCTTGAAAATGACTTCAGGTTTTCTCACTGCACAGAATATAGTCAAACACTGCTGCAGTTAAATAGTTTACCCTTTGTTCTCCCTGCGTGAGCTACAATAATAATCTGCTTTGTGTTGATATTTACTGCTGTGTTGCTGACAATTACCTGAAAGAGAAGTTGGGGTGCTTCACTGGGCTGGAAAAAGTTTAGCTACATCAGAAAGCAGGTCTAATAAGCAAGTTTATTCTCTATCTATAAAAGGCTAAGTTGACTCACCCATGCACGATACACATAAAGCTCTCGTTGGCGCCAATCGCACACATGTGTTTCGATCTGTCATTGTTGATCGTGAATTTGGTTGGCACGTCTATTACAGAGAAAGGGCAGATAGCGATATTAAAATATTTCTTCCAATTAATTTCCTTTCAATGTGCATGAATCCGTGCACCAGGACACTAGTTTTTATATAATTGAAATAATTATGTGGGGGGAGGGGCGGATTCAGTCAACCCAACTATATAACCACTCGTGTAGGTTATAGAATTATGAAGACATTTTAAACATATTTCTATGTAAATGTGTAGAGTTCTAACAGAAGAGGTACCCAACTATAATCACACAAGAAGCTGAAAATTATAAATAATGGCCATTTAATAAGTATGACTCATGATACCAGTGGGTGCTTAAAAGAAAAGGGAGCAAGTGTGGGAATTTAAGTGTGAGTCCACCTTCGTGGAAGAGTTAATGAAAGATCACATAAGCCGGGCCAGAGCTTTCGAGAATGAACGACAATATCTGTTCTAAAACTAGTGACACTTCCCTCACTCCTGATACTCCTCTCACATTGCCCGCTACCCACCTTATCAGAGGGTGAGGTGACCTTGTCCGTCCCTCCTCTAGCCCAGCCTCCCCCGAGAACCAGCCCTGTCCACAGACAGACAGACAGACGGACGCTCCTGCCTTCTGTCCCCACAGGGCACGTGTGTGGGGCTCAGGAACCGTCACTCACCTGTGGGTCGTTACCTGTAGGTGTGAAATGAGGGAAACCACAAGGATGTGGGAGTCAAGTCAGCTTTGACCTTCAAAGTAACTAATTGCTAGTTGGGTGATCATAGATGAGCAAATAAACACAAACTTCAGAGCGTAATTGTTCTAGTGTCACTATAGCTATTTATGTTTACAACTAGAGCCTGGTGCACGGATTTGTGCACTGGTGGGGGGCGTGGCCTTGGGGGATCAGCCCACCGTGGGAACACTGCTCATCCAGGTCAACCGAGCGGCTGTGGACCTGCCCTCTGAGCAGCTGCTCCCCCTGTGGGAGCGCACTGACCACCAGGGAGACAGCTCCTGTGTTGAGCATCTGCCCCCTGGTGGTCAGTGCACATCATAGCGACTAGTCGACCGGTCGTTCTGGTCATTTCGCCATTTGGTCGCTGGGCTTTTATATATATAGCGTCCTAGTACTATTGTATCTACATCTGTGTACAATACTGTACTTGTGTTATTGTATCTACTTGTGTGTACAATTGTATTTTTGTAATGCCGAGATTAAGGGACATTTCATAGGGAGCATAGTAACTGCTCAAAAGTTATTATACAGGTATTCCCACCTCTTTCCAACATCATGAATACGAAAATTTTATCTATTTTATTATATATTTACTATGTGATGCTGAAAAGAAAACTGGAAAAACCTAAAATTGCAGACTCTGCAGAAGTTAGTATCGCCCACGCCTCCCGTCTTGTTTGGATAACTCATCATTAGTTTCACTCTTTTCTCAACGTGGTAGAGATGCTGTTTTGACACCAGTATTGTGGGGGCTGGGGGGGGGGGGCGGATGCAAATGGGCGAGCAATTCATGATTCTGCAAAACGTTCCTGGTGTTTCCTCTTCAGTATTTACTCAGAGAGGCCGATGTCCACCCTGCTCCACTGGGAAATGAAACTGCTGCCCAGACAGACAGACAGACGGACCACAGTCTGGCGGAGGCGAAGGGGCGAGGCTCCCACGGGGGGGGGGGGGAGAAGGGGGGGTCGCAGGCCCTGCCCACCCACCTGCTGGGTTCTCCTCCCCGTCACACCTCCTCAGGGGGAGCCAGGCTCCCGTCCGCCGGCCCCTGCCTCGCCCGGGGTGTCTCCATCAGAACCGCGTGGCCTCACGTGTGGGTTTTGCATCCTTGACAGCTGAACGCAGTCCCCTCCCCTCTTTCCAGGACACGTTCACTGAGTCACTTCCTGGGCCCCACACGCCCTGGAAGCCACAATCCTCCTCCCGGGCCGGCTCCTCTCTCGTGGGGCTGGGAACACACAGGAGACCCGGTCCAACCTCAACCTTAACCAACAACTAACCGTTCAGGACCAGCACGTCCCAGACGGCTCACCAGATGGTCTACACTCGGGGTCCTTTATGTGGAACCAGAGGGATGGGCCCCGGGGTTACTTATTGCAGCGCAGCGCCACCTGGTGGTCAGCGGTGCTACGGGGTGCTGGCTCCCGGAGCCCAGAACCCTGTCCTCTCCCCCAAGGCCCAGCTCTGAGCCCTACACACCCCAGACACCCGGCTCTGAGCCCTAAACCTCCCGGACACCCCGCTCTGAGCCCTACATACCCCAGACACCCGGCTCTGAGCCCTACACACCCCGGACACCCCGCTCTGAGCCCTACACCTCCCGGACACCCCGCTCTGAGCCCTACACACCCCAGACACCCCGCCCTGAGCCCTACACACCCCGGACACCCCGCCCTGAGCCCAACACACCCCAGACACCCCGCTCTGAGCCCTAAACCTCCCGGACACCCCGCTCTGAGCCCTACATACCCCAGACACCCGGCTCTGAGCCCTACACACCCCCAGACACCCCGCTCTGAGCCCTAAACACCCCCAGACACCCCGCTCTGAGCCCTACACACCCCGGGAGCAGGAGCAGGAGCAGGAGCAGGACGGGGTGTGTAGGACTCGCTCCTTCCTTCCTTCCCTCGTGAGCGAAGGGCTGTGAGGCTCGGCCGGGCCCTGGGTCCTGAAGGCACAGCTTTAAAGGAGCCACAGCCACTGTCGCCCGGACTCCCCGCTCACGGGAAGCCAGGCAGGTCCCGGAGGGTGAGGCGGGCGAGGCGGGCGGCAGGGCAGGCACAGCGGCCGCGGGCAGCAGGGAGCGATGGCTCCATGTGGCCATCAGGCACCAGGGACAGTCACACCCACGCCCTGTGCCCACCAGGCGCTCAGTCAGCCGTGGTGGCGGCGAGAACAGTGTGAGCAGCGCCCAGTGTCACCGGCTCTGACGCTTCACGAAGGAATCGAACCCGCCTGTGGGTCCCGGGTGCTCTGCCCCGCGGACGCCGTCCTGCGGGCTCGGCCTCCTGCGGACAGCCTTTCCGGGTCAGGCGAAGGCTCGGTCCTCTCACCCCCGCGTCCCTCGGGTCGGTCGGTCGGTCGGTCGGTCGGTCCCTCCTTCCTGGGATCAGAGCTGCGCTCGCCCCCTCCCCCCACAGGCTCTCAGCCCCCAGTTCTCGTTCCCTGCTCCCCTCCACCCTCCGTCCCACTGAAATGAAATGACTCCGATTCCACCCGCCCTCGCCCTGCGTTTCCGAGAGAAGCCGCCTCGCTGTACGGCCGCGATGCCAACGCCTGGGCTCCGGCCAGAACGTGCAAACGGGAAAACCCACCCTCTCGTTAGAGGGCGGGGTGAGGGCAGGGCTCCGGGTGCGACCGTCACACGCGTGCCTCCCAGCCGGCGTCCCTCCCGCTGACCAGCCGTCCGCTCCCAGTTCTCTGTGCCTGGCGCTCAGCGGGCCCGGGAGCTGCTGACGGGCCGTCACCTGGTTCTGGTTACACTCCCGCCGCCGTGGCGAGGGCAGGGCTGACCAGGGGGCCGGCAGCCGCTCTCTGTGCCGAGCAAAGACGGCCTTTGAGCACCGCACACAGTGTGTGACGTCAATTCTGTGGCCAACGGGCTGGGCCCCAAAGAGCCCGAATCCCTGGTCAGACGTTGTCCTGGTGCTTCTATGGGAGGGGGATGGGGGTTCTAGGTGAGAGAGGATTTAGATCGGGGACTGAGCCCAGCAGGGAGCCCTCCTGACCCTCCCAGGCGCCCAGTGAGACCAGCTCCTCGGCCTCAGCGGGAAGGACACTCCGTCGGGGACTCCGGCCTCCGGACCCCCCTGAACACCTTGGAGACCAGCCTTCGTAGCCCCGTGAGCACCGGCCTGTGATGGGCAGAGACCCTCTGTTCCTCCGAGAGCCTGACTGAGGGCGTCGTGGGGACAAGGCCTCGGGAACCTGCCGGGAGGAGGGACCTGCCCTCGCTTTGCTCCATAAACCTCAGAACCAGGGGCGGCCCCTCCCCAGTGACTAGCGGAGCGCGGGGTGCGGGGCAGCGGGTTGCAGTCCTCCCCCCCCACCCCCGCCTCGGTCTCCCTCCCACACGACAGGAGGGAGGAGGGATCGGGCAGCAGGTGAGCTAAGACACCTGTGACCAGAAAGGGGGAAAACCTAAGGCCGTGCAGCCCCCCTCGACGGCGACCAGCGGGTGCGGACAAAGCGGCCGAGCACAGACGGCTCACTTATCTCCCAGCGCTCCCGCGAGACAGCGGCTCAGAGGAAGCCGTGTGTCATCTGGTCTCTCAGGAGATCAGGACTGTCCCTGTTGGCAGGATAATTGGGTTTGAATTGACTTTTTTTTTTTTAATCCTCACCTGAGGATACTTTTCCACTGATTTTCAGAGAGAGTGGAAGGGAGAGGGAGAGACAGAGAAACATCGATGTGAGAGAAACACATCGACTGGTCGCCTCCTGGACGCACCCTGACCAGGGCCCGGGCCGGGGAGGAGCCTGCAACCAAGATACGTGCCCTTGACCGGAATCGAACCCAGAACCCTTCAGTCCGCAGGCTGGCGCTCTATCCACTGAGCCACACGGGCCAGGGCAAAAGAGCTTCTTCATATTAAGCTAAGAAACCCGTGCAGGATGCGTGGACAGTCACATGTTTTATTAGATACAAGGCATCACTTTACAGCCTCTGTAAATGCAAGGTAAGCCTGAAAGCAAGATATGATGGTCCAATTCTGTGTTGACACGGCAGACACCAACATGACTTTGCTAAATGTAAAGTGATTTCAGTGGATCCGATGGTGAGAGAGGATTTAGATCAGGGACTGAGCACAGCAGGGAGCCCTCCTGACCCTCCCAGAATCTGATGGTCACCGTGGGACGGACGGCGTTGGCTGTGATGGTTCTTAATTCCAGCAAAGCCCTTGTTGGCGTCACAAAGCATCTCGGGGTTAAACCCACAGCAGGAGAGTCCTGTGGCCGGGGGAGCTCTGCTGATTTCAGATTCGGAAGGGAGAGGCAGCGAGAGACAGAAGCATCCACGATGAGAGAGAATCATGGACCGGCTGCCTCCTGCACGCCCCCCACTGGGGATCACAACCCGGGCCTGTGCCCTGACCGGGACGGAACCGCGACTCCTGGTTCCTAGGGCGACGCTCCACCGTGAGCCACACGGCCGGGCCACCGTATTATTTCCAGCGGCTCCGCCCTGTGCGTTTCTGGGAAATCCCGTCAGACATTCGCGCTCAGATGAGCTCAGGCCCGCGCTGCTCGCTGCGAAGCCGCGTCTCTCCAGGAAAGGGGTTTGCTGCTCGCGGGCACCTGCAGCCCCAACTCAGCACGGATTCGGACGAGCGTCCGCGACTGGACTCCGAGCACGCGGTCGGGGAAGGAAGGGCCGGAGGCAGCGGGCAGTTTTGATCGCGTTTAATGAAAAAGAAGTTACATGAATGAAATGGACATAAAACAAAGAGATCACGTTGGGGAAGATGGTGATAAGTAGAACAGGAAACTCGTGTTAAGCCTGAATTTACTCATATATTTCCATTCGTTATTACTGACCCCAACGCCTTTTAAATCCAAACAGAGCAATGGTCGTCATTTGTCTGATGTTTTCCTGAGAACTCCCCAAAATGATGTCTAAACCATCCCCTTCCGTCTCCTGGGGCCCCCAGAACACACTCGAGGGGACACGTTCCCCGGGGGCCAGCGCGGGGTGAAGACACGCGCCTTTATCTGCTCTTCTCACGCCCGCAGCAGGTCGGCACTGCCAACGCGCTTCGGGCACAAACCCGCCTCTGCTAACGTTTTCAGGAGGAAGCTTCGACTACGCGACCGTTTATTCCGGGTCCAATCCTCGCACAGGGACTGACTGACTGACATGAGCACGTCGGAGAGGCCTCTGCTTGGCGCTCAGGGGAGATGTTAACGACGTGAGACCTAAAAACATGCAGGCGAACGGCAGCGAGCACCTGGCTGGCCTGTCTCATGGCTTAATCCTGTTCAAGATTCTTAGGGAGCCTGTCAATACTCTGTCTCGGTCCTAGCTTCTAAATGAGGAGAAATATCTTCTAAATGGGAACAAATCGTGAAACACGCGGGGCAGTAGGTTTGCTCTCGTTGTCTTATTTAACGTGAAATCTCCCTCCCGTCGGGCCAGACCTCGCCGGGCCCAGCTCAGAGAGACGGCAGCATGTGGGTGACCAGGAGGGGTGATGGGTTCACCATCCCTCGTGGGGGGGGGGGGGGGGGCCGGGCCAGGGGGAGGACCTGCGCTAGGACGAGCCCTGCCGCTTCTGGTACTGGATGCGGAGTTTCTCCAGCTGCTCCACGCACTGGGACTGCGCCAGCTTCAAGGTGCGGTTCTCCTCCGTCAGCGCCTCGAACTCGCGGGCCAGCTGGGCGGCATCCCCCTTCTCCTCCTCCGCCTGCGCCAGCTTGGCAAGGAGCTCCTTCCTGCAGGCGGAGCGGGAGAGCGCACACTGAAATGCACGCACGTAAACGCACGCGCACAAATCACCTATGTACATGCACAAATGCACGCACGTAAATGCACAGAGGAGTTCCCTCCTCACATCCCACCCTCTGCCCGGCCCTCCAGCCTCCCCAGCCTCAGATCCTTTACTTTTTATATATTTTTTAATTGATTTTTTGGAGAGAGAGGAAGGGAGAAGGATACAAAGATAGAAACATCGATGAGAGAGACATCATCAGTCAGCTGCCTCCTGCACGCCCCCCTCAGGGGATCAAGCCTGCAACCTGGGCAGGTGCCCTGACCAGGAATCGAACTGGGAATCAAACCGGGAATTGAACCAGGAATCGAACCGGTGGCCTCGTGGTTCCTGGCTCAATGCTCAACCGCTGAGCTACACCGGCCAGGCCCAGGCCTCAGATCCTTTAGGTCCTGGCACCTCTGCTGAGACACCCAAACCAGTGAACATCTGCCGGAAAACGCGGAGAAGCTGACCTTTCTAAGGGCAACAGGAATGACAGCTAGTTTGGGGGAAGCCAGGAAACCTGCTTACGATTGAAGATGCTGCCAGTGCCCACGGGTGGAGAGCTGTGCTTTATCCTTAGCTCGTCTTCCCTCCAAATGCAGTTACCGTCCTTGTCTCTTATTTCTGAGCTGAACAAATCGGCACTAGTTCTTCGGACTAAGAATTCCACCCCCCCTGGCAGCTTCCCCTGATCCTGACGTCCATCCTGCAGCCTGACTTACAAAACAATGTCCTTTTTTTTAAAGGGGAGAATGATGATTTTTTTAAAAATATATTTTATTGATTTCTTACAGAGAGGAAGGGAGAGGGATAGAGAGTTAGAAACATCGATGAGAGAGAAACATCAATCAGCTGCCTCCTGCACACTCCCTACTGGGGATGTGGCCGCAACCAAGGTACATGCCCTTGACCGGAATCGAACCCGGGACCTTTCAGTCCACAGGCCGATGCTCTATCCACTGACCCACACTGGTCAGGGCCAAAACAACGTCCTTTTACTGCAGGCGGAGGACTCAGGAAGCAGCTCCAGGTACTGGAGGGGCAAACAACTCGGTTCTCAGTGAGCACCTGCACACAACGCAGGGGCCGGCCGCGGGCTCAGCGGTTGAGCGTCGACCTATGAACCTGGAGGTCATGGTGTGATTCCGGTCAGGGCACAGGCCTGGGTGGCGGGCTCGATCCCCCGTGCGGGGCGTGCAGGAGGCAGCGATCAGTGATTCTCTCTCATCATGGATGTTTCTCTCTCTCCCTCTCCCTTCCTCTCTGAAATCAGTAAGAATATATTTAAAAATTTTAAAAATGTATTGATGTAAATACGCACGAAAAGGAGCCCCAGACTCACGTCCACGTTTAGGTTTAATAAACCTGACCACCCACAGCAGGTCCACTGCCTCAGGTGGGTCAGGGAGTCCCAGACAGCAGTCTCCGTCCCTCACTGTGCGACATGCCCATTCCTCCCTTTCCTGGGGGGGGGGGGGGCGGGGTGCAGAGAGACCTGGGCAGGGCACCGGCAAGGAGGGGCGTGGAGAGCACCCCGGGGTGTCAGCAACAACCTCAGGCGAGAGGAAGTGTGCCCGGTGCCGGCCTGTGCTCTTCAAGGTTAAGCACATACAGTATTTGAAGGAACTAAAGAGAAGTGACAACTAAACGCACTGGAAAGAACCGCGGGGAGGGCCGCGCTGGGCCAGGAGGCGAGTGAGCTGGACTCAGTCAGATGGCACACGGCGCGCCCAGTGCGAGATCCTCGTTTAACGCTGGGCTGTGGCTAAGGGGCGCCCTTGTTCTTAGAAATGGCTCCTGAGGTGTTGAGGGCAACGGATCGTGACATACACCCAGGGCATGGGAAGGCGGCCGGGAACGGGGGGCAGAGAGGCATGGGAAGGCGGCTGGGAACGGGGGGGGGGGGGGGGGGGGGGGGGTAAAGGGGGCGGGAACGCGGACGGGGGGGGGGGTGGGACGCAGACACACGGTCCCTGTGCTATGATCTGAGTCTTCCACGGTGTTTGGAATGTCAAGGCTCCCAGTAAATGCTCGCTGAATGAATGCCCGAAGAGTCAGGCGCCTCAGGGACAAAGACCGTATATTTTAAAGATGAGGAAGGAGAAATGCAAAGCACTGCATTTAACTGAACAAGTCATGCGGCTACTACGGAAGAGCCGGCATCGACGTCTTCTCCTTCTTAGATGTCGCAATGAAATCTCAGGCAAGTTTCTTGTGGACGATCGTAGAGAAAAGGGTCAGTACAGCCTGGGACAGACGGTCAATGATATGTAGCAACTGTGGGTGGTGCCAGTGGGTCTGGAAGTATCGGGGTCCCTCTGTAAGGAACATGATCGTCCAGCCCCCTGGACCCCAACCTTCTTCTGGCCACGCCCCCCTCAGCATCTCTAACATCCTGATGCCCTCCCCCCCCCCCCCCCCCGACATAGAATCCTTATTGTTCAAAAAGGGACTCCTGTTCGGGGGAGGAAGCCTCAAAGGCCATGAACTTGGTCTAGACAAGCTTCCGAAGAACATGGCAGCCACTAAAGAGAAAAATAAAAGGACGAAAGGACAGTGGGAGGACCGAGGAAGAAGTCACTAAGAAACTGTTAAAAACAATAATAATATGAAGTGATATGAAAAAATAGCAAATAAAGTTTCAAAACATATAATAGAGAACTGAAAGGCATAAAGATGTCTCAATATCTATTTATATGCTGTATGTGAGGCCCCTAGAACCATAGGAAATGCAGAACATTCACTGTTCATAACGCGTTCTCCAATCGCCCCCTTAAACATCACATTGCCCCCCTGTGGGGCGTGTGCCCCACGCTGGGAACCACTGGTGTAACCAATACGCCATGTACCTGACACGGATGCAGAGTAATGTGCATGTAAACTGTAATCAAAAGGATACTTTTCAGAAATTGATTAGTAAAACGCACACAAGTGAGAGACGTGCTTCTAAGCCCTGCACGTAGTCAGGTTAAGTTAGGTCATCTCACACCCTCCGTTAGCTCATCGTTCCTGTTCCATGTTTCCCTTCCCGGTCAACGGCCCCACAAATGACTCAGGTTAAGGTAGAGTTTTGTTTCCGAATCACAGGGTTGGGACGTCCTGGTTTCACTGTGGCTGCTGCCCTTCCTCCATGTCCGGCTCGTTTGCAATCCCTGGAACATCTGCGAGTCCTTCTGAGCGGCAGAGAAAATAACTCACAGGTCTCACCACTGAAAGGAATGGTCGTGACTGTCTAGTCCCGTGGTTCTCAACCTTCTGGCCCTTTAAATACAGTTCCTCATGTTGTGACCCAACCATAAAATTATTTTCGTTGCTACTTCATCACTGTCATGTTGCTACTGTTATGAATCGTCATGTAAATATCTGATCTGCAGGATGGGCTTAGGCGACCCCTGTGAAAGGGCCGTTCGACCGCCAAAGGGGTCGCCACCCACAGGTTGAGAACCGCTGGTCTAGTGTAATCTTCGTGAGCAGAGAATGTCGGCAATAATGTCTTCGTCACTACAATCAGGAAGACTTTACTGACAGGTTTCTAAATTAGTGTCGTGCGTTTGCTAAGCAATTATGCATCTAGTCAATGATCCTGTCAAAATGTCAGTCACCTCCTGTCCAGCCATTACTGCAGACTATTTACGCTCGTCCATGAGCAAGTCCTGGTTAACCCGCACGGCCAGCGCCTATGGAGGTGGGTGAGGAACAAACCAGCTCCTGAGGCTGGAGAGGCCCCCGTGGGTCCCTGTGTATCGTTCCTATCGCCCCTTCAGGGACCGGCGGGGGTAGAACACCGTGACGGACAGACGGACGGACGGAGGGAACCTGTAACAGTTTCCACACAGCGTATCTCACGGCTGAAACGATAACGTGGTGCGGCCACTTCAGACCAAGGCAGCTGCTCACAGCGACGCGCTGGGCCGTCAGGGGCCGCGGCCAGCCCACCCCGGGGCGCAGCACAGGTCAGCTGGAAGCATGGGTCCACACGACCCAGCACATGGTGAGTGTCTGTAGCAGCAGCATCCCCAGCAGCCCACAGTGCACACACGTCAAATGTCCGTCGCAGATGAAATGGATTAATAAAGTCTGGTCCGTCCGCACACGGAATATTGTTCAGAATAAGCAGGGATGAAGGACGATGCAGGGTGCGTGGTTGAACCTGGCAAACATCGTGCCCCATAAAGAAGCCATTCTCACAGGGCACGGAGGGTCTGACGGCATCTGGGTGTCCCGGACAGGAGCCCACGGGGCCCAGGGCAGTGAGCGCAGCCAGGGGCCGGCGGGAGGTGGGGAGTTGCCGGCTGCTCAAGGGTCCAAGAGTCCTTCCCCTCCCCTCCCCTCCTCTTCCCCTCCTCTTTTCCGGGAGGACAAAGCCCTACCATGGGAGGGTGCTGTGCACCTGGAGACACTTTAATCATAGAACCGGTCCACCCGACGTCACAACGACGCAGCGATTCTCTCACATTCCAAGTCTGCCCTTTAAACACCGTGTTTCCTGGCCAAGTGGTTCTCCTTTGAATAAGATAAAATGCTCTCTCTGGAGCAAAGCGACCTTCACTAATTGCAAATCTAGAGGCAGAGCCGATTGCTGTTTCATGGTGGACATTAAACACTCCTGTCAAACAGCTCAGGGACCAGTTCCAAGTAGAAGAACGTCTATATCTCACTCCCATGTGCTCCCGTTACAGACACAAAACTGCGTGTAAAAAACTCACACTATTTACTGAAAAAGCATGCGCTCATTTTGTGCTACTATATGTGTAATTATATAAAAATATTCACATGCAAAAAGCCTAGAAATAAAAGCGGATTCAGGAATTGTGTAAAGATGTAAGAAGGCTTAGTAATTTTTTTAAAAAGCTTTCAATAAAATTGCCCTTTTTTTCCCAACAGAAAAGGGAAAAAATGCCAATCACAGTAAAAGCAGGCTTTTCTCCCGATGTTGGTGAATAGGCCAGAAGTAATTATTTGAATTAAAGTCACTCTGTGCTGAGTTTATAATTCTAAAAAGAGTTTACCTGTTCAGCACCAGGACTTAAAACAACAGTTAGAACCAGCTCTTCCCTGGGCTCTGCTGTCTCCCAAACGGCCCTGGCGCCCCCCGCTGGCGAAGGGAGGAAGCTCAGCCGCAGCCGCAGCGACTCCCATGGGAGCTCCCCGGGGTCCCAGGCCCGGCCTGAGCGCTGACCCTCACCGTCACCAGGGCTGGTCTGAGCGCTGACCCTCACCGTCACCAGGGCCGGTCTGAGCGCTGACCCTCACCGTCACCAGGGCCGGCCTGAGCCGTGACCCTCACCGTCACCAGGGCCGGCCTGAGTGCTGACCCTCACCGTCACCAGGGCCGGCCTGAGCCATGACCCTCACCGTCACCAGGGCCGGCCTGAGCCATGACCCTCACCGTCACCAGGGCCGGCCTGAGCCATGACCCTCACCGTCACCAGGGCCGGCCTGAGCGCTGACCCTCACCGTCACCAGGGCCGGCCTGAGCCGTGACCCTCACCGTCACCAGGGCCGGCCTGAGTGCTGACCCTCACCGTCACCAGGGCCGGCCTGAGCCATGACCCTCACCGTCACCAGGGCCGGCCTGAGCGCTGACCCTCACCGTCACCAGGGCCGGCCTGAGCGCTGACCCTCACCGTCACCAGGGCCGGCCTGAGTGCTGACCCTCACCGTCACCAGGCCTGGCCTGAGCGCTGACCCTCACCGTCACCAGGGCCGGCCTGAGCGCTGACCCTCACCATCACCAGGGCCGGCCTGAGCCGTGACCCTCACCGTCACCAGGGCCGGCCTGAGTGCTGACCCTCACTGTCACCAGGGCCGGCCTGAGCCATGACCCTCACCGTCACCAGGGCCGGCCTGAGTGCTGACCCTCACCATCACCAGGGCCGGCCTGAGCCGTGACCCTCACCGTCACCAGGGCCGGCCTGAGTGCTGACCCTCACCGTCACCAGGGCCGGCCTGAGCCATGACCCTCACCGTCACCAGGGCCGGCCTGAGCGCTGACCCTCACCGTCACCAGGGCCGGCCTGAGCGCTGACCCTCACCGTCACCAGGGCCGGCCTGAGTGCTGACCCTCACCGTCACCAGGCCTGGCCTGAGCGCTGACCCTCACCGTCACCAGGGCCGGCCTGAGCGCTGACCCTCACCATCACCAGGGCCGGCCTGAGTGCTGACCCTCACCGTCACCAGGCCTGGCCTGAGCGCTGACCCTCACCGTCACCAGGGCCGGCCTGAGTGCTGACCCTCACCGTCACCAGGGCCGGCCTGAGTGCTGACCCTCACCGTCACCAGGCCTGGCCTGAGCGCTGACCCTCACCGTCACCAGGGCCGGCCTGAGCGCTGACCCTCACCATCACCAGGGCCGGCCTGAGCCATGACCCTCACCGTCACCAGGGCCGGGGCAGCCAGTTCAGGACGCGACGGGAAGAAACCCTCCTCCAAACATCAGAAAACAGCCCTCCCTGAGGTCGAGACCATGGGCCACCTTTCCTCGCGTGGAAACAAAGCTCTTTTAGGAAAACAGCTGCTGCCGAATGAGTTTCTGCCTCAGGAAAGCGTTAGTGACACGATGACCCCGGCAACCCTCTCAGGACCCCCTCCTTATCATCACGTGAGCTGTGGCCGTGCTTCCGTCCCAACTCTTCATCTTCGCCTTCACTGCTGATACTGACTCTATTTTAAATGCAGACCAAAGGAATTCCAATAAAGTGTGGACACGGAGGCTGTTACAGTCTCCTGTAAGCACTGCAAATAACCACTGTAAATCTCTCCCTTTCTCTCTCTCTCTCTCTCTCTCTCTCTCTCTCTCTCTCTCTCTCTCTCACACAGACACACACACGCACACACACACACACGCCGTGTCTGACCCTGAGCGCAGCTGCCACTGGGTGGCTGGGATTGGAGTCTGTAGGGAGCAGACCTGAGCTGGGTAACTATCGATGGCAACCGGCTACAAAACTGCCAGAAGTAGCCCGACCGGCAAGGCTCAGTGGATGAGCATCGACCTATGAACCAGGTCACGGTTCGATTCCCGGTCAGGGCACAGGCCCGGGTGCAGGCTCGATCCCCAGTGTGGGGCGTTGCAGGAGGCAGCTGATCTCTCTCACTGATGTTTCTGTCTCTCTCTCCCTCCCCCTTCCTCTCTGAAATCAATAAAAATATATATTAACACACACGCTCACACACACACACACACACACACACACTCACACACACACTCTCACAGACACACACACACACTCACACTCACACACACACTCTCACAGACACACACACAAGTGCCAGAAGTCTCATTCCTGTGGGCTTTCCTCTCTGGGGAACAGAGCTGGTCCCTGGAAGGCGGGCAGGGGCAGGGGCTAGCTAAGCCTCCTCCGAGGGGGCCCTCGGGAGGCAGAGAGGAGGGAGGTGCCAGGGGGGCAGAGGCAGAAGTGGGGAGGGGGCAGTGTCCTCGAAGGCGAGGGGTGAGGGGACCTTCAGAAGCACGAGGCCACCTGGAAGTCTGAATCGGGCCGAGCACGGGGCTTCCCAGGCCAACCGTCCATATTACAGCCCCAAACGGCAGGAGCAGGAATGAAGTAAAAGGAATTTGAGAGACTTTACGAGAAAGGAAAAGGGGAAGAAAGAGTCTGGCCTTTGCCGCACAGCAGCCTGTGACTTCGAAAGGCCGCGAGTGGCTGAGCTGGGGGTCTGGCCGGCACTTCTGTGGTTTGGCAGGTTGTGTGGACTCGCTCCCCTGGCCCACGGGCCACCCTCTCTCAGAGGCAACTCTGCCTCTCGGTGTTTCCTGCTGCGCTGGCGGCCACAGCGGTTACTACTCTAAGCAGGAGAGCAGGAATGGGTTCCCGCAAACTCCAGATGAGCCACACGCATGCTGCTATCCTGGCGTACTTTTTAAATACAACATACGGATACACAGACCAGTGATGGCAAACCTTTTGAGCTCGGCGTGTCAGCATTTTGAAAAACACTAATTTGCCCTAACCAGCTTGGCTCAGTGGATAGAGCATCGGCCCGCGGACTGAAGGGTCCCAGGTTCGATTCTGGCCAAGGGCATGTACCTTGCTTGCAGGCACATCCCCAGTAGGGAGTGTGCAGGAGGCAGCTGATCGATGTTTCTAACTCTCTATCCCTCTCCCTTCCTCTCTGTAAAAAATCAATAAAATATATTTTTAAAAAAAAAACACAACAAAAAAACCCCAGAAAAACCCTAACTTAACTCTGGTGCCGTGTCACATATAGAAATTTTTTGATATTTGCAACCATAGTAAAACAAAGACATATTTTTGATATTTATTTTATATATTTAAATGCCATTTAACAAAGAAAAATCAACCAAAAAAATGAGTTCGCGTGTCACCTCTGACACGCGTGTCATAGGTTCGCCATCACTGACATAGACGTACAGATCCTATATCTTAGTGGGTGAGTCTTCCATTGCACCCCAAATGAGGATCCACTCTTGTGGGTTTAGATAACAAAGGCCCCCAGCACCTCAACTGAGTTTACAGATAAACACATAACTATCTGTTTTTTTGCTGTCAGGACACCACAGTTCACACACAGTCTCACACTCACTCACACACTCTTATACACACACACACACACTAACACAGTCATACACACACACACACACACACACACACACACAGGAACAGACTTTGCAAAGTCCTCCTGTGACTCACCACTGGTCACGCTATTAATCAGCTTCCTCAGTCCCTTTCTGAAGCTTTTCTCAGGACGTGGCCTGTGCGTAAGGCTCAGTCTGCACACACCAGTTTATGAAAACCCTCAGACCAGAACGAGTCTCCGACGTGTGAGGAGAGAGCGCTGTTTCTGATCTCGCAAACGCCTTGAACCCCATAACCAGAGTCCAGGTAGGATGTGTGTGAAACACAGAAAGCAACGAGGAAGGAGAGGCCCGGGCCTGCTCAGGGCCTCAGGGTGAGCCCGGAGTCCCCACCCAGCCCACACGCCCCCGCGCCCTGCACAACCGCCTCGTGGGTCTCCGAAGAGTCCTGACAGCTTCATGAATTCCTGGCTTTGATCTAAACATTAAGTAATAAGTATATAAGTGTCTCTCCAGGAAGAGGAAGGGGGGAAGCAGAGAACGAAGGGCAATATTTGGACTCACTCAACACGCATGTGTCACTCATCCAACACGAATACGTCACCCCAGCCCTAACCCTCCCCCAGCGGCTTGTCTACCTGCTGTGGGAACCCCGCCAGGTAAGCATTCAGCACCCGCCACTCGCAGCCGGAGTGGGCTGGGCCTCCGGGCACGTGCACAGGGACAGGCTCCGGTGTGTTTTGGCATTTTTAACTTCCTGAGCTAAAAGTGCTTATTAAAAACTTAAGTTTGCCAAAGCCGGTTTGGCTCAGCGGATAGAGCGTCGGCCTGCGGACTGAAAGGTCCCAGGTTCGATTCCGGTCAAGGGCATGCACCTGGGTTGCAGGCACTTCCCCAGTGGGGGATGTGCAGGAGGCAGCTGATCGATGTTTCTCTCTCATCGATGTTTCTAACTCTCTATCACTCTCCCTTCCTCTCTGTAAAAAATCAATAAAATATATTAAAAAAAAAAAACAAAAAAAAAAAACTTAAGTTTGAGGGAAGAAAGCGCCCTGTTGTCCCTCGCTGCTCGCAAAGCACTGACCCTCCAGCGGTGCCACTTGGATCATTTCTGGGACAAACAGGACGGACAGGAAGGTGCCCAGCAACCTCAGAACCCCGGGACGTCAGCCCCCGCCCCCAGCTGAGCCCGCTAAGCCTGGCCCCGCCCCACCCCGCCCAGCCCAGCCTGGCCACGCCCCTCTACCTCAGCCTGGACCAGCCCCACCCAGCCCAATTCAGCCTGGCTCTGCCCTGCTCAGCCTGGCCCCGTCCCTCCACTCAGCCTGGCCCCGCCCAGCTCAGCCTGGCCCCGCCCCTCTACTCAGCATGGCCCCGCCCCTCTACTCAGCATGGCCCCGCCCCTCCACTCAGCATGGCCCCGCCCCTCCAGCTCAGCCTGGCCCCGCCCCACCCCGCCCAGCCCAGCCTGGCCCCACCCAGCCCCACCCCACCCCGCCCAGCCCAGCCTGGCCACGCCCCTCTGCCTCAGCCTGGACCAGCCCCACCCAGCCCAATTCAGCCTGGCTCCGCCCAGCTCAGCCTGGCCCCGTCCCTCCACTCAGCCTGGCCCCGCCCAGCTCAGCCTGGCCATGCCCCCAATTCAGCAGGCCCTGCCCAACTCAGCCTGACTCCGCCCAGCTCAGCCTGGCCCCGCCCCTCCAGCTCAGCATGGCCCCGCCCCTCCACTCAGCATGGCCCCGCCCCTCCACTCAGCCTGGCCCCGCGAAGCAGCCAGGACGGCACCTACTTCCGCTCCTCGAGCAGCGCGATCTCCTTGCGGACCTCGTGGTACTCCTCGGCGATCTGGCAGTGCTGCTTGAAGACCTGCATGGACTCCAGGGAGTCATGTCGGGGCGGCAGAGGCTTGGGGAGCAATAACAAGAAATCAGTCCACGTTCTCGCTTCAGAAGAAACAAGCAGCGCCTGCCCTCCGGATGGTCTTGGGGGCGTGGGCGTGAGAACAGCATTGTCAGCAGAATCCTGCTGGTTCTAATGGACCGACACACTCACCTTCCGGAGCCAGTCAGCAGCCCCGGCCTGAGCTGGGACCCCACACGTCATTCACCCACGGACGGCGCAGGGCCTGTGTCCGGGGGACTGGCTCTCCCGTCCCGCAGCCCAGGTGGGAGCAGCCGGCCAGGAAGGCTGGCTCCGAGAAGTGCACCCGGACTGCCGCCGCGAGGGTCTGGGCCGGGCGTGTCTGCAGGACTGGGGCCACGCGGAAGACCGGCCCGAGGAAAGGAGGGAGGACCGGGCGGCCACGGAGGGCCGAGCTCCTTGCTCTCCTCCATCCACGAGGCGCAGGCCGGCATGGCGACCTCACCCCCTGACACGCTGAAAAGCCTCGCTTTCCTGAGTTTATAAGCGAATTTCTAGTTAGCAACCAGTTATTCAAATCATCCTTTTTAGACACTCGTTAATAGTCTTTTAAGGAGCTTTTTAAATCACCCTTTTCAATTACTTATAGAAAGTGTTATGTGATATCTGAGAATCAGGAGCTCATCGTTAGCTTTTCCGTCTAATAACCCTTTCTGCGCCGCGGCCTGTACGTGTGAGCTGTGCGTCGGGCTGGTCGTGTGCTCACCTTTTCTGTGTTGGTAACTTGAGAACAAGTGAACTTCTCACTGCTGCGCCTCTCACTACATTCTGCAAGAACGCAGACTTTCTGGGGTGTCATGGTTAGGGACCCCACTAGGTACAACAGAAATTCTATAGAGTTTCTTGTCTGGTTGATGAATGAGATGCCCTCCTCATTGATCATGAGGCCTCTGAGTAGAGATCTTTTAAAAGAAATAAATGTTTGAAATAGATTTGGAGGAAATGTGCCTTCCTGTAGAACATGTGTTGTGTCCTAATTAATGGAAAATCTAATAAAAATTACATTACGTGGCATCTTTCCCTATCGTCCATGAGCACACTCGCAGCATGAGCTCAGCCTGTTGGGAAACCCTTTTCTATATAGAAATAAACTGAAAAGTCGGGCCGGGCAGTCCTACAGTACAACTCGCCCTGCCAGATAAAGCTGTCGCCAGAGGAATTCAGAACGCCTGGCCCTCCACCTCTGCCCCTGGACTCACCACCTCATCAGTTCTCACCTGTTCCACTGGCACATTACCAGGGATAACAGCGAGGAGATGAAAGCAATTGACTCCGGGCAGCTGAGCTGTGAGTCAGGCCCCAGGCCTATAGGGATAGCGTGTTGGGAGGCGTGTTGGGACGCCGTGCTTCTGTGTCCTGACCTCGTGAAACTTGCCAACGACACCCGGTTCAGTCAGTAACTTGCCACGTGTAGGAGCCTGACCCTCAAAGTCAGCAGTTACCTACGTGATGGCAACAGATCCCAGGGCTCTGCAGCGACTCATGTGCGCTAGAGGCTACAGACAAGAGCAACCCCCAAAAAAGGGGAACTGTCCTTTGTTGCCACAATTTAAAAGGAAAGCTGAAAATGAGACATAATTTTCTTAAGAAGAGAAAGGCCTCTCCCCCCCGCCACCCCCCCCCCCCCGCCCCTTAGCTTTTTATTAACTGGAATTTTTTTCACGGGTTCTTTTATACATATATATACATATATATACATATATATACATATATATACATATATATACATATATATACATATATATACATATATATACATATATATATATATATATATATATATATATATATATATATACACTAGAGGCCTGGTGCATGAAATTCATGCATGGGGAGTGGGTGTCCCTCAGACCGGCCTACCCCCTCTCCAATCTGGGACCCCTTGGGGGATGTCTGTGGGATCGGGCCTAAACCGGCAGTCGGACATCCCTCTCACAATCTGGGACTGCTGTCTCTTAACCACTCACCTGCCTGCCTGATCACCCCTAACTGCTCCCCTGCCGGCCTGATTGATGCCTAACTGCTTCCCTGCCAGCCCAACCGCCCCCAACTGCCCTCCCCTGCCAGTCTGGTCAGCCCTAACTGCCCTCCCCTACAGGCCTGGTCACCCCTAACTTCCCTCCCCTACAGGCCTGGTCACCCCTAACTTCCCTCCCCTACAGGCCTGGTCACCCCTAACTTCCCTCCCCTACAGGCCTGGTCACCCCTAACTGCCCTCCCCTACAGACCTGGTTGCCCCTAACTGCCCTCCCCTGCTGGCCATCCTGTGGTGACCATCTTGTAACGACATCGCACGGCACCACCTAGGCTTTTAGTATATGGGATACATACACATATATGTATGTATGTATATATACATACATATATATATGTATATGTGTATGTATGTACATATATATGATTTTTTTATTGATGTCAGAGAGGAAGGGAGGGAGAGAGAGAGAGAGAAACATCAATGATGAGAGAGAATCATGGATCAGCTGCCTCCTGCACTCCCCCCACTGGGGATCGAGCCTACAACCTGGGTACGTGCCCTTGACCAGAATCAAACCCGGGAACCTTCAGTCCACAGGCTGATGCTCTATCCACTGAGCCAAACCAGCCAGGGTTCACAGGTTCTTTTTTTATTAGCGCTTCTTAATTGTGGAAAATTCAAAGACATAATTATGTGCAGGTAGTGGGACCCTACTGCTAAGGGTATTTGAGGAGAGGGGACGTTTCAGGATATTCAATGTCCTCATGGGCGCTTAGCAGCATGGCCATGCTACTAATCTATAATAATAAAAGCATAATATGCTAATTAGACCCAATGTCCTTCCTGGCAGGCGGGGGCCAAGGCAGAGGCCCGCAGCCGCCGTGGTGGTGGAGGCCAAGCCCCTTGCACAAATTTCATGCATCGGGCCTCTAGTACATAATAATGTTTTAAAGATTTCCCACAGGTAAGAAGCAACACCAATTTTAAAAGCACCAACCAAACATGCTCAGCGTTCCAGGGAGGAAACGTGCCAGGTCCTACGAGCTCCTTCTTCACCCCAACCTGCCCCGTAAACGCCGCACCACACCAAGGCCTCCCAATCTGCGTGAACGCCCTGGAGAGCAAGAGCAGTCTTTTAAAGAGAGGATGGGCGTTATCTTGCACAACCCACCAGGACACGGTAAAATGATCGTGTGGTTGCGAGGGGCTGAGCGGGGAGGAGCTGCTGTGTAACGGGGAGCGTGTCCATCTGCAAGAAGAGAAAGGTCTGCAGATGGTTCCATGACAGTGTGAATGTGCTTACCGCCACAGAGTGCACACTCAGGAGTGGCTGAGATGGTAGCATTGACAATACGTGTTTTTTACCAGAATAAAAACAGTTAATGCAGCCCGGCTGGCGGGGCTCAGTGGCTGAGCGTCGACCTAGGAACCAGGAGGTCGCGGTTTGATTCCCGGTCAGGGCACAGGCCTGGGTTGCGGGCTCCATCCCCAGTGGGGGGTGTGCAGGAGGCAGCTGATCCATGATTCTCTCTCATCATTGATGTTTCTCTCTCTCTCTCCCTCCCTTCCTCTCTGAAACCAATAAAATTTAATGCAAAAAAAGAGTTATCATTAAATCGTCCTGCTGCCCAGCCCATCTCCCAAACTCTGCTGCCGGGAGGCCGTCCGAGGCTCACCTCCGTGCACCCGACCTTGCTCCCTGGGAACTTTAACATCAGGAGCCACTAACCCCATGGCTGCCGGACAAGTGCAAGCACCCCCACCAGGACCCGCTGTGCTCAGGGGCGTTCACATCACCGGACACTCACTCCACCTGGGAGACTCACCAAAGAATTTCTAAACACGTGTCTTATCCCAGTAGGAATTCTGCTGAATAAGAGTAGCAAGATATTTAGGTTTCATACCTGAAATGAAAAGTAGAACCATAGAGTAATGAAATGTGATGCTCTGTATGACACGGGACACTCATTGCTTTGCGATATAATGTGTTTGCGTGTGTGTGTGTACGTGACGTGTTTGGGTGTTTGTGTGCTTGTGTTTGTGTGTAGCATCTCAGACCCTCTCTCTTACCTTCTTACAACCCCTCAGAATAGGAGACACTGTATGACAATTCGTGGACAGATCTGCCTGAGGAAACAGATTCCGGAAATCCAAGCACCAGAATCAAGTTTGCACTTTAGACGCGGAGCTACCAGTCAGCTCCCGTCATGGGACATAGAAAACACGGGCACAGGGGAGTTAACCGGCCCCCATGCGTGTCAGATACTGACACGTGTTCGCACTAAAAACTTAAGAGTATCTTAAAGGAAAGCCTGTGGTAACCGGATGAAATAGTCGGTTAACTTCTTGGAATAAGAATTAAGACTTTTATTTTTGCTTCAGTTCTCATTGCTTAATTTTAACTATTCTCATCCGAGAGAGCTTTGTGGTTATTCCAGGCCTGGAGCGAACGAGCAATAAATAAACTCTGTGGGTGAGACTTTCTCGTTGCCACGGGAGGAGGAACAGTTCTTACCTTCTCCACGAGGATGCCACGTCCGCCCACACTCCGGCTGAAGAGTGCGATGCTGCACTCCACGAGGAGGACCCTGGGAACTGAGAACTTCTTGCCCCTTTAACATCGGGAGCCACTAGCCCCACGGCTGCCGGACAGGTGCAAGCACCCTCTGGTCAGCAGGACCCGCTGTGCTCAGGGGCGTTCACATCACCGGACACTCACTCCGCCTGGAGGTCGTGTCCTGTATCATACAGAGCATCACATTTCATTGCCCTATGGTTCTACTTTTCATTTCAGGTATGAAACCTAAATATCTTACTACTCTTATTCAGCAGAATTCCTACTGGGATAAGACACGTGTTTAGAAATCCCTTGGTGAGTCTCCCAGGCGGAGTGAGTGTCCGGTGATGTGAACGCCCCTGAGCACAGCGGGTCCTGCTGACCAGAGGGTGCTTGCACCTGTCCGGCAGCCGTGGGGTTATTGGAAGACCCTTGATCGGAAGAGGAAGAGGTGGAGGCAGCCTCACGGACAGCGCACACGCGGATCACGGACACTCTGCAGGCCCACCCAGGGCCCCGCAGGGCATCTGCTCTACTCGCAACACGTCCGGTTCTAAGAAGGTTAAATTAAGACATTCTCCCAACGGCGTCTCCAGCCAACGCGGAGACACTTTTCCAAGGCACAGCCCGGGGTTTGCATGAGGTCAGAGCCCAGGAGGGCACTTCCTCCTGCCCTCCCACCTCCGCCTCCCAGCTGCTGGGACCAGTGCCCAAGGGCTTTAATTACACGCGGTGCGGTGAGCCTCACTCCGGTCCCCACCCACTCAGCGGACCGATTTAACGAGGTGAAGTAACTGAGAAACCGCAGGCTCCTGGTCCAGGAGTGCCAGCCCGGCCACGCCACCCCATCTCGCTGTCCGCCGGCCCGGTGTGGGCAGCTCCTCCTGAAATGGCCCCGGTCCCTGGACAGGGCCCCGGGGGACAGGCCCCGGCCAAACCTCTCCACCGGGCAGAGCCAGCTTCAGTGTTTCCGTTTTCCCCTTGGCTCCTTCAAGTGCTGCTGGCCCGTCCGCCCTGACAATGTAAGAAGTTAATTTTCCTCCCAGCTTCCCACACACGAGGTATATTTAGGAAGCTAAATATTCTATGGTTGCCGAGCAGACTTTGTATTTATTCCTTAATTCTCGTGTTACCTTTCATTGGGGGGAGGGGGGCAGAGTGGTTTCAATTTATGTTGCACTTTATTTTTTTAAAATATATTTTTATTGATTTCAGAGAGGAAGGGAGAGGGAGAGATTGCAACATCAGTGATGAGAGAGAATCACTGATCAGCTGCCTCCTGCATGCCCCCTCCTGGGGACCAAGCCATTGACCAGAATCAAACCCGGGACCCTTCAGTCCGCAGGCCGGCGCTCTGTCCACTGAACAACACTGGCTAAGGCCATGTTGCACTTTAATGACCCCAAATTAACAAGCATAATTTGTTAAAACTAAATGGAAAAAATACTCAGCACTCATTGCAATATTTGAAAATGCTGTTATCTAGAATTTTAATTATTTTTAAAGCATTTTAAGAACTGATGTTTCATAGTATCTGCATGATGGTCAACGTCGGCACTAGTAGATGTGCGGGTCTCTATGCCTGATCTAACCCTGGAACGAGTATGTGAGTCATTCCCGTTGGCATAAGCATTGCCAAGGGTGACAACTCCAGGGTGTCTCAAACTTCTCCTACAAGGCACACCTTAATGACCCCTGGGTTCCTGAAAAGAAAAGAAGAAAAAAGGTACCATTCTAAAGCTCCACAGATCTATATGTGTCCTCTGTGGTCCCAGCAGCCAGAGACACTGGAGGAGACTTTTCAGCATGTTTGAGAGGGAGAAGCAGCCGTTCCCGCCGGATGGCTGAGAACCCTGGAGGCTGACTTCCTTTCCGTTTCCCGGTTTCCTTCCCAGCCAAAGGGACCTGTTGATCAAGACCTAAAGGAAGTGTCCGGAGGGTCGCTCGGATACAAGACATGCTAGTGCCCAGCTCGAGCGACACGCTGTTTATTCGTGGGGCTGACCTCAGCTCTGCACTGACCAGACACTGTCCGAGGAGAGGCCCGGTCAGTGTGCACCGAGACACCTGTCCCTTCGGCTCAGACTCGACGGGAGACTTGGGGTGGGGGGGGGAGGGGGGAGACTATTGCTCAATTTGCTTTAAAAAAAGTCGCCTTGTTTTCAAGTCCCTTAAAAGGCGACGGCCTCCGAACTCTATCCGAACTCAAAGCTCCGAAGAGATGCCCCTCTTCCTGCATTTGGCACAGAACTGTGCTTCCGTCACTGCTTCGCTCAGCAAACAGCTCACCAGGGAAGAGAGTGAACGTGGACTGAGCCATCATTTTGCCGAGCACTGTGCCAGCGCTGCCGTTCTCACAGCTAATCCCCACAACAGTGACGCGGGCGAGGTATTATCTCCACGTTGCAGTGCCGAGAAGTGAGGCTTAGAGAGGGCGAATAGCATTCATTCCCCGGATCACGGAACTGCTGGGTGTGGAGCTGAGCTCCAATTCCGGCCAATCCATTGCCAAGCCCGCTTCCTACCCATCCCTGTGATTCCCATCAGCATCCACTCGATGCCCGAGTATAGAAACAGATTCCTCATTCCGGTGGTAATAATCAAGACCACACTGCAGCTTAGCTTTGGGGCATCTATAGGCCATACCGGGGTCTCCAAAACGTAGCAACGTCATTAGATTTGAAGACAAATTCGGTCCTGACCCAGTTAAATTCCTGTCCTATCTTTCCAAAGAGAGAGGAGGTCGGTCCTGACCTTTTCCAAATGGAAGGACACAGGGGCCTAAAGACGTTTCATTCATTCTTAGAAGTGGACATAAGCTGGGCCCTGCATGGTCTAAACTCGCTCTGCCCACACGCGGCCTCTGAGAGGCACGGAGAATTTAGAAACCCATTTCCAGGAAAGGAATCCACAGAAAATAGAACCAACCTACCACCTGCCCCTGGGCCGAGGCCCACAGCCCATAAATGAATGTCTTGAAGGGATGTTCATTTTAACACCTACCGTGCCCCAAGCTCTCTTGCCCAACATTCTGCATTAATAGAGACATCAAGAACAGTGTGGGTCACAGCTATTCTTGCCCAGGGCTGTTTTGAGCTTCTGTGAAAATAGCACCATGAATTTCATGCTCCAGCATGTCCACATTCTTGGCAAAGCGACAGAAAAACCCTGGGGGTCAAACTGGAGGTAGAGCACCCACTGCATAGATATTTTATGGCCGCATTCTGTGCGTGGCCACGGAATGTGTAACCGCCATCGGAAAGCCAGAGCAGATTTTACGAGGTTGTTCTATGACCCCCCCCTATGACGACCTTGCAAACCAGAAGCAAAAACAACCCTCCACCCATCGAAGCGAGGTAAGCTGCCCACAGGCTCTGCAGCAGGTGACAGGAAGGGAGGCTACCTACAGCAGAATCGCTGTCTGGATTGGCGACTGCATTTAGACCAAAATGGGACCTCCCCCTTCCCAGCGGACATACCAGTCGGCACACGGCTGTGGCAAGGCTCACACAGGAGCGTGGGTGGGGAACACCCTTGCCCGGCAGCTCCTGTACAGGTGGCACCAAAGCTGAGGGCATTCGGGCACCAGGGCTGGCATCATTCCTGTTTCTTTTTACATTTCTTTGGTTAATCCTCACCCAAGGATATTTCCCCATTGATTTTTAGAGAGAGTGGAAGGGAAGGAGGAGGGGGAGAGAGAGAGAGCATCAACATGAGAGCGACACGATTGGTCCCCCCCACACACACACCCCGACCGGGGCTGGGGATCGAACCTGCAACCCAGGTACCTGCCCTTGACCGGGAATTGAACCCACAACCCCCTGGTCCAGGGGCCAATGCTCTAACCACTGAGAAACACCAGCCGGCCAATAAAATAACTTTGGATGACAGTGAAATAAAGCAGGAAAGACGGGGACGGGGACCAGTAGAGGGTGATCCTCGTGCAGCCCCAGCCAGACCACCAGCAGCCGGCACAGCCCGAGGCCCAGCAGGAGTGTGTGCCGTGTGAGCGCGCGGACGGAAACGCAGACGGAGCCGGTGAAAGAGAGGAAGGGGGATGTGTGGACACCAGGAAGCAGCGGGGGCAGCAGATCCCGCCGGGGGCGAGGAGGAGAGGGAGGCGGGCGCTGGGTGCAGGGACAGAGAAGTCTTCCAACAGCGAGTGTGCGACCCCTGGGGTGACCCCCACGTCCTGGGCGACCTGCGGCATCTCTACCCCGGACAGGGCCCTGCTGAGCGCTTCCTGCCGGGCAGAGACCGTGCGGGGCCCGGGCGGGAGATGCGGCTCCTCCAGGGGCCCCGCAGGCACCGCCAGCGTCCAGGTTCCCAGCTCGGGGCACAGGCTCCGAGGGGAGAACGGCCGAGAAAGGGGACACCAGCGTGTGACACGGGGCCACCCCTGTCCTCCTGCTGCCAAGGGCGATGGGTCCCCAACTCCAGTGCCTCCAGGGACCAGGCCAGCCACAGCGGGGACGGCGCTGGGTGCGAGGAAACGCCGGGTCTGCTGGGAACTGGAGGTTGCAGCCCCTCCAAGGGCTTCCAGACGCAACATTTAGGGAAAAGTACGCGGTGACTGTGCACGTGCGGGTGTGAGCCTGGGCAGCCTCGTAGTGACCTGTGCAATGACCTCGACCTGTGCGATGACCTGTGACCTGTGCAATGACCTGTGACCTGTGCGATGACCTCAACCTGTGCAATGACCTCGACCTGTGCGATGACCTGTGACCTGTGCAATGACCTGTGACCTGTGCAATGACCTGCGACCTGTGCAATGACCTGCATCCCATGTAATGACCTCGACCTGTGCAATGACCTGCGGCCTGTGCAATGACCTGCGGCCTGTGTAATGACCTGCGACCTGTGCAATGACCTGCGGCCTGTGCAATGACCTGCGGCCTGTGTAATGACCTGTGACCTGTGCAATGACCTGCATCCCATGTAATAACCTCGACCTGTGCAATGACCTGCGGCCTGTGTGATGACCTGCGGCCTGTGCAATGACCTCGACCTGTGCAATGACGTGTGTAATCACCTATGACCTGTGTTGTGACCTGTGATGTGGACATCTGGCCTGAGGCCAGTGTCCAGGCTTTCTAGGCCAAACCTCATCCCAGAGCCGAGTTTGCCTGGAGACACTCCCTAGCTTCTAGAGCAGTGGTTCTCAACCTTCCTGATGCCGCGGCCCTTTAATACCGTTCCTCATGCTGTGGTGACCCCCAACTTCATTGTGACAAATTGAACATCATTAAAGCACAGTGATTCATCACAAAAACAATATGTAATTATAGACGTGTTTTCCGATGGTCTTAGGCGACCCCTGTGAAAGGGTCGTTCGACCCCCAAAGGGTCGCGACCCACAGGTTGAGAACCGCTGGTCTAGAGAGAAGCAAAGGGCCCTAAGTCAGCGCCTTTCCAACCACTCGGCGCATTGAACTGGGCGTCTCCAATGGATCCTCCGTGACGATGATCACAACATCGTCCTCATGGTCACACCAGACAGGGTTCTAAGCTTCACTTAGTAACGATGTTCTAATCTATTGGAAGCCGTCAGAGACCCGGGAGGCGGGAGGGCAGAGCAAGGACGAGGATGCTGAGGTCGCCTCCCCTGTACCGTCGTTTACTAAGTCACCGGCCCAGACAGAGGGGAGTGGACGGCGTCCCGGCCCAGGGCCCCTCTTCTCCCCCCAGCACAGGAGCCGCCCCTTTGCGCGTCCCGACCGGCTGGTGCTGAGGGTCACAGGCCGGCCCGTGCACCTGGGCCTGGCCCTCGGTCTGCCTCCCAGGCCACTGCCCAGCTCTGTGTTGAAGCCGAGAAGGAAGGAGGATGCGGGAGAGCCCTCACCTGCAGCTGCTGGTCTAGTTCCGGGAAGAGCAGCGAGGGGTCCTCCGGGGGGGCGCCATCTGGAAGGAAAATCAGACTTTCACTCTGGACCCTCCCTCTGCCGGCAGCTGAGCCACCAGCACCAATACCCCACTAGTCACCCCCTCACTGGAGACGGACAGGACGCAGAGGACAGCAGCACTCACGGCCAACACACACAGGAGGGTCCAGCCACGGGCCGACACCAGCATTTTGCAAACGCCTCTGGTTGTTCCCCAGTGAAGAAGGGCTCTGGCCCTGGCTGGTGGCTCAGTGGTTAGTGTGTCAGCCAGAGGGGTGGAGGGTTGCTTCCCGGTCCAGCGCACCTACCTGGGTTACAGGTTTGATGCCGGGCCCTGGGACTCCACCAATCAATGTGTCTCTCTCATATCGATGTTTTTCTCTCTCCCCCCTCCTCCCTCCCTTTCACTCTCTCTAGAAAATTAACTGGAAAAGTATCCTCTGATGAGGATTAACGAAAAAGAACAGCCGGCCGGCATGGCTCAGTGGTGGAGCCTCCACCTATGAACCACGAGGTCACGGTTCGATTCCCGGTCAGGGTTCATGCCAGGGTTGTGGGCTCCATCCCCAGGGTGGGGCGTGCGGGAGGCAGCCAACCAATGATTCTCTTTCATCAATGTTTTATCTCTCTCTCCCTCTCCTTCTCTCTCTAAAACAGCGGTTCTCAACCTGTGGGTCGTGACCCCTTTGGCGGTCGAACGACCCTTTCACAGAGGTCGCCTAAGACCATCCCGCATATCAGATATTTACATGACGATTCATCACAGTAGCAACATGACAGTTATGAAGTAGCAACGAAAATAATGTTATGGTTGGGCCACAACATGAGGAACTGTATTTGAAGGGCCAGAAGGTTGAGAACCACTGCTCTAAAACTACAGAAAAATCAGTAAAAACAAACATTTTGGGGGAAAAAGAATTCACTTTTATAGCCAAGAAAATAGCAAATTCCCAGTGTGCCTCAGAATCGGCGAAGCCCCTGACAGAAATCTACATCCTGGTTCAGTCTCAGCGCCGGGCACGTCTGCGTGACCACACTGACGAGCTCGCAGCGAGTAGAGGCTCAGCCTCGGGCTGCTAGGGAAGCCTGATTAGTTGACGGAGAAATAAATACAGAATTGGTATTTTACAAGCAGAATAAAAGTCAGACTTTAGTTTCAAAAGTGCATCAAGTTGGATTAATCCAAGCAGGAAGTGGCCGCGGCAACGAGAAAACCCAAGACAGATGTGAGGAGGCGAGCCAGCCGGGTGCCTCCCGGGCCATCTGCTGCCTTGGCACCCCGGCCGCTGGCAGCGCCAGGGCCTGGAGCCGCCCGCGGTGATGTGTGGCCTGTTTACTCTCAAACAGTGGCTGTCTTCTCCAACTGGTTTTAAAAATAGGCAAATATGCTAAAAGCGGAACGATGAGTCACAGGCCGGGCCGGCAGGGAGGAGGGAGATGACTCAGCCCCGGGGACACAGCTGCGCGGACACTTGGCTGAGCTCGGGGGACCTTGGCCGGCGGCGCTGGACCGGCTCCTGAGAGCCGAGAGCCCGGCCGCGATGCCGGAAGCCAAGGTGGCCTGTACAGTAGCCATCGGAGCCTCCCCCACCCCCGCCAACTTCCCTTTTTTTTAAAAAAAGAAAAGCAGCTCCCGGGTTTGTTTAGCAAAATCGGATGCAAGTGTATTTGATTAATGCTTATTTATTTACCTGATTCTCATCATGGATGTTTCTCTCTCCCTCTCCCTTCCTCTCTGAAATCAATAAAAACATATTTTTTTAAAAAAATTTATGTATTTGCCAAATATTGACTGAATGCCGCGCCGGGCTCTAGGCTACATGGCCAGTCGCCTTATCCTAGTTTCATGTGTCGAGGAAACAGTCCTAGGCTTCCTTTCGAGAGGGTGCCGGGGGCTGGCGGGACACGCCAGGGCCCAGGAAACTGCTGAGGGTGAGCCCCGAAGGAGAGACTAAAGAGGAGCGTTTCCCAAGCAGATGTCCGCTGCCCGTGGGCAGACGCGATGGACTAGTCCAGGCACTTAAAATAGAGCGCGCTTGTTGCACCCTCCGCGGCACCCTCCGCCCTGTGCCCGGGACGGCATCTGGGCCTCTGAGCAGCTGCCGGCTGGTCTGTTCCTTAAAGCTACGATTCTCCCTGAACCGAGGAAGTGGGACCTGGGGTCTGCCGCGGCCGGAGGCACTGAGCGGCGTCTGGACCGTCCTCTGGTGCAGAGGCAGGGGGTGTCCCGCCGGGCTCTCGCCGCGCCCCTGCCTTCCTCCCCTCTGGCCCATGACCCCCGCGGCACACACGCTGGCCGTCTCAAGCCTCAGCAGTTTTCCCCAAACCCTGGAATCGTGTCACCAGCACCCTCGTGACAGAGAGAACACTTAACACTCGATTCACAAGACAAGCATGACCCTGGGCCAGAAGCGAGTCCATTTGTTGGATAAACGTACTTTGTAGATAAAAACAAACACTAAGAAGTCCTCGCTGCTGTGTCCTTATTTCCTGTTTTCCATCCGAGAGGTGAAAACTCCGTCAAAACCAGGCCAGGTGTGCACACCTGGTCTGAGCCCCTGTTCTGGACGGCATCCCGGCCGGACTCCCCCCACCGGGGCCCCCATCCCAGGCACAATCGGGGGCTGGGCCAGGAGACCCGATCCACACAGAGGAGAGCCCGGGGGAGCCAGCTCGGGGGACAGCCCACCTCCTTCCCATCCCAGCCAGGAGCCTGAGGGCACCTGCTCAGACTCCATCCCATCGGCCTGCGCGTCCCGCGGGGGCAGCCGCCCACGGGGCCCTTGGGCCAGGTGGGCCCAGGCAGGTGGCATGCTCCGCCCACAGCATCTGCAACTCCTCACCATCTCCGACCAGGAGCCCGCAGGACCGCACGGCCCCCAGACCCTGCAGCTGGTCCTGTGGGCAGTTTGGCCCGAGCTGGTGGCCGGAGACCGTCCTTCAGGGACACACACACTCACAGGCCAGCGGGTGAGGGCCGTGGCGAAGTGCCCAGGCTCACGCACACACGTTCCTGGGGACGTTCGCCTCTGAAGGCCCTGACCGCTGAGGGCACAGCGGGTCAGTGCAACATACAGTGGACAGGCCTGCACGGGAGATCGTCGGCTCTTCAGGTGGTGAACGTGGAGTATCAGCGTGACCTCTTTGAGACACAGTTTTCCCTTCTGCTAAATGGGCGCGATACTCCCTGTCCCGGGAACTAGATGCCAGTAAAGGGATCAGACATCCATCATTTATCCCACAGCCAGGAGCCTAGAAAATAACCAGTAATAATAATAATAATAACAATGAATGCTTAATATGATCAAGTTTAGCTTCCATTCCATCACCACAAGTCGGACAAAAGGGGTAATGGTGTGTGCGCGCGCGCTCGGCCCACAGTGGCTGACGCGGCCCTCCTTCCTCCTCCGAATCACAGAGAACAGAAAGCCCTGCCTCCTGGGCTCCAGGCCAGTGAAGGGACATCGCCCTGGGCCTGGGGTGAACTTTCTTTATTTAAATCTCAACGTAGAACGGTCTCCCTGTTACTCTCCTATCAAAGCAAACACTTTCTATATGAAAGATTGCCCCCAATTTAACTGATGCACAAAAGGACTTCGGGCACTTTCATTTTAAATCCAAATTGAGATTAATGTTTTATTTATAGAAATAAAGTAAGTGCTATAAGGCTGCCAACCCACGTTAATAATATATCAAACAACTTTCTTTAAAGGTCTGGATGCCTGGCTTCTCATGAGAGCATCACATCGCTTTGAAACACATCAAAGGCTCTTTTCCATCTCTGCTTCCTGCTCACTAAGCATCAGAGATGTGAATTCTTTACTCCACACTAGGTTTCCAGCTGCATAAAATCAAAAGTATCGATACAGGGACAAATGGGGCTATCGATATGGATGCAGATATGGATACAGGCAGAGACTTGGATGACACTGGCAGACTGCCAATTCTTTATCATTAATATTAATATTAATATTAATCGTCATGTGGCCTCAGCCAGGGCCTGGCGCTGTCAGGCCAACAAGCCGAGCGTCAAACAGGCCGCGGTGTTCTCCCCCGGGAACCGCGTCAGGTTTGAGCGCAGGTTTCACGTTTCTTAGGAGCAGCCATCTGGTCGCCATTATTGCTGCTATCACTTTGTTATCAATTATCCTTCTGCAAGAATATTTTTACTAATGAGCTCAGCACATACTTGCCCAGAAACACCTGCTTCAAGAGCCCCTTGGAAGTTGTTCACCATCAAACGAAATTTACCTCTACGTCCCCTCTTCTTCCTCTAAAAACATATCAGAACTGACCTTCCTCCGTCACCCCCCACAGCTCTCAGGAGCATTCGTGTGTCTCTCTTTTATTTTTTAAATGTTTTTATTGATGTCAGAGAGGAAGGGAGAGGGAGAGACGGGTAGAAACATCAACGATGAGAGAGAGAACCATGGATCGGCTGCCTCCTGCACACCCCACACCAGGTATCGAGCCCAGAATCCGGGTCTGTGTCCTTGACGGGAATCGAACCGTGACCTCCTGGTTCATAGGTCGATGCCCAACCACTGACCCACACTGGCCAGGCCGGGCTTCTCTTTTATGACGGGGACCCACCTCCAAATGGGCCGAGTCCCTTTTCAATGCTATTTGTTGGCTGCCATTTGAGGCAAGTTACTTACCCTCCCTGAGCCCACTGTCCCCATCCGTAAAACGGGTATAACAACATGGTCGTCCTGGGTCAGAGAGGCTTGGGAAATGGCCGGTCACTTCCCACCCTTCAGCCCTCTCTCCGGGGGACGAGGGTTTTAGTGTTTATGGAACCCATCCTGCTCTTCCTGACCAGGTTTCTCCCAGAGCGGCTGCACCTGCTCTGTCATCACAGGCCCCACTCTCTGCCTCAAGAAACCCAGAGGGAGAGTCGTGCCCTGCCCTCTTGCCGCCTCGCCCACCTGGGGCAGATCTGGGAGCGTAGAAACGAAGTAAAGGTCAGATCAGGGACAAGGGGGAGCAGGGACACCACAGCCCCCGGCTGGCTAACTGGCCCCTCGTTGTCCCTGGCCACTGGTCCTGAGCCTCTGCCTTGACCGTGGGTAACGGGTGAGATGCAGGTGCAGGGACAGCTGAGATGGAATCTGCAGGAAGCACGTGTAGACGCCTCCCCTGCACAGGGCGAACGCGAGTCTCACAGCTGCCAATCATCTCACACATCTCACCAAACACTGCAGTTCAGCAAGTGCAGTGACTTACACAAAATCAAAACCATTGTGATGGAAATAGGTCTAAAGCCCTGCCTTGCTGAGGCTAGAGCCCTATGTTCTTAATCTCTATCCCAATTCATCTCAGAGAAATATGACGGAGAGGAGGACGGAGAGGAGGGGGAGGAGGAGGAAGAGGAAGACGGGGAGGAGGAGAAGGAGGGGGGGGGAGGGGGAGGGGAAGGAGGGGGGAGGGGAGGGGGAGGAAGAGGGGGAGGAGGAAGAAGAAAAACAGACGTGACATGGCGGAGGGAAGGAGCACTGAATGAGGGTCCTAGGAAATGAGTCCTTTCCCCGTGGACTCTGCTGACTCCTCAACAGTAAGTTCAAGGCTATGAACAGCTCCCCACAGTCCCCCTCGGTGCCCACGTCCTGACGGTCTGGGTGCTCCCCTGAACTCGGGGGGTGTGCGCCACACGCACTGGAATCCAAAGGGCTGCCCGGCGTGACCTGCACACCCCTGACCCAGCAAGTCCCAGGGCGCCCCCACTATGCACAAAGCCTCTTCCCGCGCAGCCAGGCCCTGCACACGCCAGGCTGCAGACACGGCTTCCATCTGGGCCGGACCCTTCTGACGGGGGCTCTCGGGCGCCTGTTTGGAGAAAGGTGGGCAAACGCCAGCTCCTGCCCGGGCGCCCGCGTTAGAAGGTGCCTTTGGAGATGGGCGCTGCGGGTCAGGGACTTCAGGGGCCCAGCTGCTTGGGCGGCATCGTTTGGGGATGGGCCTGTCCCTCTTCAGTCATTGCTGGTCACAGTGTCACCCACAGGCACCGCGGGAGGAAAGCGGGGTGATGGGAGATGACAGGTCGGTGGATGGAGTGGCAGAGAAGCAACCAGCCCTCAAAAGACAGGTCTAGGTGGCCACGCTGTTTGCACCTAGGCCTACATGTCATATGTGTGTACATGTGTACACGTGTGTGCACACATACGTAACACATACACCATAGCAGGGGTCCCCAAACATGTGCACACACTTTCACAGCTGATACCTCAATTTTGAAAGTGAAATGTATTTTAATGAACCCTGCCTTTAGAGTTATTCCAAGTGTGTGTGTTCACTGGGGGGACGTCCTACGTATGACACGTACGGATACGACACTGCCCGAGGGCGACAGATGGCACGCTGGGCATACACGCCTCCCAATGTCACCACTGTGACCACACCCCAGGTCCGTGTCAAAGGGGGTGCGATTCCAGGTGTGTGAAGAGTCCCTGAGGGGAGTGTGACAGGGAGCTCTGTGCAGGCGGCCTCGCCTCAACCTCGCCACCTGGAGAAGGCCGCCTGGCCTGCCCACGCACCAGCCACCTCACCTGCCCACACACCACCCCGCCTCACCTGCCCATGCCTCACCCCGACTCGCCTCCCCACCCCTCCCTCCGCGCGTGGGAACCCCCGGCAGCTCAGCTGCAGGGGACGCTGCTGGAGCTGAGACCGAGATCGCGATGTTTTCAACAGACTGAGCACCGACCCGCGTGGCTGTGGTCGGAAAGTGCAGCCCATGACTCTCTAACAGAAGGAAGCTGACGTGGGGAAGGAAGAAAAGAAGAGAAAATGGACTGAAATGACCGAAGAATGAGAGACGGGGAAGCCACCCAGCCGGGACCTGATGGAGGTCAGGAGGTCAAGGTCAGCGGGCTCCCTGCACAAGCGCGGGGGGGGGGGGGGGGGGGGGCGTGGGGAGCGGGAGGGGACGGAGGACGCACCTGAGGCCTGGCCAAGGCTGAAGGCGATGCGCACGGGCCGATCCGCAGGAACCCTGGCGGTGCTGAGCATGTGGGCGCCGGAGCCGCGGCCGTCCCCCGGGTCTTCCAGCTGCGGGGACAAGAGGCTTCATCACGCCCAGGTCTCTGCCACCCGCGGGGCCTTGGCAGGGGGTGGGGGAGCGCGTGGTGAAGCGTCGCTTTCTTATTGTAAAGACGGCTCAGTCCCCGGCCTTCCTTCGCTGCATCCAGTGTCCCGGCCCCATTGCAAGTCCTCTTTCTGACCCAACAATGCTCTTTGTAACATACACCTAGAGTGACATATACAGGACTTTCATCGCATCCTTTCACACTGACCAGCCCAGCCCTGGCCCCTCCAGGTCTTGCAGGTCTTGCACCTCGTTTTTAATTGAGGGGAGAGGTCCTAGGGCAGGGGGCGGTCGCCATTAGACTGGGCTCGCTTCCCACGCTCCAAGGTCTGTGGGGTGTGAATGACTGATCAGGAGGCAAAGGATAAGCATGGGGGATCCTTTGAAGAGTAACAAGGGCTGTTTTAAAATATCCCGCAGGCATCGCATGAACAGCGTGTGCGTCACACACCGGACTCGCTCCTGTGAACCTGCCAGCATCTCTGAGGTTGCGTGTCTTCGCCTGCAGGGTTCAAAACACAAAACCTGCACACGTCCTCCTGATGTTCTACCTCATCCACGAAATGACCATTTAATTAACGAACGAGGGCAGAACGAACAGGAAAATAGCCCACAGATGAGAGGGGCTCAGGTGGGCAAGCACATTTGTCACAATAAGATCATGTGCCCAAATACATCCAAGCCGAGGTGTGTGGTCGCTTTGGTTCACTGGCACCAGGAAAAGATGTTGTTATAAATGTCTTGGTTCCTTAAGTACATATATTTAACTTCTCTGTTTTCAGTCGTGTTTCCCCTAAACCCTCTGCTTTCCTTCCCATGTAGACAGCAAACCAAAAAGCGCTGAAGGGTATTTTAAGGAAAATGTCTCCAAAAATGGCAAAATATAAATCATCGTTCAGCGCCCTCCGCGGGGTTCTGGGAACCGCGTCGGCAGAGCACTTTCTCACAGGAGGGCCTGAGTCTTTCCCATAGCTTTTCTCCACCTAAAAATAGTGCCTGAACGTTGGGTTTGTCTTCACAATTATTTATAGAGCTAAAGAGAAGGCATCCGTGTGCGCGCGTGAGACGTAACCTACACGGAACCATCTCGCCCGGAATCGGGAAAGAAAACAGGCTTTTTTCCACCTTGTTTAGCTTTGGGGGAAACACCAACTGCTTAGCACGAAGCTAGAATCACACTTGGCCCAATCGATTCGCACTGCAGAGAGCGATGGCTCCCAGGGCACCCAAGTCCTGTCCTTCTACGTTAGAAAGGGTGGGAACATGAAGCATCCAACTTGGGGACAGGGTGGCAGGAATCGGTTTCTCGACCCGGGAGCGTTTCCTCTGAGCCCTGACGTTCCCTCCTGTGCAGCCCGGTCTGCCTGGAATCCAGCGTCTTGTTAGCCACCTGCTCCTGGGAGCAGAACAGACTGTCTCACATTTAACAAAACAAACTGTAAAAACCCCCTGGACCTTGTGGCTGAAAGAAAAAAGTCACGGTCCGCAGGCCACACCATCACCACGTCTAAGGATGCGCAGCTGGGCTCCCTCCTGGCCGGGGCTCCCAGCGCGTCCTGCACCAGGGAGTCCGCCCAGCTCTGTGGCTTCCAGAGATGGGAAGGGAGGGGACACACAGACACACAGGCCTTCTCCCCGCACGACGGAGACATCTGTGCCTCCAGGGTGGCGGCGGCCAAGTCGGGGACGCGGTGTGGACCAGGGGCCGAGAGCAGATGCCTTCCCATCCCGCCTCGGCCGGCAGAGCTCGGCCAGCCGGCTGTGCCCCGCCCGGTGAGCGGGGGCACACCTGTTCCTTACCTCACTCGGCGGGGTGTGTGCCCTCGTGTAATCCAGGGCAGCGCTGCTGGCCGCCCGGCGCCTTTGTGCACAGAGACTCCGAGCCCTGCACCTGCCGCGGCCACTGGCGGTCTGAGCAGCAGCGACAGCTGCCCGCGGCTCCGCTACCTGCTGTCCCAGACCCGTGTCCCCCGGGCCTCCTGTTCCGCTCCCGCTGCCACCCCTCCTGCCCTCGCCTCCCCGACAGCGGGGATGCGGTCATGCTTCTAGAAAAAGCAGGGCGGGTGCAGCCCTCCTCCTGTCAGAGGCATTGATGAACAGCGACTGCGGAGAGGCCAAATGCTCGAACTCATTAGTCCTGGCAAACCCAAAATACAAGCAGGCTTGCGTCACACGACAGGAATGTCTTCAGCGTGGCCCAATCCGGCCTGGCTGTGCCCGCGAACTGGCACACACAGTGTGACCCCAGTCGGCAGGAACGCCTGGGGCAGCACCAGGCACCCAGCCCACTCGCGGCCACAGGCCCACGCTCAGATGGCAACAGCCAGGAGCCCCGTTACCAAGGTGGGGTTTGAGCCTGGTCAGCGTGGCTCAGTGGTTGAGCATCGACCTACGAACCAGGCGGTCACGGTGCGATTCCCAGTCAGGGCACAGGCCCGGGTTGCAGGCTCCATCCCCAGAGGGGAGCGTGCAGGAGGCAGCCGATCCATGATTCTCTCTCATCATTGATGTTTCTCTCTCTGTCCCTCTCCCTTCCTCTCTGAGATCAATAAAAACAAATTAAAAACAACAACAAAACAAACGCCCTAACCGGTCTGGCTCAGTGGATAGAGCACCGGCCTGCGGAGTAAAGGGTCCCAGGTTCGATTCCAGTCGAGGGCATGTACCTGGGTTGCGGGCACATCCCCAGTAGGGGGCGTGCAGGAGGCAGCTGATCGATGTTTCTCTCTCATTGATGTTTCCAACTCTCTATCCCTCTCCCTTCCTCTCTAAAAAATCATAAAATATATTTAAAAAAACAGACAACAACAAACCAAACAAACAAGGAGGCCCGCACACCTGTTAGGAAGGCTGACCTCCAGTGCGACACGCCCCCCGCTGGGGGACGTGGAGCAGCAGGAATGCGCGTTCCGGGTGGGGATGCAGATGGCACTGACCCTGAGACCGGTCGTGGTTTCCCAGGAGGAAACACTGACCGCGGGACCCAGCGGCCATGCTCCTGGCTGCTCACCCAGAGGAGCTGGCCGGCAGGAGCTCACAGACCTGCCCGGAGCCTGCGCCGCTGCACTCACCACGGCCGCCCTGGAGGCAGCCCTGCCCTCAGCTGGTGGCGGGCGCATCGCTGTGGTCCAGGCAGGCAGTGGAAGCTCATTCAGTCATGAAAAGCGAGCTCTCCAGCCACAGCAGACATGGAGGAAACTCTAGTGAACGTTACTGATGAAAGAAGCCGGTATCGAAAGGCCACACACTATTAACCAGTTAACTGCCACGCGCCCAAAATGGAATCCATCCCCACACGCCACGATATTTTGAATTTAACTGTGTTTATAGACGCTTAAGGCGTACCAAGGGATAAGATCCCAGCTGTAGAACATTCTGGAAAAACTAGGAAGACAGGAGCAGCTCAGTGGCTGCGAGGAGTCCAGGGAGAGGGACGGAGGGACGAGTAGGTGGCGTGCGGGGTGTTTCAGGGCCGTGATCCGTGTGCTGCTACAAGGGTGGGCACATGTCACTACATATTTGCCGAAACCCATGGAATGTAAACTACGGGATTCAGCTAACAGCGACGAACCAGCATTGGCTCATTGCCACAAGTGCACCGCACGAATGCAAGGCGTTCTTAGTGGGCGACATTGTGGGGGAGGGAATGCATGAAAACTGATTTCCACTCATTTTTTAACCTGTGAGCCTGAACATGCTCACACAGGTTCAATCAATGGGTGAGAGGACTTAGCAGGTCTCCCTGACCTGGTGCATGGAGGCTAATTTCGTGCTGCACCTGCAGGCAGCGTCGATTCGGATCCTTAGAGCATTCACAGGGAAGCCTATCTGCGTTGCTCACTGCAAATCTTTCCAGGAATTATCACTGTCGTGGTTTTATTTGACAGTTCACGTCGCCTTACGTAACACATTTTAACTTATCAGAAGCATCTCATTCACTGTCCCTCCCTCATTTCCCCAAGATCCAATAAGATAATCCCTGTCCGTCCTCCCGTCCCTGTTGGGCAGAGGAGCAAACTGAGACTCAGACAATTAGGTCACAGCTCACGCTGTTTCCACCAACCCGATGCCGTCTGTGTGAACTGAATCGTTTCATTAACAACAAGCCTGGCCCACCTGGTGTGGCTCAGTGTCGACCTATGAACCAGGAGGTGACGGTTCAATTCCCGGTCGGGGCACATGCCTGGGTTGCTGGCTCTGTCCCCAGTGTGGGGCGTGCAAGAGGCAGCCGATCCATGATTCTCTCTCATCATTGATGTTTCTCTCTCTCCCTCTCCATTCCTCTGTGAAACCAATAAAAACAAATTAAAAAAAAAAAAAAAAAAAAAAAAAGCCTGGCTCTCAGCTCTTGGCTTGCAGCAGACGAAGGTGTGACTTTCTCCAATGGCCTGGCATCCAGGCTCGCCTGGCACCAGCGTCTTCATGATGGACCCAGAGGGAGTCAAAGACGTGCATCTTACACGTGCTGATGGGAAGCAGATACCACATCTGCACGGCTCCTGGGCCTGGGCCATCGCCATCGCCATGGCCATGGCAGTCAGTGACTGGAGCATCTGGGTTCCATGAAACTGGCCCCTTGGAACAGGAAGGCCTGGGATGAGTAGCCCTTCCTCCTCCGCCCTGACCCATCTTCCTGATGGAGAGACTGAGGCTTGGAGGGTTGACGTCTGGCCTAGCCGAGGCCCCCGGGGAGCCGCCCAGAGTGAGAGGGGCAGCTGCACAGGGACCCGGAGGGAAAGACCACCTGCCCACACTGTCGGGGCGCCTGGCAGGTTCCGCCTAGAAGCTTCACCCAGAGACCACTCCGGGGAAGGACCCAGGACTGGCCCGGGCACGGCTTGTCCACCTGCAGCCTCCTGGCCTCAGAGACGGCACCGGAGGCCCAGCAGGCGAAGAGCCCCCAAGGGACAGGCGTCACCCAAGGACGATTTGACAACAAGAAACAAAAAGGATGCCTCTGCCTGGGCCCAGTGTGCTCTGTCCGAGTCTGATCGTATAAATTCAAGACTTTCACGGACTAATGCGTATTCCCTCCTCCTCCCGTTCCCAGAGGAGCAACCGCGTGTCTTCTTGGCTCTTTAGCGAAACATGCCCAGGAAAGGAACAAATCGCACCCCACGTGGAATCGCTTTCCAGAACCAGAACCAAAACTAACCTCATGGCATCCTGAGAATTCAGTAAAACTACAGTAACTCAGCCCAGAGAGGCTTGTGCGCATCGAACTGTGAACACGCGGCCAGGGGACTCAGGAGGCAGCTGTGCAGTGTCCTTTTCAGCCGTAAGTAAGTGTTTGCTGTGATGCAGGAAGTGATGTCTCGTAGGATCAGAGGAGCTTTTCAGAGGCTGAGCTTCTGAGTGACGGCCGAGCAGACCCACAGCAGCTCCTGGTACAACTGTGGCCTCAACTAACGTGATCTCATCCATTCAGCCAACACTTTGGGAGGACGTAGTGTGTTCCAGGCTGGCCTTTCCCACATTCGCCTCCATCCTGGCTTCATGCCTTTGCCTACGACCAGGCCCTGCCAGGCAGTGACTCCGCAGAGCGGGGCAGGCCCGGGGTTTGCACATTTGCACGAGACACACTGCTGTCTACGCCGCGTTTGGAGAAGGGTCTACAGACGTTTTCTCCAGTCTTCACAGTTCGCTCCCAGGCTCTGTGACTGTGCAGCCTGCTGTCTCCAAAAAAGAAATATTTCATGATGGTGAAATGATCAGCAGTCCCAGCACCACCAGGCCCTTCTCCGTAAAGGGCCAGACAACATGTGTTCACACTTCCCAGGCTGCTACGGGCTCTGTGGGAACTGCTCATCTCCCCCCTCCTGGGAGCCACAGAGGAGACGCCTTTGAATGGGTGGGCTCAAACTTTATTTACAAAGACAGGAAGCAAATGGGCGTGGTGTGTCCCAACAAAAATTTACTTATTTATTGATAATCCTCACCCGAGGATATTTTTCCATTGATTTTTAGGGAAAGTGGAAGAGAGACGGAAAGAGAAACATCGATGTGAGAGAAACACATCGATTGGTTGCCTCCTGCTCGAGCCCCGACTAGAGCCCAGGAAGGAGCCTGCAACCGAGGTACAGGCCCTTGACCGGAATCAAACCTGGGACCCTTTGGTCCACAGGCCAATGCTCTATCCACTGAAAAATACCAGCCAGGGCAAAATTTTATTTACAAAAATGAACAGCTGCTTAGATTCAACCTCGGGTCCCTGTTTACCAGCTCCTGCCTCACCCCAATCTGAACATGGAGGTTAAATGATTTAATACAAGGAAAGTACTTACAATAACAGGGAAGACAATAAGTACTTTATAAGTAACACTAGTGGCCTGGTGCACAAAATTCGTGCACATTAAAAGGGAATTAATTAGAGGAAATATTTTAATATTGCTATTTGCCCTTTCTTGATAATAGAAGTGTCAGAGATGAAAGAAAATTAGTAAAATGTATATGAAAATCTCCCTCCTGGAGTGCACCATAGGACCCAGAGTCAAGTCCCCGCCCACCCACACACTCCTCGAAATTGCGCGAGACCCAGACCCAGCCGGCCCACCCCCGTCAAGCCCCACAGGGCGGGGGGGCACAGCCTCAGGTCCCCCAGCCCAGCGCTGGGGTAGGGGGTGGGGCCTCAGGTCCCCCGGCCCTGGCATGACAGTGTGACAGTGTGATGCCCATTTGCATACTAGCTCTTTATTATACAGGATCATCCTTTCAAAGGGGCAAAAATATAGGGGAAACCATATCCAAAGGCATTCGACATGTTAGAAAACCTACGTTTGAACTATGATTCTGCTTCTAAATGCTGTACAAGTTAGACCAGACACGTCAACCCTCTGAGCCTCAGTCTGTCCATCAGGAAGATGGGTCAGCAAACTTTTCTGTAATATTTTAGGCTTTCCAGGCCATAAGCCTCCCTCACAATTACTCATCTCTGCTACTTCAATTGTTAAACACAGCAATATACACTATATACATGGATGGATGGGCTCTAATAAAGTTGTTTTTGTACAAATATATTTTATTTTTCCATTAAATACTCTCTTTGCTTTGGAGTGGATAGTCACTCATTCATTCCACAGTCACTGGCCAAGCTTGGCGCCATGTCTACTCTATGAGCAAGACTAGAAGTGCTTGGGCACTTGAGGCCTGCAAGGTGCACCCGTGAAGGTGGGTGGGTGCAGGGCTTGGCCGGTGCATAGTATTGCCAGGCCTGGGGGGCGTTTGTAAGTTTGCAGCCTTTGTCTCCAACGATACTGCAGGAGCTCAAGCTCTCCAACCCAGACCCACACTCCTACTGCTGAAAAGCTTCCAGGCAAGACGGAGCGTGACTTTTCCCATGTCTGACGCCTACTGAAGTGCTGGTAAAGCTCTGTGGTTGTGCTGTTCTGTGTTTTTATTGGTTTGGCTTTGCTCGTCGGCATAAATCCATAAGATGGGAAAATGGGGAGAGGACACAATAGGAACAAGAGTGCATGGGCTGGGAAGCAGGTGACAGTGTGGACGAGGTGATTACAGACCGGAGAGGGCGGAACAAACTCAGCGCAGGGAGAGCGAGAATCCAAACAGATTCCACGCCTCACAGGAGAGAAGATAAAAGGCGCGGTCGTCAGAGATGTGCCGGGTTTCCCAGCACATGCCCGGGATGTGGGCTCCATGCCCAGCGTGAGGTATATAGGAGGAGCTGATCCATGATTCTCTCTCATCATTGATGTTTCTCTCTCTCCTTCTCTCTCTCTGAAATGGCGGGACAACCAGAGACCAGAACGACCACGGCCCCTTGCCCTGGCCAGCCACGCCCCTCAGCGGTGACCCCACCCCAATCCGGGGCCCCCACCCGCGCACCAGGCCTCTATCCTGTATAATAAAAGGGTGAGATGCAAATTGACCCTCACAGCAGCACAACTGCTCAACTGGTCTCTATGAGGCACACTGACCACCTCTCGGTCCCTTTCCTGGCCGGCAGGCTCCAATCGCCCGATGGCGAACGGGGGACCGGGGGTGGGGGGCGGGGGACACGGGCAACGCCAGGCCAAGGCCCCAGCCCCGCCAGCCGCCCCCCACACACAGAGGGCCACCCGTGGCAGAGGCGGGGCCAGTGAGCGGGCGGGAACCACTGACCTCTCGGTCCCTTCCCCTGGCCATCAGGCTCCAATCGCCCGATGGCGAACAGGGGACCGGAGGTGGGTGGCGGCGGGGGCAGGGCTGACTGCGGACAGCTGGGGAAGATGGCCTGATCGCAGGCCAGGCCTAGGGACCATACCCGCACACGAATTTTGTGCGCCGGGCCTCTAGTAAATAAATAAAACGGATGCTCTCCAAGCGCCTTAGAATCCACATCCTGTCATCTCAGGGTGGAGCAGCCCCCAAATGAAAAAACAATTATCTCAGGACTCCTTCCCTGGATTTGATTCAGTGAAGCGTCCAAGGCTTGTAATGAACCAAAAATACACTTGACAGCCATCGGCAGGAAAAAAGGAAGTAACCCCTCCTCTTCCCCGCGGGGCCGGTCACCCGAGCCTCTCAGTCACCGGCTGCTCCTGCCCAAGCAGAGCCCATTCGGTCGGTGACACTGGGAGCCCAGGACACCGACAGCGGCAGGAGGCGATCACGGTTGTTCATCCTACATTTCTCGAATTAAGCCATCACGTCCCAAAATAGTGGCGCAGGACCGCCGCAGGCCTCCTCCTGAAAGCCCGGAATGCGGCCGCGTGTGGAGGGGTCACCGCGGTGCAGACACGGGTGACTGATGGCCGGGCCTCGGGACACCTGTCCGCTCCCCGTTTTTAGCTGCGCGGGACCCGCCCACACAGACGCGGGCCGATGACAGTCGCGTGTGCCTGAGCAGTGATCGCATTCGGACTAAAACGGAGCTCAGATGCGTCCCCCGCTTCTTAAAAATATACTTAAAAGCCACAGTGTCGACCACAAATGAGCTGCCTCACCTCTCAAATGAGACACAGAAACAGGGTGTGAGCCCCACAGAGGAGGGTGGCTTCCTGGCAGGGCCCTGGCCAAGCAGGAGGAGGCTTCCTGGAGGAGGCGGCAGAGAACCCAGCGAAGGTCGGGCATCTCCTCTGAGCTTTTTTTTTTTAAAACATGTTTATATTGAATTTTTTTTTAATCCTCAACTGAGGATATTTTCCCATTGATTTTTAGAGAGAGTGGAAGAGAGAGGGAAAGACGGAGAGAAACACTGATGTGAGAGAAACACATTGATGGGTTGCTTCCTGCACACGCCCCGACCAGAGCCCTGACCAGGGCCCCGACCAGGGCTGGGGAGGAGCCTGCAACTCAGGTGCGTGCCCTTGGCTGTCATCGAAGCCAGGACCCTTTTGTCCGCAGGCCGATGCTCTATCCACTGAGCCACACTGAGCAGGGCTAGATTGATTTTTAGAGAGAAAGGAAAGGAGAAAGATAGAAACATCAACGAGAGAGAATCATTGACCGGCTGCCTCCTCCAGGCCCCCCGCTGGGTGGAGATGGAACCCGGAACCCGAGCCTGGGCCCTGACCTCCTGGGTCAACGCTCCACCACTGAGCCATATGGGCAGGGCCTCCTGTGAGCTTTGAGAATGTATTAAATCTACCAGTAGTTCGGGCGGAGTTCACGGCGGCTTCACTAACCAGGGTGCCCGTGACTGAGATAAGGACCCGTATTTCACCGTTTGCCAAATTAAGCCAAGTCATTCGAATTGGACCAGTCCATGCCCAGTGCCCTCAGGGCCGAGGTCCATGAAATGGAAGCTGTTTGTCTGCCAGGAAAGCATTCCTGCACAGGAAAAAGGCGCACTGCTTTAGAAAGCCTTCTGGACTAACGACCCCGAACTCGTACTCTGAACGCTGCTACGATTATGTCTACATTCAAACGTTAGAGAACTCTCTGCAGAGCCTCCTTAGCGGGCCTTTAGAATTCTCTTCCCAAATTTAGATTCGAAATTCACAGTGAACAAGAATGACACTCCCTTTTTACCAAGAAAAAAAGCAAATGGAGATTAATCACAATATAGACAGTATTTTGTACTCGTTTAGGTTTTTCAAAGATTTCAAGAAAACTGTGTCTGTCCTTGACCTGAGATGGTCCGGATGACGTTCGTTAGGACATGTTAGGAACTAACGCTAGAGAACGTTACGCAGGGCCTCCTGCTGGGCCCACAGGGCAGGGACAACGAATCGGCACCTGGGTCACACTGCAAACACTCAAACCAGAAGATTTCCTTTAAATCGCCTACGCCACCCCTGGTTGAGCCCCCAGGGCAACTCAAGCATCATTTCTACTCACATTTATCTTCTAAAAATGATTTACACTTGTACGCTTCGTTCATTTTTGGTGACAAGATCCCAGTGTCATTTACTCGACTCTTCTGAGTTCATGTGGCGTCTTCAGGCATGGGCTGACGGCCCGCCCAGCGACAGGGCTGGCACTGGCCCAGGTCTCATCCGGATGCTGTAGGTGAAGTAGTAACAGCACACCACGCTCACGAGGCATTGCCTCTGCCCGCTGTGTGCACAGAACATTCAAAGCATTAAAAACGCCGGCTGGATGGCAGGCCTTTCCTGAAGAAGCACAGTGTGGACACACGCACGTGAACGGAGCAGGGGCCACGGGCAGAGCTTCCCACCGACCCCTTCCTTCCCTGAGCCAGCGGCAGTGTCTCCAATTCCCAGATTCACTAACTGTTTATTTATTTTTTTATTGATTTCAGAGAGAAAGTGGAGGGAGAGAGAGAGAAACATCAATGATGAGAGAGAATCATGGATTGGCTGCCTCCTGCACGTCCCCCACTGGGGATCAAGCCCACAACCCGGGCCTGTGCCCTGACGGGGAATCAGGCTGTGACCTCCTGGCTCATAGTCAACGCTCAGCCACGGAGCCACGCCGGCCGGGCCCTCACTGCTTCTTTTTCAGTTTTAACTAACATTCACCTGGATCCTGCCTGTGCCAGGCACTACACTAAGGCTTTAAATACAAGAATTCACTTAACCCTCACAACGGTCCTACGACCAGGGCCAGCTTCCTGGGCCCGGGCACTGGGCCCTACACTCAGGAGGGCTTCACGCTTGGATCGACAATCTAGTGTCGTCACCTCGAAACTGGAACAGGGGGCCCAGCATTTTCATTTCACCGAAATTTGAACAAGGGGCTCTGCACACGTTGAAACTAGTCCTGTCTGTGAGGTCAGCACTGCCATGACTCCCATTTTACAGATGTGGAAACTGAGGCAAAGGGCGGGCGAGTCCCTTGCCAGGGTCCAACAGCGTGTCATGGGCGCCAGGACCCCGGGTGCACACCTCTGTGCCCACCGGGAGCCGCGGGGACCACGCGCTCCACTCCTGTGGGTCCTGCCGTCCCCGCTGAGGTCACTTATGAAAGGAACGTTGAGTCCACGCCCCGCTCCCGCCGTCGGTGCTGTTTATAGGTGCCGGTTGCAGTGGATAAGAAAAGGAGGCTTTGCGTTCACAAATCAGCCAAATGTGAAAGCAGAACTGCTGAGCGGACTGAAAGACGAGAGGCCGAACCGGCCATGGCAGGGGCTCAGCTATTTAAATGACAAGCAGGCGAGATCCCGTTGAGCTGCTTCAGCTCTGGTCCCCAAATTAGAGCTTTTAGGGATGGGCTCCAGAGGACGACGTGGAAAAGACCAAGTTAGCAGCCGTGGCAATGTCACCGCGGCAGGCACACGTCTGAGGCGCTCTGCTCGCTGCCTTTTATAGACAGAGAACCTCGAACAGGCCTGTGCAACGGGCAACAGAAATAAAAGGCTTGCATCAGCGAGGATCACATACTAAAATAAAAACCGAGATTTCCTGAGGGCTATGAGTCAAAGGTCACGTCCCCCGTGGAGAGAAGCACCGTCCTCAGGCTCCTGCCACCCCTCCCATCCGTCTCCTATCGAAGGCCGTGGTGCCCAGCCTGCTTCTGGCCCCGTGTGAGCATCTCTAACACCCTGGTGCCCCCGTGACGCAGAATCCTTATTCCCCAAAGAGTGACTCCTATTCACATGGAGGGAGCCTAAAAGGCCATGAACTTGGTCTAGACAAGCTGCCAAAGAACGTGGCAGCCACGAAAGAGACAAATAAAAGGACGAAAGGACAGGGGAGGACTGAGGAAGCAGTCACTAAGGAATTGTTAAAAACAATGATAATATGAAGTGATATGAAAAAATAGCAAATAAAGTTTCAAAACATAATAGAGAACTGAAAGGCACAAATGTCACAATATCTACTTATATATTGTATCTGAGGCCCCTAGAACCATAAGAAATGCAGACCATTCACTGTTAATAACTCATTCTGGAATCGCCCCCCTTAAACATCAAATTGCCCCCCTGGGGCGTGTGCCCCATGTTGGGAACCACAGATTAAAGGTAACAGTGGGGGTGTCACTTTGACTGAAACGTAGGTATAAGGATATTGCCTGCCATGTTGTTGGACAAAACACCCTACATTTCTGAACTTCCGTTTACTCACATCCAAAAAGAGAGAGAACAGCAATTCATCTGCACGGAGCAGTGCTGACGACCACAAAATGTGCAGTGCCTGGAGCAGGAGTCTCCATGTCAGCGACGACATTGCCATTAGCCATTAGCCATTAGCCGTTAGCAGAACACGCGATAAAATGTCTTCACCGGTGGACACCCTCCCACAGAACAAAAAGTCCAGAATAGGATTGGCTCGTTCCCAGCTCGGGAAAGCCAGGCTGCCTATGAGTTTCCCTGTTGCTCCCACACCTTTGTGTCCTCATGGCCTCACCATGGCTGCTGTGGCTCCACACACCACATCCCCACACGCCACCTTCCAAGCAGGGGGCGGGGGGGAGGGGAGGGTTACGGTCGGGGAGAAAATCGTTCCTCGGAACTGGGTCACATGCTTACCCTCAAAACTGCGAAAGCAAGGAGGATGTGTATGGCTCACGGAGGCCACTGTTGTGCCTGCACGGGGCAGGGACGGGGAGGAGACGGCTGTGCGGAGGCTATGGGCAGACAGTTCCCCTCTAGTCCTGGGGTTTGCCCTCCAGACCACGCCCGTTTTCTGTACGCAGAATGCACCACACCCAGAGGTGAACGCCAGCCCCAAAGCCCACCAGGCCGACCTCTCTCTCCGGCCACAGCCACAGCGTAGGGAGGGCACATCAAAGCAACAAGGAAGCACCAGGCGGGGTCCTGCACTCAAAGGGGGGCAGTGTGTGCGGCTTGAGCATCGACCTATGAACCAGGAAGTCATGATTCCACTCCCGGGCAGGGCACATATCTGGGCTGCAGGCTGGTTCCCAGTGGGGGGCGTGCAGGAAGCAGCCGATCCATGATTCTCTCTCACCATTGACGTTTCTCTCTCTCTCTCTCTCTCTCTCTCTCTCTCTCTCTCTCTCTCTCTCTCTCTCTCCCTCTCTCTTCCTCTGAAATCAGTAAAAATCATCTATAAAAGCAGCTCAATCGCACGCACTTGGCAAGGCTGTCCTCCTTTGAACCAGCCCCGGGGAGAAAGGGGAGCAGATCGCGACAGGAGCCAGGGAGCCGTCCACTCCGACAGCACCTCCCGGGGCGGCTCCCAGGGCACCCGAGGGGAGCGGGGATTTCCAAGGCGCAGAGATAGCGTTGGCCTCGGAGTGACCACCAGCCCGGCCGCCGGCCGACCCGCCCGTGGCCTCTGGCTGGCCCTCCACGGAGGTTGCAGGGCCTGAAACTGAAATGCTAAGTATAGACCAAGGCCAAGTCAAAGTCAGGATGAGGCAAATGACCCCAAGCAAACCTTTTGATGTCAGTTCTTTTTTGATCTGAGAAGAATCTGAAACCTCTCGCCTCCTCTTTAGAGAGGATCGCTAATGGCCTGTGAACTGGAGTTTAAATCCGGAAACATTTCCTCTCAGAGGGGGAGCCCGGGGTTCTGGTCTTGGGAACTCAAGGAGAAACCACGCAGCCCCCGGGCTCAGGGGTGGGTTTCTTTGCTCCTGTGAGACGGAGGGATCTGCTGACGGGATCGCCCACACGCAGAATTCTGCTCTTCACCAGCGTCCTCGCCTTGAGGTCCACATGCCCACAACTTGGGAAACACAGAGCGTGAAGTCAAAGGAGCCACCATCAGGAGTCGTGAGACCCAGCGTGGAATCCCTGCTCTGCGGGGTCCTGGACACTCCCGGACCCGCGCATCCTCAAGGTTACACAGAGGTCATAACAGTACCCAACCCAGAGGGCATTGCGACCATGAAGTGGAAACACCTAGTGAACAGTGGTCACACCGCCCTCGGCCGTAGGAGGCAAGACTGGAGGGTATTCTCCTGAAGCTCAGAAAACACAGTGGGAGGTCTCAGCATCCCTCCCTCCCCCCGAAACAGAGGGAGGTAGAGCCACTTAGAAATGGCCGGCTGAGAAGTATTATTTACAGCCCACTGACGAGACCTCAGAGTAGAGGTGACAGTCTCCCCCAGGAACACGCGTCGCTTCCCGGTTTTCCCACGTGACCCAAATCAGTAGACGACTGGGCACGGGCCCCGCACACAGAGCGCCTGTGGGACACTGATGTCTGTGGCTTGGCTGGGGCTGGGGGAGCTGTGGTTGGAAGAAGGAGAGGAGAGCTGTGGGCCAGTTCAGCATTCACACCAGGCTTTGTGCCGAAAGAGGAATGTAAAATACTGCACTAATGTGGTTCTGCTGGCTATACATTAAAATGACGAAAATTTGATAAGTTGGAGTAAATAGGGTCTATTTTAAAATTAATTTCACCTGTTTCTTTTTACTTGTTTAATGCTGACGACTAAAAAACTTTGCAATGACATGTGCAGGGTGCGTTATAGACAAGGCTGTTATTGAAGGAGGGGAAGACACACTCACACACACACACACACACACACACACACACACGAGTGAGGGAAAAGGAGTCCCAAGAATGTAACAAATTGAAAAACCGCAGTCCATGAGGGAGGACATGGGCCTGGCGATTCCAGCTCCACCTAAAAAAAGGAAGTCATAGCGCCAGCTGGTTTGGCTCAGTGAGTAGAGCACCAGCCTGCAGACTGAAGGGTCCCGGGTTCGATTTTGGTCAAGGGCACATGCCCTGGTTGTGGACTCGACTCCCAGGACGGGGGCGTGCAGGAGGCAGCAGATCAGTGATTCTCTGTCATCACTGATGTCTCTCTCTCTCCCTCTCCCTTCCTCTCTGGAATCAGCCAATCTTATTTTTAAAAAAGGAAGTCACAGAGATTGGTTTTTCTGTCAGCTGAAAGAGGCCGCAGCCCTACGCCCTTTGTAGACTCTGCCTGTAGCACTGGACAGCGGGAAGAGAGGAGCTGTCCCACCCTCCTTCTCCTCTGGGACAATAGCTTTACTCATAAGACGTGTCCTCTCTGGAAAGTGGTTACAAAGGCCTGCGTTAAGGAAAGGGCGCCCTCTGCAGGCCGCTTGGTAATATTTTAAAAGAAAAATGGAAGCACTGAAGGAGCCGTAAGTGATGCAGAAGGAGAGGATGAGTTACCTCTCACGCCCTCCCCATGCCTCAAACGCAGCAGGATGTAGGCATGGATGGGCGCATCGTGCCGGGCCCTGGCGGCCCTGGTGCAGTTTGGTTGAACTCCTGAGTCTCTGGGAAGTCGTTGGCGGGCGCTCAGCGTGGCTGATGATGGTCCGAGCCAACGTGCGAGGGGCTCAGCACAGGGAACTCGGCGCAGGGCGAACCCGAGACAGGAGACGCCGTCATCGCTGTGACTGGATCAGCCCTGGCATAGCGCACGTAAGCGAGTCCAAAGATGTCATCGTACAGAACTTGGGGCCGAGCTATTGCAAGATGGACGGAGTGAGGATGGGCCTGAGCTGAGATGGGAGTCAGCTGCCCACCACTCACTCCAGCCCCGTGGCTCCCAATCTTGTTTTGGCCGTGGCCCCCCTCAGCATCTCTAACATCCTGGTGCCCCCATGACGCAGAATTCTTATTGTTCAAAAAGTGAACCCCTGTTCACATGCAGGGAGCCTCAAAGGCCATGAACTCGGTCTAGACCAGCTTCCAAAGAACATGGCAGCCACGAAAGAGAAAAATAAAAGAACGAAAGGACAGTGGGAGGACTGAGGGAGAAATCACTAAGAAACTGTTTAAAAAATAATAATAATATGAAGTGATATGAAAAATAGCAAATAAAATTTCAAAACACATAATGGAGAACTGAAATGCATAAAGATGTCACAACATATATTTACATGCTGTATATGAGGCCCCTAGAACCACAAGAAATGCAGAAACTTCACTGTTCATAACTCATTCTCAAATTGCCCCCTTAAAGTCAAACTGCCCCCCCGGGGCGTGTGCCCACGTCGGGAACCGCTGGGCTAAAGTTCTCACCGTGCCGAAACCGGTCTGGCTCAGTGGATAGAGCGTCGGCCTGCGGACTGAAAGGTCTCAGGTTCGATTCCGGTCAAGGGCATGTACCTGGGTTGCGGGCACATCCCCAGTGGGAGATGTGCAGGAGGCAGCTGATCGATGTTTCTCTCTCATCGATGTTTCTAACTCTCTATCTCTCTCCCTTCCTTTCTGTAAAATAGCAATAAAATATATTTAAAAAAAAAAAAAAAAAGTTCTCACCGTTCGGGCTGCCTCACCGGGCTCTCTCGTCATCATCACCAATTAAATGAGGTCCACCCCGGCTGGCACTGCTCACCATTCTTGACCTTTGCCATCCGCAGTGACATGGCACCCAGCCTGTGGCAAAACGAGTCTGAAGGAGGAACCCCCAAGCGCCGAGGTCACTACGAAACGACATCAACAGCCCCCAGTCTCCCCGCGAGTCCTCAGGAGGGCACCGAGCTGCTCCCTGGCGAGGTGAGCACGGCTTGGTGCACGAAAGCTCATGAAGACGCTCCTGCCCTCGTTGGTTGGGCTCCATGGATAGAGCGTCAGCCTGTGACTGAAGGACCCAGGGTTCCCAGAGCTGGGGAGCAGCAGCAGGTACGGACTGGGAACATCACAGGTGCGTCTCAGGTTAGAATTCACGGGCGCAGCAGGGCGTTCTCCCGGCCATCCCTGATTACCTGCACCGGCTCATTCCCTGAGCACGCCATACAGCGCAGTCCTCACCCTGTGGATCTAAATCATGGTTTGTTTCCCCTCCAGGGTATCACACGCTATTTTAGAGTCTGTTTTCAAAGGTCTGAGTGACTTGGCTGGGAACTGGCGTGTATGAAGGGAAACTCAGTATCTGAGTCTCCATCACACTGAGGAACGGACAGACGCCCTTCCCCACGGCGCCCACGGTGCCAACCGCAGTGTCAGCTCAGAGACGTCCAAGTCCATTGCTCTCTGCTGCTTTCCTGCATGTTCCAGTTGGCAGTCTTCTAGGAAGGGGCACAGAAGGGCTGGGATGGTGAGATCTGTCACCACGTCCCACAAACCCACGGGAGGCGCAGAGATCTGAGCCGCCCATCACTCTGATGGGAGCAATTTCACTGCCTCAGGGTCTTGCACGGAGTGAGAGCTATGATCCTGCCTGGAAGCCGCCCCACGCTGCTCCCAACAACAGAGACACCGCCATGCGCACTCAGTAACGGTAAACGCAGCAGCACCTCACTCCTACATCATGTCGGTGGAATGAGATGTCATAAACGAATGTTTCAGGTAAGTTAAGCTCCCTCCACCAAGCACCAAGAGATGGAAGCAGAAACTTAGGATGGAAGATGGCGACGTAGGTAAACGCCTGTACTCGCCACCTCCCACAAGCACATCAAAATTACAACTAAAATACAGAAGAACCATCATCCAGAACCGCTGGAAAGCTGGCTGAGTGGAAGCCCCACCACTAGAGGAGTAAAGAAGGAAGTGCACTGAGGCGGGTGGAGGTGCGGAGGCGGGGAACGGGCTGGTCCGGCACCCACGGGGGCTGCTTTTTTAATCAGAAGGGAGATCGTCTCTGGGGAGGCCACCTGTGAGGAGCAAGGGGTCCCAGCCCCACACCAGACCCCCAGCTCAGGGTCCTAGAGCTGGGAAAGAAGCCCCTAGGGGCAGTGAGGACTATGGGCTGTAAAAACCAGTGTGGACTGGGGCTCAGTGACAGCGAGGCTGCTGGAGACCCAGCTGCTCTGCTTAACAGGCCAGCACCACGAACTGAACTTACGAGGTCCTGCTTCCTCTGCGCTCCAGTGCCAGGCGAGCGTCTGGGGAACACAGACACATGAGGAGGAACTGGGCTGTCTGGCATCGGGGCAGGAGCTCTGGGCGGCTTTCTTCCAGACAGAGGTCCTCACAGCGGTCATTGTTCCTGTGCTGGGACCTCCCCGGTGCAGGGCTGACTGGCAGCCATTGCTGTTTGCTCCACCCTGGTGATTCCCTAAGACCCTGCCTCATCCAATTTACAGCCCCACCCAAGCTGGCAACAACTGTTGCATATAAATGGCCTGTCGTTACTCAGGCTAAATTCTCTCTACAAGCTGCAACTGGGTCACGGAGCCCAAAACCTAACAATAAAAGGCCCAAGACCCAGCACCAGCACCAGCCTGCCTTGCTTCACAGCTGAGCCTCACCTGGGCACTTCAAACCCGATACAAAGAGGAGGAATCTGCAGATCTCTCTGTAGCTCCTGCTGGGTGGCCCCAGGCACTGGCTGACTTTGCACCTCCCTGGAGACCCAAGAGCCAGTGTACCCAGTGGTCAGTGTCAGACCATCCAGATTACAACTCTACACATCCACAAGGGACACACTCAAGGGGCAGACTCAGTGAGCACCAAAGCCCCATTGAAGCAAGTCCTGTTCCACAGGGGTGTCTCCTGCACAGCAACTCTCCCACTGTAGTCTCAGCTGAAGAATCTTCTAGAAACCTCCAAAAATATGGAAAAGGACCAGTCAGAAATTAAGCATACACTGACTGAAATAAAGAATAATATACAGGGATTCAACAGTAAAGTAGAGGATTCTGAGAATCAAATCAATGATTTGAAATACAAGGAAGCAAAAAACACCCAACCGGAAAAGCAATAAGCAAAAAGAATCCAAAAATACGAAGATAGTGTAAGGAGCCTCTGGGACAACTTCAAGCATACCAACATCCAAATTATGGGGGTGACAGAAGAAGAGAGAAAGATATTGAAAACCTATTTGAAGAAATAATGACAGAAAACTTCCCCTACCTGGTGAAAGAAATAGACTTACAACTCCAGGAAGCACACAGAACTCCAAATAAGAGGAACCCAAAGAGGCCCACACCAAGACACATCATAATTAAAATGCCAAGGGCTAAAGACAAAGAGAGAATCTTAAAAGCAGCAAGAGAAAAACAGTCAGTTACCTACAAGGGAGCACCCATATGACTGTCAGCTGATTTCTCAACAGAAACTATGCAGGCCAGAAAGGAGTGGCAAGAAATATTCAAAGCGATGAATAGCATGAACCTACAACCAAGATTACTCTGCCCAGCAAAGCTATCATGTACAATTGAAGGTCAGATAATTTCACAGATAAGAAAAAGCTAAAGGAGTTCATTACCACCAAACCAGTATTATATGAAATGTTGAAGGATATACTTTGAGAAGAAAAAGATAAAAAATATGAACAACAATATGGCAACAAATACATACCTATCAACAATTGAATCTAAAAATCCAAATAAACAAATGAGAAATCTAATGGACATAATAAACTGGTAAATAAAACAGAATCAGAGGCATGGAAATGGAACAAACTATTCTCAGAGGGAAGTGGGGTAGGGGGTGGGAAGAGATTAAACAAAGATCTTATATGTATACTAGAGGCCTGGTGCACGAGATTCGTGCACTTGGGGGGGGCGTCCCTCAGCCTGGCCTGCACCCTCTCAGTCTGGGAGCCCTTGAGGGATGTCTGACTGATGGCTTAGGCCCGTTCCCCTAAGCCCGTGATGGTGAGCCTATGACACCCGTGTCAGAGGTGACACGCGAACTCATTTTTTTGCTTGATTTTTCTTTGTTAAATTGCATTTAAATATAAAAAATAAATATCAAAAATATAAATCTTTTACTATGGTTGCAAATATCAAAAAATTTCTATATGTGACATGGCACCAGAGTTAAGTTAGGGTTTTTCAAAATGCTGATACGCTGAGCTCAAAAGGTTCGCCATCACTGCCCTAAGCCATCAGTTGGGACATCCTTAGCACTGCTGTGGAGGTGGGAGAGGCTCCCACCGCCTCTGCGCTCACCAGCCGTGAGCCTGGCTCCTGGCTGAGCAGCGCTCCCCCTGTAGGAGCACACTGACCACCAGGGGGCAGCTCCTGCATTGACGTCTGCCCCCTGGTGGTCAGTGCGTGTCATGGCAACTGGTCTATTTGCATATTAGCCTTTTATTATATAGGATACGTATTACCTATGGACACAGGCAATGGAGTGGTGAAGGCCTGGGTGGGGGTGGGAACCAGGTGGAGGGGTGGGGAAAAGAGGGACATCTGTAATAATCTCAACAATAAAGATTTAAAAAATAAAATAAAATTTACAAAAAGAACCAAATGTTTTTAAAAATTAAGTCACTTTTGATAGAATTTAAATGTATTTGACATGTTCACTGACCACGTAAAAGGGGCAATAATCGTTACTTATTTTCCTCGCAACTGATGATCACCTTACCTGCAATGCACCATCCAGGCAATGCCTCATTGAATAGCCCCAATGATGCTTCTCTGGTTCCTCAAGTCTCTGTACGTGTGGCCCTGGCTGTTATCTGTCACCTGCTGCTACTATCAGTAGGTCTGTGTGTCACCTTTGCACCCACACCTGTTCTCACTTGGGCTGCATGAGAAATCATACAGAAAGCTTATGGGAACGAGTGGCATCACCTTACACATCTCAGCCCCAAAGGTCCTGATGAGGGCCTAACAGTCTCCCTGCTGTAATGTACCCCATGAATCACACAAGGATGCCCCAAGAAGTCGAATTAAGGAGTCAAGTTTATTGCAAATCCGGGAGTACGAGGGGGCATTTTGCTCTCTCAAATCTCATAGTAATTACCTAGCCCCAACACCAGATTTATATAGGCAAAAATCACAAAGGTAATGATTACATCTCAGGGTTTGGAATGAGGAACCTGGTTTGCAAAAAAGCAGTTTACAGAAGCAGAATTGAGCAAGTTAGTTAAATTATAGTTTTGGGTCTCCGGACCAGAGTCGACAGAAACACATTATCTAGAGCCCTCGGGTCAACGGAAACACATGATCTGGAGCCATTGAGGCAATTTGGAGTAATTGTGCTGCCCTGGTTTGGGACCATTGAATCAACCGGAACACATTATCTGTGGCCACTGAGGCAATTTAGGATAATTGTGCTGTCCCAGGTTCCCAGGTACAGAGGAATGTGCTTCGATAACCAGTAAGATCACAACCAATGGGATATTTAAACCATCAAAAACGGAGCATTCAACCAATTGGGATAGGATACATGAGTTCAGAAAATCAAAGTAACTTTTCTATTGTTAAACAAAGCAATAAGTACAGAAGCCAAACAGCAGGGTTAAAGTTAAATTACAGCTTCTATCTGAGATGATTGCTACCATACTTCATCCCCACACCTCAAATGAGAAGAAAGCGCTTGGGCGTGGAGACAGGCATTTTCCTTGCTAACATCTTTTTCCTTCTCTCCTTGGTAATTTTTTGGCAAAATGTGAGAGTCATCTTGAGATGTGACTGTGTATTATTACATTTTTCTAAACATACTAGAGGCCCAGTGCACAGAATTCATGCACTCTGGGCGGGGGTGGGGGGGGGGTGGGCATGTCCCTCGGCCTGGCCTGCACCCTCTTGCTGCCTGGGAGCCCTTGGGGGATGTCCGACTGCCCGCTCCCCGTAGGACATCCTTAGTGCTGCTGCAGAGGTGGCTTCTGGCTGAGCTGTACTCCCCCTGTGGGAGCACACTGACCACCAGGGGGCAGCTTCTGTATTGAGTGTCTGCCCCCTGGTGGTCAGTGCACATCATAGCAACCGGCCGTTCCACTGTTCAGTCGATTTGCATATTAGCCTTTTATTTTACAGGATTCCTCTGTTGCTCTTATTTCTAAATAACTTTCCTTTTTCATCTTGGAAAGTTAATTTCTAATTGTTAGATGATCTTTTCCTAAATTGTCAAAAATCCCCGTGTGACGATGCAGGCGGGATGAAACGAACTCCTGGAAAGGACTTTGTAGCCATTACCCTCCTAGGTCAGGACTCCTGCCTGATGGGATCTCACCTCCTGGGTGCAATTAGGCGGAGTCAGAAGAGCGAGTATCATGAAGGACAGAAATCAGCTGCATCAAATAGCACAGAGAAAATGCAACTGCTCCAGCCAACCACACACCAACAGATCCTTCCTTGGTTTTATTCCCCTGAGACTGACTCACCCCAATGAAAATCCCGATGGAAATCATTTTAATAAAAAATAACCGACACCCGGCCACTAGGGCTCAATGGTTGAGTGTCGCCCTATGAGCCAGGAGGTCAGGGTTCGATTCCTGGTCAGGGCACAGGCCCTAGTTATGGGCTTGATTCCCACTGTGGGGTGTGCAGGAGGCAGCCGATCCATGATTCTCTCTCATCATTGATGTTTCTCTCTCTTCCTCTCTCTAAAATCAATAAAAATATATTTTTAAAAAAGAGAGAAACAGAAAAGATGTAAGATCATAGAGGCCGTAAAATAAAAAGTGGTTAACAGGACACGTTTTCCCCACGGGTCGTATAAAAGATTCCATGCAACGAAATGTCTGACAGCAACAGGCCTAGAGCAGAGACCACTGTCCCTCGCAGTCCCTGACCCTGTCTCAGTCCCCGACCCTGTCCCAGCCCCTGTCCCTGACCCTGACCCAGCCCAGGCCGAGGGCAAGATACCAAAATGCTTGTCGGAGCCCAGCTGCCCGGCTGGGTGCAGGGCGGCCGCCAGCCATTCCCCAGACGCCCTGTCTGGGTCGGGCTTTGCGTGCGGACCGGCTCAAGGGCGGTGAGAGCTTCTGTTCCAAGTGGACGCAGACTCCTGGCCGGTCCGCACCTTCCTCGCTGCCTTTCACACGGGAACCCCATCGGCATCTCGGGAAGGAAACAAAGACCCTGGTTCATAAGCAGAAAGAGTTCTGTTTTTTAAAAATGTTTTTTACTGATTTCAGAGAAGGGAGAGGGAGAGGGAGAGGGAGAGACGTGGATGAGAATCACGGATCGCTGCCTCCCGCAGCCTCGCGCCCGGGCCCGCGCCGACCTCCCGGTTCCCCGGGGAAACTCAGCCAGAGCCGCGCTGAGCGGGAGGTTTCACACCAGGAACCAGCGCCGGCCCGGGTGGGGGGGGGGGGGGGCGCCGGCTCCGAGGCTGTCGTCCAGGGTGAGTCCGGGGCACAGCGCTGACCCGTCGGAGGAGCCACCGCTTCCGAACCGGGCGCCGGGCACCGCTGCCACCCGAGACCCAGACCGCCCACCCCGGCGCCGGAGCCGGGGCCGCAGCCGCGACGCGGGAAACGCGCCCAGGGGCCCGGCCCGCACCGTCCCCCCGCGCAGGCCTCTCGGCGTCAGACTCGCTCACAGCGAACCGCCCTGCAGGCCGGGCTCCGGGCGGGAAGGGACCCGCCTCGACCCAGCCGGCGGGTCTGCAGGACGACGTGCAAGTTCATCCGAGCTGCAGCCGCGGCCTCCGGTCGGACACGGGACACGCGGCGGCCCACGCCCCGCGCCCGCAGAGCCAGAGCCGTCGGCAGCGGGCGCCTCGCCTGGGCGGCCTGCGCGTGCGCGGACCCGAAGGCCAACAGCGCGCCCCGCCGGGCCGATCGACCTGCTCGGGGATCGTCAGCGCGGTCTGGGCGCGGGAACCGCTCCGTCTCGCGAGGCTGCCGCCCGCGGCGGGGAGGGGCGGGGCCTCGGAGGGAAGGCGGGGCCTGAGGCCGCGCGGCGTTCCCAGGAGGCTGTGCGGCCCTCGCTTCTCCGGGTCGGCGCGTGAACGGCTCCCGCGGCGCAGCCATGGCGCTCCACGTCCCCAAAGCCCCCGGCTTCGCGCAGATGCTCAAGGAGGGAGCGAAGGTGAGGGCGCCGGCCGGGGCGGGGCGGGCGTGGCGGCCGCGGAGGGGAGGGCGGCCGCTCCCGGTCCCGCGGTCGTAGGGAGAGAAGGTTCTAGAAAGGGCGGTGCCCGGGGTGGGGGCGCGTCCGGCCTGGGCGCCTCCGTCCCCCCGCGACCCCGGGTTCGCGTCCCGCCGCGCGCCTGGTCCCCACCCTCCGGGACGGCGGCGGGGCGGGCGGCGGGGCCGTCGGTCCTCGGGCCACGTGGTCCGGGCCCCACGGGACCGGGGATGGCGAGCTCGGCCCGCAGCCCCTGCGATGGGGGTCGGGCCCGGGTGTCCCCGGAGCCTCCAAGTGTCCGTGCTCCGGGACGGCCGGGCGCCGGCTATTCCCGGTGGCCCCGCTCTCCCCCCGTTCCCTGCGGTCAGTTACGGACACCGGCAGCGAGGCTCCGTCTCGGCCAGTGTCGGGAGCGAGCTCTTGTGGGCAGGACAGCGGGGCTTCGCTGGTCTGGACGCTGGGGAAGCAATGGCGGAGCAGGACCGGAGCGGGAGGGGAGCTCAGCGATGGCGGCGCAGACGGAGGGCTGGGCGGAGGGGAGGCCGCCCGGTCACAGTGCGGGTGTCCCGGCCGGAGAGGCCCGTGGGCGCGGAGGACGGGGAGAGGAGTGGAGCTCAGGGGCCTTGTCCCCGAGGGGGGCCCCGGCTCGGCTCAGAGGCGAGAGCCGGGAGGAGGCAGGAGGCCGGCCGAGAGCCGGCGTCAGCTCGAGCGGGAGTTGCTGCGGTCACAGCTCCTCTGCGGGGACCGCCGTCCTGTCCGGGCGGTGTCCGCTCGCACGTGGGCTACTGGGTGCAGGACTGGCCCCGCGGGCGGGAGGGGCGAGGGGCTGAGCTCCGCATGGTGGTCCGTGGGGCTGCTGTGCTGGGGGAAGCGGCTCTCGGGGAAACAGGCCACAGTCACCCCAAGTCCAGAGCATCCCGAACGCAGCAGGTTCCTTCCGTTCTGTGCGCGACGGGGAGCCTGTCCGAGGGGCGGGTTGTTGAGCGGCATCGGGACCCTGCCCTCGGGCCCTGAGCGTGGGGGCAGGTGCACCAGCGGACCCCGAGTTGCTGGCCTCGCTGAGCTCAGGCCCCGACACAGCAGCCGCTCCCTCTCCTGCCCCCTGAGAGTCGGGCGGTGCCCCACCTGGAGGAGCCCTGGCCTTCCCTGCAGAGAGGGTGGAGGACGTCCCGGGTCCCTGCGGGCCGGCCATGCTCCATCCGTGACGCTGGTGGGGCCTCTGCGTCAGGAACACCGGGCACCAGGCCCCGGGCTCTCGCCCCTGCGTCGCCTGGTGGTCAGGACGGCCCGGGGCGGTGCTGCCACTCTCGACCCCACTGTCCCTGGGAAGGACCGTTCCTGTTTCCTGTCCTAATCAGAAGGTCTGTTCCAGCATTTCTCAGGGTTGGAAGAGGCCGTGTACAGGAACATCCAGGCCTGCAAGGAGCTCGCCCAGACCACTCGCACGGCGTACGGACCGAACGGTAATCTATCTCCAAGCTCTGCTGTCTGTCGGGCAGCACGGGCTCCGGCCCCTCTGCTCGCTGGGGGCGGCCTACAGGGCGGCTGATGCTACCTCAGTCCAGAGACGCCACTCAGGTTCCAGTGTTGAATCAGCAGCTCAGGTCGCCTTTAGGAAAGTAGGGATCAGACGTTCCTTTCTGTCCTCGGGAGACGATAGGAAAACTGGAGCTCTGACTGTTAGACGGGAGCTCACGGTCAGTGTTACAGGTGCCCAGCATTTCACACTGACTTTGTGACTTAAGGGGGAAGGTTCTCTGGCCTCTTGCCATCAACGGAATCTAGTTAACGCAGATGAATAAGCAGAGAACTAAACATACTTTTAAGTAGATTCTTCTGTGTATATTAGTATGGTTTATATTTATTGATCATAAAGGAGACGAGGTTGGCATCGTCCCAAGTGGACTGGGGAGATGCGAGGGGAGGCGTGGCCTAGGAGTGCGCTGGGGCGGTGGGAGAGTTGGAGTCAGGTGGGTTTTCCAGTTTAAGAAATGCGTGGAAACAGATTTTTAATTAGCGTTCCCTGGGTGTTTGGAGACAGATTTGAATGGTTATGGACTTGCTTTTCTAACTTAACTTTCAGGAATGAACAAAATGGTTATCAACCACCTGGAGAAGCTGTTTGTGACAAATGATGCGGCAACTATTTTAAGAGAGCTGGAAGTAAGTTGCTTCCTTTAAAAAGCCAAGAACTGTGTTGGTAACTCGAAGGTTAAGTAGATCTTAACCTGGAAGAAACCTCATTTCTGCCCTGGCCGGTCCAGCTCGGTCCGGTTGGTTGGACCTCGTCCCATGCACCAGAGGCCTCGGGTTTGGTCCCCTGTCGGGTGCTTTTGGAAGGAAACCGATCAGCCCTGGCCTGCAATCTGAAGGGTCCTGGGTTCAGTTCGGGGGGGGTGGGGGGGGGGGGACGTACCTTGGTTGCAGGCTCGGTCCCCGTCCCTGTTCAGGGCACATGCAGGAGCAACCAATCAGTGTTTCTCTCTCCCCCCCTCCCTTCCACTCTCTCCAATCAGTGGAGCCCAGCTGGTGTGCTCAGTGGTTGAGCCTCAGCCTGTGAACCCAGGGGTCAGCATTCGATTCCTCGTCAGGGCACATGCTGGTTTTTCGGGCTTGATCCCCGGCGGGGGGTGTGCAGGAGGCAGCCAATCAATCCATGGTTCTCTCTCATGGTGGATGTTTCTATCCCTTCTTCCCTCTGAAATCAGCGAAAACATTTGTTTTCTAATTTTAAGTAAATGGAAAAATATCCCCGGGTGAGGATTAACAACAACAATAAGTAGGTTTGCTAAGCGCACAGGTGGCTATGCTGTCTGGTTCTGAAGTGGCTTATCCAAGGCAGGGACAGTTGATGCTCAGAGCAGTGGCTTTAAGAAAAGACCATTTGTTTGGCTTGGTGACAATGAAACAGCTGTTCTGAGAGTCGGTAGCAGAGATACGGCCGCAGGTTATTGGGACAGTCAGCACTTGTCACCGCCTGTCCCAGAGGCCGCGTGACCCTCCGCAAATGCTCCTGAACTTGGCGCTTAAAGCCGCATAACTTAGTCCTTTTATTATTTTATTTTTTAAAATATATTTTATTGATTTTTTACAGAGAGGAAGGGAGAGGGATAGAGAGTTAGAAATATCGATCAGCTGCCTCCTGCACAACCCCCTACTGGGGACGTGCCTGCAACCAAGGTACATGACCTTGACCGGAATCGAACCCAGGACCCTTCAGTTTGCAGACTGATGCTCTATCCACTGAGCCAAACCGGTCAGGCAACTTAGTCCTTTTAAATGAAACCCTATAGGTGTGTTAACATTTCTCTCACTTATTAAATAACAGTATATCCTTAATGTACTGAATAAAACATTTGCACAAGATGCTGGAGGGACTTGTGAGCGTTGTGGGCTGTGCTGTTCTCGGAGTCGCTTGGTTGTGGTGGCAATACAATCCTCATGATGTGATCATAGTACTGACTTCTGAGTTTTCTCACCGTCAGTTGGTACCCCTTTCTCATTTCTAAAAAAGCATCTGAATTCTAAGGGGGAAAACACTTAAAATCTTGGTATACTTTTTTGGAAGAAATTTTCTATTCCCCTTTTTCAAATCACAATTGATTCCCTTACATTAAGAATAAACACAGAAGGTGAGACTCATGCCCCACTGAAATGATACCTGTTTTAGCTCTCATAAAGCTTTTTTAAAAGGCCTAGAACTAGTGGTGGAAGTTACTTTGTTTTTAATTGAGTGAACATACAATGACGCTCTGACCTGGTGTGTGGAGATGGATGTGCTGTGACTGCAGGTGAAAAGCATACACACTGAGGGCGTTCCCCTTCACAGTGACCACGTGTGGCCAGGGACCAGGGATGCCTGGTTGTCCCCTCGTGACCACACCGTTGGTCTGTGCAGCGGAGTCCCTGGCCCCTGGGAGATCGGAGTTGACTGATGAAGAAGAAATGGGAATGAATGGCTGTATTGCTTTAAATATCCGGTGCCTTAACTTGCTGTTAAACTCAATTCCCTCCACCAGGTGCAGCATCCTGCTGCCAAAATGATCGTGATGGCCTCGCACATGCAAGAGCAAGAGGTTGGAGACGGCACCAACTTCGTGCTGGTGTTTGCCGGCGCTCTGTTGGAGCTGGCTGAGGAGCTCCTGAGAATCGGCCTGTCGGTCTCTGAGGCAAGCGTTTACTTTAGTGTCCTAGTTAGTATGTGTGTGCTCACGTATGTGCATGTGTGTGCTCATGCATGCACACCCCCACTGCTTCCAAGAGCCATCCTCAGAGCCCCAGCGAGCGTGAGCCTTCCCTCTGCCAGTGCTGTGGACCGGCTCTGCAGGCCCCGCCTCGTCCGCACCAGAGCCTGCCTGTGAGGCTAATAAAACGACCCCAGGCCATTTCAGGAGAAGGGGGTGAGGCCTCAGGCAAATCTTGCTCGAGACCTTGTAGCTAATAAGTGGTGGTTAGGATTCAGATGTGGCCTCTGGCCCACGGCTATCCTAACTCGTAGGCTCTGCTATGAATGTCGTTCTGGACGTGTGTTTGTTATTTCATACTGAAAATGAACGTACGTGTTCATTGGGTCGCCATGATGTGCTGCTTTGTCATAAGTCTGCCTTTGAGAACGGTTTTTGCATTTCACACGGCAGGTCATCGAAGGCTATGAAATCGCCTGCAGGAAAGCCCACGAGATTCTCCCCAGTTTGGTTTGTTGTTCTGCAAAAAACCTCCGGGATGTTGATGAAGTGGCCTCTCTTCTCCACACGTCCATCATGAGCAAGCAGTACGGCAATGAAGCCTTTCTGGCCAAGCTCATTGCTCAGGCCTGTGGTGAGTCAAGATCCAAAATCACTTGTCTGACGGTACGGAGCTGCTTCCTCGCTGTCCCCGTGCAGCTCCTCATGCGCGTCCTCTTTCTCCACAGTGTCCATCTTTCCTGAGTCGGGCCATTTCAACGTGGATAACATCAGAGTTTGTAAGATTCTGGTAAGTTTAGAAAATGCATTTGACATGACCTAGATAAGTTACTTGTTTTGGGGGGGAAAATTGTGTTAATCTACACCTAAACCTTGCCTTGGGTTTTGGCACTTATGATTGATTCATTTATTTTAATCCTCACCTGGGGATATTTTGAGTGTAATGACACTTCTTCATTCCCATTTCTTCTTCATCAGTCAACTCCCATTGGTGTTTAGAGGGAGTGGAAGGGAGAGGGAAAGACAGAGAGAAACACTGATGTGAGAAAAACTCATCAATTGTTTGCCTCCTGCACATGCCCTGACCAGGGCCCAGGCTGGGGAGGAACCTGCAACCGAGGTACATGCCCTTGACCGGAATCTAACCCAGGACCCTTCGGTCCACAGGCCGACGCTCTATTCACTGAGCCAAGCCGGTTAGGGCTAAAGTTGTCATTCTTCCATGACAGCTTGAAGGGTGAGAGCGTGCATAGCCAAACACTGATCTTCATATTTTTTGGATGTGCTGCGTTAGAGACACAAGCTTGGGCAGGGCAGTTTTGTTTGGGATGGAAGTTGTCCTTTGCTCTGCAATAATAACTTCAATGTTAGCATTGAAATAAGCCTGTGTTTTTCATAAAAATGTCTGATTGGTCTATTAAAACCAGAATTAGTGGTTTTGCACATTGCCATATGACTGTTGATGTAGCGGAAGTTTAGCCTACACAAGTGCACGTGCCCGCTCTGTGTGTGTAAAGGTGCCCATGCTGTTTTCTGACTCCGTGCAGTGCTCCCTCCCTGTTAAGTGGTGAACTTGGGAGATCGGAAACGATGCTTGTTCTCTGTTCTGCCCCAGTACCGAGTGTGCCTGTTCCTCGGCACCCAGTACTGGGGGTGGGGGTGGACGATGGGTAGGTGGTGGATGGATGGGTGGGTGGGTAGATGAGAACAGTTTTCTGTCTTTGGCTCCTCCCACTGTACTGAAGGTCCTCTCCCCTCCCCCATATCGGTGGCCCCTTCCCACCCATTCCCCGGGAGTCAGTGCTGCTGTCTGTCACTCTTGAAGGGGTATTTTTGGTGACTGCAGGATCAGCACAGCCCAGGTGCTACGTGTGAGCTCATCGTGGCTTTGGTGTCGCTCCTCAGGGCTCAGGCGTCTGCTCCTCTTCGGTCCTGCACGGCATGGTTTTCAAGAAGGAAGCGGAAGGAGACGTGACCTCCGTCAAAGACGCGAAGATAGCTGTGTACTCGTGTCCTTTCGACGGCATGATAACCGAGACCAAGGTACCAGCACCGGGAGACCTGGGGCTGCCCGCTGAGGCAGCTACAGGGCTCTCTGTTCTGGGGCGGTTTGCTCTTAGCCAGTGAATACTGTGAAATCGTTGGAAGCTCAGGTCATGTCTGGTTTTTAACGCCGGGTTTATATTTGAATGTCTAATTCCAACACTGAATATTGAGTTTGAGTCTGTACGCCGTGGTGTGGTGTCTATGGTGGTAAAGGTGGCCTTGACCGCCAGGAGTTACCCACTGAGCGGCAGAGTGCCCACGGGGACCCCCGTACTGCGTGCTGTTCATTCGTGTTTTCAAAGGTGATGTTGGGCTTCGATAGCACCCTAAGAAAAACATGCTGATGTAACTAAAATTGATACGTTTGTGTTTTTTTAAATACATGTTACGTCAAGTTTGAAGTTTATGGGTCAGTGCTGGCTTCATCCCGAGATTGTTGAAATCGAGTTGTTGATGGGTTCAGACGTGGGACAGGTTTGGGTGGGGAGTGGTCAGTCCACATTCTTATAAAAATGTCTGCTCGGTACAGAAAAGCCTATCGTTGTCGTTTGGCACGTGGCAGATGATTGTTGTAGCGGAAGAACCACATTGTTACCAGGACCCTTGCCCAACAAAACATCTAACATCAGGTGTTTCCAGCCTTTCCGCCAAGGCGCCTGTCAGGGAGCAGGTGTCCGTTTTGGAACGGGAGAGGCAGGGAACAAGCTGGGTGTCTATTGTAAAGGTTTCGTATTCTGCTTCATAATATACTCACGTGTATTTTCATGTTTTTCCCAAATGTTTATGTCTTCAGTAGAATGCTATCTTATGACTTTGAACATCAAAGCCGTGAGATGGTTTTAAAGAGAGTTCCTGCTTGTGTTGCTAGGGAACAGTGCTGATAAAGACTGCTGAGGAGCTGATGAATTTCAGTAAGGGAGAAGAAAACCTTATGGACGCACAAGTCAAAGCTATCGCTGATACCGGTGCGAATGTCATCGTCACGGGCGGCAAGGTGGCAGACATGGCTCTCCATTATGCAAACAAGTACAACGTCATGCTGGTGAGGTGAGGGCTGCTTCCTTCTGCTCATCTCTGTTAAAGGGCTTGTCGATGGTGAGGCATGATCACATTCAGCACGGCTGTTTAAAAAAGGGAAGTGTAAGGTATTCGATCAAAGAGCAAAAGAACTAACTTAACCCTGTGCGGTCGTATGTCTGCTCTCAGCCACCACAGCTTTTGTACCGTTCTGGTCGTATGTCTGCTCTCAGGCACCAAAGCTTTTTTACCGTTCTGATCGTATGTCTGCTCTCAGGCACCACAGCTTTTGTACCTTTCCGGTCGTATGTCTGCTCTCAGGCACCAAAGCTTTTGTACCTTTCTGGTCGTATGTCTGCTCTCAGGCACCACAGCAAGGAACCGTACGAATCTTAACTCTATTCATTCATGTATCCGTTCATAATTTCTCTGAAAGCTCTTAAGTGTCTAAGCGACCTTGTCACAAACCAAAACATTGCCCCGACAAATCGGAGATATCGAAACTCAGTACAAACAAACGCGGTCATTCCACACTCGCCATGCAAAACGCCGTGGCGAGTCCGTCGCCTTTTGAGAGTGAAGAAATCGACAAGCATCGGAGATACTTCGCAGAATTTCAAATAAAGCTTTACAAATTACGTTTAACTGTAATTAGGCATTCTCGCTTAAGATATTTCAAAATAATACTCCAAAATGGCAAAAAGAAGTTACCGAAAGAAGTGGACTGCGAATCTGAAAGTAACGATGAAGAGTTTTATTTTGGCACCTTGAATACCGACTCTGACGTAGAAAGTGATAACGTCTGTAGTGATTCTACTAGTAGTGACGTAGTTCCAGAAAAGAATTAATGAATCTTGTTTATCCTTCATAATCTTGCATGTTATGTATCACTGCTCTTTCAATGGAAATTAATTTCGACCAGTACGACACCCATGTCCAAATTTAATACGACCGCAAAGGGTTAATCTTGGGGTGTCATTTGAAGAGAGGGAGGGAAGGCGTTCCAGGCAGAGGCCTGACACAGTCACCAGAGTGTGGGGTCGGGACTTGAGGCACTGGACAGGTCCTCTACCACCCCCCTCTTCTCATACTTGGTCTAATGAGCAGGTAAATCCCTGCTCTCTTCCCTGCATATGTGGCTGCCACAGGAAAGCAGACGTTTTCTACGTACCCTCATGTTTTACAACTGACCCCTCAATGTCGACGGGGACTTGAAGCTCCCTGTTCTAGAATAATGCGTGGCCCGCGCCGCCCCGCCCCAACCTGGGCCCGCCGCGCAATCCAACCTTTTCTGAGCTCGAGCCTTCAATAGTGTGTGGCGTGGGGACCAGTGTACAGTTCCTGCCTGATCTCTGCATTTTCCTAGCTGGTGGAGTCAGAGCTGCTTATATTGAGGTCTTTGTTTTTTGGGTTTTGTTTTTAAGGCTGAACTCAAAGTGGGACCTCCGGCGGCTGTGTAAGACTGTTGGTGCTACAGCTCTGCCTAGGCTGGTATGCATTTTGGACACATTAACAAACGGCCAAGCCTATTGGTTACTGTTGTTACAATGGTCGCTTTCTTCCAGACTCCTCCTGTGGCTGAAGAAATGGGACATTGTGACAGTGTTTCCCTCTCAGAAGTGGGGGACACCCAGGTGGTGGTCTTCAAGCACGGTAGGTGGGGAGGGCGCAGGTGCCTGCAGCACGGGAGCTCGTGCTCTTTACTCCTCCCCAAATGTCTGCACTTGACCCACAGAAAAGGAGGACGGGGCCATCTCCACCATCGTGCTCCGAGGCTCCACTGACAACCTGATGGACGACGTGGAGAGGGCGGTCGATGACGCTGTGAACACTTTCAAAGTTCTCACCAGGGTCAGTACCGAGGCGTCTGGAGGTGGCGCTCACTGCAGGGCTCAGGCGCAGTGCACAGACTCCTGAGCGCGGGGAGGCCTTCCCGGGACAGCTGGTGGGGAGCAGAGCCCTCTTCTACCTGAGATCGTGAGCTGTTCTTGAAGGGATGGCTGTGGTGGGTTCCTTCACAGGCACAGCTCTTAGTGCTGGTCTGCAGGTGTGACCGGCTCCCATTCATGCTTTCTCCCTCATCATGTACCTGACGCCCAGAGCTCTACATCTGGGTAACAGTTGTGCTTAGAGAGTGAGGAACAGGTCCTGACCAGCAGGCCCTGGGTGGAGCACGGGAACCGAGTACAGAAAACAAAACTCCTGCTCATTGACATTTTTCTACATGTTCAGGATAAACGTCTTGTGCCTGGAGGTGGAGCAACAGAAATCGAGTTAGCCAAGCAGATCACGTCCTACGGAGAGGTATAGCTTTCTCGGGTGCAGTGTCTTTCCTCCTGCGATTTGAACAAATACGTTAACAAGCTTGTTTCTGCTGCAGACGTGTCCTGGGCTTGAACAGTACGCCATCAAGAAGTTCGCGGAGGCGTTTGAAGCTATTCCCCGGGCACTGTCGGAAAACTCGGGGGTTAAAGCCAACGAAGTCATCTCCAAGCTCTATGCAGTGCATCAGGAAGGAAACAAAAATGTCGGATTAGACATTGAGGTATTTGGGAAAAACACTGTGAACCTGATTTTGTGAATGCAAAACCTGCAAGTAGAAATACTCGTGTAAAAGGAACAGGGATGAGAATTTAGTGTCTTGCTTTATTAGTAACCTTCTATAGCGTGTGTAGGGTGGCACTTTTGTCCTGTAAACATTTCCACATAAAGAACCTAAAGGGAGAACTGCTCTGCCCACAGGCTGAAGTCCCTGCCGTGAAGGACATGCTGGAGGCTGGTGTCCTGGACACGTACCTGGGGAAGTACTGGGCCATCAAACTGGCGACCAACGCCGCCGTCACGGTGCTCAGAGTGGACCAGGTGAGGGGGAGGCTCTGATCTTTAGAAAAACCAATACTCGTGCGGCTCAGTAGTGTGTTTTCATGGGACTGGACCGAGCACAGTTCTCGTTCTGCTCACAGGAGTGGCCTTCACCTTCACCTGACAGGTGTCGGAGGGCCAGCAACGGTGTCTCTAGTCTTTATTTTTTACCCTCAAATGTTTTTGTTTTTTTTATTGATTTTAGAGAGAGGAAGGGAGAGAGCAATAGAAACATCAATGATGAGAGAAAATCGGCTGCCTCCTGCACGCCCTCTACTGGGGATTGCGCCCCCAATCTGAGCATGTGCCCTGCTCGGAAATCGAACTGTGACCTCCTGGTTCATAGATCGATAATCAACCACTGAGCCTTGCCGGCCGGGCCAGTGTCTTTAAACCGATCTGATTTATAGTCATCGTTTTCAGGCCCTTTGTAAAATAGCACGGAGAGGAAGTTCAGGGCGACGTGGGTGAGGAATGAGGCAGGACAGAGGGCAGACACTGCAGGTCACCAGCTTATAAGAAATTCATGAGATGGTAGGAACTGGGTGCTTAACTCTACTATGTGACAAATTATGTGTAGGGGTAGGACTAAAAGATTTTAAAGATATTAAAAATCATAGTATTTCTCCGCTTTTAAAAAAATTTGTGGTAACGACTACTGGGTTCAGAGACAAACCTGAATTTATAATTTTTCAAGGTGTTTGCTAGTAAACTTAATGAAATATATTTTTCTACAAAATTCTAGAAGTGATTCTAAGCAATGAAGTATACGTACTTAATAGAACCTTGTAATTTGTGGGAGCACAGTATCAATCCATTAAGTGAAAGTTATGCCAAATTAATCTTGTGAGAAGCAAGTGGGGTGGAAACTAGACACCTGAACACAGGGACCAGTTGGTGATGTTGACAGGAATACAGATGGCAGCTCAGTGCAAGAGAGCACGTTGCCCATCACGAGATGAGCAAAATGCAGCTGGGCTTTGTGTGGTAGATTTATTAGTTGTTACATTGATGTATTGGGTAGTTTTCATTGAAAATACGTATTTTCCAGATTTTAAATAAACATAGTGGAAGCCTAAGGAAATGCTTGTTTTAAAAGTTAGCATGAGGCCAAGAATGAAAACTATCAAAAGTAGAAGGGGACAGGAGATGGGAGCAGATACTCTAACAGAGGCAGTTCCTTAACTCAGACCCTTTCTGAATGTCAGCTCTCCCAGCGAGACAGTAGCTGCAGTCGCCGAGTGCCTCAGTCAGAAAGGTGCTTTTGGGTCTTGGGTTTAAACGGGAGCCTGGGCTTCGTGAGTTCGTTGTTGTCTGCCTGGACTGCACTTGGGAAAATAGGTGCTGACCACCCTCTGACCACATTCACCAGTGTGTGTTGCTGCCATGAATTTGTACCTAATTTTGTGAAGCGTATATTGTGGGACGGGACTTGGAAATCAGTTGTAAGTGTTGCATAATGTAGAAGGGATGGATTGACCTTTGTCAAATAACAGTCCACAAATCAGCATCACCTAAAACTTGTAAAAATTCAGATTTTGGGGCCCAACCCAGACTCACTGAATCAGAAACTCTGGAAGGAGGCCCAGCAGTGTGTTTTAAAGAAGCCGTGCAGGTGGTTATGAGGCCCCGAAAGTTCGAGAACTGGTCCTGGTACTGTTTAAGAAATCAAGCTACACTTAGATTCTGAAATGATAATGCCTTTAGTTCAATCTGAACTTACCTTCAGTTTGTAAAGTGGTATTCCAGGAATTTAAGGTTCATATTTCTTATGGAAGCTTCTGCAAAGAGGTGGGAACCAAGCGGGTGAGGGGTGGTATTGTGCTTTAAACAGAAGCCAAACCCAGGAACATTTCCTAATGTACGTTTGGGAAGCAACACTGTTTCTAGTTTTGAGATTCAGAAAGTATGAGTTGGAGAGTTCTATTCTGAGGAAACCCGACTAATTTAATTTAGACTCTCCCAAATGTATTTCAGCCCTAAACTGTCACCTCCCTTCTCCCTTTTTTCCAAACAAATCCTCCTAGATAATAAAAGGGTAATATGCAAATGACCGAACAGCAGAAGGACCGGTCACTATGATGTGCACTGGCCACTAGGGGGCAGATGCTCAATGCAGGAGCTGCCCCCTGGTGGTCAGTGCACTCTAACAGGGGGAGCCCCTCTTTGCCACAAGCTGGGCTGAGGGCTGGTGAGCGCAGTGGCCCACCTCTGTGGCAGCACTAAGGATGTCCGACTGCAGCTTAGGCCCGCCCCCCATCAGTCTGACATCCCCCAGGGCTCCCAGTGTCGAGGCCTCTGGATGGCTGTACTTGGGGAATGCTGGGCTAGCGCACCGTAGATGAAGCAGAGGCTTCTGGTGTGTGCTTTAACTTACCAGGGAACTGGATAGGTGAACTTGGGTTCGTGCCACACGCTTCCTGCCGCTGGAGTGGTTCTCAGGTGCACGACTAGAAATTTTCAGTGTTGAACTTACTAGATTTTAATGGCAAAACTGGCAGGTGGACCTAAAGTTCCTAAACCTCAAGGAAATTGTGATGAAGATGGTTGGCAAGACAACACTCGTGTATAAATAGCAAATTGGGTGCCATGTTGATTGGTTCACGCCGGTGGTACGTGGCAGTCTCGGCTCCATGGGTGTTGACCTGCAGGTCTTGGAGGGAATGAGTGCCCTTCCCTAATGGGTGTGGGTTTTGTTGCTGTTAATGTTGCGGAAAGCAGGGAACTCGGCTGAGCGCTGAATTCCATGTACACCGTAAAACCCGTGGCTTATGTCTAGATGATTGCTTAATCTTCAGTCAGGCAATAAAAACGTGGTCTTTTTTCCTCCTAAAGGTTGAGTTTGTAAGTATATTCTTGTTTTGTGTTGCAGATCATCATGGCAAAACCAGCCGGTGGGCCCAAGCCTCCCACTGGGAAGAAAGACTGGGATGACGACCAAAATGACTGAGTGGGCTAATTTTTGCTGTAGTAGTAGTTGTAGTGAACTAGGAACTGCCTGGCGTTTTTCTTAAGTTAAGAAGTGTTGTGTTTCTGTCCTTGGCTGGACAATGCAGTAAAGGTGTTGTTACTATCAAACCCTCGTTTCTGTTGACCACTGTCCCTGGATCTAAGATGACTCGACCTGGTTCATGAAACTGGCTGTGGGAGTGGTCAGGGGCCTCTTTCCAGTGTGTGCCTGGCCTGCCGCCTGTTGGTGCATGAGTTGTATTGAACATGGCTGTGCTCGTTACTCAGACGTGGTCTGCACTGCTCTCGCGGGGCTTGGCCTTGTGAAGGGGCGTGACAGACCAGTTTTTATCACAACTCTGGAAACCCTACGACTCACAGTAACCTGTTTCATTAGCAGCAAAGGGTTGAAATCCTGACTCTAGCAGCAAAGTGCAAAGATGCTGAGATACAGCTGAGCATGCCCCTCTTCCCCCGGACAAATGAACCAAGTTTGCTCTCTTAAGATCAGTAAAAGCTAACTGATTTTATGGGACGTGTCACATATGTGTTGGAAAACTTTCAAATTTTGTATTGTTTTTGGTATTCTGAAGGACTTTTAGAAGCCCTATGGCTGACAGGGTCCCAGCTAAGCTCTACACATGTTAAAAAGTGACACCTCTTCAGTAATTTCATAGTCCAGGGTTCCTGTCATCAAAGAAATTCCTAGAGAAACTCCCAGGACTGTTGACAGGCTTGGTAAAGGGAATGGACTGGGCGGACAGTTTGCAGGCTCCCTCGACAAGCTGGCGTTGAAGGAAGCTGTGCCTGGTGCCTGGTGCCAGTTAATTGCAGTTAGTCTGCATGCAGCTGTGCCCACCGTAGCATCAGTGTTGAAGACATGCTTCTGCCTGTCCCCACTGCCAATACCAAATAACTATGTTCATAAAGTTAACACATGTAGTGAAGTTTCCTTAGCCAGTCACATGGTACTTGGTGGGGGTAATCAACACAACATCTTTCTTGTGAGTAATAAAACAAGTGTTGGGGTAAGTCAGTTTATTGATGTGCTGTAACCACCACAGACAGGTTAACCAGAGGACTTGATTCAGAATCCGTCCAGAACCTGGGAGCAGGCGGGAACACCATGACAACAGATGACAGGACAAAACTGTGGTCAATCTGCAGGTGTTTCCATCAATATTTCAGCACGTGATTTCTCCTGGTGATGTAATTTACTGTGAACATGATTTAGTTAGTCTTCACTTGTTTATTTTTATCACAGCTGTTATAAAAACTTAGAGTATTCTCTCATAAAACAGGAGGTATGCTTGTGAGTTCAGGACTTTTGCTGTAGGCACAGCTTGCACGTGGCTGTCGCTGATGTGAAACCACTGCCCTTTGGTTGATTCCATTTCAAAATCTGCCGAGGAGACGGAAAATTAAGTGTAAATGGAACGGTTCCCGTTCTTCACTTTTGGGTTTGCCACGTGTATGCCAAGTTACCAGAACTGAACGGGCTCACCTTGGGGGACCTCCCCGCGGAGGACAAGGTCAGACAGACGACTGTTTGCCATTCTTGCCTTGGCGTAGGCAGTGTAGTGCCCGGACCTCATGGTACCACTGTGCTCCACGACTCCGTACAGGGAGTACAGCACCCTGGTGCTTTCTTCAGCCACATTCTGTAGAACCGGACAGGACCCAAATGTTAGTTCTCGTCACATTTACACAGGAAATGTGGGCAAGACAGTTGTGCTCCAGAGGTCGCCCATGAGGTTGTATCTGACTTTCTCCGCCCACTGAGCCAAGCCCACGCTTCCTACAAAGAGGCCACCCCATGGCGTCGTTTTCTGCCCGAGTTCCTTCGGGAGAGCTGGGATCAAATCATCCCAAAGGCCTCAACCACTCGCCCTTGGTCCTGCTAAAAACCACCAGTCACATTTCAAAACATCCAACCCCCCGGGGACCCCTGGGTTCAGTGAGGGGCTGGGCCTCGGTCCCTGTCAGAGCGGAGGAGGCTCCGCAGACCCGCCCGTTACAGGCTGGATGGACGTGGACAGGCGTCTCCAGCTGGGGCCGCTGCCAACCAGCACCCGCCCTCCAGTGGTGCTGTGTACACCCCGCTTTCATTGGTACCCCTATTCACTGAGCTCAATGCTGCTTCACCCCAAATCCAGCCACCCTCCTCACGGACTGTCCATCAGGCCCTCAGCACTGTCCCTGCCGTTCTTGTTCAGCTTCATCGCTCGGAGCTGTCAGGATTCTGGCTGAAAGTCTAATCTGGTGCACAGCTCTGCCAGCCTCACTTCACCTGGACTCTGCAACCTAACAGGACCCTCCAGTCCCATTTCTTCCTGCCTCTTGGTCTCTTTCCCAAATAAAATCTGTATCTTCAAGTCTCACAGTGTAACAACAGCAGCACTGGGACCACCTGAGAGCTGAGAAATGCAGATGCTCAGACCCCGCGGGGCCTAGTGATTCCCTGGTGGTTCCAGTGCCCATTCGAGTTCGAGAACAGACCATGAGCATCACAACCTTCCACCCGCACCACACGGCCCCCACGCCCAGTTTATCACACACCCACCCACGTCGCTGCTGTTGCTGGGAAACCATTGTGCGTGTGGGTGGTACCTTCACGAATTCCTCCCTCCTCAGGTCCTCAGTGTGACTGCACAACCCTGTCACTTGTCCTTGGCTGTCCTTCACAGAAACTGGCCTCACCTCCCCCTGCAGGAAACTGAGGCACAGCCTCACCTACACTGCATAGGGCCTGTTCGCCCTGTAATGCCATGTCCTCATCCTCAGGGTCTTCCCTACATCAAGGACCGTTACCTTTTGTATCTTCAACTTCTAGGTTTTCCTCTTGACCTCCAAACTTACCAAGTCTCCCAGACTTAAAATGTTCAAGGATCTGCCGTTTTTCCTTTTCACAAAGCCTCTTAACGGATCTACCTGCTTAATCCCCAGTATCTCCTGCCGTGATCTCTCTACTGTTTAATCTGTGCTCCTTTCCAGTCTTGTTCTCTGAAACTCTGACGTCAAGGACACGTGGCCCTTCCCTTGAAGCCTGAACAAAGGGCACTGGCATTTTAGGCAAAAGCTGGATTCCTGATGCCCTGGATCCAAAGCTACCAGCAAAAGTGGCAGTGGCCTACGAACATACTAATTGCAATTCACTACCTGCCATCTCTGAAATCTGCTTCAAGGCAAAGTTTAGATTGGGAAGAGGAATTCCTATCATTCCAAGTCTCGTGGATAAAGTAAACCTTTGGATGTACTTAGACTGGCGTATTTAAACTGGACACAGACCTTCCACCTGGAGATCATTGACAGCCAGAGTTCTGCATTTACCTCCCAGCTTTAACCACCATCTAGCACTGATGGCCAAATCCTTGCCTCTGCCCTGGCCTCAAACAAGTTCATCCAAGTCCTTCCCAAAAACGTCTGAAACTCTCTGTGCCCTGAACAGAACCCTTTATCAACTTTCTCCACCCACCCTTTGTGGGTTTCCCACATCAATGTATGGCATTCCCTCTGCCCACACACCCAGTCATTCAGCCAGGCCCCGGAATCTACACTCAACCCCTCTTTCTGGGTCACCCTCAGCATTTATGGAAAGGACTCTGTCTTATATTGCAGGCCAACTGACCACAAGTCTGGTTAATTTTCCTCCTGCCCTAGTTTAAGCCCAGCACCCACAGATTGAACTCAACAGCCTCCCAGCTCGTTCCTCTGCCTCTAGTTGTTTCCTCCTCAAAGCCCAGCCTCCAGGCTTCAGCAAGAACCCATGTAATACACAGATCTTCAATGACCCCCTTCTGTGGCTCCACACTGCTCGCCTAATAAAGCCAGGTTCCTAGCTCAGCTCCCCACGCTCCCCAGACCTTGTCCTGTGAGCTCCAGAACTGCTAGCACCCTCCACGCCACCTCACATGGCCACTCCACTCGCCGCACCAGTCCTACTCTAGTGCTGGCTGAGACGCGTCCACTCAACAAAACCTCCCAGAAACCACCCTGCTCTGTGTGCACCAATCTTACCACTGAGCCTCATTAGACTGACTGCCTGTTAGTATGTCTGCTCACCTTTAGTTTTGTGCTCTCAGTTCCCCAGACAACGTCTGCCACAATAATGGGAGTTCAAAAAATGCTGAACTGAAATAACGCTAACGTTCAAAACCATTCATCACAGATCTTGAAAGTCTGAAGGCACAGAAGTCAAAGGTCCACTCCACTCAGAAATGCTCACCTTCACACTGGTGAGCTGCTGCTCTATTGGGGGAAGTAAGATGATTTCCCTTTGAAGGATTTTCCCAAGAAGAACACTTTACCTACCTTACATTTAGCAGTACAAAAAGGAGCCAAATCTAAGATCTCTGGAAATTTTATGTGTTTGTTAATTTTGCGTAGGTTAAAACCAGCCTGAAAAAGAGGAACAGATTTTAGGTTCTTGTCCCGCATAAGCTGTACATGGTAAGGAAACTGCAGCCCCCCTCCCCCCCCCGCCCCCCCCGCCCTACTTCAGTGTGTCTCACTGACTGAGCTGATCGGTGTGGCTACGTGCTCCTGTGAGGGAACTCAGCGTTTCTGCTTCGGCAATGAGGAAAGCCATGTTAGACCTGAGGTTCTGATGCTTAAAACTGAGCAGAATACTCTTCTGAGAAGCACTCAGCCTCCACTGGGGCCAGCTCTCAGTGGGGCATGTAACTGGTAAACTGGTCTTTTTTAACCTAAAACTAAGGTTAGAGCACAATGCTAACATTACTAAAAAGAGCAACGTGAATTCTAGTAAAACAGGAAGAATTGTGCCTAAATCCCTCCTCCTCCTCGACTTGCACCTTAATCAAAACTTTTGTCTTACAAACACATATTTACTTTCATATTTCTTTGACGTTAGAATTAGTAAGTTTCAGGTAACAAATGGGTACCTGCTGAAATCGCTTCAAATGAAGGGTGAGAACAGGAGGAGCGAGAGATATCAACATCTGCTTTTTGGCATTGGTGTAAACATGTTTCTTTTCACCTAAAAAAAGAGAAAAAAATATAGCAGTGTGAACATTTTAGAACTCGAAGGCATTCAGTCTGTGATGAAAAAGCCAGAATTGTACACTTTCTGGAAAGGACCAGGTAAATATTTTAGGCTTTATGGACTAAGGACCAATCAAGGATTTTGTAGGTATTTATACATCAGATTAAAAACTTCCACAAATTTTTACTGATGGAACTCAAAATGTAATAAAGTACGATCAAGTCTCCTGAAGAAAATAATGTAATTACTTTTGGAGAGAGAACATTTAATTAACTGGGGCTCAGAGTTAGTGTTTTCTACCATAAAATAAACTTTCAAATATTTATGTATGAAAAGCATTTCCCCAGAGACCATACAAAAACAGACGCAGGCCACACTGGACTAGTTTGTCAACATCTGCTCTAAACAGAATTGTGGCCCTAACCAGTTTGGCTCAGTGGATAGAGCGTCGGCCTCTGGACTGAAGGGTCCCAGGTTTGATTCCAGTCATGGGCATGTACCTGGGTTGCAGGCACATCCCCAGTAGGGGGTGTGAAGGAGGCAGTTGATCAATGTTTCTCATCGATCTTTCTAACTCTATCCCTCTCCCTTCCTCTGTAAAAAACCAATAAAATACATTTTTTAAAAATGTAAAAAAAATAAAACAATTGTGGAATCAACAGTTTATTCTGTGTTGACATCTAAATACATGGAAAACTAGACTTGAAAATTAGTTTCGACAATTCTATCTAGCAAGAGTCCTTAAACATCCCCCGTCCCTGTCCCACTCCCCCAAGCCCCTCCTCCTCCCTCTGAGGGCGGCTGAGAAAGCCTTGCTCCCAGGACCTTGTACTGGGCATGTCCCTTTAGTTAGTACCTGAGGAACTGAAGTGTGGCTTCCTTGTTTCCAACTCTCTATCCCTCTCCCTCTCTGAAAAAAATATCAATAAAATATATATTTTTTAAAAAGCCCTAACCCATTTGGCTCAGTGGATAGAGCGTCGGTCTGCGGACTTGAAGGGGCCCAGGTTCAATTCCGGCCAAGGGCATGTACCTTGGTTGTGGGCACATCCCCAGGAGGCAGCTGATCGATGTTTCTCTCTCATCGATGTTTCTAACTCTCTATCCCTCTCCCTCTCTGTAAAAAAATCAATAAAATGTATTTTAAAAAATTAAAAAAAAAATAAAGTGTGGCTTCCTGGGAGGAAGGAGGTGAGGGCCATCCCAATGCTGGTGGGAAACTGAGGAGCAAGGCAGCCGCCACTCCCCATCAGGGTCCCGCTGTGACCATGCCCGGGACCGGTTAACCCACAGGGGAGGAGTCCAGGACACACTGTTGGGAAGCCCCACAATCAAGGTCGGGTGATCCGACCTCCTAGTCGAATCTTTAGATGGAGAGAATTTCTGGTGCCATCCAAGTCCTGACACAATGAGCAGCACATGCCCCACACCAACTGCTTTCTGGGAGGGACCAGTACCTTTTAGGTTTGCCTTTGGTGCACCCCACTGTCTCCGGGTGCACACTTCACACAGCAGCTTGTTGGCATCTCGGAGCTTCTCGTTCTGGGTGAACTGGTATAAGCAGTGCTGGATGGAGCACTCGTCAGCACTGGACGCGTCCCTGTTCGCAAGGGTAGAGAAGGCAGTTTCTGGATCTTGGCCCACACACTCGTACAGCGTGGTCCCGGGAGCGGGGCTGCCATTCAGAATCTCCAGACAGATGTCGTCGGGGTGAAGAGCAGCATCCAAGTGCAGGTTCCGGAAACCCCTAGAAATGTCCACTTCCCCACCGCCCCCCGCATCCAGGCAGGCACCGTTCAAACTCCCGGGACAGTCAGTGGGAGAAGATGATAAAACCTCCAGGTCGTTATCTACACTGACACTTTTCACATCTACGTCCTCTGTGAATTTTTGATTGTCAGTTACATTTTCTATCACTTTCTCTTGGCCATTCAAGTCATTCTGATTAACACAATATTCTTTATTTATAACTTCCTCTTGTGAGATATGGTCGGATTTAATATCCACTTCTCCCTCAACTGACATTTCAGTCTCACACTCATTATCTTCAAGATGGTCCAAGGCACAGACATCATTTAAATGAAGAACTTTTCCTTGAATTTTTTGTTGCCTTCGCTGGTTCTGTGTAAAAAGCATAAAACATTTTTTTTTAAAATTGAGAGAGAGGAAGAGAAAGAGCATACATATACCACATCAGGTTCTCTTGCTTATTCATCAAAAATAAAGAAGTTGATAAGGAAGAATTTATTCCCAAAACTGATCCTAAGAGTTCCTTTACTATCAGGGATCAAATAAGTTTTGAAGAAAAGGTTTTTGACTGAAAGCAGGAATAAACTATCACCAATCAGCAAACCACCGTCACACTAGGGCAAATAAAAATGTGCAGGATGTTCTAAGAGGAGTGCTCTGGGCAGAGCAGTAGACTGTTATACCCTCTAGTGACTTTACACAAAGCATGTCAAACTCGCGGCCCACAACGAATATTTTTGCGGCCCAGCCAATATAACGATATGTAAGAAACGTTTTAATAAAAATTTTGTAACTTAATTTTTACAATATCCTGTTATACATAATTATTAATAACGAACTATAACGTGCGCTAATGACTAGTGATTATAATCATGTTGCATTCATTTCCCTTACACACTGTACGCGCAGGTGCACCATTTCCACTAATACCAGCAGCCAATATTTTAGCAGCCAGTGGCCACGTCATTCATCTTGGGTTGACTTGTTTGGTGTGTGCAACAGGAAATATTTTGCTTTCAGAGAAAAGAAAAATAGGTTTATTTGCGTTACGCTTATTAATTTGTGCAGTTATTCAGTTTCTGGTAGGTTAATGTTCAAGAAAAATATTTTTATTTAGGTGTTCTATTATTTTATGTTAACGATGACTCATTTATTTCAGCCCTTTGTATTCAGCATATCTCTATCGAACTAAAGCTACGTTCCTACAAAAACTGAAGCTTTTGTTATTTTGTGGCCACGTAAACTTAAATCTTACATGGCCCATGTGAGCCTTTGGGTTTGACAGGCTTGCTTTACACACACAACTCAGGCTGGTTTCCCTGAGGAGACAGGGCTGCTGTGGACAGAGAGACGGAGGGAAACATTCAGGAAACAAATGTTCCCAAGTCAGGGGAGAAGCAAGGAAGCCTGTGTACAGAGGACTGTCCATTTGCTGCCTATTTCCATGCGGAGGGACAAAGGCCTTTATTTCATCGAGAGTCCTGCCTGAAGACGGGTCACCATCTGGCGGTAACTAAGAGGACAGGCCTGGGAGGCTAATGTGAACAGAGGGGCAGAAGGGAGCACAGGACACAAACGGTCTCCCAGGTGATTCAGTAAGAACAGTCACACTGAAAGATGTGACACACATGAGGTATTGTAGAACTGTACCCTTTAGACCTATATAATTTCATTAACCAATGTCACCTCAATAAGTTCAATTAGAAAAAATAAAAATGGGGAAAGAACATAAATGAATACTTTAAATGAAACACAAATGACTCTTAAAACATAAAAATCTGCTGAACTTCACTTATATTAAAATAAGTGGAAAATAAGCTGTAGTAAGTTACTATATGTCGCCATCAGACGGGCAGAAATCTGGACGCCTGAGAGCACACTGTTGTTGAGGACAAGGAGAAAACGCAAGTCTCAGATGTTGCCGGTGGGAATATAAACTGGTACAACCTGCCTGGCTGGTGTGGCTCAGAGGCTGAGCTCGACCTGTGAACAAGGAGGTCAGCGTTTACTTCCCGGTCAGGGCACAGGCCCGGGTTGCGGGCTCGATCCCCAGTGTGGGACGTGCAGGAGGCAGCTGAGCAATAATACTCTCTCATCATTGATGTTTCTCTCTCTCCCACTCTCCCTTCCTCTTTCTTAAATCAATAAAAATATTTAAAAAACAAATGTTTGTGTCCTAAATGGAAAGACCAAGAATCTAATAAAGTAGAAACAAAGAAAAAACAAAGTCCAAAACCATGTGCATAATTTCTAAAAGGAGATAAAAGCATCCTTGTATTTGATCATATTTTCCAAAAGAAACTCCAGAGAACACATGAGCTTGTGAAGTGGTTATGAGTATCATAAAAGGAGGGGGGTCAAGAGGACCTGTACACATGAATGTATTTTTAAAGTTTGGATGTCAATGTTATTTGAATAAATAACTCAAAAACGTTAAAAATGAACAAAAACTTTTTTAAAGCTGTCCCTTTTCTTGGCATCTACTGGAAGAGATTTCCAGCGGAGAGCACGCAGGGACGACCCTGGGACCAAGTGAAAGTGCTGGCTGTAAACGAGGCCTGTCCACCACGTCCATCGACTCACACACAGTCGTTCAAATGGGAAACTAGAGGAGTGGCCTCCCCCCGTGACGCACCTTGGCTTGCTTTCTGGCTTGCTTCTTTGCTTTTTTCTGCAAGTGCTTGCTTATTCCTGACGGAGCATCATTTCTCTCTTTTATGTAAGTGTCGTTATCTTTTTCTTCCTCGCTGTCTTTATCTTCGTTCTCCATTGTCTTTTTCAGATTTTTATCATTTATACTTTTCTTACCACTCTTAAAATATGGGGAAAAATGGGCCAAAAATAAAATTTCACAACTACTATTTGGTGAAGAGACTTCATGTTACATAAATGTTTTTCTACTCCTATTTTACAGTAATTGCTTTCCCACAATGTTTGAAAATATACCCAGGACAAAATTTGTTCATCTCAAATACTAAACAGCACTCTTCGTACCCTGACAAAACAAGCAAACCCACAGTAAGAAAGGGAAGTCCACAGGGAAGGGCGACAGAAGGCACGCAGCCACTGCATTCGACACAGGCACAGCCCGATGGGGCCTGTCCACTTCCAAGTGCACTTTCTGTCCCCATCATCTCCACGTCCCAATATAGGTGTTTCTTTTTATTCATTTTTTTCTTTGTGTGGAAATGACAGTTTTGGGGAAAGAGAAAATAAATTTGTAAGACTTTAATCACTACATAACAGTGATTAAAAGGACCCGATTCATATTAAGTTGAATAATGATTTATCCAAAATTCATACCATGTTTTCTTTTTTCCTACTACTACTAGAAACCAAATTCATATGGCTTAAAACTGAGATAGTCTTTATTAACACCTATGAACTTAGGACTGTAAGGGATTTGTGGATAGTCTTAAATAATGAAAATAAATAACTTTTAGTATGAAGAAAATACATCTTTACATATAAACTAACCAATTTAACTATAAAGAATTCCAACCGCAGTCCCCTCTTTTTTTTGTAAATAGAAAGTATTTACCCCATTCTTCATTCAACTATTTAAGAAAAATTCTTCACGGGCTAGTGATGTACACACTTGGAAAAGGTGACAAGGCTCCCCCATAAAATCTAAACAGGAAAAAGATCTACTTAAATAAAATGAACTCAATAGTCTTACCTGATCATCTAAAACTGGTAGAGACAAGTCAAGGAAAGACTCATGAACCAAGGAGACCTTAACCAACCAAAAAAGAAAACGTAAAAGGAAGGAAAAGATTCACTGTAAACATCATAGAGTAAGATTGGGGGCGGGGGCCTAAGCTTTGAAAAATACAACACTGACAACTGTGGGTCAGGGAAGCAAAACACGTGACTAACTTCTTCTAACATCAAGAGGGCCCCGTGCCAGCAGCGAACGGCACCTGGTGGCGCCGAGGACGGCTGTGGCGCAGCCTCTGTTTGAAAGCACAGCTGGAGGCTGCTTGGCAGTGAGTCCCCAGCACGACTGCCACTCACCGTTCTGCACTCGTCACACATGATCGTGCTCGTGAGCTCCCCACCGAAGATGCGGTCCACAAAACTCGGCACTGATTTTTTCTTCTCATAATCTGTAAGGGGGAAATGTATCAATTACACTTACAAAATTAATGGAATACGCTACAACTTCTTAACCTCTCTAGCCCTAAAATTTTACTTCTTAATTTCCTATCTCAGACTTGTCTTTCTCTATTCATAAAATTACCATGATTTTGTTTTTATGCTATAATCAGCGGCATATACTGCACTTTTGAGCGCAACAAATTCCACGCTGTCACATCTCATGAGAAGAAAAAGTTCTCCTCCAAGACCTAGTCAGTGGAAAACAAACTGTGCAAGGCAGGGAGACGTTCTGTTTATCTGTCCAGAGAAGCGAGCAGACAGCGAGGCTGGACGACACTCGCTCTTCCAGACTCTGATCTCTCACACTCGGCAGCAAGCTGGGGCAACGATGCACGTCACCTGCTTTCTGGTGGCTAAGACTGAGCTCCACTTACAACCAGAGCAAAACAAACAAAGAAAAACCTTCAGGAAAATGTTTCAGACAAAATTCTTTTATTTTCCTATGTTCCAGAAATAATCTTGATAAATTTAATATAAGGGAACATAATCTTACTACCTGGTCACCCCTTTTTCTAAATAGATGGAATTTACATACTTTATTCAAATAGCAGATGTCAATTTATACAGGAACACATGTTGTGACAGATAGTGACAGCAGGAGAGTCCTTCTGTGACCAGCCAGGCCCTAAGGGGCACCACATAGGCAGAGAGTTGCTATCTGTTGATTCTAAATTGTGGTTTACGATACAGTAGCCACTGGTCTTGCAGGCATTTAAATTAAATTAAGTAAAATTAAGTAAAAATAAAGACGTAGCTCCTCAGTTGCACCAACCCCATTTCCGGGACTCAGCACCCAGCGGGGGCGACTGTGGCGACAGGAGGCAGAGAAGAGTCCCGACCTCACAGAGCCCCGAGACAGACCGGTGCCAGGTCGCTAACTGCCACACAAGTCAGAGCGACGCTGGCTCCATGATAATAAACCAGCTAATGCCAACTCACAACAAGCGTCCTTCACTGATTACTGCTGACTAGAAGTTTAAGCTTTTGAAAAATCAAATTGTGATGTCATCTTAGCTCTATCTTTGTAAATGTCACTATAACATTGCATAAAAAGAATACATCAGAAATTTAATTTCTGTAAAATATCCATCTTTGAAGTATTGAACAAGTTTTAAAGTCAATGGTGGTAAAGAGAAAGTATATGTTAATAACCGGATGCAAAGTACAGGTGCAGGCATCTGCACCTAAAGGCAGAGGAACTCAACGACAGTGGTTTAGTTCAAAAAGTCAAACATTACCTTTCACTTTATTTTTTAGTTCTTCATCCAATTTTTCAGTAGAATTACCAAATGCTTTAAGAATTCCTTTACTCACTCTCTAAAAGTAATAAAATGAATATATGCATACTATTAAATTTAAAATTTTATAATTATTTTCCTTAGAAAATATGTGATCAAGTCAAGAAAGTGATCAAGAATTAGCTCTCCAAACTTACTGAATAAAAATTAATATTTCTAAAATCACATTTTCAAAATTAATTCAAGGAGCTAAAAAGAATTATACTTATAAAACCACTAACCCATAGAAAAGGCACTGTCTTATAATTTCAAAATTTTAACCTACTCAAACCAAAGCTTTCAAAACAGGCCCGTCTCCTTTGCAGAGACCACTGAGCTGTGTCCTAGAGGCAGGACGGTTTGAGGAGCCACAGGGACAGACTCCAGCCAGACAGCCCGCCTATCACTAGGGGACTTGAGGCTTCCTAAAGCCTCGCTCCAGAATCTAGGAGCGAGGGGCCGGTAACTGCGTCTACCTTGCAGAATGGCTGTGAAGACTAAGCTATTCATATGAAATACTAAGCACAGAGCTTGACATAAAATAAGAGCAAAATAAATATTAGTTATCACTACATTATTACTATTATTAATTATATTCACATCCCCAAGTACATTACTTTCCATCCTGGCAAGTAACAAAAACTTTAAAATGCAACAAATGTCCCGACTCATACAAAGTGAGTTAATATATAGTGAATCTTCACATAACGTTGTCTAGATTCTGTGACTTTAAGCAAAACGACATATAACAAAACCAATGTTACCACCCGCTCATCGATATAAAGAAGAGTTAAGCCCTAAGGCTCATCAACGTGATAGCAACACAACACGGACAACACGTGAGTCATTACTCGAGGCCACTGTGCTCCCGACTCGAGAGGCTGTGCAGAGTCCCACCCAGAATCAGAGTGAGGCGCAGCGGTGGGAACGAGAGCTGGCGGTGCTGCCCGGACCACAGAGCACAGACCATCGCGAGGAGGAGCACCATCTCTAATGCTCATCATCACTGATGACTAAGCCAGACTGAAAAGGCCGGTGCAGGAAAAAAACCTTTCCGATCCAGTGGCCTCAGTAACTCCTTTCACTGCTTTAATGCCCCTTAAGATACCAAACGACAGCAGAGCTAGATGAGGTTATGAAACATGCTGACTTGGTGTTCTTCTGCTCTCATCCCGTCCAGTAGGTACCGGAGCAGCTCCTGGCTGTCTTGCTGCTGGTAGCCTTTGAAGCGCACTGCTCTACAGAAGAGAAAAGACAGAGAGAGAGGAAAGTGATGACGAGTCCACTAAAATGTGAAGCTCTTTTTACAAAAGTCTTAGGATCATATCCCAAATCTCGATGTGCTGTGGTTTCTCAAAATTTCTGTTTAGTCTAACAACACCCTTGGCAGATTTCACTGTCACATAAAGCACATGTTCTTTACTCCAAATGCAACAGACGGTGCTTTAATGGATGCACTGGGTTGGCCCTAGTGCTATGAATTTGCATAGAATTTCTCAGCATCTGACTTAGGCACTGAAGGCACACTCAACGCAGATACTCACTTCTTACAGACCTGGGAGAAGAGTTCCTTAGGTGTCACAATTCCCTTTGAGGTCTCTTGCATCTCACTGAGAAACTGGCTCATGGCCAAAGTAAGAGGGCCCGGAGGCTCAAGGTGAATTTCCAAGGGCTCCTGAAGACGGGAACAAAAAATACTCTCTTCATTCCAAACTAGGAAGCATTTATTTTAGTGAAATGTACCTGTTAACCTATAGTACCAATGTGCCTGATTGAGCTGTCTACTCAAAAGTTCAAAATACACATCAACAGATGTAGAAAGTTTCTGGTCACAGACTGTTTTATGAAGAATTCAGTTCTACTGGTTTAGTTTTAGATGATCAGGGACTTAGAATACTTAAGAAGCAAAAGACCTAATGCAAAAGGTGAAATTCATGCGGCTACACTTTTGTACACACAGGGCCACAAACATCCACAACATTCCCAAGAAGGAAGCCGCACACGAGAGCACAGCAGGACACAGCAAAGCAGCAGCAAGAAATGGGAAGGCTCCTTATACTTTCTGTTAGTGGGAAAGTTATTAACTTGGTAGCCTAAAACACAGCAAACAAAAATGATGAAAATGAGCACTAATGCTTTAAAATAACTTAAATATGGATATTTTATGGATATTCACAAAGGAAAATTCGTGATTATAAATAAAATTTTAAAGTACATACTGTTAGTGCCAAGTCAGGTGGTTCAATTTTTACAATGGTTCCAGACATTTTTACTTCTTTCAGTAGTTCTCTTAGCACTGGTGTTTGTGACAAATTCTAGAATGTAGGATGGAAAAGGAAAGTTATCTCAAGACAAATCAACCATTTGATCCAAACACAAAGTCACTCCCCACATTGCAGTCTCAACTCTCTATCCAGGAAACAAGCAGCGGATGCTCTTCTGCCCACTCTCCATGCTCATCGGCACTTCAATTCCCGGCACAAGCAGCTCCACCACCCACCTCCACCACGGTTCTTGCAGCCCATGCACCACCGCTCTGTCCTGGGTTAGCCCGTGCCCCACACCCCCGCACCAAGGGCAAGTCTGAGGGCAGGGGTCATGCTTGTTGTGAACCCGACTGTACCCTTCAGCAGTGTTTAACTGGCATGCAAAGTAAGCACTTCCTTGAGTTTTCTTTGAAAACATCGGAATAAATTACTTAGGGCGAAAAAGCTCAATACTGGAAGTAACAAATAGGGAGATACTTAATTTTCATAGGAGGAAAATTAACGCTGGCACCTGCATAACTGCATTGAAGAAACACGTGTTTCCCAAATTACTGAGTCCTTTCACAGTTATTTGAGAAGTATAATTCATGGAAGTTTCTTTAGCCATGTTTTCCTTTTTCTCTCTCTCTTGTTCATTTTTACTCTCCTTCTCTAATTTTTTATTTTCAAGTTCAATGCTACCATTATCTTTTGCTGCTTTAGAAAAAAAAAAAAAAGAAAGAAAAAATGATTTAGCAAAATGTGTAATATAGCCATATCGAATGCAAATTTACACTGAGGATGAAGTACTAGAGTTTGTGAATTTTACCAACTATCATTATTTACCACCTGCTTTTTAAATGTTTTCTAATAAATATAAGTAAACTACCATTGAGAAAAACCAATAAAGTAAAATATTCAAAACTGAGGTGAGCATTAGTCTGACAAATAAAACCAAACAGGATATGCTTTTGAGCAACAACCCCTTTGTTAATGCACAAAGTTTTCTTTGTTAATGCACAAATGAGCATATCTTACCTTGTGCAACTGGAATACAGAGCAATCAAGTAAAGAATGTAGACATGAAATAAAATTTGTAATGAATTAAAAAACGCACCCTGAAGTTAGGAACAAACAATTCTGGCTCTGCCAAAGATACTTCTGTGTTTGTAAAAACCTGCACAAACTTAAAGCTTAAGGATGCACAGCACCCAATTAATTTAAATATGTGTGAAAAATACCTGAAAAGTACCTGGCCTTTTGAAGAATTTACAAGTAGTTTACTTTTATATCATTCAAACAAGATTAAGTTCAGTCTAAAGCAGGTCGCCTTTGCCCTAGCTGGTTTGGCTCAGTGGAGCGCTGGCCTGTGGACTGAAGGGTCTCAGGTCCTATTCCAGTCAAGTGCCGGAGTCCAACCCCAGCAGGTCCAGGGGTCCCCAAAGGTGTGGACGGAGTCGGCAAAGAAGGAATGACATGGAGGCAATGTTCAGTTGATCAGCAGCCTAGCCAGGATCTCCAGCCAAGTTCTGGTCTGGATCTCCAGAGAGGTTCTGCTTCAGATCTCCAGCCAGGTTCTGTGTCCATGTTCTCTTGCTAGGTTCTCCAGCCAGGTTCAGTCCAGGTTCTCCAGCCAGGTTCAGTCACCAGGTTCTAGTCAGGTTCTCTTGCCCATTTCTGTAGTCAGGTTCAGTCCAGGATCTTTTACCATGTTCTCTCCAGCGAAGTTCTTCTGTCTCTAGTTCTGTGTTCTAAGTTCTGTCTGTCGCTGTCTTGTTACATCTGTATTTATACCAGTTGATTCAATCCTATCAATCTCTATTATAAAGGTTAGGGCGTTTCTTATCTCCATTCCAGGGAGTAAAGATTATGTAGTTTAAGCATGATTGTTTGTAGTGATTAACTACCCGCCTGGCACTTAGTTAAGGAGTTTCATCCCCTTCCTGACTTCAGGGAAAAATTCCTACCTGGGGAAACAACCTTTCTAGGAGAGGCATCCCCTCCCTGACTTCAGGGAAAAATTCGTACCTGGGGAAACAACCTTTCTCGGAGAGGTGACCTTGGTTAAAACACACAGCGCTAAGGGGAGCAAACATATTAAGAACAGTATGCTATATACGCCAGGTCCCTTGAAATATATGCTGTGCAGATGTTTCTTTCCTGCAGTGACTGTGTCAAGCAGCAAGGATGGACCGGCTTCCGGCAGTCAAGGGCAACAGACCTGGGTTGTGTGCTCAATCCCCAGAAGGGGGATCAATGATTCTCATCACTGATGTTTCTCTCTCTCTTTCCCTCTCCCTTCCTCTCTGAAATCAATAAAAATATATATTAAAAAAGTAATTAAGTCTTAAAATAAAATAAAGCAGGTCGACCTTAAGCCCCTGTGCCGGGAGGGCATGGGAACAGGGCGTGACTGCCCCTCAATGAGGCCAGACTCTTCATCACATGGGACGAGGTTACTTCTGATTCCCTTCTAACTCTAACACCTTAGAATTATCTATGTTTTCAGTTTTAGATCCTTAAACCAAAAATAGGTTCATAGTGTAAAGTCAACCATAATCAATATTACTCACCTATATGCAATACTGGGTAGTCCAGTAAATTAATCAAATATCAGCAGATATATAAGTCAACATTACCGTATCTATTAAGGAACCAATGATTTTTTTACCTGATTCTGGAGCTGTAAGACGGGCTTGTTTCCTAACATAATCAACCACCTGACCCAATCGGTTTGAACTGCAATACTGGACCTCATCATCACATAGGTAACACCTGCGTCCCAAAGACCACAAAGAAAAAAGTGACAAACTAACAACCAAAAGGGGCACAAATTATGATTCCTGGAATCCAAAGTGTATAGCCATCAAATTATTCTACTAATAAAATAAAAAAAATTAAAATAAAGCTTGTATGTTTTCTTACAGAAGACTGTCCATATTAAACTCTGGTTTACTATTAATAGCATTAGCCCAAATTATGGCTACATATAAATACTGTGAAAAATACCCCAAACAAACATAGTACTTGAAATGGCTACTTATAACATTAAAGTCACAAGTTTTCTCTACACGTATTTCAAAGTACAAACCTACATCATCAAAATTAACAAATTTTATAATCTATAATAATAGAAGCATCATATGCAAATCAACAGAACGACTGGAGAGCGGAATGACCATCCAGACGACCTTCCGGACGAAGCCGAAGCTGCGAAGGCCTACTCTTGCATGAATTGGTGCTTCGGGCCTCTAGCTGTCAGATAATGTTCCGTGAACGTTGCTGTGTAAGTGGCTTTTAAAGATGTGAAAATTATTGTCGTGTAAAATCACTGCCGAAGTTTTACTCTACCCTGTCGATCTGGAATTTGTTCTTGGTGTCCCAACTGTTAAACTGGAAACAACCTACCATACGCTCTACAGTATCACAAGCAAGAGAACAGGACGAGGGCTGAGTCTCCTGCACGCTACAAGTGCTGTGCTAGTGCAATACTAAGGAGAAGCTTCTCCTAACATCACAGTCTCCAGCCTTCTGTGAGTGGTGGCTTTAAACAAACAAAAATGTTAACTTTCTTGCTCCTTAAACATTTCAAATGCCTCCCTTCTCAAATAACGTCCAGCCAGGAAGCTGAAACTCACCAGACACTCCAGTTATCCAAACTGAGCACCAGACAGTGGGGCTCGGACCTCGGCGTCAGGTAGTGCTTCAGAGCGTGCTGCTCCTGTGAGTTCCTGCCGCAGCCCTAGGGAACCAGCATCGTCAGTCTCAAGGCCACAGAAACTCACCCAAAGAGGAGGGAATGCATACTGTGTAGTGAACAGGAAGTGGCTCGAGACATTCTGCCTTTCTCATCATTTTGAAAACACAACGTTAGACTCTAAAGAGAGTGGATATTGGGAAAACCTAGGCATGGAGAAAACCACGCAGTAAGAGTGCTCCCTCCCCGCAGCCTGCCCTCCGGTCCCCACCAAGCTGTGCCAATGCAGCCATTCACTGGGTCTGGTCTGGACTCCGTATCAGCTTCCTAAATAGTATTTTCCTAACTTCAACCTTTTTGTTCACATACGTATCTTTTCAGTTTCATGTTCATAGAACAAAGCTCTGTTCATATACTTAATTCAAAAATTATAAGTTGCTCTTAAACTCCTAGTCAGCAAAGCTGACACCCTCTGACCGAACCTAGCTCTCCAGGGTTAAGTCCATCCTCCTGTCCACGTACGTCTACCAGCTAACACACTCGGCACCTTCCCAACCAACAGCATCTTGTTCCCGTGACTCCCTTCGCGGAATCCTTTACCGCCACTGCCTCTGCTCAAATCCCACCCAGGCTTCAGGATCCCGCTCCGAGGCTGCCTCCCTCAGAAGAATTGTGCTTGTCCTCCCAGAGGAAAATATTACGATCTTCCAGTGAATACTCTCCTACCAAAGATGGTGTAAATCCTGGTGGCCTTCCTTACTTTCCACCTTATATTAAAGGTGCTAATGTTCATGTCCATCCTCCCCTGAACTGTAAATCTCGAAGGCACAAGAAATGAGTTAGTCTTTCTATTATCACAATTATCTAGAAAATGGAAAGAAAATGGCATTAATTGAACAAATGAGATTTTTTTATGGTTCCAAACTCAAACTTTTCTTTTTCTTCTTTACTGTTGAAAGTCCTACAGATGCCCCTGCTTCCTCTCACTGACCCCCTCTATCCCACACCCTCCAGGCCTACCACACTGTCCTCTATGTCCATGGGCTGTGCACATATGCAAGTAAATGAGAGATTTTTACCCACAAGACCTAAAGTCTTACTCGTAAAAGGACATGCGTTTCCTGCCTGCAGCTGGTTGAGTCACTGCTAAGAAATCCATGTGGACTGTGCACCTGCCTGCATCAGGCCAGCTCCCATGGACAGCACTGCAGCGATGGGTCCTGTTCCCAGTGCAGCTAAAAATATACTCTGGAGGGGAACTATCTGTCAGTGACTTCTAACCCTATAACTATGATATAAGACACTACTGATCTAGTTTATCCCACTCAACATTTAATTCTAAAATGAATTAAATCTCACATTAATTTTGTTAGTATCACCATCAGAAATCAACTGAAACACAAGAATGAAAGAGTTTAAAGAGTTTAAATTTAAAGTAGCATAATATATTCCTGCTCACCATATGTATTTAAGAGGTTCAATGAAAACCTTTCAAGTACAAATAAATGTGTTCTTTACTAACAATCTTTAGAAATTGTCTGACCATGATGGGGCCGCACCATTCACCGATCAGAAAGGCTAAGGAAGAAAACACTGCGACAACACTAAATACTGCCCCGACGCAGAGAGCGTGCACCCCTCGCGCAGGGGCGGGAACATGGAGGGGCACAGCTGTCCTGGGGGACAGTTAAGTACCACATGGCCCAGCCACTGGCTCCTGAGCACACTTCCCAGAGAAATGAATTCTTAAATCCACATAAATACTGGTGCACAGCGTTTATAGCAGTTTTACTCATAACTGCCAAAAATGGGACCAGCCCAGACAGCCTGCAAAAGGTGCGCAGTTAAGCAGCAGCGGTTAAACCACCCACCACTCAGCAGTGAGAACAGACTTACGATACACAACCTGGATGAATCTTTGGTGCTTATGTAAGAGAAAAACCAGTCCCAAAATGTTATATACTAGATGGTTTCGTTTATATAACATTTTTTATTTTTATTTTTTAATGTTTTTATTGATTTTTAGCGAGAGAGGAAGGGACGGCGAGAGATAGAAACATTGATGAGAAACATCATTGATCAGCTGCCTCCTGCATGCCCCCTACTGGGGATCGAGCCCACAACCTGGGCATGTGCCCGGATTTGGAATCAAACCAGTGAGCTCTTGGTTCATGGGTTGAAGCTCAACCACTAAGCCACACCAGCCAGGTTGTATAGCATTTTTTTTTTAAATGTTGACAACAGAGTAACTTTTATTTTATTTACTTATTATTTTGTTGTTGTTGTTAATCCTTACCCGGGGATATTTTTCCATTGGTTTTTGGGGAGAGTGGAAGAGACAGTGAAAGACAGAAACATCGATGTGAGAGAAACACATCATCAATTGGTTGCCTCCTGCATGAGCCCTGACCACTGTCTGGGCCAAGGAGGAGCCTACAACCAAAGTACATCACCTTGACCAGAATGGAACCCAGGATCCTTTGGTCCACAGGCTGACGCTCTATCCACTGAGCCAAACTGGCTAGGGCTCTACAGCATTTTTTAAATGATAAAATTTTAGAAATGGAGAACAGACTAGTAATTGCTTGGGGTTGAGGGGAGGGACAGCAGGAGGGAAGAGTGTGGTTATAAAAGAGCAAAGAAGAGAAGATCCAGGTGATATTGGAATCATTCAGTGTTGTCTTTTTTTTTTAAACTTTTAAATATACATATATTTCTATTGATTTCAGAGTAGAAGGGAGAGGGAGAGATAGAAATATCAATGATGAGAGCGAATCATTGATCGGCCACCTCCTGCACGCCCCCTACTTGGGATCAAACCCAAAACCTGGGCATGTGCCCTGTGACCTCCTGGTTCATAGGTTATCACTCAACCACTGAGGAACACTGGCCAGGTCCATTCAGCATCTTTTTTTTTTTTTTTTAATATTTTATTGATTTTTACAGAGAAGAAAGGAGAGGGATAGAGAGTTAGAAACATCGATGAGAGAGAAACATCGATCAGCTGCCTCCTGCACACTCCCCACTGGGTATGTGCCCGCAACCAAGGTACATGCCCTTGACCGGAATCGAACCTGGGACCCTTGAGTCCGCAGGCTGACGCTCTATCCACTGAGCCAAACCGGCCAGGCCCCATTCAGCATCTTAACTGTTGTGGTGGATACAGAGGTCTCTCTCTCCAAAACAAAGAACTCAGGAGATCTGATTAAGATTGATGGATCATATCAACATTAATATACTGGTTATAATACTGTATTAGTTTTGTTAAAATGTTACCACTGGGAGAAACTGGGCAAAGTGTACAGAGGTATCTCTGTATTATCTCTCATACTGCATTTGAGTTTATAATTACCTCAGTAAAATTTCAGTTGAAAAGAAATTGAAAAACAAAGGTCTCTGCTCATCTTCAAGCTTCATGGCAGGCCTGGCTCGCAGCCCCGTTCCTAACCGACACAGGTGACTATGAGACACTGACCTCTAGTGCGTGCATACCTGGGAGCTGTTCGGCCACCCAGATACCCCCACCCACAAGACCAAGGTACTCCCTTCTCCCAGCTGCCAGGAATGTAGCCTGCTGACAGCTCACAGCTCGGTCTGTCCATCCTCGGGAATTATCCCGAGAAAGGCAGCTGGCTTGGCTAAGGGTGGCCCCCACCCGACCTGTCCCACATCCAAGGACTGGTCTATGCACAGGTACCAAGACCACGGCTCATCCTGAGGCTAGCTGAGGCCCTGCAGGTCTGCCTCTTTGCTCTCCCTCAGCCTAATCCTGCCCCCCTCAGTTTTCCTGGTGAAGACACAGTGCAAACACACCCCAGGAAACCACCTAAATCTCACAAACCTCAGTCCAGGCCCCTTCTCCCTAGGGCACATGGCCTATGCGAGCTGGCATCCTGCTCACCATCCTGTACTAAGTTAACACCTTCTAAAACAAGGTCAGTTTGTGCGATCCCACACTGATCACACCAAGCATACCTGATGGCCACATTTAAGACACAGCCAAACGGGAGGGGTTTCTCCTGTTTCTTCTTCAGGTTTGTCTTTCACTTTATTGTCTGTCTTACAGTCTTGGCAAACATTCCATTCCACATTCACTAACGCCTTTTTCAGAATACTTTGTTCCAGTCCTTTTCTAATGTGCCTGCACACAGGTTCTATGAAAACAAGTAACACACGAGTGATGAGGTAAATACAACTTTCTCAGAGAATCACAAAGTTTACCTTTCATTTGAACTTCAAATATGAACTTACTAGGTACAAACTGTTAGATAATCTGAGTATTAGTTGATTACGTGAGAAATCTGGAATTTTGCTATTTTTGTAGTCCTAAATACATTCACTCTCTCTCCCCCTCTCCCTTCCTCTCTGAAATCAATAAAATATATTTTAAAAATAATTTTTAACGGATCAAAGTGTACATTATTGTTCTGTAATTTGCATCTCTTTTTTTAAAATTGATTTCAGAGAGAAAGGGAGAGAGAGAAACATCAATGATGAGAGAGAATCATTGATTGGCTGCCTCCTGCAAGCCCCCTAGTGGCGATCAGCACACAACTGGGGCCTGTGCCCTTGACCTGAATTGAACCTAGGATCCTTCAGTCTTCAGGCCGACGCTCTATCCAATGAGCCAAACTAGTTAGGGCAATCCCATTTTTACACATTAAAAAATGTCCATTTACAGACATAAAATCACTTTAAAGGTTCAATTGGGGAAATATACCTAAAGATTCAGAAGAATCATCAACTGGAACAATTTTTCCCTTTATCCGTTTCTTTCCCATGTTGGCACTTCATGGATTACTTCCTGACACAAAATAATAATCTAGGAAACAAGATAAAATTAGCTTGATAAAAAAAAGTTCATTTATGCTTTTCTGAGACAGTAAGAGAACTCAGCCACAGGTAACACTTTACATGTTTATCACACACTATAATTTATAAAGACCATTCACATATATCATGTAGTTCTCAATAAAAACTGTGAAGTAGAGAGAATAAATAGTACTACACCAGTTTCTTAGCTTAGGAAACAGATTCTTAGTCAGGTTAAGAGGTTTCCAATAAATGTGAAGGTCAGGAGAGAACCCAGGTCTTCTTACCAAGACCTGAAGTCTCAGCACGTGACACCATTTGGATTCACCGTCTCACTAAGCACGTGTGGAATGCTGCTGGCACCCAGACGATGTCCTTCCCTTCTAGGCTGCCTTCCTTCCTTTCTTTAAAATATATTTGTATTGATTTCAGAGACGAAGGGAGAGGGGGAGAAAGAGATAGACACATCAATGATGAGAGCGAATCATTGACTGGCTGCCTCCTGCACGCCCCACACTGGGAATGGAGCCCGTAACCCAGACATGTACCCTGACAGGGATTTGAACTGTGACCTCCTGGTTCATAGCTTGACGCTCAACCACCGAGCCACGCTGGCCAGGCTAAGCTTCCTTTCTTAGCTCTGAGGTCTATGCAAATTAAATCGATACTTTCTCTAAGAAAAATTACAAATAATTCTGAAAACAAACTATTAAAGGGAGTTAGAAAATTTGCAAAATAATTACCAGGCCAAGTACAAAGCAATGATACATTGTTCAGCATTTTCCACACCAGGATTTCCTATATGAATACTACCCTATATGGATATTATATGATAATGTATTATAATTGCATTGTCAAATATTTATACACTAGTGGCCCGGTACATGAAATTCGTGCACATTAAAGGGAATGAATTGGAGGGAATATTTTCGTATCGCTATTTGCCCTCTCTCTGTAATAGAAGTGTCAGAGATGAAAGAAAATTAGTAAAATATGTAAGACAATCTCCCTCCTGTCAGAGTCTGGGGCACGCCATGGGACCCAGAGTCAAGTTCCCATCCCCCATGTGCACCTCGAAATCGTGGGAGACCCAGACCCGGCTGGCCTCACCCCTGTCAAGCCCCGCAGGGCGGGGGGCGCAGCCTCAGGTCCCCCCTCAAGCCCGGCTGGGAGGGGGCCCGGCCTCAGGTCCCCCGGCCCCAGCGAGAGGACCATTTGCATATTAGCTCTTTATTATATAGGATTATATAGGATTCATATTATAAAGTCAGTTTGGAATACTAGGACAAATCTAGCTGCACATCAGGTCTGCACCTCCTTAGGCAACAATGCAAACTTAGTAAATATGAAAAGTGCTGAAAGTACATACAGGTCTATATAATTTTAAATAATAGTAATGATTTTGAAAAGTTGCATTTAACATACATTACAATAGCTTAGTGTCAAAATCACTGACTATCTGACCTGGCATGCTTACTAGAATTCTGATTACATTAGTGGAGAGTAAGACTTGGATCATATGTTTTGAAAACACTTCCCAATTAATTCTGCTACTTAGCTGTCACCATGTCTTGTCTTAGAATCTTACAAGTATTCCTCTTTTAGCTCTTAATGGGTTAGTGTAATTAAAGGTAATTCAAAAGGCCTGTACGAAAAATTAGTACATCAAGTAATTGTTAACTTTTACAAAGATAATCTAAAATGTAACAAGTTTACAAAGCAAATAAACTAACAAAAGAATACAAAGTATATAGGTATATATAATACAAGGTATATTTTATGTATGCTTTCTTGACCTAAAGATAACATTTAACATAACTTATCTAGAATTGTAGATGCTAGGGGAAAAAATAGCACTGAAGTTCTTGCCTCCAGTCACACTCCCTCTAACCCGCTGCATTCTGCACCAGAAACATCTTCCCATGACGCCATTTCCATCACATCCCCCTCCTGACTGGCAGCATTCACCAGGCCCCAGTCCGCACTCCCGGGCCTGCACCCAGGTCCTGCACAAGCTGTCCCCGATGCGCTGCAATCCTGACCCTCATGGCTTCTCAAGCTTAACACATGGCGCTTTGCTCTCAAAGCCCTTTCAGGACCACCATCTCATTGGCGTTCACAACTCCGCACACGGAGCATTTCACTAAAGGAGGAAACTCAAAAACAAGATGACGAAGGACCACAGGGCGTCAGAGATGGAACCCAGGGCGACCCTTCTCCCCCCGTCAGTCCCTGGTGCCCGCCGCTCCAAACACCTCCCTCTGACCGCGAGCTGGGGCATCCTCCACCGGGACATGTGCAATTTCTCCGCCGGGGACCTAAAGCTCTGGGAAAGGAGCGGGTTTCGGCATCGCCTCCGAATTACCCAAACAGTGTTAGCAGGTCCTCAAGAAACACTCCGCGCATGGAAATACCTGACGCACTAGGGCTGATGACAAGGTGCAGAGGTACGTACAAGAGAAGGAAGCAACCAGTGGAGGAGGTGGCGTCCGCCGCGACGGCCGCGCCTAGGAACTGCCTGGAGGGAAACCCGAGGAGGAGCTGCGCCTGGACCGTGCGGGTCCCGCCTTCAATGCAGCGGAAACAGCCCCAGTGACATTCTGACATCTGTGCGGGGCCTCTAATGAGTCAGGAGGAGGCGGCACCGTGGGCACCGCCAGCTGTAAAACATCCAGAAACCTCAGTAAGCGCGGCCGGCGTGGCTCAGGAGTTGAGCGCCGACCTAGGAACCGCGAGGTCAGGGTTCAATTCCCCGTCAGGGCACAGGCCCGGGTGCAGGGCGTGCCGGAGGCAGCCGGTCCGTGATTCCCTCCCGTCATGGATGCTTCTCTCTCTCCCCCTTCCTTCTTCTCTGAAATCAATAAGTTCAATAAAAACACATTTCTCTAAAAAGCATGGAAGCGTCTGGACTGCTGTCAGCAGGTCTGGACCGTGGCGCCGAGTTTGGGGTCCGACCCTGGAGCACAGGGTCTCCGAGGCGACGGCCCGCTTCCCCAGCGCCCCAGCCCTCTCCCCGCAACGGCCGCCATCCCCGGGAACCGCGGGCCCCTGGAGCGAGGGGGCCGCCAGCACCCACAACTCATGGGGCAACTCCTGGAAGTGACAGGACGAGGACGGCGAGGCCGCGGCGCCAGGCGAGGCGGGGACCCGCGCTCCGAGCGAGGTCGCGGCGCAGAGAGCGAGGCCGGCAGGAGACTCGCGCCCAGGGCGCAGGAGGCCGCGCGGCCAGGCCACGACTCACCCGCGGCGACGGCACCCATCCCAGCGCTCCTCGCGGGCCCCGCGCGGCCGGCTCCGTCCTCCTTCCCTTGGCGAGTAAGAAGCGACGGAGCGGAAGCCGGAGCGGTCGGACAGCAGCCGCTTCCGGTGCGCGGCCCTGCGGTGCGCATGCGCGCGCCTCGCGCCGGACGTGCAGTCGCCGCGTCCGGAAGGTCTGGTCCTGAGGGAGCTGCCCCGCGGGGCGTGGCTGTGGGTTGCTCACCTGCTGGTTAGCGGAGCGGCGACCGCCGGCGGCCCGGGGCCCCTCGCGGCTCCTCAGGCCCACGCGGGGCGTCGCAGCCCTCCTGAGCTTCGGTGGGCCCCAGCGCGGCCCGTGTGGACCACCTGCGGTTCCGTCTGCTGGTTCCGGACCCATGGGCGCCGAGCCCCGTGGTGGGAATTAAACAGGTGGGCGCCGCCGGCCCGGTCTGACCCGGAAACACTGCGGCAGGAGGACGCGGTGTCCACAGAAATGCGGTCGGGGACTAAGCGGCGCCTCCCTTTCCAGCCGCGGGCCCTGCCGGCAGGTGCGCCCCCCTCCCCCCGCGGCCAGCACCAGGCGGCAGTGCGGCCCCTGCGTGACCGAGCAGCCCCGCGGGGGCCTCCCAGGTGCGCCAGGAGGGGACGTCGTGGCCCGTGGGAGCCCAGCAGGCACTGCCCCGCTCCCGCCCCGGTCCGCATCCTCCTGCCTCGGCCTGTGGGTGCTGGGCCCCCAGACCTGCCCGCTGGCTCCGGTCCCCTTTCCGCCCTTGCCTCCTAACAGCCATCCGCAGGCCGCGCCCGGCTCCTCCCTCCGGGGGCAGCCGTGGCGGCAGAGATTTCCTCGTCCTGTTGGTCGTTACCAGTTGGTGCCCGGCCCGTGCGGGACACTCGTTGGGTGAGCGGCAGGTGCGGTCCTGGCGGGCGCTGTGGGCGCTGCTCGTGCCGAGCTCTGTGTGCACTTTCCACAGCCGCCCTCGGGCTCCCAGCAGCCGTCTCCCCGCTTTGGAGATGGGGAGACTGAGGCCCGAGAAACCGAGCCGCTGGCCTAGGTCGTGGGCGGCAGGTGGCACTTGGGCCGACCGGCAAGAGCGCACACTTAACCGCTACAAAGACCAGCGCGACTTCATTTCCTCCGATAACCACCCAATCAGTACGCTGTTTCCTAGAGTCCTCAGCTCCAAAACACGCTGGAGAAGATATTTTTGGAATTCTAATAAGTCCAGGGATTTTAAACGTCATTTGAAAAGGACTCCGTGAAGATGGAACGTAGCCTTGGTATTGAACGACTTTAAGTTGGGGCGGATAGATGACCAGCCAGGAATGGCTCCTGTGTCCAGAAGAGCTAACGCCATTAGGTCTGGAGGAAAATGTTCACTCTCGTGATCAGGGTCAGAAAGGTTTGGGGTACAGCACATACTAAACCCTCCTCTTAGAAATTCACGGTGCAGATTGTGATCTAACAATAAAGGCCGAGCAGCCACACACACAAAAAGTGCCCATATAATTTATTGTCCAAATGCAATCACTTGTGTCTAAGATAAACACTAGATCAGTCACGGTAATAGGACGACCATTCTTGGACACCCTACAGAACCTGCTTGAACTCTGTCATTCTGCATCTCAAGAACTTACTTAAACAGAAAGTGCTTTTGTGTAATGTTTTCCCAGCGTGGCGCTGGCACCGGGACTTCAGTTGGAACCACACTGGCATTAGGAATGATGTGGTGTCATCATCAGCTCTCACTCACGGGTGCAGACAGCCCCACGGGTGCGAGAGCGCTTCCTGCTTTCCCGATTTGTGTCCAGTTCATCCTAATGAGCTCAGCTCCCCCGACATTCAGTCACCCCTGTAATTTGTGGTGTGCTTTCGACAGGACCCATGGCAGCTAATGTCCTAAAGGACTTGGCAATGGATCATCCCACGCAGCCTGTGGAGAGTGGGTCCACTCAACGCGCTGGCACTTCCTGCTTCTGAGCCTGAAGCGAACAGCCAGATGGTGAGCCTGGTCAGTTCACTCCATGGGGAGCTGTCCGGGTCAGCCAGCTTGCCTTCCCCTCAGATTGCAACGCTGTTGCCCAGTCACCAGGCACATTGACTTTTTTCTAAGCAGGATGACAGGGCTGCTGGTGCTCTCTTGCTGGTCTCAGATACATCTATCAGACACCGCATACAGCCAGTGTAATGACAGTGCTGAGCAAAGCTGACGGAGAGACATTAGAACCAGACTCCGCGTAGGAGGGCACAAGGGTCCGGAAGGAACTAAACAGCACACACTCGACTGTGAAGCTGTGAGGAGAGTGTTAATGAAGGGTCTGCTTACAGAGGAGTGGCCACGTGTAAAGGAACATGCGGCGGCCTGGAAGGTCTGCTGGAGACGAGGAACAAGGGCTGCCTGCAGAAGGGGTGGTCTTCCGCCCGTCACAGCCATTGTCAGGATGGCTGTGAACCGTGGAAAAGGACCATGGACTCTCTCCTCCCATCCTCCACATCCTGCCAGCCCATTGGCTAAACCCGACCACAAGAAAGGCACAGGAGTCGGGAGCTGGAGGCTGTGGAAGTCACCTGCCCGGAGAGGAAAGAAGGGCCCAAATGGGTTAGGGCCAGAGTACCTAGCGCCAGAGGAAAGAGTCCAAATCATGAGCCTCTGGATTAGACCTGGTAGTTGGGGCTCTGAGGCAGGGACAGGTTCAGGGCTCGGTGATTTTTCTGTGCTCTCCGGCCTCACAGACCTTTCTTTTCTCTCTCTCCATTATGCCTCCTGCTCTGCTTGTCTAAGTCTTACCCTTCTTTCAAGGCTCAGCTCCGTTCCTGTGGCCTTTGCCAGAAGTTTCCTGGTGGCCCATTTCATTATTGTGCCCTCACCTTACTCCCCATGCCTGTAATAATATTTATACTGATCATTTAACACCAAGTCTTCATTGTTCTAGATCTTATTAATGACCTGATCCTCAAACTAAATGGAAGGCTCGCCCTCGCTGGTTTGGCGCAGTGGATAGAGCGTTGGCCTGTGGACTGAAGGGTCCTGGGTTTGATTCCGGTCAAGGGCACATGCACAGGTTGCAGGCTCCATCCCCAGTAGGGGGCGTGCAAGAGGCAGCCAATCAATGATTCTCTCTCATCATTGATGTTTCTATATCTCTCTACCTCTCCCTTCCTCTCTGAAATCAATAAAAATATATTAAATAAGTAAATAAATAAAAAGCTCCAGAAAGGAAGGATGGGTGAAGCTCTACATATAGTAACTGCTCAATGAAACTTTACCAAAGAGGAGAAAGAATTCCCCGAGGATACCACTAACATAAATAATGGTGTTTGATTTCACTCAGTAAATTCTGTTGTAAGAAGGTAAGTCATGTTTTCCTCTAGAGCAATGGGACTGAGTTTTTTTTATGAGTATAACCTTTCCTTTTTTCTGTGAAATTTAAAAGTACTGCAGGCTAATCACAAAACTTCAAATGATATTGAAGCGTCCGAATTGGAAAGTAAAAGTCTTTTCCTTCTTCCTTGTACCCATGTTTAGTCAACTATTAATAGTTGCTTCATTTGTCTTAGAATGCCTTGATTTCCCTTTCATTCCTGAGGATGTTTTCACTGGATGTAATACTGTGGGATAGTCTCTTTACTTTCAGCACTTGGGAAATATCATGACTCTTCCTTCTGGCCTCTATAGTTTCTGATGAGAAATACTTTCTTACATGAATTACTTTTCCTCATTTATCTCTTGCTGCTTTCAAGGTTTTGTCTTTAGTTTTCAGATGTTTGATGTGTCTTGATATGGATTTTTGTGGGTTTGTCTTGCTTGAGATATGTTCAGCTTCTTGAATTCATTTATGCCTTTTGACATATTTGGAAAGTTTTCAGCCACTATTTCTTCACATACTTTTTCAGCTCTGCCTTCTTTCTCCTCTCCTTCTGGGACTCGGATGGCATGAATGTTGTTAGGTTTGTTATAGTCCTGTATATCCCTAAAACTCTGTTTGAATGTCACACACACACACACAAGACAATGTATTCATAATTACTTTTAAAAAGGAGGGAACTATGTAAAAAATTTAAACTTTTGTATGGCAACTTTCTGGAAGACAACTTGGTAATATCTACCCAGATTTTAAATGTTGAACTTGTTCCAACAAGCCATCTCTGCAAACTTATCCTTGAATTTGTAGTCACCAAACAATATATACACGTGTGTGTGTGTGCGTTTGTGTGTATTGCTCATCAAACTGTATATATGAAAAGAACCTCTATTACAGAATTGTTAATAATAGCAAAAATGTGGGAACAACCCCATGTCCAAGATAAAGAACGCAATAAATGATGTCCACCTGGTTCAGTACGACAGCCCCTCGAGAAAATGAGCTAGATCGCCAGGTACTGGCAGTGACTGGATCTCCAAGGAAGAGGGGTCAGAGGGGTGGGAAGTGGTGGAGGGAGATGTTTGTGTCATCCCTTTGGATACATTGTAATTATGTTTATGTGGCTCACTCTACATGTATTTACACGTTATACCAGCATGTAGTTTCCATTTATGTTAATACGTACATTTTTTTGGATGTGAAACACCAAATACTCTGCCTTGGATCGGGGACTTAGGTAGGTAGGGAAGAGACTACCAGCAGGAAACTATCTTAATTTTTTTCTTTACTATTTGAATTTTCCAACCTTGTACTTTTTTAATGTTGACAGGGATTACTTGATCTGTGGAATAATTAGAAGCCTTTATTTTCCCTTTTCCCAGTCTCCTGCTTTTAAAACTAATATACTCAATATTAAGAAAAAATTAACCATCCATAGAATTAGCTCTGCTTACTCACTGTGTTCATTCTAGGTTTCCACGGTAATCTGTGTTAGCCTCTTTCCTGGCTGTATCATTGATGTGGGTTTTGATTACATTATTCAGTTACTTTTATAAAGTAGATCAAGATGCCAGATCAACTATCTGGATATGTAGGAATTGGTGTGTGGTTATAATTAGAGTTTATTGTTCTCACTGGATTGTTCCATATTAACATATTAAATGTATTACATGCATAGTACAGGACATTACAAAGTAGAATAATGGGGAACAATACTCTGATTAAATTTCACATTTTCTGAAGAAATCAAATACTTTTTTAATAAGTACCCTTAATCCTAAGATCATATGTGTTAATTGTCTCTTATTCTTACCTCCTTAGAAACTTACAGATATCCAAAAATGGTTGAGATTGAACAGGCTGAGGCCCAGCTCTCTGAGTTAGACCTGCTGGCCAGCATGTTCCCTGGCGAGAATGAGCTCACAGTGAATGACCAGCTCGCTGTAGCAGAACTGAAAGATTGCATTGAAAAGGGGACAATGGAGGGCCGATCTTCAAAGGTTTACTTTACTATCAACATGAACCTGGACATGTCTGCGGGCACAGTGGTAATTCAGCTTTGCTTTTGGGAGAATTGAAACACATCAAGACTTAACGCTGAGGGCATTTTCCTTCTCTTTTGATCAGGTGGTGTTTTCTCTGGCCTGCATTCTTCCCTTTGAATACCCTGCAGTTCTGCCTGAAATCACTGTCAGGTGTGTTACAGGAACTGGCTAGCTTTTAAGGTCAAAATTAATCGGAGAATAATAGCAATTCTTGAGTTTTTTTTCTGTTCCAAGAAAATTGATTTAATGTTTTATCCCATATCTTTTCTACCAGGTCAGTATTATTAAGTAGATCCCAGCAGACTCAGCTGAACACAGATCTGACCGCATACCTGCAGAGGCATTGCCTCGGAGACGTCTGTATACTGAATGCCACCGACTGGGTTAGAGAACATGCCTCTGGCTATGTCAGCAGAGACCCCGCCCCTCCCCCCATTCCAGAAAGTACAGTCCAGCCTGTCCATGTCATTCTCACGAGACTCTGGATCTATAGCCATCACATCTACAACAAATGCAAACGAAAGGATATTCTGCAGTGGGCGAAGGAGCTTTCCCTGTCTGGGTTTAGCATGCCTGGGAAGCCAGGCGTCGTCTGTGTGGAAGGCCCTCACGGTGCTTGTGAAGAATTCTGGTCAAGGTGGGTGCACTCGCACAAACTCTGTGTGCCGTGCCAATCATCTCAGTTCTCGACTAGATCCTGGAGATGTAAAATAAGTATTTCCCTGGGTGGTGCCTTTGGGAATTCAGTCTCAAGTCATTGGACAAAGGAGAACTCACACGTGGTCACATCACTTCGCTCATCGGACACAGTGCACATGGGAGGGTTCTGTAAAGAGATGTTGCATCAAGGCCCTCCCTGCCCATGAATCTGACTCTTCCTCATCATAAGCTGCGTATTCCCTGTGAGGCATGGGAGTTTCTAATCCCACACTTCTCTACTGGTTTCCTAAATGAGTACCCAAGGTGTCCCTTTTGGGAGTTTGAGAATTAGTACTTTCTGTATCAGTGATAATGCAACAAATGACTTTGGGGACAGGATTATGACCAGAATCACATTTGATTAAAATGAATCCCTGAGATTATAAAGTAGATTTCTACCCTTCTAGGAAAGTAATGTTTTCAGTGTTCTTGAATGCACAACACAAGTTTCAAATTTTCTACTTTGAATATTTCTTTTCAGACTCAAAAAATTAAACTGGAAGAGAATTTTGATTCGCCATCGAGAAGACATTCCTTTGGATGGTACAAATGATGAAATGGAAAGATGGAGAAAATTTTCAGTTTTTGAAGAAAAAATGTTCAGTGTTGGTGGAGCCAGAGGAAACCACATGGACTTTGGTCAGCTGTATCACTTTTTAAATGCCAGTGGATGCGGGGATGTTTTCCAGATGTTCTTTGGTGTGGAAGGACAGTAGCTGAGCAGAGGAGTCACTGAAAGTATTTTGTCACTGTTTTTACCCACTCTTTCTTGAAAGATTCAGTAATTTTCCTTCAGTCCATTCTAAAATGTTATGGGTAAAAGAAGAGAAAAAGTAGCATAGCTCAAGTGCATCTGTTAAAAATTGTCCTGATTGAAAGCAGAACTGAGGCTTTATTTATAATCTTAAAATTACTGACAGGAATACCTTGGCATATCTACCCATTTTGAAAGAGAAATTAATTTGACTTGAGTTAGATAATATTGGTAGTCCAACTTGCCACCCGTTCTCTAACCCCTGCCCTTTACCTGTCTCCATGAGCTCTCCCAGCCTCTCTTGAAGCTCAAGTGGCCTGGGGATAGGGCTTTGGCTATGGATTGCCTGGTAAAACTTTTGCTTTCCTGGTTACTATGATTGACACAGCAAGAGCACCTCTTACCCCTCTTTTTGCTGCAACACCAAGGCTGATGGTTGGAGCTGCAGTAGCCCCTTCATCCACGAGGGCAGGAAGGGCCAGGAGAACCACAGAGATGCCAGCGCCTGTGGTGAGCTGCTTATCCAGCACCAGCCCCTGCCTCGCTGTAGAGAGCTTATCTATCTATATAAAAGCCTAATATAAAAGACCAGGAGTTCGATCACTCCCTATGATGTGCGCTGACCACCAGGGGGTGGCGTGGAATGAAGGAAGGCCCCGGCCGGCCCTGATCGCCAGTCAGGCCTAGGGACCCTACGTGGGCTTCTAGTTATGAAATAAAAACCATCTTATTTATATTTCTGTGCCACTTACTAGCAGTGGGAAGCTACTTTGCCAAATCAATTTTTGAAAGCTTTAGTTTTTAACCCTTTTCGGTCCAACGTGGAGGCTGACTTGACAGACCAGGCGCTAGGAGGAGGTCCAACGTCGAGGCTGAGGTCGACACCGCAAACCAGTTCAACATTCAATCCCATCAATTAATTTGGACCAGACTGTTTGAATTCCAAAAATAAAATTGGACCTCAAAGGTTTAATCTACCCCAACCATTTGATACACAAATATGTGAAGTATTTCTTAAGTAGAGTTTGCAGCTCATATATATTTGTGTATATTTAATGCTCTGTTCCTGAGTTCACCTCACAGAAGGGTAAGGCATGAACTGAGCTCAATCTCTTTTTAAAAAATGTTTTCATTGATTTCAGAGAGAGGAAAGGAGAGGGAGAGATAGAAACATGAGTAATGAGAGAGAATCATTTATTGGCTGCCTCCTGCACACCCCACACTGGGGATCAAGCCAAAAACCCAGGTATGTGCCCTGACCAGAATTGAGCCATGACCTCCTGGATCATAGGTTGACGCTCAACCACTGAGCCACACCAGCCAGGCTGTACTTTGTTTTAAGAAAAAGTACACTGCTATGTACAAATATACAGATCTCAAGTGTAACAAGAAACACATAGAATATAATAATATATTAGTTTTCTTCCTTGAGACAAACCTGTCAGATTTAGACATTGGATTATTGACAGAGTGACCAAGAAAGTACAGATGTTCCAACCTCATGATTAGTAAATTCCTTTGAAAATGGGTGAGAGTAGTAGCAAAAAAGAAAACTGCAAGTTAGATGGTCCTACCTACATTAATGTAAGAGACCCAATAAAAGCTGTAAGAAGCTAGTTAAATGTTAGAGCAATATGGCTTCCTTAGACTTTAAAAGTGAATATATATTTGATATAAAGATCCTGAAATGTAAAACTGTTCAATATGTATATTCATTCCATAATGACAATTTTTCTATGTATTATTTCGGTAATATGTCTGGAATTAGAATCATCTGTGAAGGAAGTGTTATCCTTAAAAGAAACTATTAATGCCAAATCAAATTATGATTAAAAGTTAAAAATCTATAGAAAACAGTGTGAGCAGAAAACATTGGCTACATGTCCACTTTTATTTATAAAGTAATTCCTATACAAACAATAGTATTCTTTTTTAAGTATGTTTTATTGATTTTTAGAGAGATAGGAAGTGATTTAATAGCCTGCGTTTCTTTTTTTTTTTAATATATTTTTATTGATTTCAGAGAAAGGAAGGGAGAGGGATTGAGAGATAGGAACTTTGATTCCATCTGCTGCCTCCTGCATGCCCCCTACTGGAAATTGAGCCTGCAACCCAGGCATGTACCCTAACCGGGAATCGAACCTGTGACCTCCTGGTTCATGGGCCAACACTCAACCACTGAGCCACACCAGTTGGGTAGCCTGCGTTTCTAACAAACACCCAGATGATGCTGATGACTGCATTTCAAAATCTCACACTGCCCTAGGCAGTTTGGCTCAATGGATAGTGTCCTACTGCCACTCTTGTGGGTGGGAGAACACGGCCAGCCTCCCCTCCATCGGAACCAATCTCGCCTCCTGCCTCTGAGGAAGCGGAGAGTCAGCACTGTGGGCCCAGGCTCGGCTTCCTATTGGACAGGGGTGACGTCACTCAGGGAGACGTGGCTCTAATTGTGAGGTGATGCGGGAGGTAGTCAAGGCCACGGTGGGAGGCGGGAGGCGGGAGGCGGGAGCAGAAGTCGGGCGGCAGGAAGACCAGGGTGGGCGCCGGAAGGGGAGGGCCGGGAAGTTGTTCTGTGACCGCTTCCGGAGGCAGGGCCGGAAGTGGTGGCCCGGCTGTGTCAACCCGGGGGCTGCGGGCTGAGTGTGGCGGAGGTCGCGACCATGGGCGGGAAGAACAAGCAGCGGACCAAAGGGAATCTGCGGGTGAGAGCGGGTGAGAGCGGGTGGCCGGCCGCGCGGGGCAGGGCCGCGGGGCGGGGGGCGTGTGGCCTCCCGCCTGCGTCTCTGCCGGCGGGGCCGGTGAGCAGGTGGCGGAGAGAGAGGAGGGCGTGCGACGCCGAGCTGCCCCCGCGCACACACTTTCATGAGCAGATGCGTCGGTGCAGCGGGACCGGGAGGGCACCTGCGGGGCGAGCCGGGCCGCGGACTCGGTGGGTGGGAGGCTGCCGACGGAGCCTGCGCGCCGGGGTCCCGGGCAGGCTCTCGCCCTCCCGCCTCTTCCCGTCCCTTGTGCAGCCGCACGGACTCCTCACGGAGCCGGGCCTTTTTATTTTAAAAATGTCCTCAGTGTTTTGTTTTTTAAATATTCCAAATATAAGGAAAAGAGTACTAGGGAATAATATGCAAGATTGTTACAAGGACAACCAATATATTCGTTACCTAGACTCGCCAGGCGGCAATAATTGGCCATATTTGCTTCCTCTGTCTAATGTATGTATTTTGTTGAACCATATGAGAATTACTTGCAGAAATTCAACTCTAAAGTACTTCACGTGTATTATAAAAATAATGCCATTCTCCGTAACCGCGAGCAATTATAACACGCAGAAAAGTGTAACTTCCGTATAATACTGTTAGCTAATAGGATACAGCATTGTATTCAGATTCCTGTAGTCAACTCAATGTTCTCCCCTCTCCCTCTCTCGCTCTCGCTCTCAAACCAATAAAAACATATTTTAAAGGATTTTTAAGAAATAAAAATAAAAAAACATCCAAGATCCAGCCAGAGACCCCTCATTCCCTTTTGTTATTTAGATCTTGACAGTTTCCCAGCTTTTCTTCCCCTGGTGGAGGGTGTTCTTTTATGACATGGACAGTTTGGAAGAGTCTCTAGGCCAATTGTTTTGCTTAACTTAGAATTGTCTCGTTGTTCCTTATGATTTGATTCAGGTTAAGCCATTTTGGCAGGAATGCTTTGTAGATGGAGCTCTGACTTTTTCCCTGTGTCATAGCCTGTTTCATTACTGGAGGTATTTGTTTCTTTACTTGATGAAGAGAACTTTTTCCATTGGTTATCTATACTAATAAAAGAGTAATATGCTAATTAGACCGGGAGACCTTCCGGAGACCTTCTGGACGTCCTTCTGGACAAAGCCGGGGGCTTGGCCGGCCTGCAAACCACCCGCAAACGGCCCTCAGCCCCTCGCCCAGGCTGGCCATGCCCCCGCACAGAGACCCCCACCCTGAAGGGGGTGTAGCCAGCCTGCAAACCACCCCAGGCCCTTCACCCAGGCCAGCTATGCCCTCCAAGGGGACCCCACCCTGATCCGGGACCCCCTTCAGGGCAGACCAGCCAGCCCCCACCCATGCACCAGGCCTCTATACTAATAAAAGGGAAATATGCTAATTAGACTGGGAGACCTTCCCGGAGACCTTCCGGACGAAGCCATGGTGGCGGGGCCGAGGCAGACGCGGTTAGGGGCAATCAGGCCAGGAGGGGAGGGCAGTTGGGGGTGATCAGGCTGGTGGAAGGGGCAGTTGGATGTGAGCAGGCCGGCGGGGAGGGCAGTTAGGGGCAATCAGGTCGGGGGGTAGTTGGAGGCGAGCAGGCTGGCGGGGGGGGGGGGCAGTTGGGGTCGATCAGGCCAGTGGGGGGGGGGGGCAGTTGGGGATGAGTAGGTTGGCAAGGGGGGGCAGTTAGGGATGATCACGTCAGTGGGAGGGGGGCAGTTGGAGCAAGCAGGCTGGCAGGCAGAGTAGTTAGGGGCGATCAGGCAGGCAGGCAGGTGAGCGGTTAGAAGCCAGCGGTCCTGAATTGCGAGAGGGATGTCCCAGATTGGAGAGGGTGCAGGCTGGGCTGAGGGACACCCCCCCCCCCGCCTGTGCATGAATTTCATGCACCGGGCCACTAGTCTACATATATATGTATATGTATGTATATATATGTATATATATATATATAAGCCCAGCAACCATTATGGCAGAACCAGAACTACTGGTCTCTATGACCGCACTGACCACCAGGGGGCAGATGCTGGAGCTGCCCCCTGGTGGTCAATGTGCTCCCACAGTGGGAGCACTGCTCAGCCAGAAGCCAGGCTCACGGCTGGTGAGTGCAGCGGCGGTGATGGGAGCCTTTCCGGTCTCCGTGGCAGCGCTAAGGAGTGGTGAGCCAAGGGGTAAGGAGCGAGCAGACGGGCGGTTAGGAGCAAGGGGTCCCGGATTGCAAGAGGGCACAGGCTGGGCTGAAGGATCCCCCCTTACCCCCATGCACGAATTTCGTGCATTGGGTCTCTAATTAAAAATATATTAAGTGGTAGTTTGAGACTGGGAATACCTTGTTCTCTCACACAAACTTTCATCTAATAGTTTTAGCATTCTTTGGTAGTAATTTCTGGGATCAGTTATTGCTATGGTAGTCTAAAAACTTATGTTTAATCTTGACAACAACCCAAATAACGAGTTAGCTACAGTTATCTCATTTTAAAAACGATGGTACTGAGACTTAAGAAATGAATTTACTTAAGTTCATGTAACCAGGAGTTGTGGAGTTGGGATTTGAGTGGCAGTCATTGATTCAGCAGACGATCTTGAATCCTGAATGCCAAGTATTCAAAAGTGATAGACAGATGTCCCCTTCCCTTTGGTTAATCCTCACCTTAGAATATTTTCCCCACTGATTTTTAGAGAGAGTGGAAGGGAGGGGGGAGATACAGAGAGAGAAACATCAATGTGAATGGTTGCCTACTGCATGCGCCCTGACCAGGGTTGGGGATCGAGCCTGCAACCCAGGTACATGCCATTCACCAGAATTGAATCCGAGAGTCTTTAGTCTGCGGACCAATGATCTAACCATTGGGAAAACTGCCTAGGGCCCATTTTCTCGTTGACAGGCACCGATTAGTATATAAATAATGGTAATACATTAGAGAATTATGATAGAGGTATGAGTAGGAAGGAAGTGGGGGAATAGAAAAAGAATGGGGATCGACCTGAGGGAGGCAGATGTTGAAAACATGAGTGTATTTTGGAGGGCGAGTAGGAGTTGGTCAGACAATTAAAATGGAGAGGTTTTCGGGTGGAGAGAAAAGATTGTGCGAAGACGGAATTGTGACTGTGAAAGGGCATAGCTTGTTCAGGGGCCCTTGCGTTCACTCTGGGACTGGAACATAAATTGAGGCAGCTCAGTTGAGGCAAGGGAAGGAAAGGGTGGCAGGAGAACACTCCTGCAACGATCGGGACCAGCTGGGGACAGATATGTTCTGAGTTTGGTGTTTAAACTGTAGACACAAGCTCACCACTTCAAATACCTTGTTCTCTCCCACAAACTTTCATCTGATAGTTGTGGCATTCTTTGATAATAATGGCTAGAATCAGTTATTGCTATGGTCGTCTAAAAACTGGAAGACAGGCACAAGAGTGAGCTGGGTGTATAAGAAAAGTAACTGCCAGAAAGAAAATCAAGGTTCTTGATTTCTGAGCTGTGGGTATGAACATCTGAGATACAATAGAGTAAGTGAAAAGAAACAGTAACTGTATTTTAAACTCCAAGTGGCCATTGAGTAAAAGATACAATCAGAACATTGAACTAATTTGTTACTTTTAAATTGGAAACTAGAAATGGGATAGCTTTTCTCCTTCGCTGTCCAGCTCTGATAATTCAGGTCAGTTCAGAATTCAACCTTGACTCCTTTAGCTTTTAGCAATAATTCGTTTTTTATACTACTTCATTCTGTTTTATCATACAGCTGTTTACAAATGGGGTTATAGATAAAATTTGGATGTCCTAAGGCAGGGGTCCTCAAACTTTTTAAACAGGGGGCCAGTTCACTGTCCCTCAGACCGTTGGAGGGCCACACTATAGTTTAAAAAAAAACAACTATGAACAAATTCCTATGCACACTGCACATACCTTATTTTGAAGTAAAAAATAAAACGGGAGCAAATACAATATTTGTATTTGCATGTGGCCCGCAGGCCGTAGTTTGAGGACCCCTGTCCTAAGATCATCATATTTAGTTTTCAGAATTGTATTTTAGTTCACTAACTTTCTTTGTAGCTTTTTGTTCATGCGTCAATATTGAGAAAGACGAATTGAATAATGCTTATTTAAATAAGGTTTTAAAATAGAGAACCTATTTTGCAATTAAGTCTTAAATGCTGCTGTTTTGAAAAAAATGTAATTCAGGCCATCATTTCCATTTCTGGTCACTCATTTTAGTTTAGAAAGTAACCCAGCCGAAACCGGTTTGGCTCAGTGGATAGAGCGTCGGTCTGCGGACTGAAAGGTCCCAGGTTCGATTCCGGTCAAGGGCATGCACCTGGGTTGCGGGCACATCCCCAGTGGAGGATGTGCAGGAGGCGGCTGATCGATGTTTCTCTCTCATCGATGTTTCTGACTCTCTATCTCTCTCCCTTCCTCTCTGTAAAAAATCAATAAAATATGTTAAAAAAGAAAAAAAAAAAAGAAAGTAACCCAGAATATTCCTTGACAAATAAGTTTTCCATACACAATTTTGTTAGGTACAAGCAAACTGAATCACACATCTGGATAGCCCTTTTGAACATTCTTACAGAGAAAAACAGATAAGTTTAGATGGATTGTAATGTCATCCTGGACATTGAACTGAGGCATCTTCCTATTTGATGACAGTACTAGTATGTGAATTTCTTTCAACAGTTAAATATGTTCTTTCTGTCACAACTAATCCCTTTTAGTGCTAAGAGACTACCACTTTGTGTATCAGTCAAGCAGACCACTGATTATGGTTCAAAACAAAATAATTGTATTGATTTTTATGTCCATAATAATGTAACTTGTAACCATTTTGAGTTAATTTTGCATTATTACACAGTATACAAGTGTATATACATATTATTTATACAAATATGGGAAGTAAAACATTTGATAAAGCAATACTTGGGCTTACCATTCGTGATGCATTCTCTGATTTTAAATATTTTAATCTATGTCTTTAAAAATGATGTCATGACTCATTAACTTGATATCATGTACCCAGTTTAAAGAATATTTTTCTGATGTTTAGGAAACCAGGAAATGGCTCCTAACACATTGCGGACCAGTAATTTTATTGCTAGCGTTAACCAGTGGCCAGATAAGTTTCTATTGAGCGAGTACAAAAAACGTTTTACATAAATATTAAAGGCACACCTTAAAATTAAATACCCATGGTATTTTGAAGTTATTTATTATATGTTCTTCCAAGCTAATATCTTTTGAAAGTATGATACTTTGTAAAACACTGTGTAATATGAAAACACAAGAATTCTCGTGATCCGTCTGCAATGTGCTAAGATCATTACTGATAACCTCTTGGTGACAGAAACATTCACCTTTGGGGAACATTGCAGTGAAATCGTAGGCTAAGAAGAAGAAGTTCCCAAGTGAAAGCTTGTTCTCCCCTGGGAATTATCAAGGGATGACTCTCAAGAACTCAAAGTTAAATTGTGAACTCTTCCTGGACTCGGACATTTTTTCTCTCCTTTCTTATCAGCCTTCAAACAGTGGCCGAGCTGCAGAACTTCTAGCCAAAGAACAGGGAACCGTGCCTGGATTCATTGGTTTCGGAACGTTTCAGAGTGACCTGGGCTACGTTCCTGCCGTTCAAGGAGCTGAGGAAATAGACAACCTTGTAGATTCTGATTTCCGAATGGTGCTGCGGAAACTTTCTAAGAAAGATGTCACCACGAAATTAAAAGTAAGTTTTCTTGCTTTCATGAAAATGATGAAGACAATCCTTTTATTAAGATATCATTGGCATGTTTCATGTAGAGAGAAATGAATCATCACTAGTAATTTCTTTCACAGTTGCACTTTTTTCTGACACACAAACTTAAGCGTAGTTTGCATTTACCTTCTAGGTTATAAATTAGTGTGTTGCTCTGCACTTCTTGGAACCACTTTGGATTTCTCCCTGTATTCTCCCTGTCCCATTAGAGAATGTAATTTAATCCTGTATATCTATCTTTTTAAAAACAACTTAAAATTTTCTACCATACTAGCTTGTAAAGGAGCTCTTCAAATTAGTTCTATATAGCACAAATAGAAACAATGTATTCTCCTGTTAAATAAAACAGATGAAGCTTCTAGAACAGAATAAAATTTAATCAAAAGCCAATATTATGGCTGTTGATCCTTAACAATGTTAATAATTTACTTTAGGCTATGCAAGAATTTGGAACTATGTGTACAGAGAGAGATACAGAAATTGTAAAAGGAGTTCTTCCATACTGGCCAAGAATATTTTGCAAAATTTCACTTGTAAGTATCAAGACTTTACTGGCTTTTTCTGTTGTATTTTTTAAAAATTGACTTTTAGAGTGAGGAGGGCCTTAAAGGGAGAGAGGGAGGCTCAGAGGGAGGGAGGAAGAGAGAGAGAGACATCAATTTGTTGTTCCATTTATTTATGTATTAATCAGAGGCCCAGTGCATGAATTCGTGAACGGGTGGGGTCACTCGGCCTGGCTGGCAATTGGGGCGATCGGGGCCGTCTCACCCAGTCCTGATAGGGGCCGATCAGGGCCAGCCAGCTGGAGGGAGGGACTGTGGGAGGTTGGCTGGCCATGGGAGGTTGGCTGTGGGAGCGCACTGACCACCGGGCTGGCTGGCGGGAGGGAGTGCGGGAGGTTGGCTGGCCACAGGAGGTTGGCTGTGGAAGCGCACTGACCACCAGGGGCCAGCTCCTGCATTGTCTGCCTGCCCCCTGGTAGTCAGTGTGCATCATAGTGACTGGTCGTTTGGTCGACCGGTTGTAATGGTCACTTAGGCTTTTATACATATAGATTGGTTGATTCATACATGTGCCCTGACTGGGGGGATTGAACCCACAACTTTGGTCTTTCAGGACAACACACTAACCAACTGAACTATCCGGCAGGGCTGTTGTATATTTTTTTTATTGAAATTATAGAGACTGTCAGGTATATAGGACATTTTTGGTGAGGATGATGAAATGTTATGTCAGTATTGTTATGTAGATTGGATCATAATTACACATTGTAAGATGTGTATAGGGAGTCTGTGTTTTCAAAAATTAGGTCAAAATTACCCAAATACTTTCCAGTCACAGTAAATTTGGGTGGCTTAATTTCTTTGTATATTTGATGCAGAAAAATGAGAATCAGTTGCTTCATTGTTTAAGACGGGTGGGGAATGTCCGGCCCACGGGTCTTATAAGGCCCATAAAATCATTTGGTCTGGCCCTGCCAGGCATTAGTGGTGAGTTAATTAAATGTTTGACCAAATATAGCAGGCTGATTTTTAAGTTGATAATTTTGTATGGCCCTCCAATGATGTCATAAATATCCAAATAGCCCTTGTCTGAAAAAAGGTTCCCCACTCTTGGGTTAATGCCTAGCCTTGACTCAGTCTTCAATATAGTTCTTATCTCATTGGGAGAAGGGAAAGGAAATAAATTAATTACTTCACATAGTTACTGACTTTTGTTTAGCTCTGTATATAGTTGAATTCTTATTAAGGGGTCATCATAGCACGTACAGAATTATTTATACTTGCTTTAATGAGCTAGAGCTGTTTTAAACCATCTTATACTTTCAATAGGACCATGACCGCCGGGTTCGAGAAGCCACACAGCAAGCTTTTGAAAAACTTATCCTCAAAGTTAAGAAACACTTGGCTCCTTATTTAAAAAGTTTAATGGGCTATTGGCTCATAGCTCAGTGTGACACGTACGCACCAGCCGCGTCTGCAGCAAAAGATGCTTTTGAAGCAGCCTTCCCTCCCAGCAAGCAGCCTGAAGCCATAGCATTCTGTAAGGATGAGATCACAAGTGTAAGTTCTTGCCACTCTTCTCTGTTTTTTTCTCAAGTATTTAAGGGATAGCAGGCATGTTACAATGACAGCTCTCTTACCTGGCATTATGACGGAGTAAGTGTGTGGAGTCTTTCCAACGGAAAATTGTCTCTAAAAAATACATATATGTGTGTGTGTGTGTGTATGTGTATGTATGTATGTATATACGTATTCACACATATATATGTTCTTACTGATTTTTTTAGAGAAAGGAGGGAAGAGGGATAGGGACACAGAAACACTGATGAGAGAGAAACATCGATCAGCTGCCTCCTTCATGCCCCCTGCTGGGGATCCAGCCTGAAACACCCATGCATGTGTCCTGCCTGGAATCGCATTGGGGACCTCTTGGTTCAACCACTGGGCCACAGCGGCTGGGCCAGAAGATTGTCTTTTTAAAATAGTATTTAACACAACTGTTCATGTTGCATTTTAAATATAATTAACACCAGAGGCCTGGTGCACCAGGGCCAATTGGGGCCTCCCGGCTGCCGACTGGGGCCTGCCTTCATTCCGTGCCGCCCCCTGGTGGTTAGTGCACATCATAGCAAGCAATCGAACTCTGGGTCTCCCGGTTGAACTCCCAAGGGGACACTTTGCATCTTAGCCTTTTATATAGCTAGATGTTGGACTGGATCTTTCTAAACTGTTTAAATTTTCCATCTTTAATTTATGAGTCTCAAACTATATTACCTAAAAAACTTAGATATATGCTTTGTAACATCTATCTACATACATATATAAAAGCCTAAGCAACCGTTACGACCGGTCGACCGAATGAGCGGTCGACCAGTTACTATGATGCGCACTGACCACCAGGGGCAGATGTTCAATGCTGGAGCTGCTCCCTGGTGGTCAGTACACTCCCACAGCCCACCTCCCACAGCCGGTCGACCAACATCCCATGGTCCCTTCCCCTGGCTGGCTGGCCTGATCCATCCTGATTGGGACTGATCGCCAGCCAGGCCGAGGGACCCCACCCGTGCACGAATTTGTGCCTCTAGTATAATATTAAAAAGTGTGCATCTAAAAATTCAATCTAAACTTATTTCCCCCCTGTATTTCCATATTAGCACATGTTTACAGATCTACCTCATCTTCCCACCTGTGGGAGTGATAACTATCAGCACTTTGAGTCATCATTTGTTGGGTCAAAAGATACGAACATGTAAAATTTCTGTAGATATTGACAAATTACCCTTCAAATGGCCATACACATCTAGACTCCTATTAACACATCTGAAAGTTTCTTCAACTCCTGGCCCACACTTTACAAACTGGTGTCAGCCATAACTTCTGCATTTTTCAGTTTGTCTGCATCTAGTACTATTTTCCTTACTTCTTCCCTCCTTTTTGCTATTCCTGAGATATGGACTGGAAAAACCAGATGACCAAGCTTCTCAGTATTACATGAAGTAGAAGTAGATGGACTGTGAGTGAGAGGGAGTTGAGGATCTAAAAAACGTGTGCTTCCGTTCATCCCTTATGCAGTGCTCCTGGGTCTTCAGAGCCCGTGTCTGTCCCTCCCTCTCTCCCTCCCTCTCTCCCTCCTCCTGTCAGTGGGTCAGCTTTCCTGTGGGTTCCCCTCGTCGCTACAGCTGGACTCCAGGGCTCTTCATGGCTGGTCCTTCCCCGACGCCTCTCCCACAGGCACACATCTGCAGCCTCCTTCCCCAGGAGGTCTCGGTCCATCCAGGCTCCATTTCTCAGGTGTGCCAAGCTTGTCTTTCTAGGCGGAGGATTTGTACCTTCAGTCTTCTTCTCAAAGGGAGTTCTCTAACCCAACCACAGGGCAAGAGACACTTGTTTATGTAAATATCAAGTGGTAACTGTTATGAAAGTGAAGTGGCATGAGTTTGGACACTAATTAAGAGTTTTAGAAAATGCGCCCTTGCTGGTTTGGCCCAGTGGATAGAGCATTAGTCTGTGGACTGAGGGGTCCCAGGTTCAATTCCAGTCAAGGGTACATGCATCCCCAGTGGGCTCGATTCCCAATGAGGGGCGTGCAAGAGGCAGTCGATCAATGATTCTCTCTCATCATTTTAAAAATATATTTTTATTGATTTTAGAGAAGAAGGTAGAGGGAGAGAGAGAGAAACATCAGTGATGAGAGAATCATTGATCGGCTGCCTCCTGCTACGCCCCACACTGAGGATTGAGCCCGCAACCCCGGCATGTGTCCTTGACCAGAATCGAACCCGAGACCCTTCAGTCTGCAGGCCGATGCTCTATCCACTGAGCCAAGACGGCTAGGGCTTTCTCTCATCATTGATGTTTCTTTCTCTCTCTTCCTTTCCCTTCTCTCTGAATTCAATAAAAATATGTAAGGTAAAAGTAAATTTTAAAAATATAAAAAATGTTTAAAAATAAGAGTTTCAGAAAATGGATTTTGAGGTAACTGATTCGGCTGTTCAGAGTTCTGTGTGTGTGTGTGTTCTGGCTCTTGTGGAACCTGTGGATGATTTCCTCTTGGTTATTCTCCCTCTCGCTTCTATCACAGTTCATTGCAGATACCAGGTCTGAACTTTCCCAAATACAAAACCAACTTATTAGAGGGGAGGTAGACAAATGAAGATCAAAATGCCAGGCGTAGACAGTGTAGGGTGTGCGTTCCAGTTCCCAGTCCAGGCCTCGGTTATGCTGTCTGCGGACAGCGTTCTGTGCTGCCTGTAAGATGAGGGCCTGGGCGATGCCGTTCGTTCCAGGCCCCTCTTCCGTTGTGCGGTGAGTGTCCCTCCGTTTCCCGGTCTGTTACCGCGGGAATGGTCCTCCACTCGGGAGGTGTGAGGACTGGCTGAGGTGATGCGGGAAGTGTGCCCGGGCTTTGTCTGGCGTGTGGAAACGCTCAGGAAATGCCAGCGCTTGTTGTGCTGGTAACGTTGACACGAGCCGGGTCCTCGCTTGTCCTGGGCCCAGAAGTCGGCAGACGCACCCGGCATTTCCGACGAAGTCTAGACCTGCCTGTGTGACGGGGCAGAGCACAGCTGTGTTCTTCTCTGAGCAGGGAGGCGCTCAGGGGGGGAGGGGAGCAGGGCCTGATTCTCGCCCGGACGTCCTGACGTCCTGATGGGGAGTCCATGCGCGGCACCGCCTGGGCCAGCGGACCCAGCAGCCAGGGCAGGAGCGTCTCGGGGCGCCTCCTCCTGATGGAAACAGCACTTGTTGGAGAAGTCACCCCAGTAGCAGCCAGTCTCGGGGACGGTAGGGAGAGAAAGTAAGTGCAAGTCAAACCTTTTAGCTTTGCTGCTTCATTTAGCTTCTTTGTGGGGCAGGGGACGCGTTGAGGTGGGGTGAGGTTTGTGCTCTACCTGTCACCATTCAGTTCCATGAGTCTCAAGGCCCGGTTGTCCCCCTGCAGGTGCTGCAGGACCACCTGATAAAGGAGACACCCGACTCGCTCAGCGACCCACAGTAAGTGGTACCGTGTAACTCGCATCAGGACTTGTCTCACTCGTGGGTTCTAAGGGGATTGCAATGTGACATGGTTAGGGGGTGCTGCGTGCAGAGATGCAGACACGCCCTGGAGTGCCGTTTGCAGGTGCTGTCCTAGGTGCTTCTCCCTGCGGTCCGTCCTGCTGTGGGAGGTGAATGATCTGGGAGCCACACATTTGGTTTGTTTACAAAGAGATGCTTTTAGGTTTTTCCCACATGCACTTCTTTTTAAAAATATGTATTATTGATTTTTAAAAAATATATATCTTTTTTTATTATTTCAGAGAGAAAGGGAGAGGGAGAGCGAAACATCAATAATGAAGAGAGAATCATGGATCGGCTGCCTCCTGCACGCCCCCTACTGGGCATGTTCCCTGACTGGGAATCAAATCGAGGCCCCTGGTTCATGGCCTGATGCTCAGCCACTGAGCCTGAGCAACACCGGCCAGGCCACATTCACCTTTTGACCATCATCGCAGGAACCACTCTCTGGTCTGGTGAAATAGTTGAAGAACTATGAATAGTTTTACTGAAATAGTAGCAAAATGTTCCCTTTACGTTTCTTATGTTGTAATCACACTGTTAAGAGTCTGTTGGGAAAGTAATCTTAGACATTTTAATTTTAAAAATGTAGTTTGGCTTATACTCAATCCTTATACATATTTATTTTCTTTTTACAATAAGAACTGTTCCAGAGGAAGAGAGAGAAGCTAAATTCTATCGGGTTGTAACTTGTTCCTTATTGGCATTAAAGAAATTGCTTTGCCTCTTACCTGATAATGAACTTGATTCTCTGGAGGAGAAATTTAAGTCTCTTCTATCACAGAATAAATTTTGGAAGTATGGAAAACACAGTATACCTCAGGTATCTTAATCTTTTTTACTTTAAGACATTTCTCTGATTTATTTTGTTCCCTCTGATCTTGCTAGTTTGGTTATGCCTTATGTTTATTGTTTATGTTTAACACTCTACAAATGTATCTCTGTGGTGGCACTGAATCACCTCTCTTACCAGATGTAACTGTATTTTCTCTTTGTTGTTTCTTATTTGGCTTCAACGTCAGAGTGAATTGTCATCCTCCTCACTCCTGGCACCTTAACCTTGTGGGGTGTACAAAGGCTCTTCTCACTGCATGTGTTTATTCTTCTCTTTCCTTTCTGTCTCCATCCTCCACCTCCACCAGCTGGCCATCCTAAATGTGCTTAAGTGGCATTGTGTTACATTCTGTTCCGTTTATTGCTTTTTACTTAGTACTTTTAAAAAGTACTAAAATACTTTAAACTCATCATGTTCCTGTATGTGTATGTGGTCCATGGCTTCTAACTGCTGCGTGGTATTCAGAAGTGGGCCTCCACTCCATTTCCCTGCTCATTCCCCCGTGACAGACACCTGGTTCCTCTAGTTCCTCGCCCTCACCGTTCTTCATTCATGCATCCTCAGCCCTGTGAGAGCTTATTTTTCTGAAAACCTCTCACTGCTGAGTCCAGAGTAAATGCATACGGACTAACTTTCTGAAGTCGTGCTAGATTGCTCACCTGAACGGCCGTTACTCTCGACTGGACCCTCCGTGCATGGAGTCCTCCACAGTCTTCTGGTCTAGCCACGACTGGGCAGCCTGCAGCTCCTGGTTGTGACCAGAGTCGTAGGCGTTCAAGTGCTCTCTGCTGGGTGACCTTTAGCATCTCTTCATCAGCTATTGATGTTATTGTGTGTGGTTTTCTAATCTGCTTTGCATCTTTTTCTGCTTGGGATGTGCTGATGTTTTCATTCTCTTGGTCTGTGTCTCATGCTCTCATTGGTGTTTTTATCTTTTTGTCTTTTCAGTCTACTTGGTGGATAATTTTTTTTGAACTGAGCTTTAAAAAATTATGTATTTATTTACTTTAGATTAGGAATTGTGTTTGCTTATTTTTCAGATCTGCTGTGCCTTTTCTAAGAGTCCTTCTTCTCAAATTTCTTTAAACTGTGTTAACTATAATAAGGCTTGTTGATACGGAGTTTGTAACTGATCATTTTAAGATTTAAAGTCTCAGATCTCTGTGTTATCTTGGGTTTCTACTGATAGCGACTCAAGGTGTCTGATTTTTGTCTGGCTCTGTTTAACGTTGTGCTGCTAGTGTGTCTGTAGGCATAATAATCCACGGCCCCACAGAGGCTTCTGCACTTGGCTCTGTGTTTCCTTCAGCCACAGGAACGGGAAGTTGAATTCTTCCTGCCTTTAACTTTGGCTTGGTGATTCCTCGTGGCTTCTCAGTCATTCGATTCTCTTAAAAATATCCTTTGACGTATTTTTCTAGTTGTTTCAGTTTTATTAATGGGAGGGTAATGAATAACCTGTCTGTCCTTAACCACGAATAAAAGCCTATCCTAGTCTTATTTGGCTTGAATTTAATTCAACTTCTGTGTTTTCTTTTAGATCCGCTCAGCTTATTTTGAGCTAATTTCTGCTTTGTGCCAGCGTATTCCACAACTGATGAAAAAGGAAGCCTCAAAAGTGAGCTCGTCTGTTCTGCTCAGCATCGATGACAGTGACCCCGTTGTCTGCCCTGCTCTCTGGGAAGCTGTGCTTTACACACTTACCACCATTGAGGTACGAAAGAGAAGTACGTTAGGTACATCCGGGAACACTTGTCTTGGAAAGAGCTTACTAGGTTATAATATCTAAAAGTTATTGGAAAAAAGCTTCTTGGAAATAAAATATTTAATCCAAAACTTGTGTAAATCATAAACTGATTATAAAATGGCAAAGAGTTTCTTACTTTCAGTTTAGCCAGTATCACTCATTCTTATGTGGCTCATTGAAGCAAGCATATCTGAATCTTATATTTAAGGCTAAATATTGCTGTTCTTTTGAGAATGCAGCTTTTATAGAAATACTTTAATTGTAAGTAATTATTTCTGATGAATATTCTGTAAGCATGTTGGATACATGATACTATATGCAATAAATTTCTTATAATTTCAGAGTTTTCGTGGGTGTTTTTTTTTTTAAAGTCAATCATATTTATGCACAGTGATTTAGGATTTTTAAAAAAATATATTTTATAGATTTTTTACAGAGAGGAAGGGAGAGGGATAGAGAGTTAGAAACATTGATGAGAGAGAAACATCAATCAGCTGCCTCTTGCACACCCTCTACTGGGGATGTGCCCGCAACCAAGGTACATGCCCTTGACCAGAATCGAACATGGGACCCTTCAATCCGCAGACCGACGCTCTATCCACTGAGCCAAACCAGTTAGGGCAAGAGTTTTCGTTTTTAATGGCAGTGGGAGATGTTAGCTTTTTTAGGTAGAATACTTGATTTTTATTTTAGAGACCTATGTGTCTTCTCTGTTAATTGGGAAAAGTGTGTTTATAACCTTTATTATTATCATCTTTCTTTGGTAGGACTGTTGGCTTCATGTAAATGCAAAAAAAAGTGTTTTTCCCAAACTGTCAGCTGTGGTTCGTGAAGGCGGTCGGGGTCTGGCCACTGTCATATACCCTTATCTTCTGCCATTCATCAGCAAACTCCCTCAGTCCATCACAGACCCCAGGCTGGACTTCTTCAGAAACTTCCTCACCTCTCTCGTTGCAGGGTAAGGAATTCAAAGTCTTGATCTTTAAAAATATTTTCTATTGATATCAGAGAGGAAGAGAGCAGATAGAAGCATCAGTGATGAGAAACAATCATTGATCAGCTGCCTCCTGCACGCCCCCCACACTGGGGATCAAGCCTGCAACCCAGGCATGTGCCCGAATCCGGAATCAAACTGTGACCTCCTGGTTCATAGGTTGAAGCTCAGCCATTGAGTCACACTGGCCTGGCTAGAGTCATGATCTTTAAAGTGAAGGAGATTTCTATTATTTTCACAGATAAGTGGAAGATATATCTATCTGTCTGTCTGTCTATCTATCTATCTATCTATCCACGAACACACACACACACATTATTGTCTTTCTTATTTAAATTTCCCCAAAATTGCTTTACTGTTCATTATAAACACTTTTCAGGTTTTCAGAGAATTAAATTGAAATTTTTCTTGGATACTTGAGTCCTTTTTCACAGTTCTTCAGCTTTACATTCTAATCAAGCTGTATTTGTTCTTAGTTTTCAGTTTAAGAATTTTATTTGTAAAAATTCATCTCCTTTTGGTATGATGCCTTTTCCATGACTTTATTTTGGTGTTTCTGCATTGCTTATATTCTTTTTTTTGAAAGAGTAAGCCACAGTTATTTGTTATTTCAGGCTGTCGACAGAGAGAATCAAAACCAGCTTCTCAGAGTGCTCAGCAGTTCTGTCTGCTTTTTTTGAATGCCTACGTTTTATAATGCAGCAAAGCTTAGGTGAGGAGGAGTTGGAGGAGATGCTCGTCAATGACCAGGTATCATAGAGTGAAAACCACCAGTGCCCCTCTCACACTGACCATGAAGAGTCCAGCTCATTGTGTCTTGTTGCCATTTCTATTGATTAGCCTTCCTCCTAAGGGTTTCACAGCTGCTAGTAGAATAGTATCATACTGTCATGCCTGAGGACTGGTCGCTGGATGTACAAGAAGATGCTATTTGTGATCTTTTGTATTAAGTTTAAATAATGCAACAGTTATTTATTACTTCTAAAATATTTACATGCATGTATATTTTTAAAAATATATATATTTTTATTGATTTTAGAGAGGAAGGGAGAGTGAGAGAGAGAGAAACATCAATGATGAGAGAATCATTGATTGGCTTCCTCCCGCACGGCCCTTACTGGGTATTGAGCCCAACCTGGGCAATGTGCCCTGACCGGGAATTGAACTGTGACCTCTTGGTTCCTGGGTCGCTGCTCCATCTCTGAGCCACGCCCGGCTGGGTCTTGTATGCTTTTGTGGACAGTTGTGCTTGGCTCTTAGAACCAGTGATGCGGCAGGTGTTGGATGTGGCTCTTCCAATGGGCAGTTAATTGATGTAACACAAGCCCAGATCCTCCTGGGCGTCTCACATAGTCAACTTCTCTTACTTTTGTAATTTAATAAAAAGGGTTCTGATTTCTGTAGATCTTCTGTGTCTTTCATAATGGCTTAGAAAATAAGAAAACTTGAATAACTTCAGAAGATGAAAACTATATTATCTATTAATGACAGTAATCTTGGTTAATCATATCATAAAAACGAAGTAATGCAGGGGGAATAGCGTGAAATCATTATGCTCTTTCTATGATGTGAAAATGATTTTCAACTTAACTCTTCAGAGTTCGGGGGGGAAATCCATGTTTTTCATTCATTAAATATGAACATTTATAATGTTTTACAAATCCCTTGTTTAAATTTTATTTCTCCTGAAAACTGAACTTTTCTGTTTCATCTTGTTTTTCAGTTGATTCCTGTGATTGACACAGTTCTCAAAGACCCAAGATTGCAAGATGGGCAACTCTTTGACTATTTAGCAGAAACTTTAAGTTCTTGGGAAGCCAAAGCAGATATGGAGAAAAATGATAAAGCGGCTCAGAACTTTGAGAAAGTGCTGCTGAACTTCTGGGGGAGACTCTCAGAGATCTGTTCCGCGAAGATCGATGAGCCAGAAGCTGATGTGAAGTCGGTTTCAGGTGTATCGAGTCTATTGCAGGTCCTTCAGAAGCCGAACAGCTCATTGAAGTCAAATAACAAAAAAGTGGGTAAAGTTAGATTTGCTGATGAGATGCCTGAAAGTAACACAGAGAATGAGGAGCGTGTCTCCTCAGAAGGGCAGAGCAGTGAGGGCTGTGAATTGGTGGCTAAGCCTCCTCCCTCCCATTCCGGCTCAGACTGTTTATCTCCGCGGCGGAGGAAACCGCTGGAAGACTTAGTCTGCAGACTAGCAGAGATGAGTATTAATTATGTCAACGAACAGAAGTCAGAGCAACACCTGCGGTTTCTTTCCACTCTGCTCAGCTCCTTCTCTTCGACCCAAGTATTTAAGATACTCCTAGGTGATGAAAAGCCGAGTGTCGTCAAATCCAAACCTCTGGAAATAGCCAAACTTATCCAGAAAAACCCAGCAGTGCAGTTCCTGTACCAGAAAGTGGTCGGGTGGCTGAACGAAGACACTAGGAAGGAGGCGGGCTTCGTGGTGGACATTCTGTACAGCGCCCTCTGTTGCTGTGAGGATGAGAAGGAGAGAAAAGACGTCCTGGATGATCTAACGGAGGTATCGCTGCTGTCAGTCTTTTCACAGGCGTGGTGCGCACCGCACTGTGACCACAGACCAGGAGCGGGGGCCCCGCCGGGGCTGTGTGGGTGGTTTCTGAGGACAGGCAGTGCATTTGTTGGCTGTGACTTGGGAAGTGTGTGCGACTTCGGCTGGGTGTTCAGATAAGAGCTTGGAAGTAAAAGGGTGAGTGCTTTCACTCCATCCGTTAACGTTGGACGAGCTAAAAAAGTGGTTTTTTTTCAGTGATGACATGGTTACTTTACGTGTATATGTTTACTGTTCCTTCCAGAGATTGTTTCTGAGTCTTTTTCTTCTTTTAGGTGGATCTGAAATGGAATTCGGTTCTTCAGGTCATTGAAAAGGTATCACAGGGATTATTTCCTTTTTCTTTGTGTATTTATGGGTATAGGAAAATTGACACCACAGTCACAATCACACCCTGGAATGTGGTCAGTTGTCTGTGTTAGAGGACCTCCTCGTTATTGTAACTTCCCATCACTGGGGAAGACGTTGCTGCTTGCCTTTCTGTAGTGTTTTTCTGGTTAGAAATATCGGGGATGGATGAACAGGCTCTGGGAAATCCAGGGTTGTTTCTTAGCAGGTAACAAAGGCAGAGTTAAAAGTTTATTTTTTAAACAACCTACAATTTCTACTCTTGCCCTAGTTACTTTTCCTTCTATATAAATGGACTGATTGGCTCCAGCTTTGGCTAGAACACATCAGGAATTTTGTTGGCCCAGCTTCCAGCCTTTGATGGCCACTGGACTAAATAAGAAATTGGTGATGAGAATAATGAAAATAAATCAAGGAACATAAACAATTTCGAAAATTAATAGCTTCAGTAGTCTTTCCTAATGAAGGTACAAATGTAACAATACATTTCTACCCCTAGAAATGTTATGACTAGCTACCTAAATTTTTTAAAACAATTTTAGATTATTTTTTAAGTTTTATACAGATAACTTTTTAATTTACAAGTGTTTTCCTATCTTTAAAAAAAATTTTTTTTTTAAATTTCAGATAGGAAGGGAGAGGGAGAGAGAGATAGAAACATCAGTGATGAGAGTGAATCATTGATTGGCTGCCTCCTGCATGCCCCCCACTGGGGATCAAGCCCGAAACAGGGGCATGTGCCCTTGACCGGAATTGAACCTGGGACCATTCAGCCCACAGGCTGATGCTCTATCCACTGAGCCAAACCGACTAGGGCATTTCTCTCTTTTAAAATTATGGTACAGCTCTGACCATGTAGCTCAGTTAGTTAGAGCTTTCCTAATAGACCAAAGTTGCAGGTTTGATTCCTGGTCAGGGCACATACAAGAATCAACCAATGAATGCATAAATAAATCGATGCCCCCCCCCCTCTCTCTCTCTCTCATATCAATAAAAAATAACTAAAAATAAAATGAAGTTCCGTTATAACATAGTGAAATTTACCACCTGAACCGTGTCTCAGTGTGCCGTGCAGTAGTGTTACGGGTACTCACATTATTGTGCAGCCATTTTCCAGGGTTTTTCATCTTGCAAAACGGAAGCTCTGCCAGTTACACAGTGACGTCCCCTTTCCCCCAATAGTTTATTTTCACAAAAGAAAAACGGAAAGTTACCGTTTTTCAGTGAGAAATGTAACTTCCCAGGCACATCTTTGCATTAGCTTATCCAGTGCCTTCTCTCCCCATAGGCGGGCTGCGTGGAGAGCCACCCTGACGAGAGCTGCTTGACAGGTCTAGAGTCAGAGTAAGGGCGGCCGAGACGCTGATGAGAGCGTGCACTCAGGCGGCGGAGGAAGGGCTGTGTGCACCAGGCACAGGTGCCGGACGGCCGTCCTCCTGGGCAGGGTTGGCCCCTCCGCACGTGCTCGCAGACAGCTTCCCGTCTCCTTGAGCTGGTCTCCTCTCTGTAGCTGCGGTGAAACAGTGAGAGGCTGAACTTCACACCTTGCTAACCGAGACACATTTTATCCCGAAGATTATTTTCTGGATTCTGGAGGATCCTGTAAACTAGATTGGTTTATTTGGTACACTGTATTAGGAAAGCCTATTTTGTAGGCTAAACTCTAGTTTCCCTTGTTTTTTATGCAACCTCATACTTTGAGCAGAGTCCTAAAGTCACCCTCTTTAAAAACTACCTGAATTTTGTATCTAGAAAGAGACCTTAGATATTTTCTAGTTTAATCTTCGTTTTTCAAATTAGGAAATAGGTCCAGGTTGATTTAAGAGATTTGTCCAGCCCTAGCTGGTTTGGCTTCGTGGATAGAGCATTGACCTGTGGACTGAAGGGTCCTGGGTTCGATTCCGGTCAAGGGCACATGCCTGGGTTGCGGACTCGATCCCCAGTAGGGGGTGTGCAGAATGCAGCCAATCAATGATTCTTTCTCATCATTGATGTTTCTATCTATCTCTCCCTTTCCTGTCCTCCCTGAAACCAATAACAAATATTAAAAAGAGAGAGAGAGTTTTGTCTAAAGCCCTAGTCCGGTGGTAGTTCAGTTGGTTGGAATGTCATCCTATCCCAAAAGGTTACGGGTTTGATTTCCCATCAGGACACATAAGTTGCTAGTTCGTTCCCTAGTCCAGGCCTGTATGGGAGACACTTGATATCTCTCTCTCTCTCTCTCTCTCTCTCTCTCTCTCTCTCTCTCTCTCTCCCCCTCTCCCTCCCTCTCCCTCCCTCCTCCTTTCCCCACCACCACCCTTTTCCTTCCTCTCTCTCTAAAAATCAATGAAAACATATACTTAGGTGAGGATTTAAAAAGATTTGCCCAAAGTCATAAAGCCAGAATAGTGGTAAAGCTTGGGCTAAAAGAAAAGCTCTGGTTATCTGCAATTTTTTTTCATCTTTATTGAGAGTATCACAGATGTCCCCTCCCCCCCTTACCTACAATTTTTTAAGTAAAAGGATAAACAGTTTTTCAGGCACTACCCAATCCACACTTGGATTTTTTTTCTCCATAGATTGCTTTGAAATGAACCAAGTTGCAAATTCCTTTCTTCTCAGTCCTTAAAGCAAAAGAAGCTCTGGGAACGTGGATCAGCTTTTGGGGGTGGATTTACACCTTTTTTCCTTGCTTCCCCACCCCATGAAAATAAACCAGATGCTGTCAGATATCTGGCCCTGGTAACTATTTCAAAGAATTTGTGGAAATATTAAGTCCCATTACTCATATTGAAGTAATTTACCATTATTACATATTAATTGTTCTTTAATTTAGCAAAATTAATGAACAAAATTGAATACCTGTAGAGCATTTAAAAAAAAGTGTCCTCCAAGTTGAGCCCTCTGTTGTTGAGCATGTCTGCAGTATTGATAGGTGTCAAAGAAGTTTAAGACAGTCTCTGCTCTCAAGGAACTGACAGTCCCATTGGAAACAAGACACACGCAGATGAAACAGTGTAAATAATAATGCAGTCCAGTAAGTGCCTTAGACAGTCTAAGACAGATAGTGATGAGCATGGGCTGGAGAGGATGGGGGGGTTCATACAGCAGGCGGGATGGTGATGAGTGGGGAAGAGGGGGTACTCCTGGTGGGGAGATGGATGAGGAAAGCATGGAGTGCAGTGAGCAAGGCCAAGTGGGAGCAGGTGACCCAGCCTTGGACCTGAGGAGGAGGAGGGGCGTGGTGCCAGGCCACGTGACAAAGGGAGGCATATGGACTGGTATAGTACTCCGTTAGGCAGATACACGTTTTGATCTTATCTCTAATCATTGCTCTAATTGTGATTTTTAGGCATGTTCTAGTTCAGATAAACATGCTTTAGTAATTTCTTGGCTGAAAGGAGATATCCTCGGAGAGAAGTTGGTAACCTTGGCAGATCATCTTTGCAACAAGGACTTGGGATCTACAGTGACTTCTGAACCTGACTTCTCAGAACGATGGGCTCTCTTAAGCTTGGTGTTATCCCAACATGTTAACAATGGTAGGCAAAACGATGGCTTTTGTCTTTCAGTAGGAATAATACCGTCACTTGGGTTTCATGCTCCTAAGTTTACATATTACTGGTTGAAGACATACTTCATTAAAATATCTTAATTTTGTAAGTACCCTAAATGTTTGCTAATCCTTGTAGCATAACTTGGATGACATTTAATATCTTTAGTTTATTATTTCTAAAGGGTTTTGAATTTAGCAAAGTTCTTCATTCTAATTTTGTAGAGCATTGTTTTTAAATTTAATGTAAAGATGCTTTTTTTAAAAGTGTATTTTTATTGATTTCAGAGAGGAAGGGAGAGGGAGAGAGATAGAGACATCAATGATGAGCGAGAATTATTGATTGGCTGCCTCCTGCACGCCCCACACTGGAGATCGAGCCCACAACCTGGGTATGTGCCCTGACCAGGAATCTAACCGTAACCTCCTGGCTCATAGGTCGACGCTCAACCACTGAGCAACCCGGCCAGGCTAGACCTGCTTTTTTACATAAGGGCTTTTCTATGTGAGAACAGATTGACTGGCTGATATGATTTTCTTTTGTCTAATACACTAGCACCTTTTTCTTTTTTTTAACACATAGAAAGACTCAAGTGGAAGTTATTCAAAATTATACTGCTAATATTTTCTATTTGTGATTATTTTTCTCTAGATTACTTGATTGGAGAGGTATATGTTGAAAGAATTATTGTTAAACTTCATGAAACCTTATCCAACATAAAGAAATTGTCAGAAGCTGAAAATATTGACTCTTCGGTGTCTTTTACCTGTGATGTGGCCTATGACTATTTCAGCTCAGCGACAGGGTGCCTGCTGGTGCCATCCTCGGAAGACCTGCTGCTCACTCTCTTTCAGTTGTGTGCTCAGAGCAGAGCACACGGGCGCCTGCCAGGTAACAGCCCACGGCTCACAGGTCCTGCTGGAAGCTCTGGCCCTGCCCTTCGCAGTGTCAGTGCCAGGCTTCGTTAACTGAGTCATAATGTGTGTGACAGTTCAGACTCTTTTGGTAAAGGGCTGCAAATCTTAAATACTTTCAGCCTTGAAACCACATTAAAGATGTATAGAGACACGATGTCTACAGTTCTTACGTGATATCAAGGAAGTCCTTTTGCAAGGGGCCCTGGTTAGAATGTTAGCCCTTTACTCAGGAGCTCTGGCAGTTTGCTTAATTTCTTCATGCCTCAGTTTCCACATCTATTAACATCTCTTTCTCTTAACACAATGTGGACCAGTAGTTTTATCGCTAGCTTTACCCAGTGGCCAGATAAGTTTCTATTGAACAAGTACAAAAAATGTTTTACATAAATGTTAAAGGGACGCTTTGAAATTAAATACCCATTGCATTTTGAAGTTATTACATGTTCTTACAAGCAAATATCTTTTTAAAGTATGCTACTTTGTGAAACACTGTTTAATATGAAAACACGAGAATTCTCATGATCCATCCGCAACGTTAATGGAAACTTTCAATCTTGATGTATGTCAAAATGAAATTTAGATTGTCTTTTTAAGGACTATATTCTGCCTTGTGTTAATTTAAACTTATTTATAAAAGGAATATTAAAAAATACTATTGATAGGGAGCCCTCCTCACCCACCCTTCTTCAGTGTAACTTCTCTATTTGGAAAAGGTATACTATTTTTCACACCTTCTAAAGGACACCTTTCTTGTAAAGAATTTCAGAACAGAAAAAAGCTAACTTTAAAAATCGTACCATTTTTTTTACCTCATGTGGCATGAGCTAGCTTTATTATTGCATATTTATGACACATTTTGTTTGACATTGAGTAGTAATTTTTGTTTTCTTTTTTAAATGGCACCTTAGAATATCTGAGGTCTGCAGTGAGTTCTTTCAGATGTTTTGTAATGATCATAGTTACTCCGGTGGGATTACAAGTTCCTGTTGACATTTTTTTTTAGACTTCCTTATCTGTAAACTGAAAAACACTTGGCTCTCTGGCGTGAACTTATTGGTCCACCACCCCGGCCGTCCAGGTCAGCAGAGTGCCTTCCTGCGCGCGTCGGCGCTGTGGCTGAAGACCCAGGCGCAGTCTCCGTCCCTGGACCTTACGAGGTGACCATGTCTGTGCTCATTTGCACAGCAGCTCTTATTACTTGATCACTGTCCTGACCTCAGGCTCCATAACTAGTGTGGGTGCCTGTGAAAAATGACTTGTTATGTAAGAAATCGATAGGACTCCCCAGAGGATTTTCCACATGGGTCGTTGTTTAAGCTCATGGAAGAGTGACTGTTGTGACAGACCCGCCCACTCCTGGCTGCTGCCGGGGCGGGTGCTGGTGCTGTCCTCTGTCTCACCTGGGCGGGTGTGACCACAGCCTCTCCTGGCTGGTCACTGATGGTTCTCGCCTGGTGACCTGGCTGGTCTGGCAGCCACTGTTTCAAGGCGTTTGCATTGCAGTGTATTTCACAGCTCAACCTAAACCCACTTATAAAAGTGGAAACGAAGCAGATGCACCCAGAGGCCTTGGGATTGAGGCAGATATTTGTCTGGTCACCATGTTCTTTTTGTGGAACAAGGGAGCTGCATTTCAGAAAGGTCGGATCTGAAGTAGGGCAGGTCCCCTGCGTGCTGAGGTGCAAGTATCACTCAATTCAGTCATAAATGTGGGACTGCGTCCCCAGGTGCCTGTGTGTGTTGGGAGGAGGGGCGTGGACAGGCCGCCTGCATGTGCTTTGCTGGTAGTTGAGTTCAGGTAAGCTGTTTCTGCCGTGGGCTTTCACCATGTGTCAGTCAGCATCACTGCGCAGCTGAGTTCTCTGCGTGACTTTCAGCCTCCAGGGACTCCTGTCTGCTGTGGACGACTTGCTGAACAAGCTCTTGGAGAGCGAAGATCCTTCCGTCCTGGGCGTCTACATTGGGAGTGTGATGCCGGACCCCAGGGAGTGGGAGAAGATGAGACAGTCTCTGCCTAAGCAGGTGTGTTTGAGGCTGGAGAGCATTCATCGTTCTGAGGTTTGGATTTTATCGAGGTTAAATGTATTAATTTCTGGCGAAGAAAAGCAAGTGAGATGAGTAGCTCACTTCGCTCTTAATCCTCTGAGTGCTCTGTATTGTATGTGATGTCTGTAGGGTCTGCACAAACATGCATGTGAGAGGCTCCTGTAGCAGAAACCAAAGCTTAGGCTTCTGTGGTGGTGCTAATAACTTCATTTTTGAAGTTATTTTAATGACGATTTGAATATTCTGATAACTGTATTTTTGTTCCCTGTCTTAGTTGTATACTTGGTGGTAAATAGAATATGTAATGACTTTGTGTATAATTTATATTTTTACAGTGGTTGCATAGACCTCTTTTAGAAGGACGACTGAGCTTGAATTATGAGTGTTTCAAAGCAGATTTTAAAGAACAAGATATAAAGAAACTTCCTAGCCATTTGTGTACTTCGGCATTATTGAGCAAAATGATATTAGTTGCACTGAAAAAGGAAATAGTTCTAGAAAATAATGAGCTTGAGAAAATAAGTAAGTATATGTGAGCATAAATACGAATTTTGAAATACTTTAGATTATACTGCGATTTAAATCCTTAAAGAATCAAGAATCTTCAGCCCCTAATTAACTCTTTTAGTAATGAGAAATGTGAGGTCAGTTAAGTGATGAATGTTAAGTTGCAAGTTGGGTGGAAACATGAAATCGTGGCTCTCAACGCGTCGGGTGTTGAGCGGAATTTGGTGTCAGCACACTTTTCGAGCCAGCAGGACAGAGCATCCGCGGACCCTGCGTCCTGCGGCCGTGAGGACATGCTGGCGAGTCTGGTGGCTCACGAGGGCCCTGACTCTGACCTGGTATGTGGACTGCTGTCCCTCTCCGTTGGGCTGAAGTCCTTTTCCTGGCAGGTGGGCTCCCAGGGTGTAGAATCGCAGGTCCCTGGGACCTGGACAGGGTGGCGCTGGAAGTGGAGGTCCTTTCCAGTTCCTGTGTTGGCTCGTGGGCAAGCCCTCAGCCGGGACCTCGCTGGGTGGAGGCTGTGCCTGAGGAGGCAGCAGAGCACTGGCTGGCCAGCCCCACGTGCTGTGAAGGGCAAGGAGATGAGCACACAGGACATTGCTCAGAGCAGAACTGGAAAGTAGAGCATCATTTTTGTGATCACTTATTTGTGTTAACTGTCACTAATTCCAAACTGACAACATCATGTATTCAATCTTCTCATCAATCCTATCAGTTAGATGTGACTGCTTTTCTTATCTTTTTTTCCTAATTTTTAAAAATACATTTTTATTGATTTTAGAAAGGAAGGTAGAGAGAGAGAGAGAGAGAGAGAGAGAGAGAGAGAGAGAATGAGAGAATGAGATCAATGATGAGAAAGAACCATTGATTGGCTGACTCCTGCATGCCCCCTACTGGGGGTTGAGCCCATAGCCCGGGCCTGTGCCCTGACCAGAAATAGAACTGTGACCTCCTGGTTCATAGGCCCGATGCTCAACCCCTGAGCCGTGCCGGCCAGGCTGTTTTTCTTATCTTCATTTGCTTAGAATTACTTAGCTGGAAAAGGAGAGGATTAGATTTTTAGCCAGGTCTCTAGCCTTCTGACTTCAAAATCCACATCATACCTAGATTTATAAAAGAGAGTTGTGACTAAATGTATATTAAAAACCTACGACATGCCAGGTTTTGTGAAAGATACTCTCTCAACAGTCCTGTGAGGGAGGTTGTAGTTTCCTAGTTGATAACTTTGTGGACAGCCCATTGGAAGACAGCCCCATCAGTCGCCGAAGCCCCGCCCCCTGCTGCATCCTGCTGCCCATTCTTAACACACTGGCCGGAATGTCTCCCTTAGGCCGTGGATCCCGTAGTTGTTCATCTGGTAACGAAGGTTTCTGTCACATTTCTAACTGTCCACAAAGGGATGAAGTAAGATTTGGGAGAGGAGTGGTACGTTGTATCAGACACATGTTCTCAGTGTTCATCATCTTGAAAACCTCAAAGCAGATTTGAATCAGTTCACAGATCTTCTGAGACAAGCGGACATAAATCAGTGTTAGGAAATGGGGCCGGGGAGTGACAGGATGGGAGGTGGTGGGCAGAGCGCATCTGTGACCTGCACCCCTTCTCAGCCGCAGAGCTGCTCTACTCGCTGCAGTGGTGTGAGGAGCTGGACAACCCGCCTGCTTTCCTCACCGGATTTTGTGAAATGCTGGAAAAAATGAATATTACATACGATAACTTATGTGGACTTGGTAATACGTCTGGCCTTTTGCACCTGCTGTTTAACAGGTAAAAATCACTTTCTAGTTCCATTTTTTTAAATGACCATTTTACTACTTTATGGCTTGTTTCTAAAAAATTAAGCCCTCTTCATACTAATTTTTCAGTCAGGTTGATCTAAATCCGAATTTTTAATGATAAAAACTTACGGATACTAGGTACTGTTTATTTTTATGGGGAGATATTTGAACTTTGCTGGTGGTATTATTGTATGAACATGTTCAAGGGGCAGGTGATGGAGGAACAGCCTGTGGGCGTGGCTTCAGCTTGCCTCTGCCCGTTCTCCGCTGCTGGGATTCCAAGTGCCTGTGTGCTGCGTGTTCTTGCAGTTGCCTCTTGATGGTGGAATCATAAGCCCTCCCCGGGATGAGGAGTAGGGTGGAAACCAGTCGTCGCAGAGGTCGCGGCCGTCAGATGTCTAGTGGTTGAAATTGCTGGGCTGACCGCTGGTCAGGGCTTCCTCTGCCGTCCCACTGCACGCACTGCCCCCTCGGCGCTCGCCTCCGCAGCCCCTCAGTCCGCAGCCTCCGTGTCCCGGGAGGTGCCCTTTCCCCGGTGCAGGCTGCTGTGTGAGGTGGTCCCTGTGGGGACACAGGGGCTGAGGGCTGCCCTGTGCTGGGAAGTTCTGTCAGGAGCCTCAGCGCCCGATCCTTCCAGCCCCGCAGCTGTTGAGGGGCAGGAGTCTGTGGAGCTGACGCCCTCGTGAGGGGATTTCCTTCTGTAACAGAAACCCAGGATTGATTTAATTCTGTAACAGTGTTTAAAAATCTTACGTGCACTTTCTAAATAGGTTTTATTTCCTGCTTTTTTAGATCCATGGAACATGGCACCCTGTGGTCTCTTATTATTGCTAAATTGGTCCTTTCCGGAAGTGTGTCACCTGATGACGTGAAGCAGCATTACAGGAGGAAAGAAGGGTAGACTCACTTAAATGTTTTCCTTTGTAACGTGTCGTTGGACCACCTCGCTCCCTCCAGCTAGTAGTGTCGGAGGAATCGGGAAAACATGGTCCAGGGGATAAAAAAATTAAGTTAAAGGAAATGAGCATTAAAGACAAAACAATATCGTTTTTGGTTGGGAACACTCTTTTTTATAATAAGCCATTTTAACTTTATAACACTTCGTTGTGGAATTTCATGCTTGTTTTACACAAGTAGCATTTCATAAACTTGTTCTCTTTCCCCAAAAATCTCGGTTAGATGTCTTTCCTTTTTCCGTCTCTTGCATCCCTTTCCATTACATCATTTGCTCTATGAAAATTTCCTTACTCTTCTCTGCATAGGGGTCACCCTATGGAAGCATATTCTAGAAATGCAGTAAGTACGTTCCTAAGACAAAGAGCTAAGCTGTGGTTGGAGATACGAGAGGTGTAGCTCGATCTAGAGAAGGAGGCCGGGCACCCAGGAAGCACTCGGCTGAGGCTCTCCAAGGGCTTGGAATTGACTGACTTCCGAGAAGTCGTCAAGGGTGACGGGCATACGTTCTGGCACAGCAGAATTGTGAACCGAATGTCAGTGTTTTAAATCTTATTTAAAATTGTTAAAACTTAGTACTTTAATATGATAGATTTATTATTTTGAGATAATTAAAGATTCACATGCAAATTATAAGAACTAATACAAAGAGATTCCATAGTTCAGTTTCCCCCATTGGCACCATTTTGCGTAACTTTAGTGCAATTTCACAACTAAGAAAATGACATGGATCCGATCTGTCCACCAGGTTACATGTGGTCATTTGCTTCCGTGTGTTCTGTGTAGATCACATGTGTGACCACCAGTCACCAAAGTCTCAAGATGAGATATAGGACAGTGTTGATTATAAGGGCCCTTGTGATCCTTTCAGAGCCCCAGCCAGCTCCCTGCATCCCACCTCCTCATCCCTCCACCAGTCCTCTGTCCTCCCTCCCTAACTGCATCACTTAGGACTGTGATGTCAGTGAATGCAGTTTATGATCTCTTGATATTGGTTGTTTTATCCAGCATAATTTAAATTTTTTTCTGATTATAAAAGTGTAGGGCAGTGGTTCCCAAACTTATTTGGCCTACCGCCCCCTTTCCAGAAAAAATATTACTCAGCGCCCCCTGGAAATTAATTTTTTTTAAATTTTAATAGCAATTAAACAGAAAGATATATGTATTAATGTTTCTACCTTTTTCGTAAAATATAGTAAAGAAAGGTGTAAATTAGAAACATTGAAGTTTGAAATTATGAAACTATTTATTGAACTCAGAATAGAAAGGTAATACAAAAAAAGTTAAAACAAATGCACCTGTGGCCATCACCGCCCCCCTGGATCGCTGCAGGGCTCACCAGGGGGCGGTAGCGCCCACTTTGGGAATCACTGGTGTAGGGAATTAACTAACAAACTATTAGAACTAATTAGTACTGACATGCATTCTTAAGTGCATAGTTTGGTCGCATTGCATATACCCTGTATTCACACTCCAGAATTAAATATTTTTTAAAAAACAAAACTTCTGTATGACAAAAATACAGCAAAATTAAAGGCCAAGTGACAAAATGGGAGAAAACATTTGCAAATTAATAAAGAATTAATGTTCATATTATGTAATAGTTTCTATTAATTAGTAAAATAATCCAAATTGAAAAATATGTCAAGGACTTGAGCAGGTAATTCACAGGTGAAATGTAAAGTATAAAGGATTTGCCTCGTTAGTAATGATGGAGGTACAGATTAAGAGAAGCATATTTTATCGACCATATTGCCAGGAATTTAAAAGATTCATTGAGTGTACAGCAAAACACTCCCGTGTGCATTTCTGGTGAAAGTATAATGGATTACGTGTGTGTGTGTTTGTTGGGAAGCAATTTGAAATGACCAGAGTACAATACAGTCAGATCTTTTGATCTTCTAATCCCATTTCCAGGAATCTGGCCAGAACAGGTGTGTGCACGTGTGCTCAGAACATCTGCTGCAGCGTTATTTAAATGAGAGCAAAAGTGTGGGGAGTAAAACCTAAGTGTCCACTACAGAGAAGTAGTTAGATGGTGATACATTCATAGCGTGGAATATTTTTGTTTCTAATTTTTAAAGTTGTGTTGTTTTAAAAAGGAACAGTTTGTACCTCTGTGTTCTGATAGAAAAATCTACAGAGTATATAAGTGACAGATAACAACTTACATACTTTGTATTCAAGTATGAAAGTGGCAAATAAGAAAACAGTATGTTTAGTGTGACCTCATTATATAAATGAGCCCAGCTCTGCGCACCTATGCGGTAAGCTTACCCATGCACCGTGTGTGCAGTTCAGAGCAGCCACACATGGGGGGAGGGGAGCATGCTCGTTCTAAAAATTAGAAACACGTTAAAGGAGAGAGAAGCAGCATGTTGCAGTTGTGTGCATTCTCATCACCCAGAATCAGCAATTGCCAGTCTCTCTCCGGAGTTTCCTTCTTTTAATGCAGTTATTTTATACAGTAGAATTACTAGAGCATTTGAGTAATCTGAGTCAGGCATTTCTGAAATAGCTCATATTAGGGCAAATATAATTCCCACCTTTTCTGTAAACAGGTTTTTCCCCCTAACAGAAGGCAAGATGCACACCATCCAAAGCCTCTGTCCGTTTCTGCCCGAAGACGACAAGAAGGAATTCATTGCCCAGTGTGTGCCTGCCCTTCTGGCCTGGGCCGAGGAAGGCCTTGGCAGTACGAATGGTCAGTTTCCTGATGGTACATATTCTGTTGTTTTAATTCTTGCTTGAGTTGAAGTAAGTGTCTCTTCATATCTGAACCCAAATCTAGCAGAGATAAATTCTAGCTGATTTATCCTAGTTGATACTTTTGCTACATAACAAGGTGATGGGCAGTCGGTCAGTGTCTTTGGAGAGAGTCTGTTACAGTGTGTAGGACAGAAAGCTAGTCTCCAGGGAAGACCTACAGCCACAGACCCTCTGGTTGCCTGTAGCTCTTCAAGCTGTGCCTTGTCTCCAAGTGAGCCGGGGAGGGAGCACATGAAGGCAAAAGAGGGAATAGCTTTTGTTGTCTTTTATTTTTTTTAAGTTCTTTTTTCAAAATATGTGTTTATTGATTTCAGAGAGGAAAGGAGAGGGAGAGAGAGAGAAACATCAATGATGAGAGAGTCATTGATTGACTGCCTCCAGCACCAGGGATTGAGCCTGCAACCCGGGCTTGTGACCTGACTAGGAATTGAACCACAATCTCCTGGTTCATAGGTGAAGGCCCAACCATTGAGCAACACTGTCTGGGCAGCTCTTAAAAGTCCTGATGAATCTATAAAAGGAGACTTTTTAATGGTTTTGGGGAAATAGAGAAAGGTTTTAAACTACTTTGGACACTTTGCCATTTGTTTATTAACTTAATAAACCCTGTTGAACACTGGCTATGTGTTGAGAAGATAGACATAAAATTACACCATGTGAAAACCGGCATAGTCCTTGTGTGGAAGTGGCAGAAAAGGGTTTTCCACTCTGAGTGCCAGTGGTGACCTCACAGAGGAATCACCACCTGAGTGTGGAAGGGTCGTCGCTCTATGGCCCCAGTGTGGGAAGAGCTCTCCAGGTTCACAGGAACAGGACGAGAGCGGGTAGTTGAGTTTAGCTGGTGTGTCAGGTGGAAGGTTGGGGTGTGCAGGATGGTGGGTTCCGTGCAGGGGAAGGAGCAGATCCTGAGCCTGGTGTGTGGGTAGAGCTTGGACTCGAAGCTGCAGGAGCTGTTGGCCCACATCTGGGAGGAGAGAGCACATTCCCTTAGAAAGCATATTGACAGCTGTGGGAAGGGCGGGCGTGAGAGGGGAGGTTGGGGAAGAGACGAGATGGGAACTGCTAGGATAGTCTTAATGAGAGAAGCAGAGCTTCAGTCAAGGCCGAGGTGGAAGAGGATGTGGACATGAAAGAGATGTCGGACACAGAATTGAAGGGCTGCCTACGGGGGAGGCAGAAGCACCCGTAGCCCTTGTGGGAAGCCCCATAGGACACCCGAGGGTTAGGGTGGGGCGGGGTGTACAGGAGCCAGTGCTACGTTCTGAGCATGTGAGGTGAAGGTGCCTGTGGAATGAGGATTCATGGAGATTTCAGGGAGCAGCAGGCTGTCGACTGGGTAGGGCTGCTGCTGTGGGGTCCACGCTGTGCAGGTGGCCTCAGATCCACCAAGGAGGGGAGCCTGTTCAGACACAGAGTAAAGGGGGTGTGCGTGGAGGGAGCCTAGACTAAGGACTGAAGATAAAGAGAAGCCACGGAGGACTTTTAGGAAGCACCCAGCACCTGTGTTAAAGCCACAGGAGGTCGAATAGAGCTGGGGCCCGAGTGTCCGCTGGCATCGGCGTTGGAGGTACTTGTGCTGAGAAGGTGGCGGACGGTCTGTTGAGGTGTTTGACAGAAGGGTGGTAGGAAGAAGGTGGGAGCTGGAGAGGAATACAAGGTCACAGGGAAAAATGCACGTGGGAGGAGAAGGGGTAGAAAGTTGAGACAAAATCATTGATGGGAATTCCCACTGAGCAGGTGAGGAAAGGCGAGAGGGCGGGACCTCAACACACGGCAGAGGATGTCAGCCTCGTAGGCGCCGTGTAGGGTGAGTGTGGAGGGGAACCCCTGTGTGCCTGACTGACAGGCCTCAGGCCTCTCCAGGCCGGGCCATGTAACGCGTGGCAACTACATTGTAGATTTCTCGAAGGGCAGTGAACGTGTGAAATAACGGAAGAGGTGCCTATCAACAAACACTGGAGCAGTGGTTCTCACCCTTGGCTGCACATTAGAATCACCCGGGAATCTTTTTAAAATCCTGATTTCTGGGCCTCATCCTCCGGAAATTCTGTTTCTGTGTTACTAATGTTGTGGCCCCACCCCATCACAAAGAAACAGAATTTCCGGAGGATGAGGCCCAGAAATCAGGATTTTAAAAAGATTCCCGGGTGATTCTAATGTGCAGACAAGGTTGAGAACCACTGGTTTAGAGGCATTGCCCTAATGGCACCTGGAGCAGCTGATGCCGGAGAGAACCTGTGGCATTGGGCTCCCCTGCTGTGTGCACGTGGGGTTCGCTGTGGGGTTGGGATTTGCAGATCCGGAGGGGGAAGCAGTTGACCCGACCTGTAGAGAGGAGTTCCCAATGGGAGCAGGGGATTTCCCCAGCACAGGGGTACCGAGGACGTGCTGCACGGACGGCAGAGAGGAGCAGGGCAGGGACTGCGGCGTGTCCCGGACAGAAGGGGCTCAGCCTGCAGAGGCCGGACGGGGGACAGCGGAGGAGGACAGATGTGTTGATATTTGACAGCCAGTTTTGTTCTTTCAGCCAAACGGATGAGACAGAATTAGCTGACAAAGACTTCTAGTTCTTAGAAAATCAGTTATTTCTGTTTATACAGGGTGGTTATACAGGGCTGTGCAGAAGTAGGTTTTCAGTTGTGAGTACGCCAAACAGAGCTTATTCTTGTGTTATTTTATTCATTGTTATTTTCCATACGAACAATGTAAACCTACTTTGGTTCACCTCGTGCCTTAAGTCTCTTCTATTTTGCCAGGAAGATTAAAAAAAAAAAAAGCTCTGCCTTTAAAGGAAGAGGAGATGCATTCACAGTCAACCCTTGAAATGCATGGTTGGAGCGGCTGGTCCCCTCGTACACGCTTTTTTCAATAAGCGTGCAGCTCCCTGCGTGGCCTGGGCGTTTGCGACCTGTAGTGGGAACCTGGGTGCACAGGCAGCAGTGCATGTTCCCGATGGGTTTATACAGGGGCCTGAGCACCCAAGGATTTGGGGTCCGTGGGGTGGGGGCGTGGAGCAAGTTGTGGGGGAGTCGAAAGTTACATGCAGATTTTCAACTGCGTAGGGGTTGGTGCCTCTAACACTCTCTCTGTCCAAGAAAGTTTTGATCCAGCTCTAAGTAGTCTTTATGATAGTAGCAACATCACTTACATTTTGTTAATATTCATTTTGAATTTCCCTTTAGGAGGTTTTGGACATCTTGCCATTTTAAATTCTTGTCTGCAAACCAGAAGCATAGATGACGGAGAGCTATTCCATGGTATACTGAACATTCTGATGTGCTGGAAGAAAGACCATGAGGACATTTTTCTTTTCAGTTGGTGGGTGATTCTTTATACTGTTTTCCTCCGTATGTACAATCTGGACCCAGGATGTGTGTTTTATAGTCACAGCTGTGCAGAGTGACAGGTGGTGGACATTTCAGTCGCTCTTCCGTCGTGTGTGAGGTGAAGGGGAATGTCGTCTGTAAGGCTCTTTAATGCTTTGTGTTCTGCTCTGCTTTTGTCCTCGTCACAGTGACCTGTCAGGAGTGAGCCCAGAGGTCCTGGGAGTGAACGTGGAGATCGTGCGGTTCCTCTCCCTGTTCCTGAGGTGCTGCTCCTCCCCTCTGGCCGAGAAGGAGTGGGACTTCATCCTGTGCTCCATGCTGGCCTGGCTGGAGGTAAGCGCACGGGTGTCTCGTGCCCTCGTCCGAGTCTTTGTGCCGATCTACAGAGCAGCTCGGCCGCCCAGTCGTGTCGTTTACGTAATGATGGTGACCAGCGCCTTTGGGGACAAACTCCTCGCCGCCTCCCATTTCACGGGACAGCATGAGGACAGGTTCCTTATCCTTCCGTGACCCTCTCCCAACCGCTATTGAGCTGGTCTCCCCGTTCACTCATTTTAATGTAGTATCTGCTGCATAGCCCTTTCTGGTTTTATCTTTCCATGACAAGATTTTTGGACTTTTGGCTCTAATTAAATTATTCTTCCAACACACTGTCAGTATTGCCAGAGTAACTGATGCCTCCGAGGCCAGTTGACCCAGGGGATCGGCGTCTTTCTGCGACCCAGAGTGGCCTGGTGCGCCGTCATCGTGGGCGCCAGCGTGCAGGGGGCCAGGGTGGACCTGGTCGGAGTGTCTGCCTTGCCCGCTGTTGGCCTGGGGGTGTAAGCGTGACCTAGTTAAGCCTCGGTGTCCTTATTTTAACATAATTTAAAAATGCCCAATTAGCAGGGCTCCTGAGAATATTATAAATGTGTCTTTAATGTGTTCCACTTGCTAAATGGTCATTGATGCTACTTTGTTTTGTAGTTTTAGAAATAAAAAAGAACATTTCAGAATAAATGGGTTGATTCTAATTTCTAGTATTTAATTTTGAAAAATTATTTGATGTGAACTCTAGAAATGCTCCCTGAGAACTGAAAGGGCCTTCGCTGTATGGCCTTGTTTCCGGGTGTTCCGGTAGAGGTCTGCTTACCGACTTCATTTCTGTTTCCCAGACGACGCGTGAGAACTACGCGCTGCGCTCTGTGCCGCTGGTGCAGCTGCTGGCCTGTGTCAGCTGTGCTCTGGCCTGTGAGCTCAGTGCTTTCTTCGATTCCACAACGCGGGACCCTGCTGGCCGTCTTCCTGCAAACCTAGTCAGTGAATGGAAAGAATTTTTTTCCCAAGGCATCCACAACCTGCTTTTACCTCTCTTGGTGACAGTTACAGGCAAGTAAAAGGCGTACTCCTGAGGTTCATCAGGAACGACTTGTCAGAAAATCCACAACAGCTTCTCCGGGTGTGTCAGTCGAAGCGTCCAGCGGACGAGGAGGCAGGAGCCAGAGAGCCGGGGCCTGTCCGGGCGCCAGGTGTCAGTCTTCGGGGGCCACTGCAGAGTGAGAGGGGAGGAGTCAGACACACGGATTTGTAGCTCAGCCCTGTCTTAGCGAGAAGAAGTCGCCGGACAGTTGAGATCACTAAATGTTGTGCATACTCAGTTTGTGTTTCTAGAGTTATAGTTGGTTTAATGGGAGGTTTTAATATAGTTTTCTTAATTGATTTTAAAGAGAGTGATAGGAACATTGATGGGAGAGAAATACTGATTAGCTGCCTCCTGCCTCTTGGGGATCGAACCCACAACCGGGCATGTGCCTGACTGGGAATCTAACCAGTGACCTCTTGGTGCCTGGGACACAGCCCAACCCACTGAGCGACACCGGCCGGGGCTCCGGTTTTCCAGGAGCATTTTCTGTAGTAACACTGGTCATCTGTGAAGCAGTCGAGCTGTGCTTCCCATTTTGTTTTGGGAAGTGCATGTGTGTTTTGTGGGGTTTTTTGTCATTAGGAGAAAGCAGAGATACGTCTGAAACAGCCTTTCAGAACGCCGTGCTGAAGCCCATGTGCGAGACGTTAACGTACGTCCCGAAGGACCAGCTTTTGAGTCACAAGCTCCCTGCCAGACTGATCGCCGGCCAGAAAACAAACCTGCCGGAGCATCTCCAGACTTTGCTGAACACATTGGCCCCGTTACTCCTCTTCGGAGCTCGGCCCGTGCAAATTGCTGTCTACCAGATGCTGTACAAGTAAGTCTGAATAGATGTCATGGCGCTCTAAAATAATAGAATATATTCAGTTTTAACGCCTTTAAAGTCATTTACGGTTACAAAAACAACAGAAAAACAAAGTAAACTTGACTGTGCGTTTGTTATGACAAGGGATGCCAGGGTTTTGATCTCACTGTGTTCTCCATGCAGAGTTTACATTTAGATCATCCTGGCCATAGGTAGTTATTTCAGGAAATATTTAAAAAATATATTCATTACAAAATAAGTATTGGTCTTTCTGCTCTTAAACATGATTTTTAACAACAAACAATTTAAAATAATGTTCTGATTTCCAGGTTGATGCCAGAATTACCACAATATGATCAGGATAATCTAAAGTCATACGGAGATGAAGAGGAGGAACCAGCCTTGTAAGGTTTTTAATGATGTGTTTGTTACAGCGTCATAACCGGTCTCACTGAGCGTGACTCTCAGTGTGGAGCGTGTGTTCGTTCAGCAGGTCTTCACAGCCAGCTGTGAGATGTAAATGAAATCTAGAGTTCACCCAGAAAGATGGTTTCTCTCTCATCTTAATTGCTCCTTAACCATATTTTAGTTTCCTGCTATTTAGTAAAATTTCTTATGGCCACATGGTAGCTTTTGTGGCCAAATGTCCCTTGAGCACCCATTTAGTGCAAAGTATTGATTAAATGCTGAGGGGAGGATACAGTGTTGAGTAAACGTTCTTTTGTTTTTTAATATATTTTTATTGATCTCAGAGAGGAGGGGAGAGGGAGAAAGAGATAGAAACATCAGTGATGAGAGGGAATTATGGAGCGGCTGCCTCCCGCACGCCCCCTTCTGGGGATCGAGCCCACAACCTGGGCCTGTGCCCTTGACTGGAATCGAACCCGGGACCTTTCCGTTCGCAGGCCAACACTCTGTCTGCTGAACCAAACTAGCCAGGGTTAACTGTTCCTTTTCATAAGCAGCTTGCCCTCGCTGACTGTTACAGTGTGACGTGTACAAGTGGCCAGTGTGTGACGGGTGCTGAGAAAAGGACAGGGAGCCTGTGGTGGGCCACCCTGCTGGCACCAGGAAGGGACACTTCCTTGTGTGGAAGAGACGTTTGGCCCTTCAGGTCAGGCAGCGAGCCGCCGGCCGGAGACCACGCACCGAGCGTGGCGGCAGGAATCGTCAGGCTGTGCTGGGGATGGCGAGTCGTCGCCCCTCGACGCATGTTCTTACTGCGTATCTTCTTCCACTCAGTGAAGGCAGGGACTTTTGTCTCTTGTTCTCAGTCATGTTCGTAGCATCCACAATGGTTCCTGGCCTAAAGCAGACTCGAGTGATGCTCCTTTGTTGAAGGAAAGAATACATGAACGAGTGTGTGGAGTCGCGGGGAGGAGGGGTAGTGGAAGACGAAGCTGGAAGGGAGCTTACAAATGACACTTTGTAGGGTTTGGGCATTTTTTGGTAGGAAATGGGCTATCACCAGCTGATTCTGGCAATAGTATGAATCCTGAAGTGTATGCAGAAGTAGAGACCGTTCCAGAAATCATCACATGCGTTGGAGGCGTGTGGGGAGTGGAGAGCTGAGCTGGACTGGGAGCTCTGGGGTAGAGAAAGGCCAGTGTGGGAGGCGGCGGTGGTGGAGGAAAACATGGCAGGAGCTGGAAGACCCGTGGGTGTGGGAAGGGAGCCATGGAGGACACAGGGTCCCAGGGTCTCACCAGCTTCCCCTGCAGAGAACCTCCCGGGGGAGCACATGGGCCTGCGCTGCCGTGACTGTTAATCTTCCTGAGCAGACGCTCCGCAGCCTGTGTCTCGTGCCCACTGTGGGGGTGAAGGCCCTGGCAACCTCGTTCTTCCAGTCGCTGAGGGACTTGAGTCATTTTAGCTTGGCAAAGGGTGTGATTTTTTTCCATCTTTAAAACAGATGGTTGAAATAGATGTTTCCTAAAAGGGTCTTTTTTTTTAAGTGGTAACTTCTAGAGTCCATATTTTTAAAGCATGTAACATTTTACATATAATTTAAAAGTTTCATATTTAAAAATATTTTACATATAATATATCATATTTACATCTTTATGAATATAAAATATATAATGTACAATACATATATTTTCATGTATAAATGATATACATTTTATGTCTTTTATTTTCTATAATTGCCATTATGTAAAATTTGGAGTTCAAGGTGAATCTATAAAAGGAGATTTTTAAATGGTTTGGGGAAATAAAGAGGTTTTTCTGAAACGTCTGAGGGTGTGCGTGCTGGCAGTCGCTGGGGAAGCTGTGAGGACAGTGGTGTCTCCTCCTCCCAGGTCCCCACCAGCAGCACTGATGTCCCTTCTCCACGCGCAAGAGGACCTGCTGGAGAGCATCCTCGGCTGTGTTCCTGTCGGGCAGGTCGTGGCCATTCAGCCGCTGAGCCAGGACTTCTGCTCTGTGCTGGGCTACCTCCTCACCTGGAAGCTCATCCTCACTTTCTTCAAAGCTGCTTCCTCTCAGGTCAGTACTGTGGGGCCGTCGGACAAGCCTGTCCTCAGCAAATTCCTTAAGACCCGTGTTCAGAGGAAGACCTGTGCACACGACCCACGCTCTCCCAGCCGCGCCCTCTGCGTGGGGGTGTCCGATGGCAGTAATTTTGCCCACGTTACTCTGCAGCGTCATGTTTACTTGGAAAATAGACTCTAGTTTACTTACCTGTTTTTAAAATCTTCTAGGCAGATACCGACTGAGAATTCCTAGAGGCTTGGAATCAGTCTAATAGAGGACGTGGCTTCTGGGACAGGTCCTCCTAGAAGACGTAGTTTCCCTCTTCAGTGGAAGTGCAGGCTCTCCTTTCCGACGTGCACTTTCAGATGCTTACGTTAGGGGTCTGCTGTGCGCGTGACCCATCTCCTGGGACAAGTATGTCACGAGGTGCATCTTTGCCTTTGTATCTCTCGGGAATCAGGTCACAGGGCAGCATCCACCTCGGTGTCAAAATCACTTGGTTTCTCTTCAGGCCTCCCTCCCCGTGACCTGATCCTCCCCATGGCCTGAGCCTCCCCATGGCCTGAGCCTCCGTGTGACCTGAACCTCCCCGTGACCTGAGCCTCCCCGTGACCTGATCCTCCCCGTGACATGAGCCTCCCCATGGCCTGAGTCTCCCTGTGGCCAGAGCCTCCCCGTGGCCTGATCCTCCCCGTGGCCTGAGCCTCCCCATGACCTGAGTCTCCCCGTGGCCTGAGTCTCCCCGTGGCCTGATCCTCACCGTGACCTGAGCCTCACCATAGCCTGAGCCTCCCCGTGACCTGAGCCTCCCCGTGGCCTGAGCCTCCCCGTGGCCTGATCCTGCCCGTGGCCTGAGCCTCCCCGTGGCCTGATCCTCCCCATGGCCTGAGCCTCCCCGTGACCTGAGCCTCCCGTGACCTGATCCTCCCCGTGACCTGATCCTCCCCATGACATGAGCCTCCCCGTGGCCTGATCCTCACCGTGGCCTGATCCTGCCCGTGGCCTGAGCCTCACCGTGGCCTGATCCCCCCGTGGCCTGATCCCCCCTGTGGCCTGAGCCTCACCATGGCCTGAGCTCGTGTTATTTGCTGGTGACAAACCTCAAGAGCTCATTGTTGGGCTTTTACATTTGTTTCTTAAAATGTTGCTCATTTCAAAAAATTGCCCTAAATTGAAGCCTGTATGTGTAGGCATTTTGGTCTTGTCATCATATATTCAGAAATTTGGAAAATGGCCATGCACCATCTTTTTCATTAAACCAGAGTGTGGGAAGAACAGAGAATTGCCCAGCGGCTTTGCTAAGCCTGGAACTGAACTGAGCTGTGGACAGATAAACCACTGTAACCCACCAAATAACACGAGGTGAATCCTATAACAGAATTTAACACCCACAAAAACCTTAATCAGCCCTGAATCTGGGTTATTTTTACCTTCTCAGAAACCTCCTAGTGAATCAGATTGAACTGTAACCAAAGCTGTGTGTGTGTGTGAGATTGTGTGTGAGATTGTGTGTGTGAGATTGTGTGTGATTGCAAAAAAAAGCCCTTGCTCATTTGTCCTCAGTTCCCATTTCCTCTCGAACCCTTCAGCCCCTGGCAACCACTTACCTGTGTTCTATCTCTGGATTTGCCGATTATGGGCATTTTATGTACAGGGCGTCCCGAAGGCTGTCTTACACACTCAACAGCTGGTAGCTCAGTTGGTGTTTTTTCTTTTCAGATTTGACCCATTGGAATTAATAGTTATTCACAGTGTGTGCATGTCTGGGGGACACCCTCTAGGTGGCCTTTTGCCTCTGCTTCCTTCCCTGAGCTCGAGTCTCAGGAGCCACCCGGTAGCAGCGGGTGTCAGGGCTGGAGGCCTTTCTGTGGCTGAGTCTCTTCTGCTGAGGACCCACCACGTCGTGTTTACGTACCACATGCGAGCGTAGCGCGTTCACCTGCTGGTGAATTCAGGTGGTTCCACCTGTGGCTGTTGTGACTCGCGCGGCTGCGAGCGCTCGTGTGGACATGTTTGTGTGCACGTTTTTATTTCTGGTGTTATTTACCTAGGAGTGGGATTGTTAGGTAAGATGTGTGTGGTTTTAAAAGTCCATTGATATGTATGATTAATTTTTAAAAAATTTCCTTTCTGCCCTGGTCGGTTTGGCTCAGTGGATGGAGCGTCGGCTTGTGAACTGAAAGGTCCCGGGTTCGATACCGGTCAAGGGCACATGCTGGGTTGTGGGCTCGATCCCCAGTGGGGGCCTTGCAGGAGGCAGCCGATCCACCATGATTCTCTGTCATCATGGATGTTTCTACCTCTCTCTCCCTCTTCCTTCCTCTCTGAAATCAATAAAAATATATTTTTAAAAAACAACACGAATGTATTTTTCCACCTCCATGTAGTAAAAAGTATCGTTGTACCATGTTTAAAAAAATTTTGCTCTACATTTTGAAAAATTTTAAAGTCCGAAGGAGAATAGTTCCTGAAGTCACGCACCCTTTTCCTACGCCTGTCGCAACACTTTCCCACTTGCTCTTCCTGATGATCTACTTGGGAGTAAGTTGCAAACGTCATGATGCGTTACCACAAGTATTTAAACATGTACCTCCTGCCTGGCTGGTGTGGCTCAGTGGATAGAGATCGGCCTGCGGGCTGGAGGGTCCCGGGTTCGATTCCCAGTTACGGGCACAGGCCCAGGTTGTGGGCTCGATCCCCAGAAGGGGGCGTGCAGGAGGCAGCCGGTCAATGATTCTCTCCTCTCATTGATGTTTCTCTCCCTCTTCCTTCCTCTCTGAAATCAATAAGAATATATTTTTTAAAATAAATAAGCATGTATCTCCTAAGAACAAGGACGTGTTCATACCTAAGTGCAGTGTAACTATTACACTCAAGTGAATTTCATACAGTGGTACTCGCTAATTTGTATTCACATTTCTCAGTAAATGTCCTTTATAGTTTAATCTCCTTCTCTTGGGATTTAATCGAGGATCTTGTTTGCGTTGGTTTGTCATATTTCTTTACTCAGTAATTCCCCAACTTTCTTCTCTCTCTGGTCGCTCACCAGGTCAGCTATTTTGTAGATGGTTACGGTTCAGCTCTGACTTTCCTGGTGGTTAGATGCCGATTGGTTTTCAGCAGGAGGGCTTCTGCCCAGGGTAATGTGTCTCACCGTGTCCCCGAGAGGCTCAGCATGACCAGGCCTCCTGTTGGTGACACTGAGTGTGGTACTTGGTCAAGGTAGTGCTCCCCAGAATGCTCCATGGTAAAGGTACTTGGATCAGCGTATTTTAAGAATCGGTTCGAAACCCTATGGCTTGATCCCCGCATTTGAGCCCTCAGCGTCTGTCCTGGGAGGAGCTGTGCAGTGCATGGAGGAGATCAAGGTAAAGCCATGTGAGCACATGACAAGCACTGCGACCTGAGGGGTGAGGAGTTCTCCAGATGGGCCTCGCCGGTGCCCGCAGTGCCCCGTGGTGCCAGGCTCTCTGGTTTTACCTGAAGCTCCCCGACCCTAAAGCGACAGGCGGACTCTGGCGGTGCCGTCTGCAGAGGCGCTGCAGGGTCTTGGTGGGGCGGGTCCGCCAGGAAATGGAATTGGTTCTAAGCAAGGTTTCCAGAGACGAGGGCCTGTGGTGTGGAAGGAATGTGTGGAAGGCGTGAGAGAGCGAGTGAGTCACCTGGGGAGTGGCGAGTGGGTTTCCATGGCTCAGGGACTCCAGGTGCAGGGGAGCCTCCCAGGGAGACGGCTGGAGGGAGACCTTAGAGCACGTGTCGCGTGAGGAGGGAGCGACAGGTCTGCAGTCTATGAGGAAAGGAGGCAGGGCCCTCACATGGCCCATCGGGGAGTAAGGATGTGGCCTCTGTTCTGCGGACTCTGCTGTGTCATTCTGAGTCCTCAGATCAATGGCTTTTAAAAGTCGTGTTGTCGAAAGTATTACATATGTCCCCTGACATTTTTTTACTGTTCTTGTGCAATCTGTTCTACTTTGATTTGTTCTTACCTACTCCTCTTGGTTAAACTGGGTTTACTAACACATTTTTGCTTTCCACCAGCTTCGGGCTCTGTATTCAATGTACCTCCGGAAAACAAAGAGTTTAAATAAACTGCTCTATCACCTGTTCAGGCTCATGCCCGAAAACCCGACCTGCACCGACGCAGCTGCTGAGCCCAGCAAGGAGCCCAAGACCTTCTTCACGGAGGAGGTCCAGCTGAGTATCAGAGGTCAGTGAGGGTGTGTGTGTTGTGTGTGTGCACACATGTTTGTGTGGTGTGTGCATGTATGTGTGTGTGTGTGGTATGTGTGCGTGTGCACGTGTGTATGTGCGTGCACATGCATGTGAGCTCTCCTGGAGACAGGTTCAGACCTGAGGGTGCAGCCCAGCCCAGACGGGGCCTGAGTGCGAGGCCGTCCATGTTTCTCTACGTAGGACACGCAGTGTGACCTTGTGGATAACGCAGTTAAGAATGAAATACATTTCTGCCCTGGCCGGTGTGCCTCAGTGGATAGAGCGTCGGCCTGCGGACTCAAGGGTCCCAGGTTCGATTCCGGTCAAGGGCATGTACCTTGGTTGCGGGCACATCCCCAGTGGGAGATGTGCAAGAGGCAGCTGATTGATGTTTCTCTCTCATCGATGTTTCTAACTCTCTATCCCTCACCCTTCCTCACTGTAAAAAATCAACAAAATAAATACATTTTTGAATCCTAGGTTGTTGAGACTTACATTTTACTCTGTAAACAAGTATTTGTTGTGTGATAATGGTTTGTAGGCCTGTGAGTCAGTAGTCTGCCGTCGGGGAACAGAGACGAGTACGAGTTCTTTCCTTCACTGTGGAGGCTCAGATTTTAGCCAAGAGTTCAGGCTGTTGTACCGTTGTAACTGATTCTTTGGAATAATTTGTTAAATGCCTTAGACTCAGGAAACCTTTGGAGCAGCGGTCGCCAACTGGTGGTCCGTGAGGTCCGAAAGGAGGGCGACCACTGCCTTCGAGCACCGAGGGCGGGCTGTGAGGCTGAGGTGGGTGTTCTGGGACTTGGCGTAAATACGTCGGTGATGCTGGGAGTAAAGGAGGTGCGACTCCTTTCATCTTTTATTCCCCCCTTTTGAAGGCAGTGCTTCATATTACCTGTGACTCTTCGTGTGAAATACAGAATGCTGTTTCCAGGCAGGTTTTCCCGTGTCAGTTGGAATCTTCTTTTTGCCGTGGTTCGTGTTAAATATGTAGAAAAAGCTAATGTGGTAGCGTCCCGGCTTCTTTGTTTGTTTTAGGAGCTCTGGTCCTCATGTGAGGAATTAGGATTTTCTTAGGAAAGTCCTTGTCTTAGTCTGTTATTCTGTGTCCGAGATACATGCTGTGAACGAAGACTTTGCTTTTCCCTCAGAAACAGCAACCCTTCCGTACCACATTCCGCACTTGGCTTGCTCCGTCTACCACATGACCCTCAAGGACCTGCCCGCCATGGTCCGGCTGTGGTGGAACAGCAGCGAGAAGCGGGTCTTCAACGTTGTCGACCGGTTCACCAGCAAGTACGTCAGCAGCGTGCTTTCTCTGCAGGAAATAGCTTCTGTGCAGACGAGTACACAGCTGTTCAATGGCATGACGGTTAGTATGATCTTGAACTTTTTCTAGAATTTGTGTCTGACATTTGTAGTGAGTTGAGTATCACCATTGGGACCGTTGGTTTAGAATTTACAGGAATTGCTGCTATATTCTCTGACTCTTGTAAATCAGATCTCATATGAATGCGTAGATGGAAACAGTGGCATAATTTCACAGCCACCACCAAGGAGCTTTTGAATAGTCATCAGTTCCTGTAAAATATACATCGGACACCTCCAGGTGCCAGGCTTGGGTGCGAGCAGCGTGGGCGACAGCGAGGGCCTGGCCTCTGGGACGTGCCTTCTGGTCAGGGAAGGGGAGACACCAACCACGGTTTGTGTTTGAGACTAGAAAGTGGCACACGGAGGGGAGGAGTGTGGTCCCAGGTGAGGACCATTGGCTGGGGAGGGGAGACGATGGAGAAAGGCGCTGGAAGGGGCAGGAGTTTGTCTAGGGAGACGTGTGGAAGGCATTCGCTGCAGGGAAACAGTGGCAGAAGCAAAAGGCTGGGAGTGAGAATTTCTGTATTTGCCCAAGGCAGGACGATAACTGTGTTCGTGGAGAGGAGGCTCCTGCAGGCGGCTGTCGGAGCGGGCAGGTCTGCGAGGGGTTAGGTCACGCTGGGAAAGGCCTCACAGAACAGTCTGAAGTATTTGGTCCTGTGTAGCCACTGACAGATTTCTGTTGAGGCGGTGACGGGTGGCGTTCTCATCTGTGCAGTTGCTCTGACTGACCATGAGATAAACCCTGGGCTGTTGAGTAGCGCAGGGTTGAGGCGTGTGGGGAGTGCTGGCGTCAGAGCTGTGGGCATGGGCAGGCCTGGTGGGCAGTGCTGGTGGGAATGTAAACGGGGTGGGGAATTTGGTGGAAATGTATCCCAGCTTGAATAGCTGGGAGGAGGCAGGAGACGTTTAAGGTGACGCTGTGGTGTCAGCCTGGAGATTCGGGCGTCAGAGAGTAGAGTTGTTGGGGGCGGGGGGCGGTCATTGGTGTTTCATGTTGCGTTTGCAATGCTGTATGGAAACCAGAACCAGGGGTGAGTGTTCTGCTGTGAAATTCAGAATCCGCAGCAGAGGGAGGCTGGGCACACGTGGCACTTGATGCCCTGAAGACAAGCAGTAATGGCTAACCCATCTGTCCTTTGTCCGGTCAGAACTAGTGTTACCTGGTGAAGCTGATAGAATAAAATAAAATACACGGGGTTTTTGTTGTTGTTGTTGTTTAAATATATTTCTTTATTGATTTAAGAGAGGAAGAGAGAGAGAAAGAGAGATAGAAGCATCAATGATGAGAGAGAATCATTGATCGGCTGCCTCCTGCACGGTGCCTACTAGGGATCAAGCCCTCAATCCAGGCATGTGCCCTTGGCCAGAATCAAACATGGGACCCTTCGGTCCACAGGCTGATGCTCTATCCACTGACCCAAACCAGCCAGGGCTAAAATACACTGTTTCATAAGTGTGAATTTCCAGTAAAATGCACTTGGAATGTCCTAAACCACCATAAAACACACTCAGCTCTCCTCATCCGTGGGTTCTTTGTCCACGGCTCAGCAGCCTCGGGTCCAAAATCAGAGTAGGGTTCCAGGGATGTGGACCCACGGACAGAGGGACTCGTGGGGGCAGGGGAGTCCTGCCAAGTTACCCTGTGGGTACCAAGGGACGACTGTGTCAGGTACTTATTAAATATAGATGTCCAATAAGTGAATGTGTTTACCTGCATTTTGCTTGAATGGAAACTTTGGCTGCTAATAGTCAACCTATTGAAATACTTTTTGAGTGAAAAAAAGGAAAGAAAATTTTACAAAACAAATACTACTGTTCATGTGTTGCAGGTTAAGGCTCGAGCTACGACTCGAGAAGTGATGGCTACTTACAGCATCGAGGACATCGTCATTGAGCTGATAATACAGCTGCCTTCCAACTACCCGCTGGGCTCCATCACCGTGGAGAGCGGGCGGCGCGTGGGCGTGGCCGTGCAGCAGTGGCGGAACTGGATGCTGCAGCTGAGCACCTACCTCACCCATCAGGTCGGTTCCGTGCACACGTGGCCTCCACACGGAGGGCCACTCGTCGGTTCCTGCCACAGCAGTGACACTGAACACACATCTCTCCTGCTTCAGCTGGAGATGGGATTCTGGCTCCTTGGTGGGCACAGATCTGTGCCTGAGTGACTTGCACCTGTCAAGGTTTCATGTGCATCTCCTTCTGGTGTTCGAGAGGAATTGATTTGACTTTATTGACATTATAAACGATACAGAACAATACATGGTAATTAAGGAAGTGGTCAGAGATGGAATTTTTTGGTAAGATGCCGGACAGATGAATGTCTTCCAAGCTACGCTGAGTCTAACATTTCAACTCTCCTTCTGTGGTTGTAGAAATCCCAGTACTTTTAAAGACCTTTGACTTTTAAACACCTATAAGCCTTCTCTAGTTTTGTTTACACATTGTGAACATTGCACAGTAAAGAAAACTTTTTAAAAAATAAATATATTGCCCTGACTGGTGTGGCTCAGTGGATAGAGCGTCGGCCTGCGGACTGAAGGGTCCCGGGTTCGATTCCGGTCAGGGGCATGTACCTTGGTTGCGGGCACATCCCCAGTAGGAGGAGTGATGGAGGTGGCTGATCGATGTTTCTCTCTCATCGATGTTTCTGGCTCTCTATCCCTCTCCCTTCCTCTCTGTAAAAAATCAATAAAATATATTTAAATAAATAAATAAATAAATAAATAAATAAATAAATAAATTCACCAATTTGTAGAGCTGGAACACATCAGCAGCTGGGAAGATAAAATGATTAATTGTTTTAGTTTAAAATTCAGAAAAAATCTAAATGATTGACTTACTAAGAGTTTCATAAAGCAACAAGCTGAGACTGAACTTTGAAGTACTGGTGCAAAACCCTTTTTTAATTCCTGTCTTTACTGGAGAAAGATTTATCTGTTCCAAAATTTCGGTGGTCATTTTGAAAACCAATATTCATAAAACTTAAAAGATGTGAATATAGCAAAACAGATTTTCTTCTCTCCAAGTTATAACTCAACTTTAAAATTTTTGAAGTTGAATAAAAATAACTGATTGGTTGTCTTCATTGTATATTCCTCTTTATTTTTCTTCTTGTTAACAGAATGGAAGTATTATGGAAGGCTTAGCGTTATGGAAAAATAATGTAGACAAACGCTTTGAGGGTGTTGAAGATTGCATGATCTGCTTTTCAGTCATCCATGGGTTCAACTATTCTCTTCCCAAAAAAGCCTGTAGAACATGCAAGAAGAAGTTCCACTCAGCCTGTTTGGTGAGTCTAAAAAGAAATTAACATTTATTATTTTATGTATAATGTTTATGTATGATATCTAACTTTGGAAAAGAAAACAGTGAAAAATAAACTCTTAATTGTAGTTAATGGGAGACATACTAAGATGGTTTTTCAAAATCTGTACAAAGTAAATAGTAAATTACTGAGAATGGTAGCAAGAAAGCATTTTAATCATTGGGTGTTTCTAATACAGGTCTCAGCACTCAAAAAATAGGTGGTCTTATAAGATCTGGACCAGGGGTGGGCAACCCCTGGCACGCGTGCCAAATATGGCACGCCACTAACTTTTGCTGGCACGCGAAACCCTCTCTTATAATCTTCCATTTACAATTTTTTTTCTTAATATCGACTTTTGTATTTTTCAGATAAATTTAGTGTAGGTGCATCTTAGATAAATAAATAATTTTACATAACAAGTTATCTTAAAGACCATAGACATGGATGGACGAGAGAGGGGAAGAGCAATTTTTATGCCTGCCTTAACTCTCCCTGCCTTCCTAGATCCAACCAGTGTTTTGGTTTCATCCACATACGCTTGTGAATCTTTGTTCTCAGTGATGAATTTCGTTAAGTCTCGTAATAGGAGTAGCCTGCCGGATGAAAGTAGTAGCTCGTGCATATCTCTGAAGGTCACGAAATAAAAACCTGATGTAAAATCTCTGTCATCAGTGATGCAGCAGCAAAAGTCCCACTGATAATGTCAAACGGAGTCATAAAGTTTTCTGTCGGACTATCAGTGTACATGTATACATTAAAAAATAAATGTATTTTTCATCATCATATACTGTGTTTCTGTCGCTCAAATGAATTTTATTATTTCTTCAAGGTTCTTCACATACATACACCTTAAGAGATATCAAGTAGGTGTAACATGTTCTCGAAAAATGAGGGTTGGCACGCAGAAAAATTTTGAGTCAGAGATTTTGCTGGTTTGGGCACGCACTCACAAAAAGGTTGCCCACCCCTGATCTAGACCTTAAAGGACTGAAAAATTTGGAACTGAGTGCCGTCTTGCATCAGAGCTCTTGGCTCTTTTTATTTTTTTAAAATGTATTTTCATTGATTTCAGAGAGGAAGGGAGAAGGAGAGAGAGCCAGGAACATCAATGATGAGAGAGAATCATGGATTGGCTGCCTCCTGCACGCCCCACACTGGGGATCAAGCCCAGAACTGGGCATGTGCCCTGACCGGGAATCGAACTGTGACCTCCTGGTTCATAGGTTGACGCTCAACCACTGAGCCACCCGGCCAGGGCCCTCTTGCTCTTTTTAAAGGTCACGTGGCCGGTTAGTTGCTTGGAGGTCTTCCTGGCTGGTCTCAGTGGCGTGTGCATGAGCCTTGGTGGGAAGAACCACACTGTAGCCTTTGCACATGACACTGAGCATGTGGATTTGGAGACGAATGGAGGAGCTTACAGTCGTCTCCCTCTCTTACTGTATCGCTCTAAGGTTACTTTAGATGTATATGGAAAATGACAGCTCTTTGAAAAGTTCTTCTAACATTTAAAACCTTTTCTTTTTCAGTACAAATGGTTTACATCTAGCAACAAATCCACTTGTCCGCTCTGTCGTGAGACCTTTTTCTGAGGTTTTCCCCCCCGGAAGTGACCCTGAAGGAAAGCAAAGGCAGTGGACTGGGCCCGCCCGGAAGCGCTGGTGTGCGGAGGCAGTGAGCGCACTTAGACGGACCTGCTCGGGGGAGCCCCTTGGTTAGTGCATGGCCCTGCAGTCGGGTCTAATTACCTTTAGGTTGGTTTGGAACAGTTTGGGAACCTTTTCTTTTACATACGAATATTACGTATTTGGGAGAAAATATTTATAAAATAGTTTAATCTCTTTATATATTTAAAAATAAATATGGAAAACCCCTAAATTACAGATTTGGAATTTGTGAAAGCATTGCATTGATCTATGTTCTAGAACAGTCCAGTGAGGCAAATGAATTGAGAGGGATGATTTATACCTAGCAATATTTTAAGACTTATTTATTAGTTATGAAAACAAAATTAATTAGTATTCTGCTATTTGTAGATTAATTTAATGATAAAAATGACTAAGCTATCAATATAGTTTATCTTGAGCTGTTTGAAGCATGCTCTGCAGTCCTCCATCAGCAAATCCGCGGGCCTTCACGGCCTTCGTTGTTAGGGCTCTGACTTCCAGAGCAGGAACTCACGACACCGAGCTTTGCTGTGGAAGACTTCCGTGTGCCATGACATCCGAACTGTAGACTTGCCCATGAATCATTACTCAGTTACGTGAGAATTTGAGAGAACAGGAATCAGATTACTTTATTCATGTAGCAGAGTGGCATCTAGCCCTCTGTGAGAGGGAGGAGGAAATTAATGAGTGGTCCTGAAACTTAAAGTTGGTGATGGGGGAAATTAAAAACAAAAAGTAATGCTGTAGATGGCTTCCGATTTTGTAAGCGAAGTTTGCTATTCATGCTGCCAAAGTTACATTAAATTAGATTTGAGGAAGCTAAATTTTCCCGTCAAGTTAAGGTTTTAGTACCAAGTAAAAGGGAACATGACGGGCTGACGTGGAGTAGTGAAACCTGATCTGTCACAGCAGTGTTACCCTAACAGCTGTGCCCGAAGCAGAAAGTGTGAGGTTTGGAACTTGGAATAATTCCATTGCAGTCTTTCATCCCTGGGGAATAGTAGCATATCTAGCAGCCAGGTCACTTGAAAGATCAGCTAATCATCTCTTGCAAATGTTTAATTGGCAAAAGCAATTCATGTTAATAAAACAACTGCTCACCATCAAATGGGTAAAATGGTTATTGTTGAAATAGTATGAATGTGGTCAGAGTATTGTAGTCGAGAATGAGGTATTACGTGCGTTTCAGGTCTCTGGAGTTGTGTTTGTGGGTGCAGAGTCCTACCCGGTTCTGTCTGTCCCCTGAATTTCTTCTTAGTATTTATTGTCCTACTGCCTCGGGGCTCAGAGTCCGTAAGGGAAGTGCAGATAGCGAAATCCTACTACCTCTTCTTAACCCCTGTCATCAAACGGCCGCGCTTCCCAGGTCAGCCTCTGACATAGTATTCCCAAAGGACTGGGTTACTTCTTTCAAAGGCACACACTTTTTCTTTAAAGATTGTTTTATAATGAGAGTTTATGACTTTTCCAGTATTGGTACTTCTCGGCCTCTGACCCAAACCCAGGCAGGACATGAAGGGAGGGAGGGAGCAGTGTTGCCAGTGGGACTCGGGCCCCTGCCACTGTGAAGCCCTGTGACCAGGTGGGCACCGCTCCGCACCAGACTCCTCACGTCTCTCTGAGCTGTAAATACACGTGTAAATAGTGCTTGTTACTGTTACCTGCTAAAGAGAGGGCTTTCCAAAATGAGACTGGAGTTCAGAGTACCACGCTATAAACAATTGTATTTATAGAGCTTTGGCAACTCTAGAGAACACCCCTTACATTATAGCATAGGGACATTTTAACTTGCATGAGATTCAAAGCCCATTAGCAAAATTATTAACTTAAAATCCTAATGTAAATTGAAAATTTTAGGATTTATTTTTAACTCTCTGTACCACACGCTCTAATGTATGTACATACGTTTCCATAGCTTAAATAATTGTTATTAATAAGTTTGTGCTGTGAATAATTAATTTATTATTTGGTTGTTATGCCATATGTGCCCATTAAAGTTCTTTTTAATTACACAATAATGTCAAATATACAGAGTACTAATATAAAGCCCTTGTGCTCTTCACAAACTATTTTGCCACATTTGCTTCTAATTTTTAAAGAAATAAAATGTTACTCTCTTGTACTTCTCTCTGAGGCCTCTCCTCTCTCCTTCCTTGGAGCTAAATGGAAATTGGTGGGACTCCTTCCTATTGGAGAGTTTATACTTTACCACGTGTTTGTGTTCATAAATAATATATAGTGGTTTTAAAAAAATTCATATTTGTGATTTTGTATGTTATTTTTTGTAACTTGCTTTTTAACTCAACATAACTACCTTTTAGGGCCAGATTACATCAGTTTACTCACCAGTTCCCCCACTAATGGTCATTCCGATTGGTATTCGTTGCCATTTGTAACAGAGCTGCCCGTGTGCATTCTTGATGTGTTTTCTTGTGCAAATGTGCTGGGTAAATGCCCTGCATGGACCGGCAGCTGGTGGCTGCCTGCTCTCCAGGGAGTGTGCACCCATGAGCCCCTGCTTTCCCTCCTCCTCTCCAATACTCCAGCTTACAAGACACTGCCTCTTCTGGTCACAGCCGTGAGATAGTAGGTCTTTGTTTTCATTTACATTTACCTGGCTGTCAAGAGTGTTAACTTCATTTCATCTATTTATTGGTCATTATTTTGTGAGTTTATTATCTTATTGATCATAATGTTTATCTATTACTGGGCTTCTTCAAGTACCGGGTTTGACTTTTAAAAGATTTTTTTATTGATTTTCAGGAGAGAAGGGAGAGGAAGAGAGAGAAATATCAATTGGCTGCCTCATGCACTCCCCCTACCAAGATGGAGCCCACAACCAGGGCATGTGTTCTGACTAGGAATTGAACAGGTGACTTGGTGCATGGAGAAGGCTCAACCAGCTGAGCCACACTGGCCGGGGCTATAGGGCTGGCTATTATGTGGTCTGTGGCTGTCTTTAATTGTACAGAATTTTCCAGTTAGGTTTAGTCAAATTTGTCAATCTTTTTTTTAAAGTTTTGTTTGTTCCCCGGGGCTTAAAAAAACTCTATGCCTAATTCACCTGGAAATTAATGTTGTGATTGCTGGACCATGGAAGTCCTGAGCCATATCGATAGCTGGTTCTCACAGCATCACTTATGAAGCGGTATCTTGTCCCCAGGTTCCTGCGCCTTCTCATGCCGCCAAATACCCGGGTGTGTTCTGTTCCACTGACCTATTTATCTGTTAATTCTACACTTTTTTTTTTCTTTAAAAAAGGTTTGTAATTAATCTTGAAGAGTAAGGAGTCCTCGACCCTTGTTCTTCCGACTTCCCTTGGATAGACATCTCCTCACTGCACCTGAGTGGTCAGATTATTGACATATAGTCCTCCTTGGTCTAAGAAAAAATGTATAGCAATTTGCAGTATATATGCAAGAAGAAAACAAGTATATGGTAAAGGATAAAAGATAGGGAAAATCTTACCAGGAAGGAGAATGAAAGCAAGGCATCCTATCTAATAATAGACAAACATGGTAATTGACCATACCTTCACTACGCCTCCCATTGGCTAATCAGCGTGATATGCAAATTAACCGCAACAAAGGTGGCGGCTAAATTTGCATACTGCAGGCAGGGCGGGAAGTGCAGCCGCCAGCGCAAGCCACCATCCCGGGCCACAGGCTGGCCCCAAAAGCTGGTGATCAGGGGGACATGGGGGTCAACTGCCCAGGCCTGACGCCTCTGGCGGAGGCATCAGGCCTGGGCAAGGGGCCGATCCGGCAATTGGAGGGTGATGGGGGTCGATGCCTCTGGCTGAGGCGTCAGGCCTGGGTGGGGTCAGAGCCAGCAATCGGAGGGGTCTGGGGGTCCCCTGCCCAGGTCAATCTGGCAATCGGAGGGAGATGGGGGTCCCCTGCCCAGGCCTGACACCTTTGGCGTTGGAGTCAGGCCTGGGTAAGGTGCCGATCCGGCGATCGGAGCGTGATGGAGGTCGACGCCTCTGGCCGAGGCGTCAGGCCTGGGTGAGGGCGGAGCCGGTGATGGGAGGGAGATGGGAGTCCCCTGCCCTGGCCTGAAGCCTGGGCCAGAGGTGTCAGGCCGGCAGGAGTGGGGGAGGCAAGCCGGCGATTGGTGTGAACTACAGAGGAAACACTCATTGGTTAAGCTCCCTGTATGCCACCGGTAATATTCTTAGTAACTTGGGTAATAAGAATCCAAAAAGGTGATCTAGGGTTTTTCACCACACTCCTGGTGAAAAAAATGAAGGTCCGCTGCTGGAGGGCTAAGAAATGTCATATCCTGCCCTAGCCGGTTTGGCTCAGTGGATAATGCCTTGGCCTGCCGATGGCAGGGTCTGAGTTCATTTCTGACCAAGGGCATGTACCTAGGTTGCAGGCTTCTCCCTGGCTGGGGCCCAGGTCAGGGCTCATGCAGAAGGCAACCAATCAAAGTGTTCCTCTCACTTTGATGTTTCTTCTTTCCCTTTCTCTTCCACAGTCTCTAAAAATCAATGAAAACACATCCTCAGGTGAGGATAAAAAGAAATAATAAAGAAATTATTATTATATGAAAGACACATCTTAAAATGCCTAAAGAAAGTTGTCATTTTTTCATGGTGAAGGGACTGGAGTCCATGTTGATGAAAAAACCTTGCTGGCTGCGGTGACTGGCAGTGGCTGCAGCAGCGCGGTGATGGGGCTGGTGCCTTCCCCTGATCAGCCCGGTCACCTCCCACAAAGGGAGGCCAGACTGCGGCTTAGGCCCTATCCCCAAGGGGAGCAGGGAGCGGGCCTAAGCCATCACTAGGACATCCCCTGAGGGCTCCCAGGATGTGAGAGGGGGCAGGCTTGGCTGAGGGACATCCCCCACTCACCCAGTGCACGAATTTCGTGCACCGGGCCCCTAGTTATAATAGAATGAAAACAATACACAAGTGAAAGTAAATTTTAAAAATTTTTCATTGAAAAGTTTAAAAAATTATATAATACATTATCCTTGTACAAATGCTACTACAAAAAAGCAAAAGTTCCTCTATTCCACCTGATGTCTTCTAAGACTCTCATATGCACAAATCTACCCTCTCTGTGGGTCTTTAAGAAATATACATGCAGGACAATACTGTTCTGTACCGTGCTTTTTTTTCACTGAATAGTACACCATGAACCCCTTCTGGTTCAGGCCATACAGCTCCGAGTCGCTGGATGGCTGGATGTCACTCACATTCAGTGTCCTGGGCACATTGTGACTTCCTTTACCAGCCCCTTTCATGATGGCACACTGGTTGACTTCTTGCTTTGCTATTTTAGGCAATGCTGAAATGAATGTCCTTTCATATATAATATAACTATCTTTTATATGTAAATGCAAATTATACATAATGTACATATTTCCTGGCATTTGTCTGTAGGCTTGATTCGTAGGTGAAAGATAATGCCCAGCCCTGTCACCTTTCTCTAGTTGACAGATTTCTGACAGTTGCACTTGTTAACCAAAAAATGACTTGTTTCAAAATATGGTGAATACGTTCAGCCTATCTACACACACACACACACACACACACACACACGTGTATATTCAGTGTAATACATATTATTCAGTATAACGTGGAGCAGACACTGTGTGGGGACCTGGTGAACCTCAGGACTGAAAGGAGCTCTTGGCCCGCTCTCCTGGAAAGTGCGGTGGTCCCCTGCAGACCTCTCACCTTCATTGTTTCCAAAATGTCTTCTAAAATGGAAATTAAAACAAAAGGTAAAATTCAACTGAACCATTTGGTGAAGTGTGTATGACTGCTAAACGGTTTAATAAATAATAGACTATTTACAGAGTATATTCATCTGAGAAAACAGTGCACCCCAAGCAGGATTCTACTGCAGTGAACTTGGACTTGACACAGGTGTTACTGAGAATTCTAACCAGACTGAATGGCCTGCGTTGCAGTGGAGCCTGCTTGTTATTACAGCAATAATTAGATTTTTAGTTATTTAGCTCCATTCTCTGCCCAGATCCTTCCCTTTGGATAAAAAAAATGTCAGTGAAGGTTTGGGCCAAGTGTACAGTAACGTGGAACAATGGTAGTAAATAAAATATATTTCGTTTAGGCGCATTGAAAAAAGCAAAACCTTCCCTTTTACAAACAACACTGAAGGCTGAACTAAGAAAATGGAGTTACGAAAAACAAAAACCTAGTAATCATAATGTGATTTGAAGGGCTGAGGATATAAGGTATAACAAAAAAATCAAACTCTGAGGTGTACAGAAAAAGAAAAATCATGGTCAATTTAGTTACAAAGTAATCTGAAAGCTAAGGCATAAACACCCATACCACGAGATAGCTTTCATGATAAAAATTCTGATGAGCTAAACGTACATAGGAGAATTTTCAAGGGCATGAAGACTAAAGGAGGAGAGAGAATTCACAATATGGAGGGTGAAGTGTCAGACGAAGAAACTGAAGATTTTGTATTTGAATATGTCTTTGAATATTAGTTTAGGAATTACGGGGAAACTGCCACCCCCACCGCAAGACAATACTTTTTAAAACCCCCAAATCAACCTCTTACAAACCCCTCTTGTGTTGTCTGTATCATCTGTCAGCTGGTTATACTAACATTCCAGGTTACTTTATCGAGTGCAGTCTTTGACAGTGGTCTGTGTTACCTGGATCGTTCTCCTTAATGGTGACTAAATAGAATAGCCCTCTTGGCGAAAGGAGATCTGGAACCAGTGGAAAGAACCTGTCCATGACTTCACGACCATTTCTGCCACCAGCCCAAGCTGCTTCTATTCCATGACTTCCGACCTGTGACCAATGGAAAGATTGTTTTGACTCAAGTTACACTTAGAATCACAAACTTAATCTTTTTAAAATATATATATTTTTTTATTTCAGAGATGAGGGGAGGAGAGGGAGAGACTGATCCACACCAGCTAGGCTCAAACTTAATCTTTCTGACAAGTAACAGTCATCAAACAAGTATGTGTTTTGTATTTTACTGCCACACAAAAGGCATAAAATTTAATCTGAGCCCCACCATTTCTTAGCCTTTGTGACCTTGTATGAATGTGTAGTCTTTGTGAATTCCTTTCCTCCCTTATCTGTAAAATTAGGAAAACAATAGTTTCCAATTATAAAGTTAGAAAATAATGATAAAAAAAATTAATTTTCCCACTGTTGGGGTAAAAAATGAGGGAATAGTCTAGCCATCTATTTTATGTATACTTATGTATATTTTTCTTTTCTTACGCAATACCTTATGAAATCTCTTCATGTGATCTAGTCGAGTTCTAACTTGCTTTTAAGGACTGGAAAACATTTTATGATGGAAAATAATCACATATAGCTATTGATGAACATTCAACGTGTCCACTTGCTTAATTTCTTTTGTATTTAAGTTATTCCCATATCTACCTCAATATACAACTTTCCACAAAGTTAATCATGAGGAAATTCATGCATTCTTCTGTTTTGTCCGACTTTCCTCCTAGAGACTCCGTTTTGGCATTCCTATGATTCCTTCCTTTCTAGGCTCATGTTTCCTCCCTTATTTCGGTGGACCCCATTTTCTGGATGTTGCACCAAGCACCGTGGTGTGTGGACAAGTGCCTGGGAAGGCAGCTTTGGCCAGGCCCTTCTCGTCATTCTGTTCCTGGGTGGACAGGCGCCCTCTGGGCTGGACCCTGTTGATCTGCCTCCCCAGGAATGCTCAGCCAGGTGTAGGTGCTTGCACTGGAGGTGCCCCTGGGAAGACCAGCCGGCACCAACCACATTCTTATACCTGGAGGAGGGAGGTGTCCCTCAGGAGGGAGGAGTCAAGCCCTGCCTGCTGCCTGGGCCCACCTCTGATCCTGTGCAGGGAAGGGGCGCACATCAACGGCACCATGTTGTGTGTCTAGACACACTGGTAAGTACAGCCACCACTTCCTGCATGCACGTCTATTTCCTGTGTGTTCTGTCTCCCGGATATAACCTCTAAGTTTCTTATCTTCTAATTTCCTCCTTTTCCTGCCCCCACTGCCTCATAATACCCTTGAGAGGAGGAAACCGAACACTTTCAAAAAGAATTCCTATTAGAATTTAAGGGGGATTAAAGGGCATGTACACATGCACAAACACACATGAATTTAAATACCATTTAAATACCATGGCCTGATTTGAATGGAATTTTAAAGGATGGAGATGGGTCAGTTTAATCAGAGCAGTTTGTGTTAATCCACAGCTGACATCAAATGATGAAATTTGCTTGCATTTAGAAAGGAAGCAGCAGACAGCATTAACGATTGAATTCTGTTAAGTCTTACCTCTTCAGGCGGAGTCACTACATATGGGGGATTAAACACCAGAAGATCAACCTTCTCCTTCAGTCTTGGTAGCAAGCCTTTGACCTAAATGTTCAACAACTGTCAGACTTTTAAACCAGAGTATAAATTAAATCAATCATCTTTAAAAATATCTCATATTTTTAGAAAGAAAAATGTGTTAAGCCACACTAATTAACAGAAATGGAGGTGAATATTCTTACATTTTCACTCAGATAAAGATTATATGAATTTCCCTAAAAATAAGGAAATAAGACTATTTATCAGAATGAAGATGATGTTCAGCAGTCTCAGCTCCCCAGCCCACGTGCTGACATGTGGTTGCACGTTTAGGAGAGAAGGAAGGAAGGAGGAAGGACTAGCTGGTACATCTGTCTTGTACAGACTGCACAGCTTTAAAGCTGCATCCTATGAACTAAGCATTTACTGTCCACAACCAGGAGGACTGTTTGCGAGAGGACATCGGATTGAGAGAAAGACACATGACCCAACTGATGCAAGCTATACTCATTCTGGGGCTTTTGCTGGAAGGCAGGGTTTCTTTCCATGGGGGGTTGCTGAAAAATAAGAAACAGACATGCAAGTATCTTGCTACCATCAAGGAAGACTTCCTAGGAACAGAGCCACGAGAGAGGTCAGACCCAAGAAAAGGACGCCTGTAATGGTACTTGAGTTCCTAGAGTCAGCTGTGCCTGAAGCCACCCACTCTAGTGAAGCCAGTTTGAACTGGATGCTGTCACCGTGACACACAGAGCCTGACATATACAAGCCAATAGACATCCCCCATGAACTGTGACAAAGAGTACTGTATCAGTCAAGAATTTGTCAACTGTGATATACTGCTTACTGGGTTAAAAATTAATCACTCAAGTATCTTTGACTTAAATCCTGTGAACCTTAACTTATCTGAAAAGGAAATCTATTATTGGGCAAGGAGTAACATCTCACCAAATCGGTAATGACGGGATGCACATGGACTCTGTTACAGCGTGCTGTCTCCAGGGTACAAGCTGCTGCTTCGGGGTTGATGTCAGTGCACCTACAAACAGAAAAGAAAGACTATATTCCATGCCCAAGAGACAGATCAGCTTCTGAAAAATTCAAGGAATATTCCATTTCTTTTATGTGGAGCAGATTTTTTAAAAATTGAATACTTTAATAATGGTAGAAAAAGAATAAAGATTTATTACATTGATTTAAAAAGAAAGGCTATTATATTGATACTAGAGGCCCAGTGCACGAAATTTGTGCACTCAGTGGGGGGGGTGAAAGGGGTCCCTCAGTCCAGCCTGCGCCCTCTCACAGTGCAGTCTGGGAGCCCTCGGGAGATGTCCGACTGCTGTGGAGGTGGGAGAGGCTCCCGCCACTGCTGCTGCGCTCGCCAGCTGTGACCCTGGCTTCTGGCACACTGATCACCAGGGGGCAGCTCCTGCATTGACCATCTGACCCCTGGTGGTCAGTGGGCATCATAGCAACCGGTCATTCCGCTGTTTGGTCAATTTGCGTATTAGCCTTTTATTATATAGGATAATGTGCAAAAGTAGACTACACATAATCACACACACATCTGAAGGAATTTATTAAATTATGAATCCAATGAAGGAATACTATACAGCCATCAGAAATGAAATTTAAAGAATTTTTGGAAGGAAAATGCTTATGATACCATATTAATTGAAAAACATAGGAAACAAGAAAAAAACTGAAGCAACCATGTGGTAACATTTATAGGTAATTTTTATCTTTATAATTTCTATGTTCTCAAATTTTCTCAAAAGTGACTCTGGTAACTTTCAATTAATTTGTGATAAATTATTTACCTAAAAAAATTCAAATTTAGAGATGACCTAAAATTCTTATGCAGCTTCTATAATTATCCATTCTGATGGAATGAAACACTCCGTTGTAATTTTTAGGGAAGTTCATGTGCAATCTGAGTCCTTACTCTACTTAAACAGACACCATCAGATACATATTATCTAATTACACAAATGATTTCATTCAAGCAACACTTGATAGTATTTACAGTCAGTCTCTTAGTGGAAGACGTGGATGCCTCTGACATCCTGACACTTACATGTACAGAGCCTGGGGGCCTATCATGGAGGCTAGGAATGTGGATACCACTCCAGACCCCGATCCCACTTCCAGGCATAGCTCCACTCTAAGCAAAAGAAAGTCGCATTACTATAGCTGCAGTGAAACACACATCACAGAAAATGACGCTCATGCTACTTTTAATCCATTTCTCCCCTATTAGCACTCACCTAAAGTACAGAGTGTCACAAAAATATACAAATATAAAAGAAATTTATAAATAAGTTAATTTCTGACAACTGTTTTGGCCTCATTTAATATTCATAGCTCAAAATTGTTAAAATTTTGGGCATGCAGTTTATTCTAAGTCCATAACATAGTAATATAATAGATGGCTTTCAATTCATTTCTATAGCACATTACATAAAAACGATGAAATAATGTTAGTTTAGGGTTAGACATTTTAATATGAAAGACATCAGTTCTTTCCAGGAGAAGTTCCTAGTGTGGCATGTCCTAAAATGATAGATTATTGCAATATTTATTTGTGAAAGACATTTCTCTATCATTTAAAAGTATGTAACACTCATAAATCCATCAGCATATCCTAGGGGAGGAAAGCTACCCTATACTACAGATAACAGATTTAGAGCAGCAAAGAAATTCCATATTTGTACTATATACTAAATTGGGAAAACACTGAAGTATTGGCTCTTAGACTATTAGTAATAATCTTAAGGCTGCCACTGAACATCTCCATTCTACTGTATTCTGTCCTTCAATTAAATGTATTTCCTTGCCTATAACTACATACACAGATGGTGTCAAAAGCACCAAGTATCCCCACTACAGAAACGGGCTTGGTGGGGTTTAGGGGGCTCACTGATACCCAGCTCCCCAGTTACCCAACCTCAAAGCCCGGGTTCCTCACTAGGCTCCAGTCCCATATCCGACAAACCCTTATTCTATGGGAAGAGCGACTGAATCTTACCAGGCAGCTCATATTGGACAAAATAAACTGTTACGGTCTCATAAATACCTAAAATTCCAAGACCAGAAATCCCCAAAACTTTAAAACAATCGGATCTGCTGACAGCACAGTGCGGAGCCCAATCTGCGCTTGTAAATCGCTGACATGTCATGACCTACAGCACCATTTTAGTCTAGATTGCAGGAAACCCCAAAGTTCCATCGTTTACAATGAAAAACTAGTTTATAATAAGAGTTGTGCCATTTTATATGTGGAAAAATCCAACCAGGTTTCATCCTGAGAAAAGCCACTTCAAGGCTGGATTTTTAAATACATCTGAATACCCAGATTCCCTTCATTTAAAACACTGACAATGTCGGTATTCATTCATTTTGGTCATTATATGTCAAGTTTCTAGCATTTCAACACGTCGGTGTGATGAGGCGTAAGGTGCTAGGGACATGGAGGCTGCAGGTCCCGAAGTTGTTACAATTCAATGAAAAAGTCAGGCGGCCGTCACCCCGCATGCGAATCGGGCTTTAAAGGGCGCAGAGGTCAGAAGCCGGCCGGGCGCTGGCGGGGTCAGGTGTCAGGGTTCATCCCCGTCAAGGGCCCGACCGGGGGGCGGGTTGGAGTCACCCTTGGGGCGCCCGTGGGTGGCGACCGACTGAACGCGCGCTCTCTCTCTCTCTCTCCTCTCTCCCCCTCCCTCCCACTCTCTCTAAAATTCAATGGGAAAATGTCCCCCAGTGAGAATTAACACCAAACAACCCCTCCAATGCCTCCCATCCGGGTCCCTCAACCTCACTTCCTGTTTGGGCCCCGGGGCCGCGGGGCTTCCGGGTAAGTCGGCGGCGCCGGCCCCGCTTCCCGGTCGCGTGGCTGAGCCGCGGGGGAGGCGGGTTTGGCGGGGCCGGTGCGGAAAGGCCGCCCGGAGCGCTCGCAGCTCCGGTACCGACAACGGGACCCCGGCGCCCTCGCTCCTGCTTCCGGGGAGCGCGGTGACGGCTTCCGGGTCACCTGCCCGGCGGACCGCGCCTCCGGCCCTTCCGGGACCCCGGGCCGCCGCCGGCGGGACGCCCGTCGCGGGCCCACGCGGACCCGCCCACTCGCACCGCGTGAGCTCGGCCGCCGCCGCCTCCAGAGCGTCCAGGAGCAGGAAGGTGTCCTCCGCGGGCGCGTACACGTCGCGGAAGGCGCCGCGGCCCGCGTGCCCGTGCGCGGGGGTGGGGAGGCCGCGCGCCGCCATCTCCTCGGAGCGTCCGCGCAGGCGCGGGGCGTCGGGCGTCGGGGCGGGTGACGCGGCCGGTAACGGGCCGTTCGGAGTAAAAGCTCCTGGAACATGGAAGTTTGTCTCATCCTGCGGGTCCGCACCTGACAGTCCTCAGTCGGTTCTGACTGAGCGGAATGTTTATGGTGCGTTTGCAAATCTATTCCTAGTCAGCAGCGAATGGAAAATACGTGGTTACAAAGTCTTACTTTAAAACAGATGTTCTCGTTGGTTTCAGAGGAAGGGAGGGGGAGTCACTGACCGCCGCCTCCTCAGGCCCCGCGCGGGGGTCGGACCCACGGCCCGGCCGGTGCCCTGACGGGATGGACGCTCCCACTGAGCCACACCGGCCGGCCGAATCGATCAGTTCATGGAACGGAATCGGAGGTGCAGGAAGAGACCCAGATCCAAAGATCAGTTTTGTCAGATGAACACGTCTCCTCGGGTCTCCTTGGAGCCAGAGGAGCCGCGTGGGGATTTGACGGGGCGGGCCCCGCAGGGCTGGGCACCCGGAGGAAGCGGCTCCCGGTGACAGGGAGGCCCGGGCGGGCGGGTGTCAGAGGATCGAAGCGCCCGAGGCTCGGGTCCGGGGAGGCGGCGCTGAGTGAGGACGGCCCGGAAGCAGCGGCTGGGCAGCTGGGACTGGCTGTGCGAGGCCCGGAAGCAGCGGCCGGCTGGGGGCTCGTCCCGCCGGGGGCACAGCCGCTGTCCGTCCCGCCGGCGCCCGCCCTGCGCTCCGGGAGAACCACACCGTGACCAGCAGTCACTGCCCCCCGCGGCCGAGAGCCTGAGGCCGGCCAGGCGGAACTGCGCCCATGGCCGCAGAAAGACGCGAGAACAGAGCTTGCTTCTTACGAACCCCAAAGCAGATCCGGAATCTCTCGGAAACGGCTTACTGTTTTAGAATCTTAACGCCCAGAAAGTTCTTCCTTCTGTTAAATTTGTGACTTTCTTGACGCGACTTAAATCCCGTGTGGAATGCCCCCCTCCCCCGCGCGATTCCCTTGGCTCCGGCCACACGGGCCCTCTCGCCCCTCAGGCAGCCCGCGCGCTCCTTCCTGGCCTGGCCGGGCGGTTTCTGGCCGGCGCCCATCGCCCACCAAACAGACCACAGGGGCCCGCCCCTCACCTCCAGGCCCTCTCTCCCAGCCTTCCTCCCCCGAGACCTCCTCTCCCTCCTGCCTCCGGAATGCCACCCTCTGCCTCACCATCGTACTCCCTGCCCGGCAGCTTTCCGAATCGTTGATCACTTTCTACTCTGTCCTGTTTTCACTGACGTACATTGCTTATCTGTCCCCCGCTTGAATGTGAGCTACACGCGTGGGGGATTTCGTTCACGGCTGGGCCTCCTGAACCTCGAGCGGCGCCTGGAGCACCGTGCACGCTCCCTGCACGGGTGAAGAATGAGCGAGGGAGGACAACGGGCAGAACTAGAGACTCGGGAGGTGGTGACGCACTGAGACAACTTCTGCAGAGGACTCTAGTTTTCTCCGTCTTATCAATCATCTCAGCGTGATGCTTTCTTTCAAAGATCCCCTCACGTGCACACTAGTCCCCACTTTGGACTGACAGTTAATCACTATTTTAACCCTTACACACAAAAAACCCAAATAAACAGAAACTCCCTTTAGGACATTTTTGTTCTTATCACGTAGAAGGAGATAGGACATCCTCGGGCTTACTATCCAGGCTACGTTGCTGATGGAAGGCAGCTATGCTCACCGCTGTGCCACCAACGCCAGCTACGTTGCTGATGGACCTCGACCTCGGACCAGGGCGCCCTGATGCCCAATCTCTCAACCAGATGCCGCCAAGAAAACGTGGAGAAGATGGCGTGGCAGGATGCACGGCGGAACGATCAGCCAGCTCCGAGGAGGAAAGTTTAACCTTTATTTCGCAGATCTGCTCGTCCAGGGATTCCGGATCCAAAGTCTGAACTGCACTCGTGGGGAGGCTCTGACCTGTATCTCCTCCTGTGGCGGCCCCTGCGGGTCCCCGCAGCCCCACCCACGTCAGCTGTGGCGAGGCCTGGGGTGAGGCTCTGCAGCTCAGAGTGGGAAGTAACCAGATACTGGACTAGGCTGCAGCCCCCCCCCTTTCCCTTTCAGTGGCATCCTTCACTCTTCTCCAGATCTTCCCTCTTGTCTCAGACACGACTTCCTTTCCTGGACCGTCTTCCATTCGACTGAACTTTCTCCTGCCTCCCCTTTCAGAGCCTCTTCATCTCCCTCGGCGACTCCTCGTTTCTGCGCCTCACTTAGACCTTAGTGCACGAACCTATGACACGCGAACTCATTTTTTTGGTTAATTTTTCTTTGTTAAATGGCATTTAAATACATAAAATAAATATCAAAAATATAAGTCTTTGTTTTACTATGGTTGCAAAGATCAAAACATTCCTATTTGTGACACGGCACCAGAGTTAAGTTGGGGTTTTTCAAAATGCTGACACACTGAGCTCAAAAGGTTCGCCATCACGGGGCTAGATCATGAGTCCCCTGGGTGTTTGCAAAATAGTGACATTCTCATTCTATTCTTACTTCATTCATCAGCTGGGCTACTTTTGCAGAGAGAAGCTTTTCGTCATAAATCTTTTGGTTACCATGAGACAGTTTTGATGGGAAAGCCAGGAAAAGAGTTCTATTACTCCCTTTCCCTAGGGACAGTGAGTAGATGCCACCCCCTAACACTGCCCAGGGCATGTGCTCTCTGCTGCCACCTGCTGGGCGCGGCGCTCACAGACATCCACGTGGGTCAACCCCTTAGTTTGGTCTACTCTACACCCTTCTCATCATACATTGTTTTCCTCCCCAGAAGTTGATGTTTTGCATTACAGTGTATACCAAAAAAATTGCCCTTAATATTGATTTATTTTCCAAAGTAAAGAACAAAAGACATACATGACTGCTGAGCAAAACTTCTGATCAGAAAAACAACATCAATATTATCAAGATCAATTGCTATAATTCAGGCCAAAAACAAAAAAAAACCCATGATGTTCACTGAGGCTGTAGCTGATTAGATATATGTTAGTTCGGATTTACAGTGCTGAAACTCAGTTAACCTGCATTCCTTTCACAGCAGAGAAGAGCCGTTGGGGGCCTGGAAGCCGAGGCCCTGCCGTCTGCTGCTCTGCTCCCCGACTCTGCCTCTTAGCAAACCCTCCTTTAATATCCAGCTCAGGGGCTGCACCTGGACTTTCTGTCTGTTAGCTCTCAAAAAGGGGAGGCTCTGAGGTTCAGCCGTCAGCGTGTCTAGGAATAAGGCCCCAGTGGGCTTGGGTCTTTCACAGGATTCAATGAGGTGCCATCCGTCTTTTCAAACAGCACGGGTTAGTGTTGGGGCAGACTCCAATTTTGAATTCCTGTCTTTTACAATTCCACCGGCAGCGAGCAGTCCCATAGCCACATATCTTGTCTGCATCAAGTTCCCTTACCAAAACAACAAAGTCAGTCAGTGTGATCAATGGTACCTGAGGATAAGAGGCAAGACGTTGGAGCAGTTTTTGTGGGGGAAAGGCTGAAATGACTGAGAGAATGTTTGAGGTCCCCAAGTACCCCCAGGTGCCGGGCCTGCCAACATGCACCACAGCTATAAGGTTGGGAAGCTTGTTAGCCAGGAACCGCGCTCCATAAAATCAACTCAATTCCTTAAACTGGATTCTAGGCACCAAATTCTAGGTGCAAAGATGACATTCCAGTCAAAGCTGTGGTAACATAAGCATTGTTTTCAATTGTGTCTTGTAACAAGGATAACATATTCTTATTGTTCTTACACAAATAATTATCTCTATATATAAAGCTCTCAGTGGTGCCAATCGCACAGGTGTGTTTTGATCTGTCGTTGTTGATGGTGAATTTGGCTGACACTTCTATTATAGAGAAAGGGCGAATAGCGATACTCAAATATTCTAATTAATTTCCTTTCAGTGTGCACGAGTTCATGCACTGGGCCACTAGTGTTGACATAAGAATAAGAAAAAATAATAGTTTCCTAATTCTTGAAGAATAATGCAGGGAGGAAAAAAATAAGTGTTTTATTTTAGCTATTTGCCCATCAGCAAATTTGAATCCAGACTTATGGATGCAGAACAAATGCATAGGCAGTAATTCAGTGTCTCCAATTAAAGTCATGGAGTCAAGAAATTAATTTCAATGGGTGTGTGACACATGAGAGGTTTTGGTAAGTAGGTTCTCCATCTATCTATTATTAATATAACTATCCAAGCTGATGTATATTTATTTCATTAACTATTCATCTGTCTATATCTGTATTTATGTCTATGTCGTTGTCTACCTCTGTGACTATGTCTCCATCTCTCTCTCTCTCTCTCTCTCTCTCTCTCTCTCTCTCTCTCTCTCGTCTCTATCATCATAGTCTATCTATCTTAGCAGGTTGCTTGGGGCTGACTGCCTGAGAGGAAGCTAGAGGTCTGTTTATTTATAGACTCCAGAAGTTCCCCTTTAAAAAAAATACCAGATGGCTTCAGGACAGTTCCCTTACCAAAACAAAACAAAACAAAACAACAGCAACAAAACCCCAGAAAAAGAATCCGGGGACAGTCAAGGTAGCTACTCATGTTCCCCATCCAGTCAAAGCATGTGACACGTTACTGAAAGCTAGCCACTTGTTTTTATTGCAGTGTCTCAAGGGGAACTTGGTGGGAGAGGTGAGACAGATGGGAGAGATGGGGGAGGTGAGACAGATGGGAGAGGTGGGGCAGATGGGACAGATGGGACAGATGGGCGAGGTGGGGCAGATGGGACAGATGGGACAGATGGGAGAGGTGGGACAGATGGGAGAGGTGAGAGAGGTGAGAGAGGTGAGAGAGGTGGGAGAGACGTGAAAGAAGTTGTAGGTAGGTCCGCCTCGGTGGTCCTGGGAATCTTCTTCTTGATGGAATCCTGCTTGTCACTGTCGGAACATGGCTGGAGGGCGAGGCAGCATTTCAGAGCCCTCTGGCAGAGAGCAACAAGCTTTTCATTTTTCTGACAAGATTTCACCTATTTCCCTTTAAGCTTGAGGCATTTCTCATCAAACAAACAAACAAACAAACAAATGCATTTCTGGCTACACAAGGGAAGGGCCACTGGTATTTGTTCTTGTCTCGGCCACATCTGGTTACCAGGCACAGCCAGGGAGGGAACGAGTTGGTGCTGCTCCTGCCCCGAGAGGGCGGGGAAATGGTTTCTGTCTGGTCTCAGAACAGGAAGGACAGAGTTGGCGCCCAGTGTTCGGGGGCCTTGGGAAACAGACACGACTGTTCTCATCAAAATCTGTTGGGTTGTATGGGTTTTTTTTAGAAGTTTTTAAAGAATACTTTTTATTGATTTCAGAGAGGAGGGAAGAGGGAGGGAGAGAGAAACATCAATGATGAGAGAGAATCATGGATTGGCTGTCTCCTACACGCCCCCCACTGGAGATTGAGTCTGCAACCCGGGCATGTGCCCTGACCGGGGTTCGAACTGTGACCTCTTGGTTCATAGGCTGATGCTCAACCACTGAGCCACGCCAGCCATTATCAGCTTGTTCCTATAAACACATGCAATCAGTAACTTCCCCCACACACTCAAAGTGCTACGAGAGGAGAGAGGAGAGCCCAGCCTGAGTTTGGGGAATGGCCGAGACTAGGGTGCAAACCAAATAAATATGTAGAAGAAAGAAGTGTGCTGAGGTGAAGAGACTTCTTAGAAAGAGTCAGTCTGATTTCTCCTCCACATCCACTCCTGCGTTCAAGAGCAGGAAGGGGAGTGGGATGGGGTGCTCCCTACTCCTTCCCTTTGCTAGTCTGCCCAGGGGCCTGGTCCTCGCCCGAGGCCTGGATCAGTATCACCCATAAGAGCATCCAGCTTCAAGTTAAGGACAGACAGCACATCAGAATCCACACTGTAGAGTTGTCAAATTTGGATATTTGCAATGAAAGAGTCAGATGGACACAGATTGCAATGAATGTCAACATACAGCATGGACATGCACTAACAAGAGGGATGGGTGCCCCACGTGCTCTGGTCCTGCCTTTCATAGCATAGAAGCTCATACGGATAAACACCCCACATTTAAAGGACCAGGGAACTGTGGCTCCCACAGAAGGAGTCTGTACTCTCTGTCCTCCTAATTTGTAAGGTGTCTCAGGCTAGGGTGCTGGACCTCACTCTGACAACAGCCCTTGCATTGGGTTCAACTCTCAGTGATGATCCAGGAAGAGATGCCTCTGGGAAGAGGAAGAGCATTGGTGACCACAGGCTCCTGGTGAATTCTCAGAGACGCCCATCTAGAGGCTCATGCAACTCTGTTTGTGCAGGTGTGAGCACCCAAGACACATCCATGGCAAAGGTTCATGTACTCAGATCAAATTATATCATACAATCTTCACAAGTGATCTGAAAATGATACCTTTGTCCGTGTCTGATGTGTGCATCAAAGCCAGTGGAATGAATGGCTCACTGGAGGCCCCGATCTTCATGTCCTTGACCCAGACTCTACTTCCTTAGGGTGACTGCAAATCTCCTGGCATAGCGGGTGCATGGTGGTGTGAACACTAAGCCCTGCACAGAGCTCACTGTCATCTGGGGTGCACCTGGGCTCACTGTGAATTCTGCAAAGTTCCTCCTTTGGTCTCTGGATCCGGGGTGAGTCCCGTCTGGGACTTTACTTTTGGGGAGGATTGGACTAGAGCCAGTGGAGGTTCCAGGAGCAGGAAAAAGTGGCGAGAGTTCTGGTTGGTTAGGAAAAGTCCTTTTGCTGTGGACAGAGCTGGTCTTGGAACCTGGCTCACCCCTGTGCTCCTGCAGGGCTCAGCACCTGCTTAGCCCCCCTGAACCTCCCTGTCTGCACTCTCAAAAGAGATGTCAAATGGTCCTTCCCAACGAAAAGAGATGCTCGGAATGTCCCTGAGTTAGGGCAGGGCAGAGTTCCCAGAAGGCACCGGCATTGCAGAGCTAAATGCATGTCAGCATGTGGAGTTGTTGTCACACTCTCCAGCTGCATAGCTTGTGTTTCAGGCATTGCAGCTGGTTTGACTCTCACCAACTGGCACGAATAGCGCCTCTAAGCTCCATTTCTTTTGATTTCCAGCTCTTCCTTTCTTACCCATCTTCCTCTCTATCCAACTATGTTTTAAAAGACCCATAGATGGTTACCCTTGCTTTTCTTTCTTTTTGCAAATTTTTCTTTTGGCCAGTGAGCATGAGACTAGGGGTCCAGGGGTACCTTTGCTGGCTTATCTGTGTTTCTGCAAACCTGTGACACTCTGTCCCAGATAGTAATGGAAAAGGGGAGGTGTTTGTAAAAGAAGCACTAGGGGACTGTCACCTCCTGGAGCCAGTGGTCCCCGCAGGGCCATGGGGCCCAGGGCGCCCTTGTTTCAGGGAGTTGACCTTGGCCACGTCCTCCCCGAGGCAGGCCCTGTCTCCGGTCCACCCCCTCTGATGCCCATCTTGCAAAGGGGCTCATGTTACCTGGGGCCAGAAGGAGGAAAACAGCGAGGAGCAAGAGGATTGTCTTCATGACTTCCGGGGTCTGGAGAGACCAGCTCGGCGTCCATGAAAAATGAAGCAAATACCCCCATTTATGTGTTTTCCCAGACCAAGCCCGATCTTGATCGCTGAGGCATGCAGAACTGTCTCTGTGCTCGGCTGCACTGAGCCCACGTACCTCGGTGGGTGTCAGCCTGCGGCTCCGGGTGTTTTTTTGTGTGTTTTTTTTTAAAAAATATATTTTATTGATTATTTACAGAGAGGAAGGGAGAGGAATAGAGAGCCAGAAACATCGATGAGAGAGAAACATCGATCAGCTGCCTCCTGCACACCTCCTACTGGGGATGTGCCCGCAACCAAGGTACATGCCCCTGACCGGAATCGAACCCGGGACCCTTCAGTCTGCAGACCGACACTCTAGCCACTGAGCCAAACCGGTCAGGGCCCGGGTGTTGGTTTTACTCTGGAAAGTTCCCAAGAAGAACTTGGGATGTCTGGAGGGCAGAGCAGGTGTGCACTGAGGACCCAGCACAGACATGTGTCAGCAGGGTCTGGCGGCTGGCATTTCTAACGGTGCCGACGCTCCATGACAGCCTCGGTCTACTCCCCTGTACACCGACAGGACCTGGGCGATGTCCCAATGTGTCGGGCAGAGCTGGTGCCAAGCCCAGGAGAGACTGGGTTCCCGCTCCAGTATCTATGAGCCGCACACACTCGGCACATAGCTTCATGAGGCACACCCATCACCATTTATCTTTTAAATACATTTTTTTTTATTAATTTCAGAGAGGAAGGGAGAGGGAGAGAGATAGAAACATCAATGAAGCAAATCATTGATCGGCTGCCTCCTGCACACCCCACACTGGGGATTGAGTCCAAAACCCAGGCATTGAATCGTGGCCTCATGATTCATTGGTTGGTGCTCAACCCCTGGGTTCACCATTTATTTTAAAACTAGTGGCGTGGCCTAGTGCACAAAATTCATGTGGGGGGGGGGCGTTCCTCAGCCTGGCCCGCACCCTCTCCAATCTGGGACCCCTCAAGGGATGTCCAACTGCTGGCAGTCAGACATCCCTCTTGCAATACGGGACTGCTGGCTCCTAACCGCTCACCTGCCTGCCTGCCTGATTGCCCCTAAGCACTCTGCCTGCTGGCCTGCTCACCCCCAACTGCCCCCTTGCTGGCCTGCTCACCCCCAACTGCCCTCCCCTCTTGGCCCCTAACCACCTCTACCTCAGCCCTGCCACCATGGCTTTGTCCAGAAGAACATCCGGAAGGTCTCCTGGAAGGTCTCCCAGTCTAATTAGCATATTACTTTTTTATTAGTATAGAGAGGCCTGGTGCATGGGTGGGGGCCAGCTGGTTAGCCCTGAAGGGTGTCCCAGATCAGGATGGGGGGTTCCCTTGGGGGGTGGGGCAGCCTGGGCAAGGGGCCTGTGGTGGTTTGCAGGCCAGCCATGCTCCCATGGGGTAAGGGTCCCCGCTGGGGGTTGTGGCCAGCCTGGGTGAGGGGTTGATGGCTGTTTGCAGGCTGGCCACGCCCCCCAGCAGGGACCCACACCTCGATGGTGGCCAGGCCAGCCTGAAAGAGGGGCTGAGGGCCGTTTGCAGGCCCTTTCCTCGGCGGCCGGCCCAGTGGACCCAAGCCTCCCGTGCACTTGGGCTGGCTCCTTGGTGGCCGCCCACAGGCCCCTCCTTCGGCGGCCGGCCCAGTAGGGCAAGAAGCTTGGCTTCATCCATCGCCAGGGGTGACCCAAGCCTCCCACCTGCTCAGGCTGGCTCCATGGCCACTGCCATCTTTGTCCTGCTACTTTGCATACTCACTCCTGATTGGCTGGTGGGTGTTGTGAAGAGATGGTCAATTTACATATTTCTCTTTTATTAATGTAGATGTGACTCTTCTTGCCTGGCTGGGTGGCTCAGTGGTTGAGCGTTGACCTATGACCAGGAGGTCACGGTTTGATTCCTGGTCAGGACACATGCTTGGGTTGTGGGCTCGATCCCCAGTGTGGGCCATGCAGGAGGCAGCTGACCAATGATTCTGTCATCATTGATGTTTCTCTCTCTCTCTCCCTCTTCCTTCCTCTCTGAAATCAATTAAAAAAATTTGACTCTTCCTGTATGCCACACACTTTAAGTGCCACATGCATCAGAGTAAATTCTTAAACAACTCCCTGGATAGTTGTGAGCTTACGGGGTTCTTGATTGACATTTCATATGTGTGTTTTTGTGTGTGTGTGTGTGTGTGTGTGTGTGTGTGTAGTACTTTCATCGTTAAATATATATATATAAATAGTCTTCTAAATCTTATTTAAGAACAGGTGCCATGGTTATTAACATTAGTAATTACTAATGTAGATACATTAGGGGTGGGTGGGGGAGGATACGGTACTGTCTTTGAAATTTTTCAGTAACTGAAGATTCCTCCTTAAAAAGACTATTAGGGAATGTCCCATCTATCCTCAGCCTTGGTCACTATGACATTTTTAGGGTTTTTTTGTGCATATTCATTATAAATTATGAATAATCCAGTTAAGAATGATTGAAAATGCAAATTTTCTCTATTCTCTTCCAAACATCACTTAAAAAAATTTAAGTCTACAAGAAAAGACAAACTTCCAGATAGTCTCTGTGACAAATGGTTTCAGTCACCTCATTGGTTACCTCACGATCTCGTTGTTTGGGCCTTTCTGAGGCGAGTCTTTGTCAGCAGGTGAAGGGGGGAAGGTGGGGTCCTTGTGGGACTGCCTGGAGCGAGGGAGGGCCCACCCGGCAGGGGACCCGCTGCTTCGTGTTAACTCCCCAGCTTCTCTTCCCAACCTGGACGCACAGTGCCGGTCCGTTTCGGCTGCTGTGGCCAAATACCACATTCTGGGTGTGGTCTGTAAACACCGAACATTCATGTCTCCTGTTCTGGAGGCCAGAGGGCAGGACCAGGGAGTCAGTGGTGGGCTTTGGTGAGGACCCTCTGCCAGGGCACTTCTCCATGTCTTCCCCCTGGAAGGGGCAGGGTCTCTCTGGAGTCCCTTGTAAGAAGGCATCGCTCGCATCCCATTCATGAGGAATTAGCACCCAATCGCCTCCCAAAGGCCCCACCTCCTAACACCATCGGCTTGGGAGTTAGGGTTTCCACATTAGAATTGGGGGTTGGGGGCAGAAGCATTGGAGGTGTCTGAGCGCTCACAATAGCCCCGTAACTCTCCTGGAGGCAGTGTGGCCTGGCCCGGTTAGTAAAATGCCCAAACACTGCAAGGCAGTAGGCTCCCCTCTAGCCCTGTCCCCACACACGAGTGTGTCTTCCTGAAGGTGACGTAGCGAGGCCTGGGGACAAGCACACAGCCATCAGCGCTGGCGCGTTCTCTGGCCGGGACAGTCCCTCATGAACGATGGCCCTGAAAAAGTGCTCCCAGAGAGGCTGGCTCCCAGCTGGCTAGAGTGAAGAGTGGAGGTCGTACCAGTCACCACAGCCAGGCACTCAGTAAGACCTTCCATCCCTTGTTTCAGGTCATTCTCTCCAGTGTCCTGCGAGGACCTACCATGACTACATCCTCATTTTAAGGATAAGGAATGTGAAGTTCAAAAAAATTAAGCGACCTGTTCAAGGTCATCTCCTTAAAAATTCTGTCATCAGAGTCTGCATTGGCGGGTGGTCCTGTTGTCTGTTCCAGAAACGAAGGACAGAGCATCGCTTGGGCAGAGACAACAGGGTGGGCTGACTTGGCTGCAGTGACATGAAGACAACTTCTGACTCCCACCTCCTTCATGATTCCCAGGACGTGGTAACCATGACTCGGACCTGCTGGGTGACATTGTTACAGGCTCAGGGATTGGGTGCTGACTGCCTTCCCCCCTTCCTCCTGGGTCATTTACAGACAATCCCATGGGAGCCAGGACAGTGCTGGCCCACCCTGCTGAGCTCGGACCAGGCCTCCTGTGAGCATCCCGGTCCGAACATCACCACAGAGCCTCCAGCACCTGGAGAGGCCATGGGAGACCCCTGTTCTCTCTCCGTGATGCAGCCGGTTCCCGTTTGATGGAGGAGGAATGACTCCCCGTCCTGGGCATGGCTGTGTGAGGCTCTGGGCTTCAACGCCCGCCTGCTGCCCTTTCCACAGAGCAGAGTGCTTGATGGAGGCTGAGGGCTGTCCCCCATCCTGTCTGCTCTTGAACCGGGGAAATGGAGCATGTCCCTGTGCTCTCTTTGTTGATTCGCTTCACTGCCCAAGAGCAGGGCACATGGTTCTCGAATATAAGTGGGCCTCCTGTCCCCTCAAAGCTGTGGAGACACGTCTTCTGCCAGCAATGGCCCCAAGCAGGAAGATGCTGTATTTTGTCTTTGTCTTTTTCTTCATTTTGGCTCAATGTCCATCAGGTAAAGGAGAATGGCTGGGATTTCAATGGGGCAGAGCATAAAATGGGATGACTCTCCTATGCACCACCCTAAAACTGGGAGTAATGGTCAGCTCCCCACTGTGCGTCTCACAGGAATTTCTTGAACTTTCTGTGGAATTGTCTAAGAGGGAACAGCTATTTTCTTCTCCTCCTCCTCCTCCTTCTTCTTCTTCTTCTTCTTCTTCTTCTTCTTCTTCTTCTTCTTCTTCTTCTTCTTCTTCTTCTTCTTCTTCTTTTAACTTCTTCCTGGTTACCAGGAGGGCTAGGCTTCAGAAATAAAATAAATCTGCATCCCTGTGTCCTGCTGCCCCTAACAGGAGATCTGTGGGGTTGGAGTACTGTTTCCTACAGCCCTGTTCCCTGCATTGATTTTAATTTTCAAAATGTGCTTTGCTTTGAATTTAGGGTCCCGGGCAGGACTTGAGTATTCCCAGCCATTCCCTGGAGGTGAGTTAAACCCTTTGTGTGTAGTTTCACTTTGAGGAACACTGGCCTGTCCGCTATCTCTGATTCCTGGACACAGGAGGTGAAGGAGAGAGCAGTAAAAATAGAATTGCCCGAACTCCCACTCACTCTTCTCTTTCTTCCTCTTGGTCCCAGCACCGTATTTGGATTTTTTATTTCACGAGAAATCTGTGTTACTGGGTTGTAATGTTGGTTTGGACCTGGTGGCTACACTCATGGTGATCCCTAAACCAAGGTCAGAGGATTGAGCTGGAACCAGCCCATTAGCACTGCTCTGGGAACATGCTGATCCATCGCTTCCAGGCTCTTTCCTGAATCCAGTAAAGTGTGTCCCAAATGCATGTCACTGGCCTAAGAGGGAGAAAGGATCATTCAGCAAACACTCCATGACAGAGAGCTCTTAACAAATAGCCCACTGATGTGTGTGTGTGTGTGTGTGTGTGTGTGTGTGTGTGTACTTTACAGGAAGAGAGCGTATTATACACAGAACAGAAATAAATGTTCTGGGGTAATTGCAAACAGAATTTAAAAATGTTTAGACAGAATTTCAGAGTGAGGAAATTAAGGCTGATACTAGTCATTGAGTACTTACTGTGCACTGGGCAGTCTATTAACTACTTTCTGTGGATTATCTCATTTCATTTTCAAAACATCCCTAGGTCTGGCTGGCATAACTCAGGAGTTGAGCTCCAGTCCAGCTACCAAGAGGTCACCGGTGTGATTTCCAGTCAGGGCACATGCCTGGGCTGCAGGCTCAGTAGGGGGGATGATCCACAGAAAAGGGGGGGGCCGCGCAGGAGGCAGCTGATTGACAATGTTTCTCTTTCATCAGTGTTTCTATCTCTCTTTCCCTCTCCTTTCCTCTTTCTCTAAAAATCAATAAAAACATATTAAATAGAGACACCCCTAGGTGGTAGGTACTATTACAACCACCATCTATATATATAAAGAGCCAGGCTCCGTAAGGACCTAAGGCTTGACCTAACACCAGAAGTCAGTGCTGGGTTGCCATGGCGACTCAGCACTGACTGTAGCCAGTGCTGGGGGCATTGACTGCCAAGGGGCCTGCTGATTAGACCCGGAGAGAGGCCTGCAGAGAGAGAGGCAGGGTCTGATCTGCAGCCTTAGTGGCAGCTGTTGATCAGCCCCGCCTCTTTGATCAGGCCCAGAGACACTCACTGGCATAGAAGCCGACCAATCAGAACCTAATCTGGATGAACTACGAAAGCAGACCCTAAGGTGGGGGCTGAGGAGGGGTTTTAAGGGCAACAGCTATTTGGTGTAAGGTGTAAGAAAGCGGTTCAATTTTTAAATGACCGGTTTGGCAGTATAGTGCATATGGCTGGCTATCAGTCCAGATATAGGGATTATGTGTTTTTGTCTGCCAAGAGCATCTCCTCCTGCTGAAAAGCCCCCGCCCCCATTTTAGCAATCCTACCCCATATAATCTATCTATACTTACAAAAGGGTAATATGCTAACTAGACCGGGTCAACTGGCCATCTTCCGGACATCCAACTTCCTTCCAGACAAAGCCATGGTGGTGGGGGCTGAGGCAGAGGCAGTTAGGGGCAATCAAGCTGGCAGGGGAGAGCAGTTAGGGGCGAGATCAGGCCAGCAGGGGAGGGCAGTTTGGGGTGATCAGGCAGGCAGAGGCAGTTGGGGGCAAGATCAGGCTGGCAGGGGAGAGCAGTTGGGGTGAGATCGGGCAAGCAGGCAGAGGCAGCTAGAGGTGATCAGGCAGGCAGGCAGGGAGGTTAGGGGCGATCAGGCAGGCAGGCAGGTGAGCAGTTAGAAGCCAGCAGTCCCAGATTGCAAGAGTGATGTCCAACCCCTGGTTTAGGTCCAATCCCTGTGGAGAGGGTGCAGGCTGGGCTGAGGGAACCCCTCAATTGGAGAGGGTGCAGGCTGGGCTGAGGGAACCCCTCCCTCCCCAGTGCACAAATTTCGTGCACCAGGCCACTAGTTTTACATATAATGAAGCAGAGACATAGATGGGATGTTATGTAACTCTGCCCGGAGGGTGGGGTGGGGTCACAAATAGTAAGTGCTAAATTAGGCTTTGCCGGGGGACATCAAAGTCAAGTTTTAATTCTGTGATTCTCAACCAGGTAGAACAGTGCCCACCAGTACTCTTAAGCAGGGGTGGCACCGCAGCACGGGCGTTGGGCAATCAGACCGTCTGCTGCCTGAGAAGTGCAGATGCTGTCATACAGAATCGTTGTGCTGGCACCTCTGGGTACCAACTGGATATAAGCCCTGCATGCAAACACCCAGAGAGGGTCCCCAGGTGATGGCGGGAGAATGGACCCTCTAGCTTGCAGTGACTGAGCTCCTGGAGAGAATCCCGAATCCCAAAGAGCAGGTCACATCATCAGTGCTGGCCCCTGAGAACTAGAGGAGCACAGGAATGTTCCTTTTGTGGCAAAGACACTGCGTACCTGGGCCATGAGGTTAGCTTGGACACTCTTGCGGTCATGTAGGGAAACTTTTGCTTAGCCCTGACCAGTTTTGCTCAGTGGTTAGGCATCAGCCCATGGACCAAAGGGTCTCGGGTTTGATTCCTGGTCAAGGGCATATACCTGGGCTGCAGGTTCAATCTCCAGCCCTGGTTGGGACACGGGGGCGGGCAACCAGTTAATGTCTCTCTCTCTCTCCGACCCTCCCTCCAACTGTCTCTAAGAATCAATGGAAAAAATATCCTCAGGTGAAGATTACTAGTAAGAAAAACCCCCCAAAACCTTCTGCTTAAAGTACCAACAAAAAGAGCTAATTGAGTGAGTAGTGCTGGAAAAATATTCTCACATAACTTGTTCCATTTCACCACTAAAACAATGTAGACGTTGACTGGTGTTTGTAGCACGTCCACGTGACAACTGAGAAGGCTGAGGTTCAACAGTTTCCTGAGGACACAAGGCCATTCCAAGACGCAAATTATAACTGAACCTAAGTCTTTAACTCCTCCACCAAGAACCTTTTAACACTCCATGGTGTCCCTCCCATCATCGTCACATAGCCTTCATGCAGTGCCAGGTGTGCAAGGGACAGTCCTGTACACGCATGTGTTGATGATGCTCCCTTTTGACCAGGCAGGTTAGAAGCACAGGGGGGACCAGGATAGCACCTCCCTGTGGCTTAAAAATGAACTCTCTCCAACTCCATTTTGAAAAAAGCAGAGCTCTTTGAAAAATCCCCAATGGTTCTTGAAAACACCCTTTATCATCATAAATACAAACCCTCTCCTTTTGTGGCCTTGGACCTTTTCCCCACCTCCAGGGTCCGGGAAAGAGACGTGAGCAGCTCTTTCTCCGTGTAGGTGAGTTTGCTGCTTGTGAGCCATGCAGGCTGGGGCGGGGCAAGTGCAGGAAGATGTGCACTGAGGATGAGAAGGTGGTCGGAAGTTGCAAGCTGAACTTCTTCTGCTGCCGACGGAGGATCGAGTAAGTCAGACCAGCGCTCACCCGGCCTCTGCGGCAGCCCTGGCTACTCAGAGAAGGTCAAGGAGGTGATGTGGCTGAACACAGTCATGCAGTGCGTGAGGGTCAGGGCCCTTCACATTCCCCCCCTTGTTTTGTTTCTTCGCTTTTGTTTTAAATTTATCTTTGCTGTTGAAAGTCCTCATTTCCCCCATTGACCTTCGTCCACCCTGCACCCCATCCTGCTACAGGCCTTCACCACCTATTGTCTATGTCCATGGGTTATGCATCTCCAAATAGAAGTTCTTTGTTACTTTCATCTCACCCCCACCTCCCCCCTTCCCTTTGAGATTTGTCAGTCTGCTCCATGCTTCTGTGTCTCTGGATCTATTTTGTTCATCAGTTTATTTTGTTCCTTAGATTCCACACATGAGTGAGATCGCGTTTTACTTGTCTTTCTCTGAGCGGCTTATTTCACACAGCAGAATACTCTCCAGGTCCTTACATGCTAGATCTCAAAGGGCAAGAGGTCCCTTGTATTAGTAGAGTGTCTAATACCTGAGAAAGCTCTTCCTCCTATGACTCAAGATCTCTGCATGAGGCGGATGTTACCATCTCCATTTACACTGGGAGAAATGGAGGCCCAGAGAGATGGTCCTTTCCTCAAGGTGGTAGCCAGACCAGGAGAGGACGCTCACACCACTGTCACATTCTGCGTATCTGCCTACATGCACCAATTCTCACAAAACAGGAAAACATCTATGGAGTTCTACTTCTATGGAATCCAATAAATGCATTGTACCCCCACCAGCTCCTGGTAGGCCAACATATTGTCCTTTCTTGATTCTAGTGCTTACGGGGTTCCTATAAAACAACTCACACCAACTCAGTTAATGTCTATGCCCCAACTTGGCCTTTTCACTTCTTGCCAGTGAATGACAACGTTAGAGATCAATTTAAAATATTCAGCACGGAATGTACCTGAATGCTGAAATTGTGTCAATGATCTGATTATGCTAATCCCTGTTACCCCTTCTTGGTTCTGGGTTTCATTCCCAAGCCCCCTGTCAATAACTGGAAGGGAATGAAGATGCCTATAAAGCAGGATTGATCAGGTTGGGCTGAATTCTCAAGAGGTAGTGGATAAAACATTAGGCATCATTAACTCCCATATACCCAATTAAGGTACTGGACCACAAATGCAAGAATAGCAGAGAAATTGTGATTAGAAGCACTTAATCTTACGCAGACCTAAGGGTGTAACAGAAAGCAAAAGAAGGCAGGGCACAGGGTTTCTTTGGAAAATGTGCTGATAAGCACAGTAAGTTGTAATACAACGTAAGCGACACTTAGCACGAATACAGTCGCTGGTTTAGTGTTCAGGAGATCCAGAGGGAAAGGAATAGGATGGAGTCCCAGGCCTGGAGCCACTCTAGCTGGGTGTGCTGCTGAGCGTCATCAGAGAGTGAGGAGCAGGTGATTGTGACTTCACTCTGCCCCTCAAGGGTGAGAAAACCACCAGTTTTACACCAGTCCTATGAGATGGGCTTCAAGGAGGGTCCTTGGGGAACTGTTCATGCCGGACTCACACCTGAAAGTATATGCAGGCAAGGAGGTCTGGCTGCGGTTGGCAGGACAAGAAGAAAAATTCAACAACAGAGTGTATTAGGCAGGGCAAGGTGTGATTCCCATGGACCAAGTGAATGCTATTCAAGGTCACTGGGCTGGAACCATCCTAAATGGACAATCCCCAGGAATGTGGCTCATTAAGCAAAGGAACCCAGCAGTAAGGGATTTTAGGATGTAGCCCTGGGAGAGAGGAGTGGAAGGAGCTTCATAAGAGATCAACCAGAAGGAATACTCATTCTGCAGGAAACTGAGCAATGTCATGCGTCGTACAGGATCCTTGAAAGAACGCACACATGCGCTTCCCCAGCCAAGTCCTGCGTTTCTTTCTCTCAGTGACAACAGAGCACCACCCCGTTAGCAAAGTAGAGCAGCACACGCATCTCACACTCTGTGTCAAGGTCTGGGCCTGTGCGGCTCAGGGTCTCAAGACTGAAATCACGGTGTTTGCGGGGACGCTGATGTCATCGGAGGCAAGAGCCCTTTTCCAAGCCCCCGTGGCCGCTGGGAGGCTCAGTCGCGTGCAGGTGCCTGCTCCTTGCCGTCTGCCAGCGGCCACCGCCACTGAGAGCAGGTTGCCAGGCCCGTGGCTCTTGCTCCATTAAGAGGCAGCTTTTCTCCTTCTAGGCCAAGGCCAGGCCATCACTCTCAGACTTCAAAACTACTTGACTTTTTTTTAACCGCACAAATGAGGGTTGCGGGGAGACAAAGTTGGCCTGAGGACTGAATGGTCCCAGGTTTGAGGGTTCGATTCCAGTCAAGGGCACATACTTCCATTGCAGGCTCGATTCGCGGATTGGGGTGTGTGTGGGAGGCAACCAATTGATGTGTCTCTCTCACATCGATTTTTCTCTCTCTGTCTCTCCCCTCCTTACAATTCTGTTTAAAAAAATCAATAGAAAAAATATCCTTGGGTGAGGATTAATAAAAAATAAAAATAACAAAGGAATTAAATGGTAAACCAGACAGCATCTATTAAACACAAAAGAAGGCAATAATGGAGTAACAGAAGAACAAAAAAGATATGATATTTAGAAAACAAAGAGCAAAGCAGATTTAAACCCCACCTTATCAATTATGACATTAAATGCAAAATTAATTAAACACTCCAATTAGCAATTGTCAGAAAAAAATCTTTAAAATTATCCAACTATATGCTGTGCACAAGAGGCACACTTTTGATTTGGTGGCTATACTAATAACAAACAAAATGTGCTCTAAGAGAAGATCATTACCAGAGGCAAGAGGAACTTTTTATAATAATGATTAAATCCATCAAGGAAACAATAATTATAAAGATGCTAGAGGCCTGGTGCACGAATTCGTGCCTGGGTGCTGTCCCTCGGGGTGGCCTGCGGGGATTGGGCTGAAACCAGTAGCCCAACGCCGTCTGCTGCTCCTGCCTGTTGCCCCCACTCATCCTGGCCCCACTGCACCTGCCACAGGCTGGTGCCCAGTCAGTCCCGATCGGGAGAGGATCGCAGCAGCGCTCACCAGCCCTGAGCCCTGCATCTGGTGCCCATCCAGAGAAGGGTGGTGGGGGGGGTCAGGATGTGATTGGCCCTCTGGATGGGCCGTGGGATGCCCTTGCAGGCCCAGGATCTGGATCCATCCCGCTGACGTTCACACCGGTTGTAGGGAGCCACCTGGCAGCCACTCTTATAATGTTTCTTTTCACGGAGCTTTTAGGAAGGGGAAGTGGCCATGGTGCCCAAGGCCGACTTCCAGGAGGGCGGCAGCACTGTCGGGATCGTGCTGGCAGCGCCGGTCCATCAGTGCCTGGCCCATTCTCTGGAGATTCAACCTGCAGGACACTGAGGGAGGGAGTGGCTGCCACGGGGCTGGTGGGCCACCGGGATGGGTTGGTCAGCTGAGCGGTGATCCTGCTGTGGGAGTGCACTGACCACGACGGGCAGCCTTCTGGTGGTCAGTGAATGTCATAGCAACCGTTCGACTGGTCGTTCGGTCAACTGGTCATTCGGTCACTTAGCCTTTTATATTTATACTAGAGGCCCAGGGCGAGACATTTGTGCAATGGGGGGGGGGGGTTGGGGGGGGAGGTTCCCTCAGCCCGGCCTGTGCCCTCTCGAAGTCCGGGATCCCTCGGGGTATGTCCGCCTGCTGGCTTAAGCCCACTCCCTACTTCTAGCTAAGCAGCACACCCACTGTGGGAGCGCACTGACCACCAGGGGGCAGCTTCTGAGTGTCTGCCCCCTGGTGGTCAGTGTGCATCATAGTGACCAGTCATTCCACCGTTCGGTTGATTTGCATATTAGGGTTATATTATATCCTATCTAATAATAGACAAACATGGTAATTAACCGTAACTTTGCTACCCTTCCCATTGGCTAATCAGCAAGATATGCAAATTAACTGCCAACAAAGATGGCGGCCAGCAGCCACGCAGCTGAAGCGAACATGAGGCTTGCTTGCTCCAGTGATGGAGGAAGCCTAGGTTCCCCGCCTGCCACAGCCCAGCTCTGAGCTCTGGATGCAACAATGTTGCAATTATAGAAGCTAAACAAACCCAGAAACCTGCTTTCAGCCAGCCACAGCCTCAGAGCTGGAGCCGGGCCTCAGCTCCAGTGACAGCCATAGAAGGTAAATAAATCCCAGGAAAAAAAAAAGAAAAAAAAAAGAGGCTGGGAGCTTCAGTCACCCTTAGCCCCTTACCCAGACTGGCCAGGCACCCCAGTGGGGACCCCTACCCTGAAGGGGGTGTGATCAGCTGCAAACAGCCATCATCCCCTCATCCAGGCTGGCCAGGCACCCAAGCAGAACCCCCACCCTGATCCAGATCACCCTTCAGGGCAAACCAGCCGGCTCCCACCCATGCACCAGGCCTCTATCCTATATAATAAAAGGATAATATGCAAACTGCCCCTAACAGCAGAAAGACTGGGAATGACTGGTCACTGTGACACACACTGACCACCAGGGGGCAGACGCTCAATGCAGGAGCTACCCTCTGGTGGTCAGTGTGTTCTCACAGCGGGGAGCTCTGCTCAGCCACAAGCCAGGCTGATGGCTGCCTGCCGGGGTCCAGCCCCAGCGGGTCCAGGGGTCCCCAAAGGTGTGGACGGAGTTGGCGAAGAAGGAATGACACGGAGACAGTGTTCAGTTGATCAGTAGCCTAGCCAGGATCTCCAGCCAGGATCTCCAGCCAAGTTCTGGTCAGGATCTCCAGCGAGGTTCTGGTTAGGATCTCCAGCCAGGTTCTGTAGCCATGTTCCCTCGCTAGGTTCTTCAGCCAGGTTCTGTCCAGGTTCTCCAGCCAGGTTCAGTCACCAGGTTCTAGTCAGGTTCTCTTGCCAATTTCTGTAGTCAGGTTCAGTCCAGGATCTTTTGCCATGTTCTCTCCAGCAAAGTTCTTCTGTCTCTAGAGAACGTTCTGTGTAGGTTCTGTGCCTAGGTTCTGTCTCTCTTGGTTCTGTCTTCTTACATCTGTATTTATACCAGTTGATTCCAATCCTATCAATCTCTATTTCAAAGGTTAGGGCGTTTCTTATCTCCATTCCAGGGAGTAAAGATTATGTAGCTTAAGCATGATTGTTCATAGTTAAAGTGATTAATTACCCGCCTGGCACTTAGTTGAGGGGTTTTATTCCCTCCCTAACTTCAGGGGAAAATCCCTACCTGGGGAAACAACCTTTCTCAGAGACCTTGGTTAAAACACATAGTGCCAAGAAGGTGAGCAAACATATTAAGAACAGTATGCCATATATGCCAGGTCCCTTGAAACAGCAAGCATGGACCGGCTCCTGGCAGCTGCCAGTACAGCGGTGGTGGTAGGAGCCTCTCCTGCCTCCTCAGCAGCACTAAGGACGTCCCACTGCAGTTTAGGCCTGCTCCCCGCTGGCAAGTGGACATCCCCCGAGGGCTGCCGGGCTGCCAGAGGGATGTCTGATTGCCATCTTAGGCCCAATCCCTCCAGGGAGCAGGCCTAAGCCAGCAGGTGGTCATCCCCTGAGGGGTCCCAAACTGCGAGAGGGCACAGGCCGGGCTGAGGGACCCCCTCTCCCCCCCGGGCCTCTAGTAGGATATATAAAAGCCTAATATGCAAAGTGTCCCCTCAAGAGTTCGATTGCTTGCTATGACATGTGCTGACCACCAGGGGGCAGTGTGGCATGAAGGAAGGCCCCCCGCTGGCAGATGGCAGCCAGGGAAGGGAGGCCCCCATGCATGTGTTTTGTGCTCTGGGCCTCTAGTATATACATATGCCCCTAATACCAGAAACTTAACATGTGTGAAGTGAAAAACTGACAGAATTAGAGGGAAAAATAGATAATTCAACAATAGTAGGAGACGTCAATCTCCCACTTTCAATAATGGATAAAACAACTAGAAAGAAGATCAGTAAGGAATAATGAAATTTGAACAACAGTGTAAACCGATTAGACCTCACAGCATACTCCACACAATAGCAAAGTACATATTCTTCTCAATCAAGTTTACATGAAATTTCTCCAGGATGGGCCATATGTTAGGCCAAAATAAGTTTAAAAGAATTGAAAATTCGTTCTCCAACCACAAGGGAATAAAAGAAGGGGATTTGGAAAAGTCACAAATGTGTGATGATTAAACCACCCCTCTTGCAATAAATAATGAGTCAAAGGAGAAATCACAAGAGAAACAGAAAATAGTTCAAGATAAATGAAAACAAAAAAGTAAATCCCAAAACTTATGGGATGCAACTAAACCAATGCTTAGGGGAAATTTTATAGTCGCAAATGCCTGTATGGAAAAAACCTCAAATCAATAAACTTTAGAAGCTACAAATTAAGAGCCAACTAAACCCAAAGCAAAAATAAATAAATAAATAAAGCCAAAGCAAGCAGAAGAAAGGAAATAATAAAGATTAGAGTAGAAATTAATGAAATAGAGACTAAGAAAATGATAAAGTAAGTTAACAGAACCAAAAGTCCGTGTGTTATTTTGAAATGATCAACAAGATAGGCAAACTTGTAGCTACCAGCCGTGGGCAAACTATGGCCCGCGGGCCGGATCCGGCCGTTTGAAATGAATAAAACTAAAAAAAAAAAAAAAGACCGTACCCTTTTATGTAATGATGTTTACTTTGAATTTATATTAGTTCACACAAACACTCCATCCATGCTTTTGTTCCGGCCTCCGGTCCAGTTTAAGAACCCACTGTGGCCCTCGAGTCAGAAAGTTTGCCCACCCCTGACTAGACTAACCAAGAACAAAGCAAGTAAGAATACCGAAATCACGAAAATCAGAAACGACAGAGGGAGAGAGAACATGACTACCGTTCTTACCAAAATAAAAGTATTATCAGGATATGACGAGAAGGCCACCACTGGGACCTTAAAAACTCATCATGCCAGTCTCACCTGAGGAAAACGTCAGACAAACCCCATGGAGGGGTCGGCAGCCGGCCAAATGCCTGACCAGTAGCCTTGAAATTATTAGTCATGCAAAATGAAGGAAGTTGCTCTGGCTGGTGTGGCTCAGTTGGTTGAGCATCATTGCCAGAAGGTTGTTGGTTTGATTCCTGGTCAGGGCACATACCCAGGTCGCGGGTTTGATTTCTGGTTGGGGTGCATACAGGAGGCAAGTAGTTGATGTTTCTCTCTCACATTGATGTCTCTCCTTCTCTCCTCCCTTCCTCTCTCTACCTCAAAAAAATAAAACATACAAACATATTTAAAGGAAAACCTCTGAGAAACTGTCACAGACCTGAGGAGACTCAGAAGATGTGACAACCATGGAAAGTGGGATCCAGGCGCAGAATGAGGACATGAGTGGGAAAACTAGTGAAATCTGAAGAAAGTCTGTAGTTTTGTTGAAAATTTATACATTATATAATTTGTGTTATTTTATATTCTAAATATATTTTTCCTATATTTATATACTATGTACTTATAAGTATAGATTTAGATTACAAATATATTATATATGGAAAAGAAGAAAAACATAGCACTTGAATCTATGCAAGAATAAATCAATATGGTCAGTAATCTTGTGATAACTTTTATAGTGACAGCTGATTCCTAGACTTAATGTGGTAATCACATCATAAGGGATCAGATAAATGCTGAATCACGATGCTATACACTTGAAACTTATATACTATTATATGCCAACTATACATTAATAAAACATTTTTTTAAATCCTAGAAACACTCACAACGTATTACCAGGGAATACTACAGACAATTGTATGGTAACATTTTTTTCCCTGGTTTAATAAGGACGTGTTTATTTTGAGGGGAAAAAAGGTCCCAAACATCAGGCTGTTCACAAAAATAACCCACAGTATCAACTTTAGAAAACAAATCTTAAAACTATTACACTAGCCCTAACCAGTTTGGCTCAGTGGATAGAGCGTCAGCCTGCGGACTCAAGGGTCCCGGGTTCCATTCCGGTCAAGGGCATGTACCTTGGTTGTGGGCACATCCCCAGTAGGGTGTGTGCAGGAGGCAGCTGATCGATGTTTCTCTCTCATCGATGTTTCTAACTCTCTATCCCTCTCCCTTCCTCTCTGTAAAAAATCAATAAAATAAAATAAAAAAAAACAAAAAAACTATTACACTAATTATTTACCTAGAGGATGCATTTGACAAGCCAACTCCCATTCACAAAAATACATTGTTCCCTGTGTGCTGAGCACTCTTACATGGGGTATAAAACACACACCTCTAACTCCAAGCTGCGCTCAGTGCTACTCAACCAATGCCATTGCCTTTGCAGTTAGGGAAGCAACGACTGAACTCACATATGAATGAAAAGAACTGTGCTCCCTGCGTAACAGGAGATTGTTCTGGAGACAGTTGATAAGAACCAGACATCCTTTTTACTGTTAAGTCATACAGAGGTATCAAAATTAAAAGCAAAAATTACAGGGTTAAGACTTAACTACTAGGAGCATCAAAGGAAGTGAACACGGGACTAGGCGCAGGGCAATAGGAATCAATGGACACGGGAGGGACAAGATTGGGAGAACAGTGAGCATGTGCTGAAGGTACTAGGGAGAGGATCTGGTGAAAATTTTGATCTCAGACAAGCGCCTAGATAAAGAAATAGTGGGACAACATTTCTAAACCCCACTATGTGCTTAAGAGTCATCCTCGCATTGGCGCTGCCTCTGTCACCCTCTCCTTCCTCAGCCTCTTTTCCATCATCCTTGATCAACGCCAGCTGGTCATCCCCCCGATCTTCATCTTCATCATCATCATCATCCGGTAGGTCCCCCTCCTCAGCAGAGTCCTCCGCACCCCTCGGACTCCATCTTCACGTCAGACTCATCTTTCTTCAGGAAGCTGGTGGTCTGCCCCTCTCCTGTCTCGTTCTTCATCTCTACTGGGGATGAGAAGGACAAGCCTGCTTGTTTGCTCTGTTCTTTTCAATTTTTTCCAGGCTTTCCAGTCGATAATCCACTTTTTGTTTCATTTGGGTCAATTCCTTCTTAATGGCCCGAAGCCCCGTCTTAAGGTTCTCTTTTGGAAGCAGGTGTTTCTGTCTGAACCTCCTGGGCAGGGAGGTGGGGAGGGCCAAAGGTTCTTTATGAGACTGTTTCGTGAGAAACAGCTTAAAACCAATATTCCAAAAAGGCAACATCAGGACGGCAGAATTTGGGACCCTTCAACATAAATGCCAAAATGGGCTGGAAAATAAATAAAAAATCTGGATAGACCTTTGACACGTAAAAAGAATGAACCAGCAATAAGAAAAAATCTCACACAGTACCAGTAAAACCCAGAGCAGATGGCTTCTCTGGTGAGTTCTAAAGATGACACTTCATTTTCTCCTGGCTTGCATATTTTTTAGACCAGACGTTCGGTTCAGTTCTTCTCAGTGATCTTCCCCATGCCCAGTGGCTACTAGGCCCCCCTATGAATGACTTTTCTTTTCCAAGGATAGAAGTGTTGTTGTTATTGTGGTTTTGTTACAGTAGGTAGATAGTTATTAATAAAAGAGAAGGGAAAAACGGGCTGAGCCTAAGTCAGTAAACTACAAATTCACAGACATTGCAGGGAACAGCTGGAGTCACTCTGCCAAATGGATTCAAGTTTGAGTGGGCAGGAAAGACCGGCTTTCCTATCACCCCAGGGAACAATGAGCCAGTTTCCCAAATTAACAGGGGGAAGGAGAAACAGTGAGAGGGAAATTCCTTTACTGCCTGCATGTGCAGTGGAAGTCAAGATGGCAATCATAAACGGGAGGAACAAACCTGGAAAAAAAGATCGGATACAATAAGGATGCAAGCCCAGGAAAAGCCAGGAAAGGAATTGGATGGTTTGAGAGAAAGCCTGCTCTCTCCTAAGCCCAAGGAAACAGGAAACACAAAGGTCTCTTTAGCAGCAGGGCCGAGGGCAATGCCAAGGGGCCCGGGCACCACTGGGCCCTGGCGGGGGATGTACAAATAGGGAATGAGGGACAAGGAAGTGAGGTAATGACCACGGTCGCCCTGTGCCAGGGTGAGCAGCTCTGGGCCCTGTTGACCCTCCTGGGCCCCACATGTGGGCTGCTGCCCGGCAGCTGGACTTCTTTCTCAGCATGAGGGAGCTAAGCCACCTGGCGGTGGATGAGGCAACAGGCGTGGGCACCTGGGGCAGTAAACACGATCTGCCTGCTGAGTGGATTGTCCAGGGTACTCTAGTAAATCCTGCCACTATTGCTAAAACCCTCTTACGTGTGTGTCCCTGAAATTCCTTTTCTGTGACCCAGGGAAGAAACTATTTCCAAACTGGTCATCTCTAGTAACAGTGTTAAATGTCTCCTTGCCTCAGCCTCACTTTATTTTAACCAGTGCTGTCTGTTTGCCCTTAAAGCACAGAGGGTACGGTGCATGTAAAATCTTGGGTAGGAAGAAAAGCAATGGTGGGTGTAGATCTCATGGAGGAGGTGGACCTTGAGATGGGGCTTGAGGGAGAAGCAGGAGCTGCCTCGGCAGAGACGTAGGCGAGCGTTCCAGGCAGGAAGACAGGGTCCCGGCCTTCCTCTCCCATAAACGTGACGTAGGTAAAGCCTGACTTGTCAGCCCACACCTTGTTTAATGAGGCATTCAGAACAGTCGATTCTTAAGGAACATTGCAAACCCGAGTTGACTGCTCGTCCTTTCAGAGCCTCAGCACTTGTTCTAAGTTCCTGTTAGAAGCGTTGGGTGCGGCCTCTCTCCATGGATGCCTGGTGCCATGAGAATCTTTCTCTTAACGGTCGCTGTCCTCCTCCTTCTTGCTCAGATCTTCTCAGGTAAGAGGGAAAGGATGGAAGGATTGCAGTCTGTTCAGGATCTGTCTTTTGAGAAGAAAGCTGGGCTTTTAGGAAAGTGCACAACTCACCCCATAGTTTAAAAAGAACCCAAGATGCACGAGTTACTGGAAATCCTTCCCTGAGCTCAGACACAGGACAATGGGGCCACACTGACCCAGACATCTTTAACCAGAGAGTATGCAGTTAATTGTCCTAAAAGTTCTACAAAAGGTTCAGACTTCTTTCCTTTTAAAGTCATCTTCTCCTCTGCAATCTCCTACCAGCTTCAGGTTGTTTACAGTGACTGCTGGGAAATGAGAGAAAAATCTCAGAGGCAAATTCCAGACACTCTTGCTCATTTAGGGAAGTACAGCCTTTGTTGCCTCGATGAAACCAAACATATGGCAACAGGTTCTTAACAGTCTATTTTTCCATGTCTCCCTAAATCAGCAGTTCTCAACCTGTGGGTGCGACCCTTTGGGGGTCGAACGACCCTTTCACAGGGGTTGCCTATGACCATCAGAAAACACATATATAATTACATATTGTCTTTGTGATTAATCACTATGCTTTCATTATGTTCAATTTGTCACAATGAAATTGGGGGTCACCACAACATGAGGAACTGTATTAAAGGGTTGCGGCATTAGGAAGGTTGAGAACCACTGCCCTAAATTGTCCAAATCTCCTAATCTTGGATTATTTTGGACTTTCTTTCTAGCTCGCACACACCCATGCAAATTACATCATTTAAACCACTAACATCTTGATTAGTTCACTTTTAAGTTCTGAGTCCTTTGAAATGGTCTCTATTTGCTCAACACCCTAAGAACTCTTTTTGTCCATCCCCCCTCAACTGTCTATCACCCCTGTTATGACGCTGCTCCATGCATGGGTCCTGAATTCCTGCACTTGTTCACCATGCAGTTGGGCCTTGGTAGGCCTAATGAACCAATAGATACTGAATATGTGCTCACTGTTCATGAGAGATTGTTCTGAGAACTATAGTAAAGACAGGTAGAATGGAAGTAAAAATATAATTAGAGCATGGCCTTTGCCCTTAATTTGCTTGATGTTTTATTGGTTTATTGTTTCTGTGTTGGTCAAAAATAGGTTGCCTACAACAGTAAATAGCATTTGATAAATTTAAAATAGATGAAGTGAATGTCCAAGACAGGAAGATGTACAGAATACTGTAATAGCTGCAGAGGCTTGGTTCTCGCTCCGGGATCAGGAATGGCTTCCTGGGAGGTGGATTTCCATTGCTCTTTTGAAAGCAGCCAGGACTACAAGTAAAGACCAGAGCCGAGAATAATGCCCTCGCATTTCACAGTCTCACTTGCAGAATCAAGTTACTTAGCTCTTGCCCCCAGTCTCTTGCCCTGGGGGTCACACTGGGCACCCAGGCCAGGGAATTGACTTTAAGCTGTCCTCTCCACCTCCTTTCATCAGGACTCCAATTCCTCAAGCGCTCCCTACCCCTCACTCAGCTCGAGCACATTTGAATTCCCAATAAGCACAGAGCGGGCACAAATTAGGACCACCGCCCCAGAGAATCTCAGAGTCAAAAGTGAGCTTGATGATCAATACAAGAGGCAATAGCCACCGACAATTATGCCAAGATGCTTGAGGCTGACCTCACTTCCAGTCCTCATACATGAGCTCTATGAACTCTGTGCTTCCAATTCTTTTCTATAAATGGTAATGACAATAGGGCTGTTTATAAGATGAAGGCACCTGCTATATGAATTAAAGGCAAACTTGTTTTACTAAAGAAAGTTTAAAATAGAGTGACTAAAAAAAGATAGCTTATTTCCCTTTCATGTCAAAGTCTAAAAATAAATAAGCTGACTAGGCTGGATAGAAGGCTCTTGCCCATTAAGTCAAATTGGCACTAGGGAGAAAGGTCAACTCGCCATTCTAAACCCATGACTGTTTTATCTGGTTTTAAAGATGCTACAGTGGTTCTCAACATTCCTAATGTCGCGGCCCTTTAATACAGTTCCTCATGTGGTGGTGACCCCCAACCATAAAATTATTTTTGTTGCTACTTCATCACTGTAATTTTGCTCCTGTGATGAATCGTCATGTAAATATCTGATCTGCAGGATGTATTTTCAGGGGTCGCGACCCACAGGTTGAGAACCGCTGCAACAGGATCACCCTAATACCAAAACCAGATAAAGACAACACAATGAAAGAGAATTACAGGCCAATATCTCTCATGAACATAGATGCCAAAATCCTCAACAAAATTCTAGCAAATCAGATCCAGCAGTACATCAGAAAGATCATATACCATGACCAAGTAGGATTTATCCCAGGGATGCAAGGATGGTACAATATCCACAAATCAATAAATGTGATACATCACATAAACAAATTGAAAGAAAAAAACCACATAGTCATATCAATTGATGTAGAAAAAGTATTTGACAAAATCCAACACCCATTTTTGATAAAAACTCTCAGCAAGGTAGGAATAGAAGGATCATACCTCAACATAATAAAAGCCGTATACGAGAAACCCACAGCCAACATCAACCTCAATGGGCAAAAACTAAAATCATTTCCCCTAAGAACAGGAACAAGACAGGGATGCCAACTCTCACCACTCCTGTTCGACATAGTACTGGAAGTATTAGCCATTGCGATCAGACAAGAAGAAGAAAAAAAAGGCATCCAACTTGGAAAAGAAGTAAAACTGTCTTTATTCACAGATGACATGATATTGTACATACAAAACCCTAAAGACTCCATCAAAAAATTATTAGACTTAATAAATGAATTTGGCAGTGTAGCAGGATACAAAATTAATGCCAAAAAATCTATGGAATTTTTATACACCAATAGTGAACTTTCAGAAAGAGAGACTAAAAAAGCAATCCCATTTACCATCGCACCAAAAAAAATAAGATACCTAGGAATAAACTTAACTAAGGAGGTAAAAGACCTATACTCGGAAAACTACAGGACACTGAAAAAAAGAGATAGAGGAAGACATAAACAGATGGAAGAACATACCATGTTCATGGATTGATAGAATCAACATCATTAAAATGTCCATACTACCCAAAGCAAGCTATAGATTCAATGCACTCCCCATTAAAATACCAATGGCATATTTCACAGACCTAGAATGAACTTTCCAAAAATTCATCTGGAATAAAAAAAGACCCCGAATAGCCACAGCAATCCTGAGAAAGAGCAAAGTAGGTGGGATCTCAATACCAGATATCAAGCTGTATTACAAAGCCACTGTTCTCAAAACAGCTTGGTACTGGCACAAGAACAGACATATAGACCAATGGAATAGAATAGAGAACCCAGATATCGACCCGAACCAATATGCTCAATTAATATTTGACAAAGGAGGCAAGAACATACAATGGAGTCAAGAGAGTCTCTTCAATAAATGGTGCTGGGAAAATTGGACAGATACATGCAAAAAAATGAAACTAGACCAATAACTTACACGATACACAAAAATAAACTCAAAATGGATAAAGGACTTAAATGTACAATGGGAAACCATAAAAATACTAGAGGAATCCACAGGCATTTTGGCATTTTCCCAGACATATGCCAAAGCAATTTCTTCACTGATACCGCTCCTAGGGCAATGGAAACTAAAGAGAAAATAAACAAATGGGACTACATCAAAATAAAAAGCTTAGGCTGATGAAAAGGGACAGATCCAGAGATAGAGAAGCAGTGATCAGACTATCACTCCCCAGAGGGAAAGTAAGGGAGGGAGGGGGTAAGGGGAAGAGATCAACCAAAGGACTTGTATGCAGGCATATAAGCCAAACCAATGGACACAGACAACAGGGGGATGAGAGCATGAGTGTGTGTGGGGGGGGGGGGGGGGCGTTAATGGGGAGATGAGGACACATTTGTAATACCTTAACCAATAAAGAAATTAAAGATTAAAAAAAAGCTTTTGCACAGCAAAAGAAACCATCAACAAAACAACAAGAAAGCCCACTGTATGGGAGAACATATTTGCAAGTGTTATCACTGATAAAGATTTAATCTCCAACATTTACAGGGAACTCATACAATTTAATAAAAGGAAGATAAATGACCCAATAAAAAAGTGGGCAACGGACCTAAATAGATACTTTTCTTTTTTAAAATATATTTTATTAATTTTTTACAGAGAGGAAGGGAGAGAGATAAAGAGTTAGAAACATCAATCAGCTGCCTCCTGCACACTCTCTACTGGGGATGTGCCCACAACCAAGGTACATGCCCTTGACTGGAATCGAACCTGGGACCTTGAGTCCGTAGGCCGACGCTCTATCCACTGAGCCAAACCCGTTAGGGCAATAGATACTTTTCTAAAGAAGACAGAAGGAAGGCCAAGAGACATATGAAAACATGCTCAAAGCCACTAATTATCTGAGAGATGCAAATCAAAACGACAATGAGGTACCACCTCACACCTGTCAGAATGACTATCATCAACAAATCAACAAATGGTAAGTGCTGGCGAGGATGCGGAGAAAAAGGAACCCTCGTGCATGCTTGTGGGAATGCAGACTGGTGCAGTCACTGTGGAGAACAGTATGGAGTTTCCTCAAAAAACTAAAAATGGAACTCCCATTTGACCTAGTAATCCCACTTCTAGGAATATATCCCAAGAAACTAGAAACACCAATCAGAAAGGATATATGCAATCCTATGTTCATAGCAGCACAATTCACCATAGCTAAGATTTGGAAACAGCCTAAGTGCCCATCAACAGATGAATGATTAGAAAACTGTGGTACATCTACATGATGGAATACTATGCTGCTATAAAAAAGAAGGAATTCTTACCATTTGCAGCAGCATGGATGGAACTGGAAAGCATTATGCTAAGTGAAATAAGCCAGTCAATGAAGGAAAAATACCACATGATCTCACTCATTCATGGATAATAGAGACCATTATAACCTGATGAACAAAAAGATAGATACAGAGGCAGAGCAGCATTGATCAGACTGTCAAATTACAGTGGGAAGGCCGAGGAGTGTTGGGAAGGGGGGGAAAGAGATCAACCAAAGGACTTGTATGCATGCATATAAGCACAACCAATGGACACAAGACACTGCAGGGGGTAGGGGTGGGATGAGGGCATGTGACAGGGGGTAGGAGAGGCTGGGGGAAGATCAATGGGAAAAAAAGGAGATATATGTACTACTATGTGTAATACTTTAAACAATAACATAAAATTTAAAAAATAAAAATAAATAAAGATGCTCTAACAGGAAAAGCTAAAGGTAAGTCAAGAACACGATGAAAAAGACGACCTAGAAACATCTGTTCACTTCTGTATCATTGATCCACACAGGCACTGATGTCGTTAGCTCAGTGTCCACGTGTCCAGCTAAAACCCAGGGGTCCTCGTACTGAAAGTCTGCAAGGAAGACACCTGCCCGGGGACAGTGTCACAGCCTCCGTGTTTCTGTCAACGGCTGTCACGGTGCCAGGCACACTCTGTGCTCTGACAGGGTTACCTGTTATTATTGCCCCCTGTCACATGCCCTCATCCCACCCCTACCCCCTGCAGTGTCTTGTGTCCATTGGTTGTGCTTATATGCATGCATACAAGTCCTTTGGTTGATTTCTCCCCCCCCCCCCCTTCCCAACACTCCCCGGCCTTCCCGCTGTAATTTGACAGTCTGATCAATGCTGCTCTGCTTCTGTATCTATCTTTTTGTTCATCAGGTTATAATTGCCTTTTTTTTCATTGCGCTTGTCATTATTGTCCTAATTATCTGCCCCAATTCACTATGTAAGCACGCTATGCATGTTTCATGTCGGCCGAGGTGGGGAAGCCGGGACGTGGTTGGAATGTCTGTAAGGAGGATTTCCGAAAGGTCAGTGGCCTCTAGGGCAGTGGTTCTCAGCCTTTCTAACTCCGCAACCCTTTAATACAGCTCCTCATGTTGTGGTGACCCCGAACCATAACATTATTTTCGTTGCTACTTCATTACTGTAATGTTGCTACTGTTATGAATCATCATGTAACTATCTGATATGCAGGATGTATTTTCATTGTTACAAATTGAGCATAATGAAAAAATAGTGATGAATCACAAAAAAAAATATGTAATTACATATGTGTTTTCCGATGGTCTTAGGCGGCCCCTGTGAAAGGGTCATTCGACCCCCAAAGGGTCGCGACCCACAGGTTGAGAACCTCTGCTCTAGGGGGACCCTGCCAAAGGCAGCAGCCCCTACCTTGACTTTTCCAAACAAGTCCGATTCGGGGTGTTTTGCTAGAATCTCTGTGTCGTCTTTAAAGACCTGACCTTGGAGAAGCATATACTTTCTCAAGGATGCTTAGCTATTGGTTGTATCTAGAGATTAATTTTAGTTCAAGCTGTTAGGACAATAGAAGCCCAAGGAGGCAGGCGAACAGGCTTCTTGGTGGCGGTAGCCAAGTCGTGCCTTAGCCTCTCTTTCGCAGAAACGTGTGTGAGAGCAGCTGTTCATCCGTTGCTCAGGGTCTGCCGGTCAGATGCCTGAGAGACTTCAGTGATCTATAACTCCCAGCATCCCCAATTCAACTTTGGACTGTTCACACATTTTCCCCTTTGAGCCGAAATCTAAGTCTTTGCCGTTTCTTCCTGTTGGTTGGAGCCCTCACTTGGACATGAACAAGCCTAATATCTCATTTCTGTAACAGCTAAAACGCACCTTTTCCTCCCAGTGTTGTTCTTTCCAAGAAGAAGCAGGACTCCTCTGGAGGGACTGCCAGTGTTTTCAACTCTTTCTCCTGAGAATGCATGGCCCCCTCCCCCCAGCCACTCCTCGCTGGAAACATTTTCGTTCTCTTCAGCTTCGCCTCTCGGTTCTGAATGAACACATGTTGCGTATGTTCTAAACGTGCTTGCTGGGCTACAGACGCTATTCTGCTGCCCCTCTTTACAGAGCCGGCTACTACCATGACCTTTTTATGCTTGAACCCCACAACCCTGTCCCTACCTGCCTGTAATGTAAATAGCACAGTCTTCACTGTTTGCTACATATCAGAGACTATTAATGTGGAGACATGAAAACGTCATTTATTGGAAAGAACTATTTCTTGAAACTAGAAAGTATATTGTTTCCCGCCCAGGAACAAAAATTCTGTTGCTTATTCCCTAGACATGATTAGGACAGAGGGAACTCTTTGTTTGTTGGTTGGTTTTCCTAAATGAATATCAAGTCAGGACTCTGCACCGACTTCCAGGGACCTGAGCTCAGACACAGCTCTCTGGTGACATGGCTTGTCGCAGACTTATGCTCTGTCTCCAGGAGGTTCCTGGTGGGGAATTCTGCACTTGGCCTGGGTGATGTAAAGTTTGTCACCCAGGAATTAATTACTGGGTAACTGAAGACTAATTTCTTCCTTCACAGCCAGGGGAGGACCTCGAAGGCATATTCGTTGTGCAAAGATGTCTGGTCGCTGTGAGATCGAATGCCTTTCCTTTGAAGATAAGATTGGAGGCTGTAGAGCTGAGCTAACTCCATTTTGCTGCAAAAGGAGAAAAAGGAATTGAACACTAAGCAGCAGCTACAGAAATGAAAACGGTGGAGACACTGGCATCTGTGAGCTCAGTGCCTGATGCTCTCAGGATCTTTGCACATTTTGGGTTCTCTGACGCAGTCTGTTCAGTGTCTGATGCTGCAGAAATACCGTTTCTAAACTGTGAGCTTCTGGAGGGATGACGCTGTGCCCAGCTCACCTGTGCACCCACAGTTCCTGGTATGGGGCCTAGGGATTATTTGATTGATTGATTGATTGATTGGGTGAGCCAGTGAATTAGTAGACTAAATAGGTAAATTGGAAATGTTGGACTGAGACCCACATGAACTGAGTTGGAGTGACAGTCCCAGCTTCAAACATGTGTGTGAGCTTGGCCTTCTCTTCCAAGACTCTGGTACCTGTAACTGAGGAGACTGAACTGCGTGGTGACTGGACTGCCTGCTGGACACGGCTTGGCGGCCTCAGCCTCGCTGTCAGGCATTCCTCCTCCTCCTCTCCTTCCTCAGCAGCAAAGGCCAGAATCCCTTCCACTCCTCGTCTGACCTAGAGTGTCACCTTCCACAAGGAAAGGGGCCCTGTCACCACTCACCTGCCCACAGACGGACAGCACCTCCATTCTGGCCCCCGTGGTGAGAGCCTCTCGATCCCAGCCCACCGAGCTCTCAGCCCTGATCTCTTAGTAGCGATCCCAGGACCAGCCCTGACCTGTGGCAGTGCTCACCTCTGGCTGTTTCTGAACCTAGTTACGGTGTCATCCATCGCCTTCATTTCCCCCCCTTTGCCTCGAGGACGGTCTTCTGGATATTTCTCTGCCTCCTCTTCATTTCTCATCTTCCTCCTCATCACTCCTCAGACTCCTTTGTGCCCTCTCCCACTCCCATTGCTTCAGTCTCACCCAGTGACCCAACTCCCCACTTCTCTGGCTCCAAGCCCCTTCCTACCCCACGCTGTGTGTTGTGCAGCCTCCCACCTGCCTCTGCCAGACTCCTCCCCTGGCCTGCTAGTGCCACAGCCCCCTGCATGCCAGGCATTCACAGTCCTGGGGGCGGCTGTTTTATATATATATATTAGAGGCCTGGTGCATGAAATTCATGCACACATAGGGTCCCTAGGCCTGGCTGGATATTGGGCTTATCTTTGGGGTGACCAGTGGGGCCTGGTGCCGCCATCCTGCCATGGTCCCACACTTGTCAGGGCCCATCAGGGCCGGTAGTGCCTCCACTGCTGCCCGCTGGCAGCTCCGAGTTGCCAACACCTGCCATGTTCTGCACCGCCCCCTGGTGGTTAGCGCATGTCTAACTCCTGGTCAGTTGAACTCCTGCCTGTGGGGACAATTTGCATATTAGCCTTTTATTATATAGGATTTCAGAGAGAGGAAGGGAGAGGGGGAGAGAAACATCAATGATGAGAGAGAATCATGGATTGGCTGCCTCCTGCACCCCCTCATTGGGGATCGAGCTGGCAACCTAGGCATGTGCCCTTGAGCAGAATTAAACCTGGGACCCTTCAGTCTGCAGGCCAGCACTCTATCCACTTAGACAAAGCAGCCAGGGCTGGGCAGCTGTTTCTATTTCCGGTTCTGGTGGGCTGTGCTCCCAGGGCAGTAGGGGTTGGCTCCAGGCTCCTGCTCCCTATCATTCTCAGTGAACCCCCCAGGACCCTCAAAGGGACCGGCAGCACCCACTCTCTACTCCCTGGGCAATAAGAGGCCTGCCAAGCTGGGCCCTGCTTTGCTGTGCACTTGGCTTTCCACCCCTGCCCTCCTGGCCCAGGTGTCCTCTGAAGGCTGAATGCTGGCTGCAGGTGCCTCAACTCCTTTGTCTGGGCTCTGGTCACCAAGAGCCTTGCCCTAGAATTTTAAGCATCGCTCACGGGGTGCCCCCATCTCCGAGGTCTGAGCCCCCAGCTCCGAGGTCTGAGCACCCTGCATGGTGCCCCAGGCTCACAGGAGCAGCCCAGCTGCACCCACCACCTCAGTACCTTGAACGCCAGCCTCCAAGAGGCGTTTCCCATTCTCTCCCCAGGCCTAGAGTGGGGACTGTGTTGATGCTTGTTAAACTCTATGTCCTTCCAGCCTTCCAGGGACCATGTGACCAGTTCCCTGCATGAAATGCCCTCTGTTTCAAACACGCAGCGTGCTTTCGTGCACCTGAAGAATACCTAGAACTCTGAAACGTCAGAGCTAGAAGTAGCCTTGGAGTTAATCCAAATCAATGTTTCCAGAACCAAGTGGATTGTACTGATATAGAATTTTCTACAAATCCGTGCTCTGAGCACCACACTAAAACTGCTTTTTTTGTTGTTGCTGTTGTTAATCATCACCTGAAAAATTCCACAATAAAAATAAAAATTCCACACTCTCTTCTAACTCTAACTTCCTGTTGAAACTCATTAGGGGCCTTCATTGCAGTCCATCACTTTCTTTCTCAAACTATCTCCATTTAACATCTCAGGTTTTAGTAAATAGTCTTGTCATTTACTCAGGCATGGGTTAAAATGGCTTACTCAAGGATGTTCACATTCCCTCCTAAATCATACAATTCACTCAATAAATAAATCTATGAAAGTGGTTCATCAATATTCGCAAATCGGGTGGTAATGTTCCCCTCCCCCTCTGTCCTCACTGACATTGTTCTAGCTCAGCAGCTTCAGCCCCCACTGCTGTTAAACTAGTTCATCCTCACTGCCACTGTCCTCACTGTAAGGTTTACTTAGGATTCTGGGATTGGACATGACAAGGAATAAGGACTATTTCCACCTTCTCATGTTTCACATGTGTGTATGCGTGAACACATGCGTACACCCCCCTACACATCACCATGTCAGTGTTTCAACCACAACAACTAAATATCAGATTCACACTCAGATGTGTAAGAATACCTAGAACTCTGAAACGTCTGAGCTAGAAGTAGCCTTGGAGTTAATCCAAATCAATGTTTCCAGAGTAAAGTGGGTTGTACTGACATAGAATTTTCTACAAATCCGTGCTCTGAGCGCCACGCTAACACTGCTTTGTTGTTGTTGTTAATCATCCTGAGCATATTTTTCCATTGATTTTTAGTGAGAGTGGAAGGGGAGGGAGAGACAGAGAGAGACACATGGATTGGTTGCCTCCTGCATGGGGATTGAGCCTGCAGCCGAGGTATGTGTCCTTGACCACAATCGAACTGGCAACCCTTCAGTTCAAGGGCCGACTGTCTATCCACTAACCCAAACTCGCCTGGGCTACACTCTAACACTTGCTTTATGGGAACTCTTAAACTAAGAATCCTGATTTTTAAAACAACTTATGCAGTAATGTTTGAGAACTCTCGACCGCTGAACAGAGGTGCATCTGAGATTCAAAGATGACGCACTTCCCTAGCGAGGAGAACTCCTAACCAGCCCTTTTGGCTTCTGGGGCCAGTGGTGTTTCACTGTGTTGCACTTGTCCATTTGAGAAGGACACGTTGAGGGGAAATGAACAAAATGGCTCACCTTCTTGCTCCAGGTACAGAAGCTCAGACTTTCATGGGAAAGACAGATGTGTGTCCAGCAAACTAACATACAATGTGGCAAGTTTTAAATATACACATTATTGATTTCAGAGAGGAAGAGAGAGAGAGAAAGAGAGAGAGAGAGAGAGAGAGAGAAGAGAGAGAGAGAGAGGGAGCTCAATGATGATGAAGAATCATTGATTGACCCTAGCTGGTTTGGCTCACTGGATAGAGCGTTGGCCTGGGGACTGAAAGGTCCCAGGTTCGATTCCGGTCAAGGGCATGTACCTTGGTTGCAGGCACATCCCCAGTAGGGGGTGTGAAGGAGGCAGCTGATCAATGTTTCTCTCTCATCGATGTTTCTAACTCTCTATCCCTCTCCCTTCCTCTCTGTAAAAAAATCAATAAAATATATATATATTTTAAAAAGAATCATTGATTGGCTGCCTCCTGCATGCCCCACAGTGGGGGTTGAGTTCCCAATCTGGGTTTATACTCCAACAGTAACCGAACCGTGACCTCCTGGTTCATAGGTCCACGCTCACCCACCGAGCCACGCCTGCGGGGCCAATCTGGCAAGTTTTAGAATGTGCTGGGAGAACTGTGGAATTCAGAGCAGGCGTGGGGGTGATGGATTTTGACTGGCGTTATTGGAGTCTGCAGAGAGTGCACAGACACAATGTCCTGTCCTTGTTTATGCCAATTGCTCTATCAACCCACCCTAAATCACGTTAACTGAAACCAAAGGGTTGTCTGATAAATGTCCACTTTACTGCCAATATATTGGTAGCTTATGTTCCCATTTGACAATTATTTTCATTTACGACTGCCACTTCCATTATTCTGCAGAACTGAGCTTCTAAAATAATGAGGATTCTCTGTCTTCCCTTGAAGGCCATTCTGATCCTAGGGGGCCCTTCTGTCCCTGGATGTCCTGAATGAGGTATTAAAGTGTCCTCATTACACAACAAAGGCATTCCACCAGCCTTAGGAGTTGCCCACTGCGGCCTGTCTCTACGGGCACCGTCGCCCACGAGAACTCTCCTTTGCCACTTTCTTCTTTTTGAACCAAGTCTCAGGTGACAAAAACAAGTTTATATCAGCCTTGGTAAGTTCAAAAAATGTGAGAGCTTGAGGGAATTCTACACACAAGACACAATCCCCAGGACCTACACGCCAAGAAGGGGCCCCGTGGTAAATCAGTGATGGGAGCGGCCATTGCCTGATCCCTGAATAATCTCTCTGGTGTGTGACACACACACTAAATCAGAGAGACACCAACTTAGCTAAGATGCAGTCAGAGGCTTTCCAGGTGCCTGCAACCATCTCTGCTTCACCTCTGAACCTGAACAGGATCCGTGTAATGGAAAAGGGGGCCTTTCCTAACAATTCTTTATCTCTAAAACTCCTCTGCGTATGTTCTCCAAGAGTTAGTGATGCTAAGATCTGATGGGAGAGAGGCATGACCAAGCTCCTGCTGCAGCTGGAAATGGCAGGGACCTCGTTGTAAGGATCACTCTGAGCTAAGAAAACTATGCCAAGGTTGCTGATCTTCAGAGCTTGGCTCTGTCTCCGTGGCTTTATTTTAGCCTTTGGCTCTCGGTGCTGCCTATCAGCCCCTGGGCTTCCCACATAGAACCTGCACAGACGTTTCAAGCTGACTGTCATGCCGAGTGTGCCCTTTACATTCAAGGTGGAAGGAAGGGCCATCCTGCCCAGCAAGGGAACAGGTCAGTATCTAACACTTCCGGCCAAGTGTGTTCAAGGGGGAATGAGCAGGGTCACTATTCCAGAAATAAAATGCTTTTGCTTCCCCCATGAGCAGGGCCATAGGGTTTAGTAAAATGTAGATAGTGGACCTAGAGGCAACAATAGTGCATTAGTAGCAGTAGTAGTGGTAGTAGCAGTAGTTTGTTAATCCTCAACCGAGGATGTTTTCCATTGATATTTAGAGAGAGTAGAAGGGAGGGGGGGAGAGAGAAACATCAATTTGAGAGAGACACGTCAATTGGTTACTTCCCGCATGCACCCTGACTGGGGCCGGGGATGGAACCTGTGCCGGAAGCCAGTCCATCTTTGCTGCTTGACACAGTCGCTGCAGGAAAGAAACATCTGCACAGCATATGTTTCAAGGGACCTGGCGTATATAGCATACTGTTCTTAATATGTTTGCTCCCCTTAGTGCTGTGTTTTAACCAAGGTCACCTCTCCGAGAAAGGTTGTTTCCCCAGGTAGGAATTTTTCCCTGAAGTCAGGGAGGGGATGAAACTCCTTAACTAAGTGCCAGGCGGGCAGTTAATCACTACAAACAATCATGCTTAAACTACATAATCTTTACTCCCTGGAATGGAGATAAGAAACGCCCTAACCTTTGTAATAGAAATTGACAGGATTAAAATCAACTGGGATAAATACGGATGTAACAAGACAATAAACAGCAGAACTTCGCTGGAGATCCAGACCAGAACTTGGCTGGAGATTCTGGCTAGAGATCCTGGCTAGGCTGCTGATCAACTGAACGCTGTCTCTGTGTCATTCCTTCTTCGCCGACTCCATCCACACCTTTGGGGACCCCTGGACCTGCTGGGGTTGGACTCCGGCAAACCTGCAACCCAAGTATGTGCCCTTGACCGAGAATCGAACCCGAGACCCTTCAGTGATCAGACTGATGCTCCAACCAGTGAGTCACACCGGCCAGGCCACTAGTACCTCATTATTCATGGCAGTCAATCAAAAGGGGAGGAGAATGAGAATGGTGGTGATGGTAATATTAAGTCTGCAGACATACAGATAAACCAGTCAGTCCCTATTCTGAAGAAGATGACTCAGTCTTCAATTCTGTAGAAATTTCATCTACATTTTATCCACCAGGAGGCAGATGTGCACTTTGACTTCATAAGGAGATAGTGTGTTAGGGAGAAAGGCCTCCATTCTCTGAAATCCCAGACTCTGCAAACCTGCAAGGGCAGGATGATGTTCAGCTGAGGGCTGACGTTGATCAGGGGTTTTCAAATGGGTTTCCCACTGAATGCTTTCTGTGTACAAAGCCGTACCTGAAGCCGTTACAAAAAGCAGGTAGAAACTAAGCTGCTTGGGGCGAAGTGGTGGGTGTTGAGGGCGACTGGGAGATGGGACCAGAGTCCCTGTAGCTCTAGGTCCTGGGTAGATGGGGATTGGGTTGGTCCTGGCGGTGGGATGGGCAGCCAGGAGAGAGGGAGAGCCCTGGGGTGAGTCCAGTGGCCGACATTTACTAACTGTACAGAGGGGCTTCAATATTTTCAGAACTGTGTGTGCATGCCCGTGTGGCTGGGCCAACAAACTCATCTTTCACAGCAAAAAGTCAGTCTATACACACAAAATGGAAATATGTCCTTGGAGAAAATCATAATGACTTCAGCCTTTAATGTTCACACAGTTTCTTCTTCTTTTTTTTAATCTTGAAGGGATATTTTAGGGGAAGTGTCTCTTGTCTAGAGGAAATATTTATATGAATTCAGCAATTCTATCAGCTTCTCTTTTTGTTTTGTGAAATTCAATTAAAATTATATCTGAAATATGATTGTTATGGTTTTATAAAAGTATCTCTACCCATTTGCTTATTACCCATGCTTCTCTTTTTGTATTTGCATATTAAGTTGTCCAAAATGATGTTCACCTAATGTGATTGGTTATTCTGGCTGGTGGGACTGGGGTTGTGTTTTTACTTCCATCTTTGGGACTTCAGCATGTTTAACTGAATTCTTTTTATTTTTTGGCTTTTTTTTAATTTCTTGAAGTTTTACGAAGAGTATTACAAATGTCTCCTTTTTTCTCCCCCTTGACATTCCCCTGGCTTCCCTCACCCCCCAGTGTCTTGTGTCCATTAGTTATTCTCATATGCATGCATATAAGTCCTTCGGTTGATCTCCTACTCCCCCCAACCCTCCCCAGGGTTCCTACTGTAGTTTGACATTCTGCTCAATGCTGCTCTGCCTCTGTATCCATTTTTGTTCATCAGTCTATAATGTTTCTTATTATCCATAAATGAGTGAGTTCATGTGGTATTTTTCTCAGCTTCCCAGGGGCTGTCTCAGTCTCACAGGGGCCATCTCAGCCTCACAGGGGGGGGTTGTTTCAGCCTCACAGGGGCCGTCCCACCCCCACCGGGGCTGTCCCAGCCTCTCGGGGGCCATCTCGGCGGCACAAAGTTTGGCATTCTGTCTTTTGTTGGGTGGCTCCTTGCTGGACAAAATCTCCAGGTGTTCCTGGCGGCTGAATATCTGGTATGCTTGCTTGGATTTCGTTTTCTACCAAGTGCACAGACTGCCTGTCTGCCGTCACCCAGCATCCCATGTGAGACTGGACCTGGTGGGCCTGCCTGTGCGTTTGCTGGTACAGCGGTTCCACGTCACCGTGTCCGGCTCCGGCTTCCTCCAAACCTGATTCTGCTTCTTTATTGTGTCCCTTATGTATGTGAGGAGTTGAAATCTGTATTCTGCTGGGCTGGGCTGCAAAAGCATCGGTGGTTCTCTTTGTGTCACGAGCACAGCTTGGGTGGGGATGTAAATTGAGTAGGGCGGGGTCCCGGGAATCACCAGGGCAGGGCCAAGGGCAATGGCGTCTCCGCTTCTACTCACCTCTCCACAACTCAGCGACTCGCGTCCCGAGTGCCGGCAAGCAGTTCCTCGAGGCAGCCACTCTCGCTCTCCTGGTCGTTGCAAGGCCGTCCGCTTCTCCCCGTAGGGGTCTGGGAGGTTAATATCCCACCCCAACCACGCTAGGTGGATTTAATAGTCCGCCTCCCCTTCTGGTTGAAAAAAACCCCGCATCCAGTTGCAGCCAGCCTGGCGCGCGATTCCGTACCTCCGTTCTTGGAGCCTCTGCACAACCTACTCAGTCTCAATGCTCTACTTTCTTTCCTTCCAGTTGTAGAGCTTCCACTGGGCCAGCTTTCCCACGGTTCTGAATGACAGCTGTTTCTTTTATAGTTGGTAGTCTCGATGTTGTTGTGGGACACAGCATGCACAAGTCTGTACCTTACGCCACCATCTTGGTTCCCCTAACTGAATTCTTTATAATGGAAAGATGCCAGTTTTTATTTTAGTGTGATTATTTTTAGAAAAAGAAATACAGGAAGAAAACATAGCAATGACCTAGTCATTCAACAAATATTTATTGAACAAGTGGATGCCAGGTTGCCATGCTTACTGATAACTAGGGTTTTGGTTACTACACCTTGTAAATATTTTCTCCTAGGATTCCCTGCAATTATAGTATGCTGCCACTAGGCGGCAGTAGGCGCAGCAGTATTTTGGGAGGTGTTTCTCCCCGCCCCTCACCCCCAAACCACCCCCCCGCCCCCCCCCCCCCCCCCGCCCCCAGATAAGACTTTGGATTTCAGATTTGTAATTCTCATTGACAACATTTTTGTTTTGTTAATTATGTCTATTGTATATATGTTTTGTTTTATTTTTTTGATAGACACATACTTCTTTTTTAAACATTTTTTTTTTTTTATTGATTTCAGAGAGGAAGGGAGAGGGAGAGATAGAAACATCATTGATGAGAATCATGGATCAGCTGCCTCCTGCACGCCCCCTAGTGGGGATCGAGGCTGTGACCCAAGCATGTGCCCTTGACTGGAATGGAACCCGGGACCTTCAGTCTGCAGGCCGATGCTCTATCTACTGAACCAAACTGGCCAGGCCCGTATATATGTTTTAAATCCCACAAGATATTATTTAAAACAGTCAATATGTATTTAGTTTTGTTTTACTTTGGCACTCTTCCTATTTAATTTACTCCCTTCATCTGGGATCGTTTTCCCTCTGCCTGACGAACAGTTAATGTTTATTTTCAGTGTGGGAAAGCTTGCGAGAAACCTTGACAACTGCTTAGTGATCCAAAAACATCTTTATTTCATGTTCCCTTCTGAAGGACCTTGTAGCCTTGTGCTTCTCGCTCCATTTAACATAACTGTGTCTTTCCTGCTGGTTACTTTTAAAATTTTCTCTTTTACTGGTGATTCCCGGGGACCCTGCCCTACTCAGATTACATCCTCAACCACGCTGTGCTAGTGACGCAAAGAGAACCACCGACCTTTACTTCATTGTTCATCAGTCTGGCAGTGAGCGCTCAGGAGTGCTTAGAGCTCCTTGAACCTGGGGCTTGATGGGCTTTGGAAATACTCAGCCATGATTTCTTTAAGTGCCGCGTCTGCTTTATCCTCGCCTTCTAAGACTGTACTCTTACACATGTTACACTTTTACCCAGGGCCCCCATTCTCTAACGTTCTTTCTCTGCATGTCCAACCCCATGTCCTTTCCATGCCTCGGTCTGTGTACATCGTTCTCTGTGAAGCCCAATTCTAGCTCATGCTCCCCTTTCCTGCTCGCACAGATGCCCTCTTATTTCTGAGCAGAGCGCCTGCAGGATGCCCCTGCGGCGTGTGGAGGGAAGAGCAGAGGCTCGGGCCCTGGAGGCTGTGTCCGAGTCCTGGCCACCGCCAGCCTGTGCCCTGGAGGGTGAGCTGCGGTTTGTTCCTCTGTATAAAACTGTCCCCGTGCCCATCTCCTGGGGGGTGGGATGTGCAGATGAGGGCATCAACGTGAAGACAGGAAGGCACTGCTGTACTAATGGGAGCTGTCAGCGCCCATGTTGGTGAGGGTGGTGGAGTCAGAACCTGTCCTTCATTCTGAGCCACAAAGAACAATGCACACACATGTTCACACCACACGTGTGCAAGTGCATGTGCACAGAGGCCTGAGCACATCTCTGGAGCCTGAGCTACTTGCACTTCCCCTGGAAGCCACCAAACCAACCTCAACCACAAGCTAGTGGGCGACACGGTGCTGATGTGAGAACTAGCCGGGCTTTTCTGGCCTTTTTCTTTGGGCCAAACGACTTGTCCTCACATGACACAATTGGAGTTGTGATGAAAAGGGGCCGCATGCTAGCCTGACTAACTGAGGGAAGGGCTGCGATTTCAGAGAAGTAAAGTTACCACAAAGGATGTTCTGAAATTAAACTTTTTATATTAAAAAGCAGTCTATCCTGGGTAGACATGTCCTAGGCTGGTATATTCCCTGATAAAGATCAATTTTGGTCTTAACTGAGCCTATTGTCTTTTTTGCATCTGATAACATACCTTGGTAACTTGTCCACAACTAACGCAACCGGGCGAGACCACAGATTCCCTCATGGTTATTATTATCATGTTAATTGTGGACTGTGAACTCTCCTGCACCACCCAAGTAAAAGAAGCCTGGGTCTATCATTTTACTTTTACCCAATCCCACCTCCTCTTTGCTTTCTCCCGCCTCCCCAATCTCTCACCAGTGGATTTCATGTAACCCACTTATATCTACTCCTTCATGGTAACTTATAGAAGTTGGTGAAAAACCTCCATTCTCCATCAGGTTGTTGAGATTCTGCTTCCTGCCAATCATCGCCAACAACAACCGGGACCTGAGATGAGAAGCTGGGCCAGGATGCACAGTCCTCAGTCCACACATCAGGAGAGCAATGAGGTGGATAGAAGGTGAAGTGCATCTATGCAAGTGGTGGGGCCTGATGGTAAGACCAAACTTGAGGTGAGCTGGGGCGGGGGAGCAGGTACAGCCAGCCTGTGAGGACCAGAAGTGTGCGCCTGGACTGTGTCTGGGGTACAAGTCTCAGGTGCCAATTTAGGTGAGGAATTCCTGTGGGACCACCTTTCCGTGAGCACATACCCTAGACGACACGGGATTTAGGAGTGTACAGTTCTGGTCCCAGTTTACCTGAGCACTGCAAGGGCCAACCTCACAGGCTCTCAGGAGCAGAGCCAGGTCTGAAGCTTAGGTGTTTCAACATGATTGTGGTAGCTATAAAGATGATAAATTTATTAGCAATAAGAAAGTCCCTAAGAGGGTTGTTCTCTGTCCAAAAGAACATGCCTGTAAATGCAGGCCCAGGCTCAGATCAATTTTAGAGAATTTCCTCTATCAGAACTGCTGCAACGACACATGAAGTGCAAATTAGAAAAGAAGCAAATTTGGTCTAAAACGTTTGGAATAATTTCCTCCTCTGACTGTCACGGGACCAAACTGGGTGCCAAAGAAAAGGCTTCTAATGTTCCCACCACAGCAATCTAGGTTCTTACACTTTTTAACTATCTCATGTTTTCCTCTAGTACAGTGGTCGGCAACCTGCGGCTCATGAGCCACATGCATCTCTTTGGCCCCTTGAGTGTGGCTCTTCCACAAAATACCACGTGCAGGCGCGCACATACAGTGCGATTGAAACTCTGTGGCCCATGCGCAGAAGTGGGCTTTGGGCCTGGGTGAGTCTATTTTGAAGAACTGGCTTTAGAAGTGGGGGGTGTCTGTTGGTCGGTCAGTGGGTAGGTCGGGCGAGGGGAGAAGGGGCGCAGGCGGGCCGCAGGATACGCGGCGCGCGAGATTCATGCATGAGTTGAGTGAGTCAATCAGCAGTCTCATTGTCTCAATTTCAACAGATGGGTCGAAAAGTATGACCAGTGTAAGAAACGGTTTTGTTGCTATTTTGAAAGAAAAAATTAATCACGAGATACTTACCATTGCATCATTCATCAAGAAGCGCTTTGTGCGCAGACATTTCCAGAAGAAATTTGCAAAGTTATGGAATCGGTGAGTAAGATTATCAACTCCATTATAGCTAAAGCTCTTGATCATCGCCAGTTTAAAGAATTTTTAGTTGAAATGGAGAGTGAGTATGCAGATCTGCTGCTGCATAACAAGGTACGTTGGTTTTCAAGAGGAAACGTTTTGAAACGTTTCGCTTCCTTATTAACAGAAATTAAAGCATTTCTCCTTGAGAAGGGTGTTCACTATCCTGAACTAACAAACAATCAGGGGATCCAAAAATTTTATTTCATGGTAGACATTACGTCTCATCTAAATCAGCTTAATCGTAAACTGCAGGGGAAAGGAAACACAGTTTTTTTCGATGTTAGAAGAAGTTATTTCATTTGAAAACAAATGATCTCTTTTTGCTCAAGATTTTGAAAGAGAAACTTTGATTTACTTTCCAAGCCTGTTGAAACATTGCTAAGAAAATAATTCTGATATTGACATTTGCTATTTCAAAACAACACTTTTAAATATGAGGGAAGCTTTTCTCAACAGGTTTCAGGAATTCAGAAACAGCAAAGCGACGTTAGCCTTTGTTAAAAAACCTCTCAATGCTACTGTAACAGAATTAAATTTTTCTCCCTTTAATATTGACATTGGCAACTTTGAAATGCAATTGCTGGATTTAAAAAACAAAGAACTGTGGAGCTCAAAGTTTGAACCTCTTTGTGCTGATATAGAAATATAGGAGAAAAACAAATGTGAACTTAGTTCACAGCACAAGTGGTCTGCTTTGAAAGACCTGGAGAAGGAAGATATGTTGATTTTTAACACCTGGAATAGTATTCCTGACTCATATAATCAACTGAAAAACTAGAGTTTGCTGTTCTTTCCTTATTCGGGTCTACATATTTATGCGAACAATCATTTTCAAGCATGAACCTAATCAAGAGTAAACAGAAGTTGTCTTATTGATGAGAACCTGGAATCGTGCCTAAAATTAAAAACAACAACATACAAACCTGACTTACCCAAACTTTCCAAGGAGATGCAAGGCCATTGTTCACATTAGTGTTTGTCGGTCATTGTCATGATTTAATTTTATGGATATTGTAAGGTAAATTGTAAGGAATCTAATTTTATCAATAAATACATCGTTATTAAGTATGATATCAAGTTTTATTCAACGTACCTATAGTTTAACTAAGACTTAAAACGTTAAGTGAAGTTTAGTAAGTTAATTTTAGGGAACATTGTAGAGTGAAAGAAGATGTGGTGTCGAGGACGGAGAAAGGTATGTTGAGATGGTTTGGATGTATAGAGAGGATGAACGAAAGGAGATAGACGAAACAAGTATACAAGATGAGTGTGGATGGGAGAGTTGGAAGGGGTCGACCTCAGCGAACGTACCTCCATCAGATTGAGGATGTTTTAAGCAAAGGTCAGCTTAGGAGTACCCTAATTAAGTTAATAACAATGTACCTACCTATACAGTTTAAGTTCAAAAAATTTGGCTGTCAAAAGAAATTTCAGTCATTGTACTGTTGATATTTGGCTCTGTTGTCTAATGAGTTTGCCAACTACTGGCCTATATAATTCAACTCTGCCTTCATTATTGGACACAGTGACGGGCAGCCCGAGTCCAACCAAGGGTTTACAAGTAACTTTAGGGATAGGGATAGGGATAGGGTTAGGGCTAGGGTATAGTATAAGGGCTAGAGATAGGGTTAGGGTTAGGGTTACACAGTTAGGGTTAGGACAATAGCTGTCGTCCGTGACTCCCAGGACTGCACGTAGCTGCATCCCATTCACAGCCTCTTTAGATCCTTTAGTCTTTTTCATTTTGTGAGTTGTCACTGAAGTCTAGAAAACACTCAGACCTTATGTATCTGTTGATCTAGGCTTCTATCTCTTTCATTTTCCCTGTTGTAGCTTTTGAAGAAGATGGTGGAGAGAGCTTGCAAGTTCTAGATTTTTAAAGATATATATATATATATATATATTTTTTTTAATATATTTTATTGATTTTTTACAGAGAGGAAGGGAGAGAGATAGAGAGTTAGAAACATCGATGAGAGAGAAACATCGATCAGCTGCCTCCTGCACATCTCCTACTGGGGATGTGCCCGCAACCCAGGCACATGCCCCTGACCGGAATCGAACCTGGGACCCTTCAGTCCGCAGGCCGACGCTCTATCCACTGAGCCAAACCGGTTTTGGCTAAAGATATATTTTATTGATTTTTTACCTAGAGGAAGGGAGAGGGATAGAGAGTCAGAAACATTGATGAGGAGAAACCAAGATGAGGGCATAGGTAAACACCGGAGATTGCTGCCTCACACAACCACTTCAAAAATACAACTAAAAGACATAACGGACATCATCCAGAACCACAGGAAGGCTGGCTGAGTGGAATTTCTACAACTAGAAGGAAAGAGAAAAGCATACTGAGACTCAGAGGAGGTGCGGTGCTGAAGTAAATACAAAGGTGCAGTGGTGCATGCGGAGAGGGCTGGCGGCTGAGGGCGCGGTTGTCTTTTTCAATCGGGAGGGAGTCTCAGGCTCTGAGCTCCAGTTCTGGGCGAGTCTTTGGGGACCCAGGCTCATACGGGAGAAACGGGACTGTCTGGCATCAGTCGGACCTCGAGGGCAGCTTTCTCTTGGAGGCACTTGCAGCGATAGCCAGGACCTTTGAAGGCGGGACTGAGAGCAGCCATACTGCTGGAGCGCTTGGCCTGCCCTGTTGATGCCCTGGGACCCTGCCCCACCCAAGCCGAGCAAGGAGGCTTTTGCATGTGAAATGCCCGGCCCTTTGTAATCTGAAAATAACTTAACTGCAGCTGCCCCAAGGCTCCAGGGCAACTTGCATTGTTTTACAGCTGGATAACTGCAGTCAGAGGCTAGCTTAGCACCTACTTAGATCCAAGAGCCAGTGTACCCAGTGTCAGAGTGGGACTTTCCAATTACAACTCAGATCCATAAGGGACACACTCAGGGGGCAGACTCAGTGAGCACCAAAGCCCCACTGAAGCAAGTCTTGCCCCATAAGGGTGTCTTCAGCAAAGAAGTTCTTCCACCGTAGACACAGCTGATTCTCACAGCCAACTGGCCTGGAGGGCAAATCCTCCTAGTTTTAGCTACAACAATCAGGCTTAACTACAACAAGACTGTGCACAAAGCCCACAAGGGGGTGCACCAAGAGTGTCTACCTCAGGTAATTGGGACACTTAGCACAGAAAGCCACTCTATCAACACAGCGAAGCATAAAAAATGCCGACACAAAGAAACAGGACACAAATATCAGAAATGGAGGAAAGCAAACTGCTGGATATAGAGTTCAAAACCACACTTTTAAGGTCTTTAAAGAACTGTCTAGAAGCTGCCGATAAATTTAGTAAGACCCTCGAAAAGACTGGTGAGACCGCTGATAAATAGAGTGAGATCCTCAAGAAATCTAGGGAGACCCTCGATGTTGTGATAAAGAACCAACTAGAAATTAAGCATACACAGACTGAAATAAAGAATATTATACACACTCCCAACAGCATACCAGAGGATCACAAGAATCAAGTCAAAGATTTGAAATACGAAGAAGCAAAAAACACCCAACCAGAAAAGCAAAATGAAAAAAGAATCCAAAAATATGAAGATAGTGTAAGGAGCCTCTGGGACAGCTTCAAGCGTACCAACATCCAAATTATGGGGGTGCTAGAAGAAGAGAGAGAGCAAGATATTAAAAACATATTTGAAGAAATAATGACAGAAAACTTCACCTACCTGGTGAAAGAAATAGACTTACAAGTCCAGGAAGCGCAGAGAACCGCAAACAAAAGGAATCCAAAAAGGACCACACCAAGACTCATCATAATTAAAATGCCAAGAGCAAAAGACAAAGAGAAAATCCTAAAAGCAGCAAGAAAAAGACAGTCAGTTACCTATAAGGGAATACCCATACGACTGTCAGCTGATTTCTCAACAGAAACTTTGCAGGCCAGAAGGAATGGCAAGAAATATTCAAAGTGATGAATACCAAGAACCTACAACCAAGATTACTTTATCCAGCAAAGCTATCATTCAGAACTGAAGGTCAGATAAAGAGCTTCACAGATAAGGAAAAGCTAAAGGAGTTCATCACCACCAAACCAATATTATATGAAATGCTGAAAGGTATCCTTTAAGAAGAGGAAGAAGAAGAAAAAGGTAAAGATACAAATTATGAACAACAAATACACATCTATCAACAAGTGAATCTAAAAATCAAGAGAATAAATAATCTGATGAACAGTATGAACTGGCGATTATAATAGAATCAGGGACATAGAAAGGGAATGGACTGACTATTCCTGGGGGGGGAAAGGGGTGTGGGGGATGCGGGAAGAGACTGGACAAAAATCGTATACCTATGGATGAGGACAGTGGGTGGGGAGTGAGGGAGGAAGGTGGGGTGGGAACTGGATGGAGGGGAGTTATGGTGGGAAAAAGAGGAACAAATGTAATAATCTGAACAATAAAGATATAATTAAAAAAAAAAGAAATATTGATGGAAGAGAAACATCCATCAGCTGCTTCCTGCACATCCCCTACTGGGTATATGCCCTCAACCAAGGTATGTGCCCCTGATGGCTCAGCGCTCAGAGCTCCAGCCGGGTGTGAGGCTGAGAGTGAGGTGAGCCGCACTCGTACAGGATGTGAGGAGAGCCCCCGCCGCCCCCACCCCCCCAGGTGTGATGCGGGAGGTGACAGTGTCTTGAACCAGTGGCGGGGCTGCTCACACTTGGCTTTCCTTTGTTGCTGCAACTGTTATGTCTCAGGCAGGAGCCATAGCCACCCACCCCTCCATCTGTCCTGTGTCTTGTGTGCTGAGCCCTTTTGTGTGTTACATTCCCCAGGTTAAGTGGACGTTGTCCTAAAAATGATGTGTTTTAGCTATAAGCACATGTCTGCGTGAGTGGTATTGCGGCTGTCATCCCAGGTCCAGGTGTTTCTGGGGTTTTGCTGTCTCTTCCCCATTGTCTGCGAAATCAGTGAAGATGAAAGGAGAAAAAATTTGTTGCTATTTTCAGGTTGAAAGTTTGCAAAGAGTACAGATTGAGCTTCTGGATGTGAAAGTTTTCTTGACCGTTCCAAAGGTGTGAAGAAAGAGGAGCAGAGGTTTTGCACTTTGGATGTTGCTATGAAACTGTTCTGTAAGTTAAGAAATAACCTCTAGTTCTCCCCCATTTGTTCCTAAGATATGTCCATGGCGATACCTGTTTTTACTAAGGGAATGCGATCCCCAAGGCCTCAGCTTTAGGTCTCAATGCTGGCAACTGTAGTCTGTGGAGCCCCCCCAGCTGTCCATGTGCTATTGGTTTTTGTGTTATTTCTAGAAATTGTCTAACCTGCCAAGTGTGCTGCGGTTTTCCTAAATATCACCCCGCTTCACCATCTCCTAAAACGTTTCTATTGGGAAGACCCAGCTTATTCTCTCTGTCTGTCTTTCTTCACCTCCCTGAGGCTTGCAGAACCCTTGGCTGAGCTGGCTCGGCACAATCCCTCCCTTCCACGCTTTGAAAGATCCAAGAAGAAAATATCCGTGTGCGGGGACTAACCCCCCAAAAAGAAGGAAAAGGGTCAGTGTGTGGATTTTATAATTTATAGAAAGAAGATCCCGAGAGGTCTTGCTGAAAAGAAAATATCCTGTGGATGCTCTAGGCAAGGTCCGCTAAGTTCCAGGGAGGGAGCCAAAGCTCAGGAGTCCCCTCCGTGGTAAGGTGTGGGATTGCGCATGAGGAGGAGCAGATTTTGAAAGGAGCCATTTTGTGCTAAAAAATTTCCAAGAGTTTTTGTTGTCTTTTGATTGATAAGAGAGCAGTTGGATGAAGCAACGTCAAAGGACGCCGCCTGTCAGGCAATTTCTGCACCAAAGCGACCCTCTGCTGCTCTCTTGTGGCCATTGCAGGAAAACACACGGTGCTTCTGTCCTTGGTGCTGAAATTTCAGGTCCCACAAAATCTCTCCAGAAAAAAACCCGAAAAAGAAAACCCAGAAAATCCTGGAGGTTGTCCAGGGCAGCAATGATTGCGTCGCTGAATGGATTGAAGTGACGGGTGTAGACTTGTGACCTGTTTCCGGCCCAGCCCTGGCAAGGGAGGCCTCAGAGAGCGCGGCCCTGGCCTGGTGTCGGGGTGCGTTCAGGATGCGAGCTGGTCCCCTGTAGGCGGGCATGGTTGAGGCAGTGAATCATTCCCCAGGAGGCTCCCATTGTGGAGCCTCCAGTCCGTCCTTGGAGTCTCAGGGGTCTGGCGAGAACATGTTATTCCCGCGATGGTGAGCGAGAGGCGGCCATTGTTGAGGCCCCCAGTGACCTGGAGGCCGCTATGATTGAGGCAGCCATTTCCTCGGGGATGGCCACGCCTGAAGAAGCAGCCAGCCATCGGTCCCGAGGAGGCTGTCGTTGTTGAGGGCGCAGCTAGATGCAGATTTTATAATGGGAACGTGTTAATACCACTAGAAAAAGATTCTGCTGAATGGCTTGGTGCAGAAACCTTTTTTTTATTTTAGTAAAAAGTTGTTTTTATTAGTTTAGAAAGGAAGAGAGAGGGGGAGAGAGAAATATCCGTGCTGAGAATCCTTGATGAGAGAGAATTCCCTGAAGTCACTGTTATGGCTGTGGTTGTGCATCCCTTGCAGCCCTGCCAAGGGGCGTCCTGGAGACAGGTGCACTGAGGTCCCCTGTCAGGTGACTCTCTCACTGTGTCCAAGCTGCTCATTTTGTGCTCTTTTAAAAGAAACCAGAGAGTGTTGGGTTGTACAAGGTGGTTCTGGCAACCTGATGCTGTAAGCAGCTCGTATTCCCTGTGAAAGATGTAAATTTCAAACCATTCCCAGCCACCCTAAGTGGAAATAAACATGTTTTCCTGCACCTGTTTTCAGCATGTGGCATCCATAGGCATTCCTGTTGAAGTGCGCATGCGATAAAGGAGGATTTTTGTTGTGTCATTTCCCCTTTCCTAAAGGTGAATGTGATAAGCATAAAGCAGTGCGTCATCATTTAAGAATGCTCTGGATCCTGTGAAGTTCAAATGCCAAATGCAGTCACTGTGTTTCAAATAAGCTGAGGAAAGAGAAGCCATCTTTTTTGAAAGTGAAAGGTTTGCATGCTAGTTTTTTTCTTCCACTCCTTGTGCAAATACTATGCTACACAAATAAGATTTTTTTAAAACCACACACATTCAGAATGAAAATATGTTCCTTGGAATTGAAGTATTGAGGGAGGAGAGCATCCTAGTATTCCAAACTTGCTCCCAGGAACCTCTCTGAGAGCCCTTGTGTCTCTCTGTCCGTGTTGCTGAGAGGATTCCATTTGGCCTGTCCCTGCTTGCCCAGCAGGTGGAGCCAAGTCCTAGCTGAGGAGGAATGTTTGTGTTTGTGATGGAGAGACTTGTTTGTCATCCATGATGTGAGGCTACTGAGTGGGCACTGAGGCCAGAGCTGACAAAGCAGAGGACGCCTGACCATTGAACCACAATGGATCTGTTATCCATTTCCAACAGGGGGGTATGCTTGGCTTGCACTCTCCCTTCTCTGCTAAGGGATTCAGGCGGGTTGCATGTTTCCTCAGCACTCCATGTACGTGTCCATGCAGGGTGGCAAGCCTGTGTTTGTCCTTCCTCTCAGAAATGTGTGTGTGCCCCCCCCCCATCCTTCCAAATCCTTTACTGACCCAGACATTCCTCCACCTTGGGTGCGGTGCAGTGCAGTGACCGTTTGCGTTTGCGCAGTTGCAATGGTTGAGATTGTGCGGAAAGGATTGTCTGCCATTTTACCTGAGTGGAGAGCAGCCCGCTTTGCAGTTTCTCTTTCTCATCTGCTGCTTTCCATCGCTTCCATTCTCAACGGTGCTTTCCATGGAGGCAGTACTTCCAGTGCGCTGCTGTCTGGAATGATGGCTGCAGGGGTAGGTGCCTTGTGGTGCCTGATATGAAAAATGTGCAGTCCCTCCTGTGTCTGCGTAATGCTACTCAGTCCTTCATTTTAATTGCTTTGCCCTCCACAAGCCTTCCCCGGGAGTTGTCCTCACGTGTCTGGGACGGCACGCAAGCATGTGACAGAGCTCCTGTGGCTCTTGCTGGTGCCTTCCCATTCGTGCATTAACACTGCGTACGCAGTCATGACTCAGCACTTGGGGACACGGTCATGGCCATTGCTTCTCCGTGCCTGCGAGGCAACGTTTTCCTTTGGTGCGTGCAGGATGGCCGCTGCCATCACGCGTCGGCTATTTCTGCTTTGCTATCCTCCGCTGTGTGTTCTCTGTGGTATTTTTCCAGGACCAGGGGCCCTGGTTCCAGACTTCGGTTGCTGTGTTGTGCTTTGCTGTTTTCTCTCAGCTAACACATTTTTTCCTCTCAGGTTAGATTTTCAGTGCTAGCAAGTGGTATGTAGTGGGAAAGGGACGAAAGAGGGAGGGAGCGAAGGACAGAAGGAAGGAAGGAAGGAAGGAAGGAAGGAAGGAAGGAAGGAAGGAAGGAAGGAAGGAGGGAGGAGAGCGAGTGAGGGTACAGTAGCCTAACAGCGATAGCTAGGTGCTCTCCCGGTTATGCCTGCAGTTCCTTTTCATGGGGCTTTCCGCAGGAATCAAGACAGGGTTATGCAGTGGTGGCATCTTCAGATCTTGCTTCCAAAGCACTTTCCCTGTGTGAGTGGCAGCATGTGCTCAGCGTTCCTTGCAAGCTGGCACGTGGTTGGTCATGTGAGGTGCATGGCTGCTGTGTCTCCAGTGTGCCACCTATTGCCTTTACTTTGCTCTCAGCCATTTTCCATTTTCCCAATCTCAGGATGCAAGATGCTGTGCTGTTTGCAACCAGATGCTGCTAATCTCTTAACCTTCCCCTGTGTTAGCTTTCTCAGCTCATTCGTGGAGTACAGCTTGCTCTAGGTAACTGGTTGCCATGTGCCCCGGTGACCACCTCCCCAGTTCACAGTTGCTGGTTACCAGGTTCCCGTTAGCTGGTTAATGCTTACTAGTTCGTCAGTTGCCAGCCTACTGTTTACTGGATACGAGGTTACTCGTGAGGGTTTCCAAGTTACCAGGTTAGTGGTAACTAGGTTGCCTGTGGCCAAATTACCAGTTACCAATTGCCAGGTAACTGGTTACCGATTACTAGGTTGCCAATTACCAGGTTACTGGTTACTGGTTGCCAGGTTACCAGGTACCAGGTTACCTGTTACCAGGTTACTGGTGACCAGGTTACCGGTAACCAGGTTACAGGTTACCAGCTACAAGTGAGCCGGTCACCTGTTACCTGTTATGAGGGTGCTGGTTACCTGGTGACTGGTTACCAGGTCCAGGGTTATCAGGTCACCAGGTCAACAGGTACCTGTCCCCAGGTCACTAGGTAGTAGGCCAATGCCTATGTCTTTGGCTATGCCTATAGCTATGGGCTACGGCTATGGGCCATTGGATATGGTATATGGGATATGGCTATGGCTATGGCTATGGGCTACGGCTATGGGCCACTGGATATGGTATATGGGATATGGCTATGGCTATGGGTATGACTGTGCCTATGGATATGTCTGTGCCTATTGGTATGTCTTTGGCTATGGGTATGTCTGTGGCTGGGCCTGTGGCTCAGGGTTAGGGTTAGGGTTAGGATTGGGGTTAGGGGTTGGGTTTAGGGTTAGGGTTGGGGTTGGGGTTGGGGTTAAGGTTAGAGGTTAAGGGTTAGAGTTAGGGCTAGGGCTAGGGCTAGGGGTTAGGGTTAGGGGTTAGGGTTAGGGTTAGGGTTAGGGTTGTGGCTCTGCCCAGGATAGGGTTAGGGTTAGGATTAGGGTTATGGTTACGGTTAGGTTTAGGGCTCTGCCCAGAATAGGGTTGGGGTTAGTGTTAGGGTTAGGCTTAGGGCTCTGCCCAGGATACAGTTAGGGTTAGGGTTAGGGTTAGGGTTAGGGTTAGGGTTAGGGTTAGGCGTAGGGCTCTGTCCTGGATAGGGTTAGGGTTCGGGTTATGGTGAAGCAGCGCGTGTCCGGAATGTCTGACATCCCCCCGAATATGGCTGAAATGACGACCGTCTGCGGGCCTGCTCACCAGGCACGTGTTGAGCCCTCGCGGGACACGGAGGCGCTGTCCCCTCGGGAAGTCGCGGGTCTGAGTCTACATGGGACAGACTTAGCCGTTCTGGGCCCTGGGCCACGGCTCCATAGAAGTCCATCTGGCAGCCTCGGACTCCAGGCTCTCAGGGGCCTTCTGTGTCGACTGGTGATGGCTCTCCCCACAGCCATGAATGTCTGGAGCCCTGCCCTCTCCGCGGGTTTCCTGACTGCCTAAGTGGGTGTCACCCCTGCCCAGGCCGCGCTGTTAGCCTCCAGCCCTGCTCTCAGACATGTGGGACCAGCTGGGACCCCGGACAGGTCCTCACCTGGGAGCTGGAGGTCACGCCTCCCACAGGGCTACACTGCTGCTTAGAGATAAGTAGCCCCTGGCACCCAGGAGGCTTCTCATGCGTCATTGGCATTATTCGTACTTGCTGACCGGCGGCTGAACATGCTGTCACCCTGCATCTCTGAGGACCTCGCATCACTGGGCAGTGGTGGCAGTGATGCCCAGAGACCCTCTAATGCTGGGTGTTGTTGCAGGGCAGGTGAGCGAGCAGCGGAGGTGGCTCAGGTCCCTCCTACTGGCCGGTCTCCCTTCCAGGCCTGGGGGTGCCACGGCGCAGGCGGGCACACTGGGAGGCAGCCGGGGGAAGGCCTTTCAGGTGGACTGGCCTCCGTCTTCCCCAGAGCAGAGCTGATTGGCTTGGTGTGTCACCTGCCACCTGAGTTCCCCAGCAGGTCACCTAACCTCAGGCCACGAGCAGGTCAGACAGTGACCTCTCCCCCTCACAGCTGTGGGCTCGGGATTAAGGTGGCGCCCTCCCCGGGCTGGACTTCACTCCTGAGGCTGTGAGCCTCTTCGGGAGAGACGAAGGCCTGCCCTACAAATGCTGTAATCCACTGACCTGGTCCCACTTGATGCCACGGGGAGAGTCAACATAGGCTACTGAGCAGCGAAAGAAACATGGAAATCGACCTGTGTTTTATGATGATGATGATTTAGTGCAGGAAACAGTTTATTTTTTGTATGCTTCAAAAAATTGTAAATATTTTTTAAAATATATTTTTATTGATTTCAGAGAGGAAGGAAGAGGGAGAGAGAGATAGAAATATCAATGATGAGAGAGAATCACTGATTGGCTGCCTCCTGCCTCCTCCCGGGGACCAAACCCACAACCCAGGCATGTGTCCTTGACCGGAATTGAACCCGGGACCCTTCAGTCTGCAGGCTGACGCTCTATCTGCTGAGCCAGACCGGCTAGGGCTTAAATATATTTTTTATTGTTGATGGTATTATAGATATCTCCCATTTTCCTCTCCTCCCAGCCCCTACCCACCCCAGGCATATGCCTTAAAATGGTAAAGCAGATTCCCTTTGTTCCCTGAGCTATATAAGTATCACATAAGCATCTATGTTCAGCCATCTGAATGTTGTTGGCATGGCTCCTGCCTGACCCGGCTGTTCCTATGGGACGCCCTCAACTTGACAACTTGATGGGAACTGCAAAATCCTCCCAACAACTTCGTTAATTACACGGCCGTTTGGCACCTGAGTCTGAGCTCTTGCAACATCACTGCCGTTGTCCACATCCGCCTTGGCTCCTCTCACCTGTCGGCATTCGCCACGCCGACATCACCTACACGCACACGTTCCTGCCCCAACTACACTGCCAATCTTCGGGCCCGGCCTTCCTACCGCTGAGCTCAGTCGTTCTCTTACAGCAGCGGTTCTCAACCTGCGGGCGAACGACCCTTTCACAGGGGTCGCCTAAGACCATCCTGCATATCAGAGATTTACATGACGATTCATCACAGTAGCAACATGACAGTTATGAAGTAGCAACGAAAATAATGTTATGGTTGGGTCACAGCAGGAGGAGCTGTATTTGAAGGGCCAGAAGGTTGAGAACCGCTGCTCGTGAGGGACCCGTCCTGCAGGTGCGAGATGCCCACGGTAACTACAAAACGCTGCGTGTGAATTGGCCTCATCCCGGCCGGGGCGGCAGCGTGTGGACAATGTCAGATGGCAGCCCGGTGACGGGGCAGGGCTGGGACCCCACAGGTCCCAGTGGCTGTGGTCCTTCAGATCCAGGGCCATCACGTGGTGTGTGTGTGTGCGTGCGTGTGCGTGCGTGTGAGTGTGTGTGTGCATGCCGGGACGCCTGCTCACCAGCTCCCTCTGGACCGCCGTGTCCTGCTGTGTTCCTCGGTGCCGACACAGAGCATTCACCCTTGTCACAGAGGTCACAGAGGTCACAGAGGTCACAGGCTGCCGGGGGCAGGGCTACTGGATTGGGGGGAGGAGACTCTGAGCTCAGCCAGTGCAGCCTGGGCCTTCAGGAGCTCCTGCCCAGAGGCTCCCACACTGCCTGCTGCCCCACTGGCCCAGGATGCTGGGCTGGAGGCACCTGGAGGCCTGGGCCGCGGGGAGGGCTGTGGGCTCCCGGCAGGAGCAGAGGGACCCGCGTCCAGGCCAGTGACCGCAGCCGCTCCACCTCCCGGCTTGTAAACTATCACTAAAACCCTGTGGCTCACTGAAAGTACAGCTTCTGCCAATAAAGCCAAAAAGGCATAATTTTGATTCATTCACCCCCGGGGAGGGGAAGGGGCTATCATCTGTCATTGTTTTCATTTGACAATCCGAGGAAAGGGTCAGCGCCCCGGGGAAGTCGGGAGCTGCAGCTTTATCATTCTTCCTGCACTGCTCTCAGCCCGGGCTGTGAGCACAGAGAGAGGCACTGGGCTCCACCCCTCCCCCACGTCCTGGGCTGGCCCACGTGGCACCAGAAAATGATTTTTTAAGGCAACAACCACAAATGTGAAGACTTATCATTGATGCATTCTGGAAAATTCCAGAAATTCCAGAAACAGCAGGCCGTCACTGCTCAGGTGACTGGGACTCGGTGGCGTGGCGAGACAGTCACGCAGAACAACATTAGGTGCTGGTGGAAGTGGAGAAATGGGGACCCCACCCAGAGCGATGGCTCTGAGAATGCCGCACGTGTCAGCCCTCGGAACAGAGTTTAAGGAGAAAAACTGCAGTTGCTGCTCCCTGAGCAGCGGGGGAGGTGGGTGGGTAAGGGAAGGGGGGTGTGGTGCTGACAGGGCCCGAAGCCCTCTGTGCTGCAGGGGCTGTGAGGTTAGTGTGGTGCTGCCCGTGACAGCCAGGAGGCTGTGGCCGGAGGTTGCCATCCTGGGTTCAGACATGCTTGTGGGGTCGTCTGCAGTGACTGGGTCCGGCCCACGTGCCCACTGAGTGACATGGCCTGGGCTCCTTGTTCCCACGCGCTGGGCCGAGTCCCCCTCTCTCTTTGTTTCTTTAATATTTGTGTTGATTGCAGAGAGGAAGGGAGAGGGAGAGATAGAGAGAGAAACATCAGTGATGAGAGAATCACAGGTCGGCTTCCTCCTGCATGCCCCACACTGAGGATCAAGCCCGAAACCCCGGCCTACACCCTGACCGGGAATCGAACCCTGACCTCCTGGTTCATAGGTCGACACTCACCCATTGAGCCAGCTGGCCGGACCCAAGTCCCGTTCCTAGTGTGGCACCGATGGCACCCAGAGGTCCTGTGCCTACGGGGAGACGTAAGGTGCCCGGGAAGCCCCAGGTGCCGACGCCAGGCCTTGCCCTCTCCCTGGAAAGTGTGATGAACCCGAAATGAAACGCCCTGTACCAGGAAAGAGGGAAGACTGAGCTGAAATGGCATCGCCCCGGGCGATGTGAGCTGTAACATCCCAGCGAAACAGACGCAAACCAGTATCTGTGGGTCCCGCAGGCACCCCTGGGCCTTGGAGCATGGATGTGAGTCGGGGCTTGAGTGCTCTGCCGTGGGGTCAGTCATTGCCCCTTCGCCCTCCCCTGCCCCGTGGGGATCAGTCGTTGCCCCTTCATCCTCCCTGCTCCGTGTCCACGGCCGCATGGTGCTGAGGGGATGAGTCCAGTAAATGGTGGTTTGTTTCCTCTCTGGAATGTGCTGCACGATCCATCGGGTCCACTTCCTGGTGATTCACACTTGACAGGTCACCTCCCCTCTTTCGAAGCGACTTTGAGGTGGGTGTGGGGGTGTCCTGGCCACACGGCAGGGACAGGAAGGGCTGTGTCAGGCCCTGTGAAAATGGACACTGCCCACCGTTTCCTGCATCTCCCTCCTTGGGGCCTGGGCCGACCCTTTTGACCCATCGGCAGCCCAGGGAGCTGGACGGGCGGGTCTTAGGAGAGTCACTCCACGAGGGGCTGGGGGCGGGGGAAGGGGTGGCCGGCACTCGCTCTCAGGGTGACTGGCCACATGGCCGCCCCCACCTCTTCTCCTTCTTAGCCCCATGGGGAGCCTCCCTCTGCATCAGGTCAGAACTCTTACCACCCAGTTCCGAGCGAGATGGAAAAACAAGCTGTGTGCTGACCGTCACAGACATGCCTGTGAGTAGCTGACACGACGGCGTCCTGTTCTCAGCTCGGCCTCCGAGCACCGACAGCACCCAGCTGTCACCCAGTGTCACCCAGTGTCACCCAGTGTCACCCAGTGCCCAGTGACGCCGAGGAGAGGGCGGTGGGCACGGGCCTCGGGCCAGGTCTAGTCTGGAGCAGGAAGGAGCCGCCAGGGAAGTCGGGGCGAAGGACGCCGCTGGGGCAGGGAGGGGAGAAGGCTGCTGAGGGGCGGCCCAGGTCCTCCCCAGACAGCCCGCCTGGGTGTGGGCAGGGCTCTGCCGCCATCGCTCCCAGGTCTCCGAGCCCCCGTGGGTGCCTGGACCCGGGGCAGCCGGACTGTGAGTGCTCTGTCCCCGCACCTGCACGGCTTCCCCTCACGGACGCCCGCTGGGCTTCCCGCGTCCTGAGCTGCAGCCCAGCACCTTCACCCGCACCCGCACCCGCACCCCTGGCTCCTCCCGGGGCCGCCACGCGCCTGCTCTCCACACTGGGTCACTCTCCTAGCGCCCACTCTGTGCTTGGTCGGCGTTACTGGAGGCCAAGTGACCATACAGTCTATTTTTCTAAATAATGGGAATTTATTCCCTTAAAGGTGAAAACTTTTAAAACCCATTTTGGATGTGTAGCACGTGACACATTTGTTGTTTGCATTCTTAAACAGATCATTTATCCTTCATGTGCATATGTGGGATTCAGTGCCTTGTTAAGAAAAGAAAAAGAAGAAAATTTTGCCCAGCCAGTGTGGCTCAGTGGTTGAGAGTTGACCTATGAACCAGGAGGTCACAGTTTGATTCCCAGTCAGGTTACACGCCCAGGTTGCGGGCTTGATCCCCAGTGTGGGGTGTGCAGGAGGCAGCTGATCCATGATTCTCCCTCATCATTAATGTTTCTACCTCTCTCTCCCTCTACCCCCCTCTCTGAAATCAATAAAAAAATATATTATTTAAAAAATCGTCAGCCTCCACTTTACACCAAACGTCTGGAAGAGTCACTTCCTGCTCCTACTCCCTCACTTTCCCTTCACATTTTAATAACCCTGACTGATCCCCCTGTCCCCTCTCCCTCCCTCTTCCTCTCTTCCTCCCCCTCCCATCCCCTCTCCCAGCAGAGAAGCAGAATCTATCAACCCTGACTCCTCTGGGTAGGGAAACCTCCCCACAGTCACCCCTGACTCCCTAGTCGGTCATTCCAGCGAATCCCTATCTCTTCCCTCCACACAGACAAGTAACGGCGCCCGCCCTGCAGGCCCTTCCCTGCTGCCAGGAAAAGGCCCCTACCAGCCTGCCTCCACCTCGACACCTCTCATTTCTCAGTCACCCTCCTGTGTGGACGTCTCACCCCCACCTGTGCCTTAGGTGGGGTCCTCGGGGTCCCTCTGTGGCCTTCCTCCCCCTCCTCGCTCCACGGACAGAGCTGCTAGCACGCAGGTGGCCCAGCCGGTGCCCAGCGATGCCTCCCTCCACCTGAACGTACCTGCTTCTCAACAATGAACCACAACATCACACGTTTAAACAGGTGGAGGGCGACCGTTTGGAGGGGACGTTTGTCACGGACTAAAAAGTCTTCAGCCTCACGGGCAGGCGTGGCTCAATGGCTGAGCGTCGACCCGTGAACCAGGAGGTCGGGGTTCGAGTCCTGGTCAGGGCACGTGCCCGGGTTGGGGAACTCCAGTCCCCTCCAGCTGACTGAGGAGACACCCACCGCCTCTCTTGGGGAGCGGGCGGGGAGGGAACCCTCCAGAAGCCCCTTCCTAAAGACGTTTTCCAGTGAAACAGCACCAAGGGGGCGGGGGGGAGGTTAGGTGCTTTCGTTAACCAGAGGTAACAATACAATGTTAGGGCCAGGAAGTGCTGTTTCGTGTGGTTTAACATTTCACGGTTCCCCGTGATTTTCACAAGAAGCTCGGAGTCACTGCAGGGTAACGATGTTATCGTGAAAAATCAATGTCCGATCGGGCTGAGGTGTGCAGGCCCAGCGAGAGCATGAAGGTGGGAGGCCCCGGCTTCTCGTCAGACAGGGACCAGCCACAGGAGCATAAATGCCACCGAGCAGAGCCCGCGGGCGGCCGTGGCTGCAGAGCGCGGGGCGCAGTGGCCGAGCTTCGTGCAGGGTGGGCGGCCCTGAGGAGCCATCTCTCCCTGAGAAGCCGGGGTTTCCATTTTCCTTCCGTTATCTCTCCGGTTTCCTGTCACCTACAATCGGAGAACAATGAGGCAGGCTCGAGGAGCGAGGGCCATTCCTGGTGGTCCCCTTCTCCTGATAGGCAGGGCGGTGCTGGACTACGTGCTTGTCATCAGGAACGCTTTCCTGCGCCCCACTGGGGCCGCCTGCCGGGAGGGAAAGTGTCCTTCTGTCTGTCCGGGCGTGGCCGAGACAAACAGGCAAGGAAACGCGTTCACTTTTCGTCGGCGGGTGACTGCCCCGCAGGGAGCATCAGAACGTGGCTTTGACTATAACGACAGGCACCGACTGACACCTGAGAGAGGAAGGGAGAGAGATAGAGAGTTAGAAACATCGATGAGAGAGAAACATCGATCAGCTGCCTCCTGCACATCTCCCACTGGGGATACGCCCGCAACCCAGGTACATGCCCTTGACCGGAATCGAACCTGGGACCTTTGAGTCCGCAGGCCGACGCTCTATCCACTGAGCCAAACCGGTTTTGGCTGAAAAAATTCTTGGTGTCAGAAAGGAAGGACGCGCGTGTGCAAGGGACCGGCATTCAGCTGATCCGGGAGCCTCGGAGGCACACTTGGCCTCCCCCCCCCTCCCCCGCACACTCACTGGTCAGCCGGTCAGCCGGTCAGCCGGTCAGCCGGCGCGGCCTCGTGGGCGCTGGGTCAGGGGCAGGAGCTCTCTGCTCCCAGCCCTGCCTCCGCGGCCTGCTCTCCAGGTCCCACGCCGATGTGGACTGTCCCTCTGGGTCACAGCTGACCGACTCCATGCCTAGGACCCCAGTCTGTGTTGTGGGCTGCACACAAACGCCCCCCGCCCCCGCCCCAGGGAAGCCCTGCTGTGGTTGCTGGGGACAGCGGACAAACCCTTCAGGATGACATGGAGGAGACGCTCTCTCTGCCTGGGGTGTCCTCGCCATCCGGGAAAGAGCCATGAGGAAAGCTGTCACTGCCTCTGCCGCCCGAGAGCATACAGGAAGCAAGAGGCCCCCGGGACCCCTGTCCTCAGCGATGGCAGGACTTTCCAGTTGTTACAGATTCGCAGTCCAACACCAGACAAGGCAGCCAGCCCGCCCAAGTCTGCGTTGAGTCAGGAGTCCAGTCCAGGGGCCTGGTCCAGAGCCCCCCTTCGTCCCCCAGCAGAGGAGCCGCCTCCACGGGCAGCAGCGTTCGTCGAGGCACAGAGTCAGCGTCTCCACGAACCCCGAAGGCACCGCGTGGCCCCCTCGATGTTTAGCGCTCCCATGCCCGCACCTGCTCTCATCAGTCCTGTGACCATGCCTCCCAGCCCCGCATTCTCAGCACGTCGAACAAGGATACAAAACAGCCCGCCGGCGCAGCCCAGTGGCTGAGCGTCGAACTATGAACCGGGAGGTCGCAGTTCGATTCCCGGTCAGGGCACATGCCCTAGTGTGGGGCCTGCAGGAGGCAGCCGATCTGTGATTCTCTCTCATCATGGATGTTTCCATCTCTTCCTCTCTCCTGCCTCTCTCTGAAATCAATACAAATATTAAAAAAATAATACAAAACAAACTTGCAGAGGAATCAGCCTGAGCATGGACAGGCTGTGTCCTTACTGATGGTCTCGACTCTGGAACACAGAGAAGGGGGAGGGTGCCATGGAGAAGGGGAAGGGGAGGGCGCCATGGAGAAGGGAAGGGGGAGAGTGAAGGGGGGTCGGAGGGAGGAAGCCATGGAGAAGGGGGAGGGGAGATAGAGATGAGCGAAACACTGACCTGAATCTCAAGCTATTACTGAGGCCTTAACTTTTTGATGAGCCGGATGGTATCTACACTAATAAAAGAGAAACATGGTAATTGGCGTACGACCGCTACCCTTCCCATTGGCTAATCAGCGAGATATGCGAATTAACTGACAGCCAAGATGGCGTCCGGCAGCCAGGCAGCTGAGAACAGGAGGCTTGGTTGCCCCAGAGAAGGAGGAAGCCAAGGTTCCCGTCTGCAGCTGCGGGGCTCTGAGCTCCTGAAGCAACAACTCCAAAAGATACAATGTTTCAATTATAGAAGCTAAAAGATGGCGGTTAATTTGCATACTCAGGCTCCAAGCAGAGCGAAGCCAAACAGCCCTGAAGGGCAGAGAGGCCTCAGGGCCCCGGGATCAGCGGAGCCGAGAGGGAACCCAGCCCCGGTTATCAGCGGAGCCGAGAGGCCTACCGGCCAGGGGTCAGCAGAGCAGCGAGGCCTCCCAGCACCGGGATCAGTGTGACAGGGGGCAGCGACCAAACCCCTGATCGCCCTGCGGGCTCTGGGTGTGACAGGGTGCGGAGCCCCAATCCTCTCATTGGCCCTGCTCTGTGTGTGAGAGGGGGGAGCTCTCCAACCCCCTGATGGGCCCTGCTCTGTGCGTGACAGGGGGTGGCGCCGCAACCTCCCTATCAACCCTGCCTTGAGTGTGACAGGGGGCGGTGCCCCAACCCCCCAATCGGCCCTACCCTGAACGTGACTGAGGGTGGCATCGCAACCTCCCGATCCGCCCTGCTCTGTGCATGACAGGGGGCGGTGCCCCAACTCCCCAATCGGCCCTGCTCTGAGCCCGACCAAGGGCTGCACCTAGGGATTAGGCCTGCCCTCTGCCACCCGGGAGCAGGCCTAAGCCAGCAGGTCGTTATCTCCTGAGGGGTCCCAGACTGCGAGAGGGCACAGGCCGGGCTGAGGGACCTCCTCTCCCCACCCCGAGTGCACAAATTTTTGTGCACTGGGCCTCTAGTATATATATATTATTGATTTCAGAGAGGAAGGGAGAGGGAGAGAGATAGAAAGGGCAATGATGAGAAAGACTCATTGATTGGCTGCCTCCTGCACGCCCCCTACTGGGGATCGAGCCCACAACCCAGGCCTGTGCTCTGACTGGGAATCAAACCCGGGACCTCTTGGTTCACAGATCGATGCTCAATCCACTGAGCCACACAAGCCGGCCGGGTGTTAGCTTGAAGTTCAAAGCTCAGCATGATCTTAAAGATGTCTGCCACACCCAGTTCCCTCATCAGCTGTCTCATTTTTTGTTTATGTAAATAAAAGCACATGCTGACACAGTCCTCCCCCCACCCCTGCAAGTCTGTATTTTGCTTCTCACTTGGCCTCATGCTCTGAAGACCTTGACAGCAGCACGCAGCTCACTCTTGCCCTCGCTCAGAGCTGCCTGGTGTTCCAGCAGACCGGGCGCAGTAACCCAGGCCCTCCCACCCTCTGCCTGTGAGCTCTGTCCCGGGAGCCATGGTATGTGTAGGTCACTGTGCAGGTGGCCGGTGTGACCGAGTTACCGAGCTGGGGCTGCTGGCCAGGTCCCCGTGTCTCCCCACCTGTGGGGACAAGACAGGTCCCTCCCCGATGCTGCCGCTTCCACACCCACCTCGGGTGCAGCACCTGCTCCCAGCCTAGCCCAGTGCCTCTGGCCTTCGGACAGTGTGCTCATCAGTGGGGGGAGAAATGGAGTGTTAGTTTCAGTGGCCTTCCTGTTGTTGGGAACGACGAAGAGCCACTGGACTGTGTGTTCTTGGAAGAACGATCCGGACCTCTCGTCCAACATCCACTGAACACCCAGCACCGGCTTTGGGAGGCGCCTAGTGAGACCGCATCGCACCGCCCTCCCCTCCCTCCGCCTCGGTGGCTCCCTCTGGGTGAGGAGGAAGCGCACAGCACCGGGAGACCCGCTGAGGTGGCTTATCTGCTCCTGTTTGGTGGCTGTTTGGTGGCCCAGGGGGCTTTGCCGGTGCCAGCGTGAGCCAGTCAGGCTGAGCCAGGGCGACCCTAGGGGCGCCGTTTAAGCACCCGGGCCCCTCCCCGCCCAGGCCGGCGTCCCTCTCCTCTGAGGCCCCCACCTCCGCCCCTGTGCTCACAACCACTTTTGTCGCAGCCACAGGCCCCTGGTCACCTCGGGGTGACCTCGCCCAGGGCGCAGGCTGTCTCCGCTGGCGGAAGCCGGTGGCTGAGGGTTGGAAATAACACAGACATTTTTGATGGAAGCAAAATGGGGCAACGGCGTCACGGCCATCCGAGATTGAACTCAGGTAAGGCAGGGCGGGCGCTGTGCCCATGTCATGGCAGCCACAGCAGCCGGGAAGCAGGGGGGCGGCCGGGCCGTGGGGGGCCTGCGAGGAGCCCAGGCTGCCAGCTTCCTCCGTGGGCAGGAGCACAGGCTCTGGCCCAGCTGGTTCTGCGAACACCCCACGTGTGGGCACCTAGCGGCTCCCAGAGCCTCCTCAGCTGACTTCCTTAATCCCACACCAGGAACCAGGAGTCCTCAGTCACCAGCCAGGGTTTAACCAAGCCCGGCCGGGGAGCCTTGGGGCGAGCGCAGATTTTTTTTTTTCCAAAGAGACTTTCCAAGTTTATTTAGTAATGACCTATTCACCCAAGAAGACATCTTACATCAATTAACCTGAGAGGAAGTATTACATGTGCCTGGTGAGACCTATTATCCATTTATTTTATTTAATTAAAGAATAAACAGTGTTGATGTTCTACGACTATTCTTTTAAAAATTTGCTCTAAAAAGGAAAAAGCTAAAACTTGAGAACACTAGAATCTTATAATCAAAGTCCTAGTGGTTGTCTCTTCTTGAACATGTATTTATTGGAGGAATTAAAGATGAAGTGAGCTCATATGTTTTAATAGAAATGTTATTTACCTTGGGTTCCATGAACTTGGATGGTAAAGTATTACATCTTTATTTTTACCAGCCTCTGATACCTACCATTTCCTAAAAGTATGATTGTAGGTAAAAAACCACAGACACTGTTACTTTGTTACCAATAAACTGATACTTCTGTATTACATTAGACTTGATGTAGCTATCAGGATCTTTTATAGTATCACCACTGGGAAAGTATAGTAGTAAACAGACCCCTCTCCAATAGATATTGAATGCATTCTTGAAGAAGTATGCATCACAGCACCACAAATTGTAATAGCTGTAACATTTTGATTACTGTTAGTATTTACAAGGGAGCCAATTAGAGCGTCTTAAGTGTGTAAAATAACATGTGAGTTATTATTTTAGGAGAATGTAGCGAAGATGGTTCCCCAGACTGAAGAGAATCATGGCAAACAGATTTACAACCTATTTCAGAGGGAGAGAAAATACTGGGTTCCATGTGTTTCATTTCATTTCCTCTCTCCGCACAATAAGGCTTTTCTTACAAAGTCCCCTCTTTTACTCTTGTCACTCTAATGACCATTTGCTGGCACCAGGCCACTGTCGATACTCTCCTATATTTTGTTTAATGCAACGTATTTAAACAGTCAGATTCAACCTCTTCCCTATTCTGTACTGGCACCGATTAATGAGCATCCACATACTATTGAAAACCCTCTCTTCCTTTCTGACCTTTTCGTTATATGTACACATTCTTTTCCTTCTATCAGCCTAACATTTAAAGAACAGACTTAAGTAAGTCCAGGAGCCTTGGGGCGAGCGTGGGGAGCGCACCCTAGATGCTTCCGTTACTCAGGCAGGCCGTCAGTACAGAGAGGTGTGAAGTATCTCGAGACCCAGAGACCCCGCGAGAGTAACCCGGAGGCCGCCATGACTGAGGCCCTCCGTACGGCGGTGCCTCCAGGAACGAGGCAGCCCGCTGGAGTCCGCCGTCCGTGTCACCTGGAGTCCGCTGTGAGTGCGGCGTTCCGTGCCCTGGAGGCCGCCATGACTGAGGCAGGAAGTCCGTACGGCGCGGGCGTAAAGTCTCAGGAACCAGGCAACCTGGGAGAGTCCGCCGCCCTTGCTCCGTTGCGGAGGCATTCAGTGCCCTGGAGGCCGCCTGTACTGCCTGGCCTGCGCGAATGAGGCATCCGGAACGGGACAGGTCGCCTGTACTGAGGTCACTGGTTGCTAGCTACTAGGTTACTTGTTACAGGCACCAGGCTACTTGCCCTGGCCGGCTTGGCTCAGTGGATAGAGCGTTGGCCTGCGGACTGAGGGGTCCAGGGTTTGATTCCGCCCGGGGGCGCATGCCTCGGTTTCCGGCTGGGTCCCCAGTGGGGGGCATGTAGGAGGCAGCCCATCAGTGATTCTCTGTCATCATTGATGTTTCTCTCTCTCCCCTGTCCCTTCCTCTCTGAAATCAATAAAGAAATATATTAAAAAAACAAAAACAAAAAACAACAAGTACCGGGCTACTGGTAACTGAAAAATCAGACAGAGGCCGAAAACCAGGACTACAGGCTTTATTAGAGGAGAAGGACCTGCCGGCTGTCTCGCAAGGGGAGGACAGCAGCACGTGCAGGGTGGGTACGCTTCTGAAGGGCAGAATGGGAAGGAGTGGGGGCTTAGTGCACTCTGCGCTCACGGATTGGTGGCTTACTGCATGGTCCAGATAGGACAAGGGCTTAGGGTATGTGGCAGGTGTGCATTGGTGGTCCAATGTCTAGTCCATATAAGGTACCTGGTTAGTCACTCAGGTATTTCCAGGCTGCAGGTTACATCATACTCCGCCCACCAGTTGGGGGAAGGGAGAATCTATCAGTAACCAGTCCACTAGGTTAAGGATGACCACGTACTAGTTTCTAGGTCACTAATTACCAGGTACTGGTTGACAGGTCACTAGGTTAAAAGGTTCCTAGTTGCCAGCTACTAGGTCACTAGGTACTGTGTTCCTAGTTAATACCTACTTGGTTGCTTGACAGTACTTACTAGGCTAATGGTTTCTGGTTACTATGTTCCTGGTTACTAGTTTCCAGGTGACTGGTTACCAGTTTATTAGGTTAAGTATTACATCAATGCATGTATATACTTACGACACAAACCTTAAAGGAAGCTGTCAGCCAATTCCTTTGAAAAAAGTATCCTCTGCTCCCCTGTTGTGGCCCTTTAAAGAATAACACCTCCATCTTCTGTCCGTGGTGCTGAAATTTTAGCTAATGCCCTGTGAATGTGATGAAGAATTGTACCCCAAAAAACACAACCAGCCCTGACCGGTTTGGCTTAGTGGATAGAGCGTTGGGCTGTGGACTGAAGGGCCCCAGGTTCGATTCCAGTCAAGGGCATGTACCTTGGTTGTGGGCACATACCCAGTGGGGGGTGTGCAGGAGGCAGCTGATGGATGTTTCTCTCTGATCGATGTTTCTCACTCTCTATCCGTCTCCCTTCCTCTCTGTAAAAAAATCAATAAAATATATTAAAAAAAAATACAAACAAACCAACAGACAAAGACCACAGAAAACCCTAGAAAATCATCGAGGCTGTCCAGGGTGCAATTATTCCCCCCTCCCCCCTCCGCCTGGTTGTACTGAAGTCACAGGTCTGGATTTTGCACCCCTTCTGGTCCCAGCCCTGCAAAGGGAGGCTTTGGCTGCTGCAGTGACATGGGGAAGCTGTGCGTTCACTAATTCAGTCCATAACCTAGAGGCTGCCATTATTGAAGCAGTCAGTCCTGGGGAGGCCGCCATTAACAAGGCAGCCAGTACCGGACTGGTCACCTTTCCTGAGGCAGCCAGTAAGCCGGCGGCCATTGTGATTGTGGCAGCCAGTCCCTTGGATGACCCCATTATGGAGGCAGCCAGTCTGTGCAGTGAGGTGCAGGGGTACTGGGAGAAGGTGTTATTCCCGCTCAACTCAGCGGCCCCTGGAGAGGCCTCCTTTACTGAGGCAGCCAGTACCCTGGAGGCTGCAATGATGGATGCAATCAGAAGCCTAGAGGTGGGTATTCCTGAGGCAGTCCTTCCCCTGTAGGCTGCTCTTATTGATGCCATCAGTACCAGGGAGGCTGTGATTGTTGATGGCACCTCCAGATGCAGGGTTATCATGGGAATGTGTTAGTACCACGAGAAAAAAAAAATTCAACTTAAACTTTTGTGTTGAAACCCAGTGTTTTTTTAAAACTATTTTTTTTTATTGATTTCAGAGATGAAGGGAGAGGGAGGGAGGGAGGGAGGGAGAGATGGAAACATCAATTATGAGTGAGAATCATGGATCAGTTGCCTCCTGTACCCCCTCCCCCCCCCCCCTGTGGATTGAGCCCACAACCAGGGCATGTGTCCTGATTGGGAATTGAACCAGGGACCTTTCAGTTTGTAGGCCATCGCCCTACCCATTGAACCACAGTGGCCAGGGTTACAGTGTGTTTTTTAGAAATATATATTTATCCTATTTCATAAGGGAAGAGAGAAACGCGAATGATGAGTGATCATCCTAGATTGGCTGCCTTCTGCAAGAAGAAAGATGGACACGTGTTCTCATCTGCTAAGCGGAAGGAATAGATCCTTGTCAGTGTTGCTCACTGGTTAGACTTTTGGATGCCTAGGGAAGGGTCGCTTGGGTGATTCCTGGTCCAGAGCACATACCTGGGATAAATGTTTCTTCGCCTGCCCCGGTCTGGGCTCCTGTGGGAGCCAAAGATCCATGTGTCTCTTGCATATTCATGTTTGCTTGCTTGTTTCCTCTCTCTTCTCCCCCTCCCTCCCTTCCACGTTGTCTAAGAAAGTGAACGTGAAAAACATCTCTTTTGTAAAGAATTAATGAAAACATACACACGAAAAAAGTACAAAGAAGGAAAAGATTTTGAGGGTGTGAAAAAGCAGCATACCCCTAAAGAAAGGCACCATGATGAGCAGAGCATTCAGCTCTGCTGATGTTTTTCAATGCAATGTGTCTATAAGATAAAAATAAAATGTCTGAGTGTCCCTCAGCTGGCAAGCTCCTGACATAACACGACGAGGCCACTGTAGTGCAGTCCTTGCAGGGTCTCCCAAGCCACCACGTTAGGGGCGAGGCTTTAGGGGGTGAGGCCGGGAGGAGCAGGGGAAAGCGAGGTGTGAAGGAGGTGGGGAATGGACAGAGGAGGGTCCTGCATGTGCTCCCCTCTACTGCCTTGTGTCACTGCTCCCAGAATCACCCCCACTGAGAAGATGTGAGCAGACTTACCCGGTGTCGGTGACCGAGGGACATACAGGCTGAGGGACACACAGACTGAGGGACACATAGACCGAGGGACAGACAGATAATCGAGGCTGCAGTGGCCTGGAGAGGTGACATCCGGGAACCTGTGACCACTGTGCTGGTTCCTTGTATCCTCCCAGATGTACCTTCTTAGTGGTTTTTGACTCCAGAACCCTGGATTCCATTTCCACACACAGCCCCCACTTCATGGCGACTCTGCCCAAGACCCAAGACCCCTTTGTACATCCATTCACACAGCAGTTGTTTGGAAAGTGATCTCAAACTTATTTTATGTGGTTATGATATGTATGAAAAATAAATCAGAGCAAGCAGTTATCTGTGTGATGTATTATACACACATTTGTATTATACACACATTGTATTTTAGAAAATGACATTTCTCGTACAAAGTTGCCTTCCTAAGTGTAATTAAATGAGCATGTTAAAAACTTTGTAAGTGTGAATGTTTTACTTGGGAAATGTTTAGCAGCTTGGTAAGTATGAGTGTGTATTGCTGCCCAAGGAACTGTTGGGGGTCATGTGTTGTCACCAAAGCAGAATGTTTGCTCAATGACTGGTCCCCTTGTAGAGACAGCCTGCATGATTTACCTTCATTCTATGTTATGAAGCAATAGGCAGAAGGTAGAAGTAGGCTTGTACTGATGGAACACCTTGCACTTGCTGTGATGATGGAAGCAGGCCTGATGCTCCAAGCAGCATAAGAACACCAGCAAGGTAAAGGCTCTCATCCCCCTGGCATGTAATCTACCCAGGCAGGGCCTCATTGTCTTTGTAGAAACAGGTCATCCAAATAGCAACACACAGCCCAGTGAGCGAGGCTCAATGACTGAGTGTTGACCTATGAACCAAGAAGTCACACTGATTCCTGGTAAGAGCACCCCCATCACCTGATTGTTTCTGTTTGTCTCCCTGTCCCTGTCTGTCTCAGATCAAGAAGAACAGATTTAAAATAAAACTGGAAACTGAAATCTCCTCCTACCCTCCCCCAAAAGGTATCAGATTTTACTGAGAACACCCACCACTTGTCTTCCTTAGTCATCGTGAGAATTCCAGTTCGTGAATGTTCACAGTATCTCACTTTAAAACCTGTGTGCACATCTACACCCAAACAGCGGAGCATCCCATCCTGGATAATTTTCCATGTCCTTGCAAAGGAAGTGAGATGTCTCACAGTGGAAATGGAAACAAATGGCAGAAAAAGCTGGGCATGAAGATCAAGGCTAATCATTGCAACCTGGAAAAGGTGTATTCAAGAAATTAAGGCGTGACAATTCAAACCAGATCCTTCCTCTATTTGGAGGTTTGGGCACGGGGACACCAACATTTTTAATGTGAATGAGGACTGGATTGTGCAAAGCTTTCCTTTACCCCCTGAGAGATACTCATCAGAGGTGCTGGGCCACTTGGAAATGTGTGGTGTTTCAATGCGAGGCTGAGGGTGGGGAGGTTGCCCCTCCTGACCTGGGCGAGAGAGCCCACCTCCCAGTGTGCACAGGGCCCCTGCTTGGGCGTCATCAGCTCCATGAGTCCAGGCTGGCTCCTCCCGAGTCCGCTGAGACGCAGAGAAAACAATATCCCAACGGGCAGATTTCCCCTGGTCCCGAGGTGCTGTGTCAGGATTGGGTTGATGTGGGAAAAGGGGAGTGTGAAGGTGTGGTTCAATGGTTGTTTCTGAGAGTTTGAGGTCACCCACCCAGGCCGTCAATCATTGTAGGGAAAGAGGTTCCCATTGTTCCCATGGAAATGCCACCCTTTTTTCAATGACTCCCTTTGTATGCATGTTCCATGTGATGATTGATGCAATATTCTTTCCCCTCTAAAAAGAAACCTTGCACAGAAGCAGCTGGTCTGAAGAATTGCGACGCTGGGATCAGCTGTAAGATAGCTGTGGGGAATGCTGAAGCACCCAACAGAGTAGAGAGGGTGACCATTTTGCTCAGGGGACATTGTCCAAAGGAGGAGATGTTTGTCTTTCAGAGCAGGTGAGCTGGGAGGCAGTGAGTGGATCCCCTGTTTGTTGCACAGCCTGCAAAGGTGCTGTTGTTGTGTCAGTGCCCAGTGAGTGCCATGAGATCCTGGGTGAGAGGGAAGTGTATGAGAGACCATGAGCTATGCCAACCTTGGTCCTGCAGTTGGACTTGGCTCCCCTGGTGTGGAAGCAGGCCCAGGTCTTTGCACCTGGATTTATGTCAGCACCACAAACGGACAGACAGACAGACAGACAGACAGACAGACAGGCAGACACACAAGGGCTCTCGTTGAGGTTCCTGATGAGGAAGTTTCCTAATAGCCTAATGCCGTTGTCAAAATGTGAATTTGAAGGGGCATATGCCGATTCTGAATGAGTGTTTTATAGATGGAAAGACCCAATGTTGTTCTTGTAGCCATTTTTGTATCATGTATTTCCAGAAGGGAGTGAAAAGAAGAAGAGCTGGATGCCCCCATGTTGTGATGGTGAAAGATGTGTTGTGTTTCATCAGTTTGTTTCACACACAGTCAGTGACTGTTCTGGATGGAACTGTGGTGGAGTGAAAAAGTTCATCAATGAACAAGCACTGGTTCCTGCTGGTAAAAGTTCCGTTTAGGACGGGCAACGGCCTGTAGGAAGTGGTGTCAAGAGGCGCAGGAGAGCCGAAACTGGTTTGGCTCAGTGGATAGAGCGTCGGCCTGCGGACCGAGGGGTTCCAGGTTCGATTCCAGTCGAGGGCATGTGCCTGGGTTGCGGGCACATCCCCAGTGGGAGATGTTCAGGAGGCGGCTGATCGATGTTTCTCTCTCATCGATGTTTCTAACTGTCTATCTCTCTCCCTTCCTCTCTGTAAAAAAATCATTAAAAATATATTAAAAAAAAAAAGAAAGAAAGAAAGAGGCGCAGGAGAAGATGTGTATTTGTGGTCCAGGGGGCTGGGAAGGGTTTGAAATGGCCACTTGAAAAAGTGAATGGAAGCAGTAGCCGGTGTTTGTCAATGCTAGAGCATGAGATTGCCAGAAGTCCTCAGCACTCTGTAGGGAAAGCAGACCCCAAGGAACATACTAGTCAGGGAGGGTGCTCACTCAGTGCAGCAGTGTGTGGCGAATCCCTTGTCAGTGCTGGGAGGGACGTGGTGCAGACCCAGAGCCTTGACCTCATTCTGTCCAGGGGTCACATGATGGCGGCCGTGGCCAGCATGCCTGAAATGGTGGGTCTAGTTTTTGTTCATGGTCCCATGGCTTTAGGTGTAAGGTCAGCAGCAGGGCTCGAGGCACAAGGTGTTTGTTGAATGTCCCAGTGAAGCTTCCTTTTGATTTGCCAAAGAAATGGTCATGAAATTGGTGGGTGAAGCAGTGTGACAGTGAACATGCCAAGCCTGCCATTTCCCCCCTCCTCTGGGTTTTCGCATCTGTATGTGAATGTGTAGCCTGAGGGGACCCACGCTCATGGCCCCGTCCCCATGTTGGTCCCCCATGCTTCCTTTGTAGTGGTCAGAGTGTGCTTTTTGGCTGCTGTTTAGATGTTGTTGTGCTTTTCATGTTCTGAATTGTTTGTCATGGAAGTGTAGAACCCACTGAGACCTTATGTATGTGTTGATGTACGTATCTATCTTTCTCCTTGTGCCTGTTGTAGCCTTTGAAGAAGATGGTGGAGAGAGCTTGGAAGGTCCAGATTCTTTTTAAAAAATATATACGTGATTGATTTTTTACGTAGAGCAGTGGTTGTCAACCTTGTGGCCCTTTCAATAGAGTTGCTCATGTTGTGACCCAAGCATCCAATGATTTTCGTTGCTACTTGATGACTGTGATGTTGATCCTGTTATGAATCGTCATGTAACTATCTGATCTGCAGGATGGTCTTAGGCAAGCCCTGTGAAAGGGTCGTTTTTCACGCCAAAGGGGTTGCGACCCACAGGTTGAGAACCGCTGACTTTGAGGCAGGGAGAGGGCTAGAGAATCAGGAACATGGATGAGAGAAACATTCATCAGTTGCCTGGTGCACACCCCCTAGTGGGGATGTGCCTGCAACCAAGGTACCTGCCTCGGACGGCTCAGCCGTTAGAGCGCTGGCCGGGTGTGAGGCTCAGAGTGAGGTGATGAGAGACCCCCCCACCCCCCCGCCCCCAGTGTGATGCGGGAGGTGTCACAGTGCCCTGCACGAGTGTCCCAGTTGAGGCCGCTCAGGTTTGGTTCCCCGTTGTTGCTGTGACTGTTATTTCTGAGGCAGGAGCCACAGCCACCCAACCCTCCGTCTGTGTAGTGTCTTGTGCTGAGCCCTTTTGTGTGTCCCATTCCCCAGGTGAAGTGGACGTTGTCCTAAAAATGATGTGTTTTAGCTGTAAGCACATGGCCCCATGACTGGTGTTGTGGCTGTGGTCCCACCCAGGCCCGGGTGTTTGTGGGGTTTTGCTGTCTTTTCCCCATGGTCTGTGAAATGAGTGGAGATGAAAGGGGGGGAATTTGTGGATCCTTTCAGCTTGGAAGTTTGCAGAGTGCAGATGGAGCGTCTGGGTGTGGAACTTTTCTTGACTGTTGTAAAGGTGTGAAGAAAGAGGAGCCCAGGGTTTGCGCTTTGCATGTTGCTGTGCACGTGTCCATGTAAGTGAAGAATGAAGCTGTAGTTGTCCCCCATTTGTTCCTCAGGTGTGTCCGTGGGGATACCTGTTGTTAGGAGGGGAACGTGATGGTCAGGCTGCGACAGGAGGCTGTGGCGCACCCCCAGCTGCGCATGTGCTATTGTTTTTTGTGCTCCTTTAAAAAATGGTGTAACCTGCCAAGTGTTTCGCAGTTTTCTTCAAGATTTTCCCGCTTCCTTCCCCGTTTCCTAAAACGTTTCTATTGAAAATCCCTAAGTGCTTTTTGCCTGAATGTCATGTCCATGATGGAACAGCATAGAAGTTTTAGTCAATGATCCCAAAGCATGCATGGATTGTGTCTGCTGAGGGAGATGTCGCCTCAGATCATTTGTGTCCACGTGCCTCGTAAAAGAAGTTGTTTTGGCAGATTGTCAAACTGCAGCGGGACGGCTGGGGAGGGTTGGGGGGCAGGAGGTAGGGGGGTAAGAGATCAAGTAAAGGACTTGTATGCATGCATATAAGCATAACCAATGGACATAAGACACTGGGGGATAGGGGAGGCTAGGGGACTGTCTAGGGAGGGGGGATAAAATGGACACATATGTAATACCCTTTGTAATACTTTAAGCAATAAAAAAAAAATAATAAAATAAAATAAAGAGTTGTTTTGGGACCCAGACACACAGTAGGTGAGAGATGTATGGGAACCAGTCTGGATTTTTCCCATTTGGAGAGGCGGGCTGGCGTCCGTGAGCCTTTGCCGCGGGTCCACCTTTCTGGAGTGTGTGGTGCAGCTGAAGAGCAGCATGTGGAGCGCAGCGTGGCCGGCAGGGGGAGCCCAGACCTCGCTGAAGAGGAATGTGTGTGTGTGTCTTGGTGACGGAGAGATTGGCTTGTTGTCCCTGCACGATGTGAGGGTCCTGAGTGGGCACTGAGGGCAGAGGTGCCCCTTGGTATCGGGTGTATGAAAGCGGGGGAGGGGGGATCCCATGGCTACGTCGTTTTTGTACTGGAACCCGTATTTTTTTTCCGCTGGAATCGTAGAAAGAATTCCCTGACAGAAAGTGTTGTAGTGAGTGTGGAGCTGTGTTGAAGATCAAGTCCAGACTGCCACGTAGGGAGGGTGAAAAGGGTCCCAGTGGGTTCCTTTCTGTCTGGCCTGTCAAGGGTGTTAGGTCGGAGAGAGCCCAGGATCGGATACAAGCAGACATGACAAGATAATGGACTTCCCCTGGAATTTCTCACAGATCAAGGTGCCAGACACAGATAGGGACTTCTTCTGAATACCCCCGCCCATCCCCTGCAGCAGAGAATTCCTCAGCTCATGTCCCCGCCCCTCACCCAACTGCAGTATAAAAAAAGCGCCCCCCTCCCTGTTGGTGTGAATCCACATGCCCTGTCCTTGGGGTACGTGGGTCTCCCGGGGACGCAGAATAAACCTTTTCCTTTCCTTTCTTTTCTGATTCACTGGACTCTATTTCTTGCGCCGCCTCCTGAGCCACCTAACCTAACAAAGGGTGCAGATCGTGGTGGCTGCTATTTCTTCTGCTGGGTCCATATTCCCCTTGGAGTTGGTTCCTCTAGTAAGTCCTGGGCTCCAAGGGTGACCCTCCCATGGGCCTCCTGAGGTTGTCGCCCCTCATTCCCTGTGGGCTTTCCCCTTTTCCACCCTAATGCAGGGCTTCCTTGTCTTTATTGTGTAAATCTTGACCTTTGTGGGCTATTTGCATTTCGTTTGTGTTATGCAAAAATACGAGTGTTGTTGCTCCCTTGTGTGATGGAGATGTGAGTGTCCCCGGCTTGGTTGTGTTGTGGTAATGTCCCTTCTTCCCGTGTGTGCCCCTGTTTTTTTTCCATGGACCCCAATTCTCCCAAATGCCTAAGGCTGGCTCCATCCCCCGCCTGAAATTGCTGCTTGACTGTGACCGTGTCCCAGCTTCGGTAGTGCTAAAGAAAAAGGTGTCTTTCCATTTGTCATGTTCCCTGAGGCACGCGGTTCCCCTGTCCATTGTGTTGTGTATGTTTTTGCTCCCCCAGGGCAAGTGTGTTGGAAGCGAGGCCAGCAGTCCCCAGTGTTGTGGCGAGCCGGTTTTGTGGAGGGTTGGTTTTGTGGACGAAAGGGGCCACATGCTGACCTGACAAGCTCAGGAGAGTCCTGCATGGCATTTTTGCAGACTCTGAGACGTGAAGTCACCACAAAGGATGGTCTGAAATTAAACCTTAACTAAAAGCAGTGTTAACGTAAAAAAACCATTGAAACCTGTAAAGAATTTTTGTGAGTTTTTTTGAGCCAAATTGTCGACATATGCCGGGAAGCAGAACCTCAACGAATGGAGATAGTGCTCTGGAGCATGGCAGGGTTACATCCGTAGTTATACATGAAATTCATTGGTGACAGATTGAAGGAGGCGGGATGAAGCGAAGTGTGGAAACCTCTTTGATAGGATCAAAAGCAAACTGATGGACACATACTAAATGTGTTTGCAAGGTCTTGTTCCTTGCCAGCGCTGGGGGGTTTCTTAGGGCCAAAGCTTGATGGAGCGTTTGATGGGCCATTGTTGAGGTGATGAGGGTGGGGGTTTGTGAGTGTTCGCCGGTATGGAAATGTGGGTGTGGATGTAGAAAGGGCAGGCGATGGTGCTGTGTGTTTGGGATTTGTCCATGTTTGGATGATATTAGGTTTTTAATGTGGAGGAAGGGTGAGGTTTTGTGTTTGGTGAGGGAGCCGGCTGTTGTCTCGGGCTTTGTTTCCGTGGAGGTGTGTGTGCAGAGGGTCCAGCGTTCGCCTGTGTTCTATTGGCAGACGGAGCTTGTCCACTGGCCCGAGGTGCGTGTGGGCTGGTCGAGCCGGCTGAGTATGGTGTGTGCCTGTGATGCATGAATGCAGGGACGTTTGTGAGGAGCACAGCAAGGTACGATTGTTGGTTGTTGAGTGATGTCAGGAAGCCGAAGGTCGTGTTGTGTGTTGCAAGGACAGGTGGTCTGTGTGTCCCAGGGCCGGCGAACGGTAGCCCGTGGTCCACTCGGGGCTAGGGTGTCATCAGCGGTGTCCGTTTTAGTGTGAGCAGAGATGAAGAAGGGCAGGTGTGGTGGGGCAAGTGAGATGCGACTGTGTAGGAGTGAGGAGGCGCGTGTCCCAGCCGCTGAAGCTGTTTGGCGGCAGCAGCAGGTGATGCGTTGTGTTGTTTGTGAGGTTGAGAGGCCGTGTCCGCTGAGCGTGCAGGTTGTATGTAGGGATCCCAGAGGGTCCGTGTCCTGATGAGGAAAGGGAGGCCCTGCGAGGCACTTGTTGTCCCCAAGGTGGAGGGATAGGTTCCGTTTTGCTGGATGGAGCCATGGCGTTGGTCCCGGCTTCTCCAGAAGTGGCTTTTGAGGTGATTTCCGTGTGGGCAGTCGTTTTGCTGCAGGGCACTGTTGAGGTTGGGTGGGCCCATTGGAATGTGTCCCCTCCGTGTATGCGCGAAGAAGTCTCCGCCCTGAAAAGTTCCCACCCTTGCCCATCCCGCCCAAAGTCCTTTAAAAGCTGGCAACTCCCCTGATTGGTGTCTTGCAGGCATTGCGGCTGAGCCATGCGTTGTGCGGCTGATGGGATGGATGTTGAATGCCTGAGCCGTGTGTCATCGTGCGTTCTTCGTGGGGCAGGCTACCCACCCGTTGTCCGCTGAGGTAAGTGGTTGAGTTGTGTGGTGATTTTGTTGACCCGTTGGTGTGGGAGTGGGTGCATGTGTTGTTTTTGGGTGCTTCCTTGCGCACGCGATGGCGTTTTTGGAGTGTGGTTTGAGTGGGTCGTGAGGGAGAGGTGTGTTTGGACGTGTGTCTGTTGTGGGTGTGTGGTGGAGCATGTAGGTGGGCGGTGCGTGCCGTGTTGGCATCCAAGTGTGTTTCTGAGCTGACCAGGATGTTGTCTGTCATGTGAGCCTGTGGCCATGTGTCCTCCCTGTGCGTGTGCAAGTGTTCTTAAAGTAGTAGAATTGTAAGAGCGTGTGATGATGTTTTCTAAAAGGTCCTTCAGACTTTTGTCTCCCCCCCGCCCCAGTTTTCCATCCCTCTGTCTCTTCATCTCTGCCTTTGCTTCCAAGATGTTCCTTGTGAGAAGGTTGAGGGAAGGCCGATGTCCCCGCTGGCTGTTGGGTGTGATGGAAGAGGCCAGGTGGGTGCCCTGGCAGTGTCCTTGGTGCAGTAGGTTTTGATGTGGGAGGGAGGGAAGGAGGGAGGGAGGGAGAGAGGGAGGAAGGAAGGGCAGCAGAGAAAGAAAGATGGATCTGAGAGATTGTTGAATTGTTATTGTGAATTTTCTAGACTTGTGTCGAGTGTTGCATGTGTTTGTTTTTACTGGTTGTAGGTGGGAGCCGTTCGTCCGATGCAGGTCGTGTGTGTTTGTGTGAGTGTGTGTGGGGTCTCCTGGCATGGTGGGTGTCGGGAAGATGGGTGTTGGTCCGTGTGTGCCGTGATCCATGGTCATGTGGCATTTTGATGGTGGTCCTGTGGTCCCATTGTTTTCACAGGACTCGTGTGGGCAGCTGTTGGAGGGAGCCGTGGTGGACCGGTGGAGGTGGTGGTGAGTTGTGACAGCCCTGTGCCGGGTGCTGTGCAGGCGTGTGTGGTGTGGTTTGGGCTCCTTCCCGCTGTGTGTGGTGAAGGCTGCCGTAGAAATGTTTGTTGCTTCTTTTTTTCAGGCAAGTCATGTATTGAAGGTGGAAGTTCCGGTTTGGATGTTGTTGTTTGGAGCTTCCCTGTGCAGTTTTCCAGCGTGTCCTTGGGTGGATGTCTTTGTGCCGTGAACAGGTAAGAAGGTGTTGTGCTTCAGAAGGGTGAGCGTCGGTTCAAGGGACATGAGGTTCAGAGAGCAGGAGGGTTTGTTGAGATGGTCATGTCGTGTTGTAGAGAAGGTGAGCATCATGGTATTGTTGTGGAGCCACATTTATTAGAAAAAGAACACCGATCTAATGAGGTCTTAAAGAGCAAGCGAGGATTTATCGAGCTGGCCAGCGACTATAGTGACAGCACCCTGCCGAAGCAGAGGCTGAAGTGCAGTGCCGACTCTAGGAGTTCCATTTTATTAGCCAATTGTGTGGAGGCCCAGAGAAAAATGTGTCTTTCTAGGTCTGGGCTTCCAATATCGAGAAAACTGTTTGTTTCTACTTTTTGTAGTCCTTTGTCTCCCCAATTTGGCATGAGACTTTCGGGCCTTCAGAGAAAGAAGGCCTGCGTGCTGGGAAGGGGCCAGCAGAGCCTATCTGAAGGCCTGGCCTGATGTGAGACCCTTCCTATGTATGTGTTTTAGGAACCTACAGCACAGCATGACCCATCTGCCAAAGCGCCAGATAATGCAGCCCACCCAGCACAGTATGTGTGGAAGGATTTTGGCCAGAGCGAGCATGCGAAAGAGTGACAGGTGAGCCCATGAGGATGTGTTTTGTGTTTTTGTGAGAAAGGCTGCGTCCTGTCGTGTTTTTGCGTGATTCCCATTCCGTGTTTGTGTTTGTGGATGTGCCTGTGTCCCATGTGGACCCGCTAAAGGATTGCTGTTCCTTTTTGTAGGTGAAAAGGAAGCAGGTACGTGTTTATGTTAGATGTGCCAGAGCAGGAGGTTTCAATGGCGGTTTGTGTCGAGTCTGTGCCGCTCGTGCCTTGTGTGTGGTAAGGAATCGGATCCTGTGTGTGGAGTGTCCTAGGGGATCGAGAGGCTAGGGTACGGAGGACCCTGCTATCCTCCAAGTTTTGCAGTATGCAATGAAAGTCTGGCATCCTGGAAGTTGGTTTTGTGTTTGTTGAGTTGGGAAAGACAGAGAGGATTCCTGTGTGTGTGTTAGTATTTGTGAAGAAGATTGGAATGTTGTGCTTGGATCCCTTTGGTTCCTCTCTGGGGAGCTGATTCATGGGGAAGATGGTGTGTGTTTTGATCTTTGATGATTGTGGTGGTCCAGCCTAAGAGTGTGTCGTCCACCTCCTGGGTGAGTTTGGGCTCTTTTATTGCTGGCAGGTCATTTGTTCACGTGTGTTAGGTATAGTTGGTGTTTTCTGTTGTTTGTTTCCCGGGTCATGAGGTGTAGTCCGTGGGTGGTATTTGGAAGTGACAGGAAGAATACATGTTGTGTGGCACGCCCATGTGTAAGAAAGCGCCGCGTCTGGATGTGTCGTCTTTTCAGTGTAGCCTCCGTGTCCCTGTGTTGCCTGTGAGTCCTCGGTCCCCAGCAGCGGATGTCGGGTGGCACGGAAGAGGAGTGTTCTGCCCGTTCCCTTTGGCAGCATTTCGGAACCCCAGTCCAGGGTCTGGCATGTGGTGTCTCTGTGGGTCATCCCAAAGTAGTTTTTCAGGTAAGCAGCTGGTAAAGGAAAAGTATCCCCACAGTATGTTGTGAA